>NC_079191.1:309792996-310992996 GCF_029499605.1 Hyla sarda | reverse complement strand
TGGTTGCTGGTGGGGAGGGGTTAGCGGTCCATTCAACAATGCACCATGCCCCTAGCTCGCAAGTGGGGGATGAGGCAGCGCCATGCTCCTGTCGCCCCACACTACAGAAAATAAAAAAGGGAGAAAATATCTAATTATGCCCTGAAACTAAGCAGAAAAAACAAAACAAAAGAAATAAGACCAGGTCTGGAGAGCTCCAGACCTGTGTCTGCGTCCTGCTGGACACTAAGCAAAAACTGAGTTGGTCAGTGTCAAGGGGTGGGTATATCCTGCCGGGAGGAGCTGACTTTTGTTTATTTGCCTAGTGTCAGCCTCCTAGCAGCAACAGCATATACCCCATGGTCCTGTGTCCCCCAATGAAGCGCTCGAGAAAAGGGAATTTATCAAGGGTGGTGTATGTGAACAATGTTTCCACCCCTTTAATTTGTGTGGTGGCAAAGTGTAAATGTGCCAAATGGTTGCAGGGCATGTGATAAATATGGTGCTAGCCATATGAGAAATATACACCATATTAGGGATCGACCGATTATCAGTAGGCCGATATTATCGGCCGATAATCACGATTTTGGACATTATCGGTATCGGCAATTACCTTGCAGATAATGCCCTGCCCCCCGGCCAGAGATGACCGTCGCTGCCGATGCCCCATCGCCTCCCCCCCATCCTTTGCCCACATACCGCCGCCGCCCCATCGCCTCCCCCCATCCCCGGTGTTATAATTACCTGTTCCCGCGGTCCGCAATCCTTCTGGCTCCTGCACTGTTGCTGTGAGCTGTGTAATGAGGTTGAAATAGCCGATAATTTATACCGGAATATCGGTATAAGTTATCGGCCGGAAAGGTGACAGATTATCGGCCCTAAAAAATCGATATCGGTCGATCCCTACACCATATGATAAATATGGTGCTAGTACAAAGTGTATCACTTTGTATGGTTCCTCCACTGCGACTTGTTCAGCCACAGAGGGTTGTGTCAGCAAGGTCTGGGCTGGTAGATACTTGCAACAAAGTGAGGTCTTAAAGACAAACTGCGACAAATCGCACATGATAAATTGATGACTACTACAAAAAGGTAACCAGACTACGGCATAGCTACGCAATGTCACAATGGAGTCTCTAAACAGCAACTGTAACAAATCGTGCAACACAACACCACAAAAACAGGGTAATACCAATGATAAATTCCCTCCATAGACATATGGAGGGAAGCTGTCAGAAACCATAGTGATCACTGAAAAACAAAAGTACCAAAGAGATGCACAATTGCTGAAATATAATATGCCTCTAAATAAGAACTGTCTACTTACATTGATAGATTCAATTTGTCCATACTCTTCAAATACATTGGTCAGGTCTTGCTGAGTTGCCTTTTTGTCGACCTGTCCCACCCATAATGTTGTACTGCACACTACATATTAAAAACAAAAAACATGACGTTTTGAAGTGTAAATGCCCCCAAGGTTCACAACCTGGTTACTACTAAAACTGTAAAATTTAATTTCAGACATACCACTAAGAGTTTTGGATCGAATAGGAGGCAGGCCCTTTTTCAGCCTTTCTTTCTCTCGTTCTCGTGCTCTGCTTTCACTGGAGTATGACCTTGAAGTCTTACGTTTTCTTTCCCTTGACCTCGAACGAGAACGTTTTCTATGCTTACGTTTTCTGGATCCAGAACGAGATCTAGAACGTCTTTTCCTAGGTGATCTTTAGAAATAATAAAATATAATGGGAAAAAAACACTGATGTGTAAGTTAGAATAAAATATCTAGGCCCTATCTTCCATTAACTTACAGGATGTTGAAGCAGTTTTACAGAAATGGAGCCAGAGTTGGAAGCACACAAGAAAGCATCATCATACACAGCCACTTGGCAAATGCATACAAATTATTTTATGATTTAAATGGGCATTGTCAGATTCAAAAACATGTTATATGTTGTACATCTTGATAAAAAAATTAACCTTTCTAATATACTTCATAAGAAAATATTATTAACCTTTTTAATCAAAATCATAGCTTATAAAATCATGGCTTTGGCAAATCACTCCTCTACTCTCGTCTTTCTGATAGGACTCCTCTGTGCTCTCTCTATTCCTACCAGACTGCAGAGAGCACAGAGGAGTGCTAGCCCACCCTCACTTACTAGACTTTGTCCATGTCTGTGCTTCAGCTTGGACAAAGTCAAGACTTAATAAGCCATGATTTCTATAAAAAAGCAAATAAATCATTCTTATAAAGTATATTAGAAAGGTTGATGTATTGTCAAGATGCACAACATATAAAAATGTTTTTTGTATCTAACAGTGCTCATTTAAATCAAAGCGTATTCATAAGTATACTTGTTCTATAACATTCACTGAGGGACAGGGGACTAGGTCAACAATTGTGCTGCAGTGATGGAGACAGCAAATCAAATGACGTATCCTCATGCACAGACATATAAATCCTATTATTTGCATGGTACATGTATACAGTACATTGGCACGCGTGCAGACTATGGACCAGGAGTCAGGTATCACATTACTTCATAATTACACAAGCAAACTTAAGTTATACATCATTCTAATCTGGTTCACCCACACTTTAACCCTGTGTATAGGGTTAAGTACGAGTGAACCGGCTGTCAGTTTCTCTTTAAAGTGTACCATTTTTTTTTATTTTTATCAACTGGTGCCAAAAACGTTAAACAGTGTCAGCAGTGAGCACTGTGGTCAGACAGAAAAATACATTTTAAAAGAAAAGAACTTCCTGTGGAGCATATAGCATCTGATAAGTACTGGAAGGGTTACGATTTTAAAACCCTTAAAGGACGCAGGGTTTTTCCATTTTCATTTTTTCCTCATCACCTTCTAAAAATCATAACGCTTTCAATTTTGCACATAAAATTCCATATGATGGCTTATTTTTTGCACCACCTATTCTACTTCGCAGTGACATTAGTCATTTTACCCAAAAATCTACGGCGAAACGGAAATAAAATTCATTGTGCGACAAAATTGGAAGAAAGAATTTCATTTTGTAACTTTTGGGGGCTTCCATTTCTACGCAGTGCATATTTCGGTAAAAATAACACCTTATCTTTATTCTGTAGGTCCATACGGATAAAATGATACCCTACTTATATAGGTTGGATATTGTCGTACTTCGGGAAAAAATCATAACTACATGCAGGAAAATTTATATGTTAAAAATTCTCATCTTCTAACCCCTATAACTTTTTTATTTTTCCGTGTACGGGCCGGTATGAGGACTCCTTTTTTGCACAGTGTTCTGAAGTTTTTATCGGTACCATTTTTATATTGATCTGACTTTTTGATCGCTTTTTATTATTTTTTTTTTTTTTTTTTATTATTTTCATTATATAAAAAGTTACCAAAAATACGCTACCGTGTTTCCCCAAAAATAGGCCCTAGCTGGATTATCGGGGTGGGATGCAATATAAGCCCTACCCCGAAAATAAGACCTAGACCAGTGGTCTCCAACCTGCGGACCTCCAGATGTTGCAAATGTTTGCAACATCTGGAGGTCCGCAGGTTGAAGACCACTGACCTAGACAATGCCCGAGCTACAAATATTAAAAAAACAAACTTTAATTTACCTTCGTCCTCCGTTCCCCCGTTGCTAAGAAACTGGCCTCACTGTCCTCCGCTGCGGTCCTGGGGAGGGGAACATCACAGAGCCTTCAGCCTATCACTGGCCACAGCGATGTCCCGCCTCGGCCGATGATAGGCTGAGCTCACTGTGATGTAAGAAGCCGGCAGGCTTCTTACATGACAGTGGGCTCAGCCTATCATCGGCCGATGCGGGACATCGCTGCGGCCAGTGATAGGCTGAAGGCTCTGTGACGTCCCAACACAAGGAAGCAGCAAGAACAGCAGAGGGACCATTAGGCCGGTGCCTTAGCAATGGGGGAACGGAGGACTAAGGTAAGTTAAAGTTTGTTTCCAAATATTTGCAGCCCGGGCACAGGAATAGATACAGCGCAGCGGCTGATAATTATTTGGCAGGGGGTGGGGGGGAGAAGCTGCGCTGGCGGATGACAAATGATTAGTCCCCCGGCCCAATAATTTTTTTCACTTTTCTTTTTGCAGTGCTGTAGCTCCCATAGGGACCTATAGCACTGCACACACTGATCTCTTATGCTGATCCCTGCAAAGCCATAGCTTTGCACGGATCAGTGAGATAGGGGCTCGATTGCTCAAGCCTGTAGCTCAGGCTTGGAGCAATCAAACCCCGATCGGATGCCGCGGAGACAGGTAAGGGGACCTCCGCTTGCGTCCTAGCTGATCGGGACATCGTGATGTCCCGATCAGCCCGACTGAGCTGTCGGGAAGCGTTTAGTTTAACTTTCAGACGCGGCGGTCAACTTTGATCGCCGCGTCTGAAGGGTTAACAGCCCGCGGCACAACGACCCTGTTTTAAACACCAGGACCTGGCGTAGGGCGTACAGGTACGCCCTACGTCCTTAAGAGGTTAACCCCTTAAGGATGCAGGACGTAAATGTACGTCCTGGTGCGGTGGTACTTAACGCACCAGGACGTACATTTACGTCCTGTGCATAACCGCGGGCATCGGAGCGATGCCCGTGTCATGCGCGGCTGATCCCGGCTGCTGATCGCAGCCAGGGACCCGCCGGCAATGGCCGACACCCGCGATCTCGCGGGCGTCCGCCATTAACCCCTCAGGTGCCGGGATCAATACAGATCCCGGCATCTGCGGCAGTGCGCGATTTGAATGAATGATCGGATCGTCCGCAGCGCTGCTGCGGGGATCCGATCATTCAGAACGCCGCACGGAGGTCCCCTCACCTTCCTCCGTCCGGCTCCCGGCGTCTCCTGCTCTGGTCTGAGATCGAGCAGACCAGAGCAGAAGATCGCCGATAACACTGATCTGTTCTGTGTCCTATACATAGAACAGATCAGAATTAGTCCCTATGGGGACTATTCAAGTGTAAAAAAAAATGTAAAAAAAATGTAAAAGTAAAAAAAAAGTGAAAAATCCCCTCCCCCAATAAAAAAGTAAAACGGACGTTTTTTCCTATTTTACCCCCAAAAAGCGTAAAAAATAAATTTTATAGACATATTTGGTATCGCCGCGTGCGTAAATGTCCGAACTATTAAAATAAAATGTTAATGATCCCGTACGGTGAACGGCGTGAACGGAAAAAAAAAAAGTCCAAAATTGCTACTTTTTTAATACATTTTATTTAAAAAAATTATAAAAAATTTATTAAAAGTGTTTTATATGCAAATGTGGTACAGATCATGGCGCAAAAAATGAGCACCCATACCGCCGCTTAAACGGAAAAATAAAAAAGTTAGAGGTCATCAAAATAAAGGGATTATAAACGTACTAATTTGGTTAAAAAGTTTGTGATTTTTTTTTAAGCGCAACAATAATAGAAAAGTATGTAATAATGGGTATCATTTTAATCGTATTGACCCTCAGAATAAAGAACACATGTCATTTTTACCATAAATAGTTCGGCGTGAAAACGAAACCTTCCAAAATTAGCAAAATTGCGTTTTTCGTTTTAATTTCCCCACAAAAATAGTGTTTTTTGGTTGCGCCATACATTTTATGATATAATGAGTTATGTCATTACAAAGGACAACTGGTCGCGCAAAAAACAAGCCCTCATACTAGTCTGTGGATGAAAATATAAAAGAGTTATGATTTTTAGAAGGCGAGGAGGAAAAAATGAAAACGTAAAAATTTAATTGTCTGAGTCCTTAAGGCCAAAATGGGCTGAGTCCTCAAGGGGTTAAATAGAAGTAATTCACAAATCTGTTTAGCTTTCTGGCATCAGTTGATGTAAAATAAATAGTTTTTCAACAGAGTATCCCTTTAACCTCTTCAAAAGAATGCAGCCACAACAAAAAAAGAATAAACTGCAAGTCTTACAACAAGGAATTTCATTTTATTTTACCTTGATCGTGATTTTGAACGGGCCCTTGGTTTTTCATCTTTTATCATTTTCTTCTCTTCCTTTTCATACAGCTCTTCAGTTTCATCTTGCATTTCCTCAATATCCATATCCTTACAACGGAAAAGAGAACTCTTTAAAGCTTTTATGAAGTAATAAAATTAACATCACCTACTGCAGTGCTCCCTAAACAACATCCGCTTCACATCAAATTTTTTCCCCTCAATAGCATATACCGTATTTATCGGCGTATACCACGCACCCCCATTTTAACAGGGAAATGTAAGTAAAAAAAAATAAAATGTTAAATAAATGACTTTGACTAAATGCCACATCATCCCCCCAACTTCGTTTTCTTCTGCACCTCAGTTTGGTCCCGTCCCCTCCAGTGCTACATCATTCCTTCCCTTTTATCAGTCCCTGTGCCACATTTACCCCTCTCATCACCACCCCCCCATGTCTCATCATCTCCCCATGTCTCATCATTCCCCCACCCTGTCTCATCATGTCCCCCATCATTCCCCCACCCTGTCTCATCATGTCCCTCATCATTCCCCCCTCATCATCCCCCCACCCTGTCTCATCATGTCCCCCATCATTCCCCCTCATCATCCTGTCTCATCATGCCCCCCCCCATCATCCCCCCACCCTGTCTCATCATCTCCCCATGTCTCATCATTTCCCCCTCATTATCCCCCCCACCCTGTCTCATCATGTCCCTCATCATCCCCCCACCCTGTCTCAACATGTCCCCCATCATTCCCCCTCATCATCCCCCCATCCTGTCTCATCATGTCCCCCCATCATCCCTCCACCCTGTCTCATCATGTCCCCCATCATTCCCCCTCATCATCCCCCCACCCTGTCTCATCATGTCCCCCATCATTCCCCCTCATCATCCCCCCCATCCTGTCTCATCATGTCCCCCCATCATCCCTCCACCCTGTCTCATCATGTCCCCCATCATCCCTCCACCCTGCCTCATCATGTCCCCCATCATCCCTCCACCCTGTCTCATCATGTCCCCCATCATTCCCCCTCATCATCCCCCCACCCTGTCTCATCATGTCCCCCATCATTACCCCTCATCATCCCCCCCACCCTGTCTCATCATGTCCCCCCATCATCCCCCCACCCTGTCTCATCATGTCCCCCATCATTCCCCCTCATCATCCCCCCACCCTGTCTCATCATCCCTCCCCATCATCCCCCCACCCTGTCTCATCATGTCCCCCATCACTCCCCCTCATCATCCCCCCACCCTGTCTCATCATGTCCCCCATCATTCCCCCTCATCATTCCCCCACCCTGTCTCATCATGTCCCCCACCCTGTCTCATCATGTCCCCCATCATTCCCCCTCATCATCCCGCCATCCTGTCTCATCATGTCCCCCCATCATCCCCCCACCCTGTCTCATCATCTCCCCATGTCTCATCATTTCCCCCTCATTATCCCCCCCACCCTGTCTCATTATGTCCCTCCTCATTCCCCCACCCTGTCTCATCATGTCCCTCATCATCCCCCCACCCTGTCTCATCATGTCCCCCATCATCCCCCCTCATCATCCCCCCATCCTGTCTCATCATGTCCCCCCATCATCCCTCCACCCTGTCTCATCATGTCCCCCCATCATCCCTCCACCCTGTCTCATCATGTCCCCCATCATTCCCCCACCCTGTCTCATCATGTCCCCCATCATTCCCCCTCATCATCCCCCCACCATGTCTTCATCATGTCCCCCCATCATCCCCCCACCCTGTCTCATCATGTCCCCTCATCATCCCCCCACCCTGTCTCATCATGTCCCCCATCATTCCCCCTCATCATCCCCCCACCCTGTCTCATCATGTCCCCCATCATTCCCCCTCATCATCCCCCCACCCTGTCTCATCATGTCCCTCATCATTCCCCCCTCATCATTTCCCCGTCTCATACCCCCTTCATCCCCCCCCTCATCATTTCCCCGTCTCATCCCCCTCATCATTTCCCCGTCTCATCCCCCCCTCATCATTTCCCCGTCTAGTCCCCCCTCATCATTTCCCCGTCTCATCCCCCCTCATCATTTCCCCGTCTCGTCCCCCCTCATCATTTCCCCGTCTCGTCCCCCTCATCATTTCCCCCTGTCTCATCCCCCCCCCTCATCATTTCCTTGTCTCATCTCCCCCCCATCATTTCCCCCTGTCTCATCTCCCCCCCCCCCCATCATTTCCCCCTGTCTCATCTCCCCCCTCATCATTTCCCCCTGTCTCATCCCCTCCCCTCATCATTTCCCCCTGTCTCATCCCCTCCCCTCATCATTTCCCCCTGTCTCATCCCCCCATTATTCCCCCCCTCATCATTTCCCCGTCTCATCATACCCCTACTGCCAAATGCTGTCCGGGCATGCTGGGAGTTGTAGTTTTGAAACATCTGGAGGTCCGCAGGTTGAAGACCACTCTTCCCCTTTCCTTACTTGTCTGTGCTTCGGCTGTCTTGCGGGGTCAGTGAAGCAGATGAGTTACGTCCTCTCCCGGCTTCTCTGTGCAGCATCACGGATGTCACTTTTCGGCGGCGACTACAGGAAATGAAGTGATGCCGCACAGAGAAGCCGGCAGAGGACGTAACTCATCTGCTTCACTGACCGCAGCCCGCAAGACCCTCCGCCTGACCTGACCTGCCGAAGCACAGCCAGGTAAGGAAAATAAACAAAACTATAAAAAGTAGGGAAAGGGGGAATGATGAGGGAGGTAGGGAAAATGAAAAGTGAAACTCACTTGTCTCCTGCACGATCCACAGGTACTGGTGGATAGTGCGGGAGACGCTGATTAAAAGGTAGCGCAGATCCGGGCAAGGTAGGGCTCTTTTTAATCAGCGTCTCCCACACTATCCACCACACCAGTACCTGTGGATGGTGCGGGAGAAAACAAGTGACAGAGCGGGGAGGAGCCTCCGCTGGTCACTGATTTAAAGTGGCCGCGGCCGTGCTGTTAATACTTAACAAGCAGACGCTGCTGAGGCAGCTTTAAATCAGTGACCAGAAGACTTATCGGCGTATAACACGCAGGCAGACTTTTTGCCTTAAATTTAAGTTTTAAAAGTGCGTGTTATACGCCGATAAATACGGTACCTTAGGAAATACTCCTGGTGTATACGTTAAATAGAGGCACTGACAGAGGTAGTTGTGCAGGGTGTGAGAGAAGGTGAGCTGTCCTCAGAAAGAGCAGCAAGAACCTGGTGGAAGATTGGCATCTGTGTACATTAAGGTTGTGCGCAGTTTGAGTGCCCATGTTGCTTCCTTTGTACTGCATATATTCAGTGCATCTAAGTGTGCACCTATTCCAGTTTAAAGGGGTATTCCAGGATTTTTTTTTTTTATTTGACTATGCTACAGGGGCTATAAAGTTAGTGTTGTTGATAATATAGTGTCTGTACCTGTGTGTGATGGTTTTCTCACAGATCTTCTGTGATTTTCACTCCAATATTTATTTCTACCAGCATACAAAATGACTGTTGTCTCAGATTTTTCCCAGGTTCCAGTGTGGCCGAGACCTGACCTGACTGAATCTGCTTCAATGGGTGGAGGGATCGCTTGGTGGGAAAGAGATCAATCTGCAACTAATGCAACAGCTGTAGGCACCCTGATTGAAAACCACAGGTCTTTGGATGCAGCTCATTTATGTTTCAATGGGTGGGGTGGCTGATGTGTGGGAGGGAGAAAAAATTGAATTGTGGGATTTGTAGTAAAAAAAAAGAAAAGTCAAACAGGAAATACCAGTTCACAAAAAGCTAGGTACAGGATTATGGTAATCTCACAACATAGCCATTTAGCCCCAAGACAAGCGCGGATCCTTCCTAAGCATGTCCATTACTGCCTGCCAGGTACGTACTAAAATCACCTTATGGTGGATAACCCCTTTAACATCTCCTCATATTGAGGTGGTGGCCATCCCCTATCTTTTCCCATTTCCTGTACTAAAAATAAACCAAGAACAGAGAGGAGCAGAGAGCTCAATAAAAGCACATATGAGAAACAACCTGGCCCCCCACCTCGGCAGTTGCATCACATAAAAAAAAAAAAAAGATAAGAAGCCTGTCTCGATATTGTTGAGAGAAAAAAAAAGCAAACTGCAAACAGTAGTGCTGGACGGTATGGCCTAAAATTAATATCATGGTATTTTTTTTTTATTATCGCGGTATCACGGTATTACCTCCTGCCCCCCACCCCCGCGAGTGTCAAATCTGCCCACCGCGAGCGCTACCATCACCGCTAGCGGTGTCCCTGTGCCCACTAGCGGTGTCAAATGTACCCCCCGCGAGCGCGATCATCACCGCTAGCGGGGTCCCTGTGCCCACTAGCGGTGTCAAATATGCCCCCCGCGAGCGCTGCCATCACCGCTAGCAGGGTCCCTGTGCCCACTAGCGGTGTCAAAAGAATGCAGAGCGCGGCTCTGTTCTCCGTCCCTGTCACCTCTCGGTACGGGAACAGATTTAAAAGCCTCACGCGCAGCTAACGTAAATAGCGCAGAGCTGACGCTAGGCTCCTAGCGCTGCCTATGTTAGCCCTACACTATTTGCGCAGTACTACGTTAGCTGCGCGCAAGGCTTTTAAATCTGTTCCCGTACCCTGAGAGCTGACAGGGACGGGGAACAGAGCCGCGCTCGTGCTCGACATTCTTGTGACACCGCTAGTGGGCACAGGGACCCCGCTAGCGGTGATGGTAGCGATCGCGCTCGCGGGAGGCATTCTTGTGACACCGCTAGTGGGCACATGGATCCCGCTAGCGGTGGGGATTGATCGTGCTCGCGGGGAGACTGGCTGACGTGCTCGGGGGGACACAGTAAATGGATTAGCTTCTGTGGCCCGATTCTGCTCTCGGAATCGGGCCAGAGAAGCTGACCGGGACAGGTGAGGGCGCTGTGCTGGGCTCTACAATTCATCCGGAGGGTGGGGGAGGGGCCCGACCGGTATAGCGGTATGGGCAAAAATCCATACCGTGGGAGAAAAAAAAAACGGTATCCGGTTCATACCGGTATACCACCCAGCACAAGCAACCAGTATGGTAAATTTTAGGCTGCGGCCCCAAATCCATCTCAGAACGCAGACTCGTGCCCCCACCACTTTTATCACAGCAGTAAGCAGAACTTTTGTTCTTTTTCTTTAGTTCCATTCCAACCCACAGAAATTGATGCAGCCCCTACCTCTTGTTGTATGGATAAAGAAGTATGAAGCTGTTGGTCTTTTTCCCGAAAGGCCTGCTGGCTGTCATCCTGTGATGGTGTAGCAGAATTTTCTGATTCCGACATCATATCTTGGTTTTCCTGAGCTGTCATCTAAATATGCATAAGGGTATTCATTATGAAGATAATATCAGCATTATGCAAAAACATTGATGTCAAAAGATAGTTCTCCAAATGTATTTCTAAAAAAAAAAAAAAGTAAATTTTTGGACTTACCGTAAAATCTATTTCTCTGAGCTTCTATTGGGGGACACAGGACCATGGGAATATGTTGCTTGCAACTAGAAGGCTGACACTAGTCAAAAAAAACTAAAGAAAGTCGGCCCCTCCCGGCAGGATATACCCGCCTCTTAGCTATGAGCAACTCAGTTTAGTCCCAAAGCAGAAGGAGAACCTCCCAAGACAGAACAGTCTAAACAAACACAAAAAAAAAAATACCCCCGCACAGGCTGGCCACAAACTACCAATGGGCGTGTGCTGTGTCCCCCCAAAGAAGCTCCGAGAAAGAGATTTTATGGTAAGTCCAAAAATTACTTTTCTCGAGCACTTCATTGGGGGACACAGGACCATGGGACGTCCTAAAGCAGTCCCTGGGGAGAGATAGATTAACATCCCAGCCAGAACAGAAATCAGGCGGCCACCTGCAGAACCTTGCAGCTAAGGCCTGCGTCGGAGGATGCAAAAGTATGAACATGGTAAAACTTGGCAAAGGTATGCAGAGACGACCAAGTCGCCACCCTGCAAACCTGCCCCATGGATGACCGCTCAAGATGCACCCACCGCGCGGGTGGAGTGAGCAGTCACACGAAAAGGGGGCACCTGACCTTTGCAACGATACGCCTCCGAAATGGCAGAGCGTATCCACCGAGAGATAGTAGCCTTTGAGGCGGGAAGCCCATTGTGCCGTCCCTCAGGAAGCACAAACAAACAGAGTCACACCACCGGAAGGAGGAAGTGACTGACAAAGTCCAAGCTGCTCGAACCAAGTCCAACTTGTGAAGCCGGCGCTCCCGTGGATGAGAAGGGGACGGGCAGAAGGAAGGTAACACAATCTCTTCGTTTAGGTGAAAAGACGACACAACCTTGGGCTGAAAGGAGGGCACCGGCCAAAGGACCACCTTGTCTTGGTGAAGCACCAGTAAAGAGGAACGGCAAGATAGGGCGGCCAATTCAGACACACGGCAAATGGATGTGACTGCGACAAGGAAGGCCACCTTCCAGTAAAGTAAACGAAGGGAAACGTGACCAAGAGGCTCAAACAGAGAACCCTGAAGAGCATCCAGAACAAGTTTAAGGTCCCAAGGAGCAGTGGGGGACCGGATCGGAGGAACCTCATGAGCCACGCCCTGCAAAAAAGTCTACACGTAATAAAAGGTCGGATGCAAGAGGGCGCTGGAAGAGAACAGAAAGCGCTGAAACCTGCCCATTAATGGAACTGAGGGCAAGAAGCGTCTCTAGTCCCAATTGCAAAAAGGACAAGAGGGTCGGCAAGGAAAAAGAGAACGAGCCTCGCACCAGCGGAAATAGGCCCGCCAGGTACGGTGGTAAATCCTGGCCTGACGAGGGCTTCCAAGTGTGGAGCGTGGTCCGGATGACATGGGAAGAGAAATCTCGGTCTCAACCGCCATGCCGTCAAACGCAGCGGAAAAAAATTGGGGTGGCAGAGGGCCCTTTGGTGAGGAGGTCGGGATGATCCGGAAGACGAAAGGGAACGTCCACCACGAGACTGACCACGTCGGCGTACCACACGCAACGAGGCCAGTCCAGGGCTACCAAAATCGTCGAGATGCCCTTCGCCTTGAGCTTCCTGACGACCCTGGGAAGAAGTGGAAGCGGAGGAAAGAGGTAGGGCAGAGCGAACCGGGTCCAAGGGACCATGAGAGCGTCTACCGCCAGGGGATCCCGTGACCTGGAGAGGAAGCGAGGGACTTTCCTGTTCTGGCGGGAGACAAAGAGATATACGTCCGGAGTTCCCCAGCGAGGACAGATCTGAGCGAAGACCTCCTGGTGAAGGGACCACTCGCCCGGGTCGGAGGTGGAGCGACTCCACTTCCCAATAGGCGATCCCGGGGATGTGCACTTCCCAATGTCCACTTCCCAATAGGCGATCCCGGGGATGTGCACCGCCTATATGGCAGGAACGCGATGCTCCGCCCTGGAGAGGTTCTTTGACACTTCCTTCATGGCCGCCGAGCTGCGGGTGCCGCCCCCCCTGGCAATTTATGTACGCCGATTGATGTGGCGTTGTCCGTCTGCACCCGCACCGGAAGGCCCGAAGTAGGAGACTCCAGTGAAGAAGGCACAAGAAGATCGAGAATGAGTCAGCGCTCCAGGATGTTGATGGGGAGACCGGACTCTGACCTGGTCCAGCGGCCCTGACCCGTCCTGTCCTGGAAGACACTTCCCCAGCAGAGAAGGCTCGCGTCCGTGAGAGATAGAAAGGAGCGACCCTCCCGGAGGAGGGGATACCAGAGCCACAAAAGGAGGGAGCAGCAAACTGGGAGCGGCAAACTGGGAGCAGAAGCTGGATCCCGCGGTGGAGAGATAAGGAGGATTTGTCCCACAGAGAGGATGGCAAACTGGAGAGGACAGTACCGAAATTGGGACTGCCTCCACGGAGGTCGGAGGTCACAATCTTGCCCAGGACCGCATGCAGGCACGGACGGGAACCAGACCCGGCCGCCGAAGGGCGCGAATCCCCGACAACAACTCCCGGAGATTGTCCTCTGGAAGAGAAAGACGGGCTGCCGCCACGTCGATGCGTATCCCGAGAAAGGTCAGAGATTGGGGCGGGGACAGGTTGGATTTTGTGCGATTGATGATCCAAACGAGTAATGTTGAGGCTGGCCCGATTCTGTTCCAGGGAGGGCGCCTTGATGAGTAGGTCATCCAGATAGGGCGACAAACTGAATATGACCTGCAGGAACAGCGAACCTTAGAAACCGCTGGTGGGCCGGAAAGATTGGAATGTGTAAGTAGGCATTCCGTATGTCCACAGAAGAGAGGAACTCCCCCGGATCCATGGAGGTGACCAGTGACCGCAGGGATTCCATCCAGAAATGCCGAAGGCGCACATGGCGGTTTAGAAGCTTCAAATTGAGAATGGGTCGGACAGTGCCATCCTTCTTGGGAAAAATGAAGAGATTGGAGTAGAACCCCGATTGGAGTAGATCACACCCTGGGCCAGAAGGGTGCGAAGGGCCACCTGAAAAGCTGCAGCAAGAGATCGATCCCGGGGAATAGAAGAAAATTCTATTCGATAGCCCTGGGATACGACCTCTCGAACCCAAGCATTCTGAACAAACGTTCCGAAAGAGGGACAGGCGACCACTCACCCGAGGAGAAGGCTCAGATGGGGGGGGGGTTACCTTCAGGCAGTGGGAGGTTTGCGAGTCCCGGATTTGGAAAAGGAGTGGTTGGAACAGAGCCCCGACTTCCAGGAGGTACGTGTCTTGAAGGAGGGTGTCGTCCAAACCTGAGGGGCCGCAGTTTTGTCCTGGCAGCCAGAGAAACAAAAGCGGCGAAAGGAGGGAGCCTTCCGCACGGGTCCAAACAGCACGGACAATTTTGAGGCAAGAGGGAACTCTTGCCCCCGGTAGCCTCAGATATGATCTTGTCTAAATGTTTACTAAAGAGACGAGACCCCAGGAAAGGCAGCTCAGGGTAGTGTATTTAGATAGCTGTGACACAGGAGGGTCCACCATTGGAGGGGAAGACGACTTCACCAACAGGTCCTGAGGGAAGGGAAAGAGAGCCTGAAGCTTCTTAGACCCATGGAAGCATTTGTCTGGATGCTTCCAGGCCGCTTCCAACAGCTTGTCAAATTCCGTGTGAGAGCTGAAAACTTGGGGAGCTCGCCGAACACGGCGGAAGGACACTGTGGGGGCCATGCCTGAAGTGCCTGGGTCCTGTAGGTGGAAGGTGACTGCTGACACCAGACCGTCCACCATATCTGACATACAGGAAGCTTCTTCAGAGTCAGAGTCCACAAGCTCTCCTGGGTAGTGGGAGCGCACCGTAGGAGTCTTGGAACAGGTGGAGGAGGACTTGGAAAGGAGGTGCGGTGACCGGGAGCGGACACTGGGTGACCGGTCGCGGCGGCGCCATGAGGGTGGAGAATGAGAGTGGGAGCTGCGGCGGGAG
The DNA here is from genome assembly GCF_029499605.1 of Hyla sarda. Taxonomy (NCBI): domain Eukaryota; kingdom Metazoa; phylum Chordata; class Amphibia; order Anura; family Hylidae; genus Hyla; species Hyla sarda. The sequence continues at coordinate 310,977,710 of NC_079191.1, read as the reverse complement.
GACTCCGCTCGGCTGGACTCAGGGGATGATGCTGAAGAAAGGCGACCCGGATGGCCATGGGAGGTCTGTAGGGAATGGTGGGAGGTGTGCTCAAGACCACCTCCTGGGAGACCTTGGCAAAATCGGAGATGGTCAGAGAGAGAGGAGACCCACTCCGGAGCGGGATCAGACCTCCCACAGTCCAGCGGACCATCCTGAATGGTAGCCATGGGAGGACTGGGCCGCAAGGATCCACAGGGCGGACAGATAGGCTCAGAGGAACCGCCTGGCATTTTAGTGATACAGCCTGAGCAGGCAAAGTAAGTGACCAATGCAGGGCCTGGGGTCGGACATAAAGGGCCACTAGTTTGTCTGGACACAGGACCTGGGTGAGCTCGCTCCTTGTCTGTCTGTTGTCAGAGATGCAGATCTTGAAGGAGCAGTTGGAGCAGACTGTAGAACAGGGATGCTGCAGAGAGGCGAGCTGAGCTAAGCCCTGAAAATCCACTTTGGAGCAGGGCAGTAGGAGGGGCCAGCTGACCCGTGAAGCGCACACAGCCCAAGGAGTGGAGGAATCCTGACCCCTGGAATGTGCACTTGGCCCCTATAGGAAAAGAGAAGCAGGGGGAGGAGAAATATAGCCCCCTGCCGTGAAAAGACAGACCGGCCCATGAGAGGAGGAGCGCCAGGATCCCGGGCGCGCGAGCTGGAGGGCGAAGCTAGGGTAGTCCGGAGCCGCGGGCTAGATTAATTAAATTGCCCGAGGCCTGAATAAGTGCCAGAAGTCACAGCGCAGGAAGCGCAGCCTGGCAACAGAGGAGACCTCCGGCAGTACAGAGCGCAGCCAGAGGGAGCATAGAGCACCAGAATGAAGGCTGCGGCAGGCGGAAAAGTAGAAGGCCTAAGCCGCGGGCTACAGTGGGTGCCTCGCCGATGGCCCAGGCCTGGAGGAGCTGTCTTCTGAGTAGGCACCCAGATGAAAGAAAGGGCCGCGACCCCATGCAGGGACAGAGGCTCCCACCGGAAAGCACTGAGCACTGCAGAAAAAGCAGGGGACCAAGCCTGCTCAGGATCAGGCAAGTTAAACCCCTACATCCCCAGAAAAAATAGATTCCCCTTCCACAGGAAGGAAGGGAGGTAAAAAGGGGGGAGATATACTCACCCATGAAGTCTTCCGACTAGCTAGGGCCACCTGCCTTAAAGCCAGACCCAGCTGGCAAATGGGGGACCCAGACCCAGGTTACAACACCAAGCGCTGGCTGATGGCGAGGAGGGGTTAACGGCCTCTTCAGCAATGCACTGTGCCCCTAGATCGCAGGTGGAGGATCAGACAACGCCATGCTCCTGTCGACCCACACTAGAGAAAACAAAAATGGGAGAAACATTTTTACTAGAATCTGAAACTAGGAAAAAAACAAAAGAACTAAGACCAGGTCTGGAGAGCTCCTGCCTCCTGCTGACACTAAGCTAAAACTGAGTTGCTTAGAGCTAGGAGGCAAGTATATCCTGCCAGAAAGGGACGACTTTCTTTTGTTTTTTGCCTAGTGTCAGCCTCCGAGTGACAAGCAGCATATACCCATGGTCCTGTGTCCCCAAATGAAGCGCTCCAGAAATATGATCAGTAATGAGTTCAACATATAAACATTAGGAGCAAACCACAGAAAAACACAGGGATATTGAAAAAAAGCAACAACAACAAAAAAAAAAAAGCTCATGCATTGCAAACCAAACTAGATGTAGTTAATTGAATCATTAAGAAGATACAACTAGAGATGAGCGAACTTACAGTAAATTTGATTCGTCACAAACTTCTCGTCTCGGCATTTGCTGACTTTAGCCTGCATAAATGATTTCAGCTTTCAGGTGCTCCGGTGGGCTGGAAAATGTGGATACAGTCCTAGGAAAGAGTCTCTGAGTACTGTATCCACCTTTTCCAGCCCACCAGAGCACCTGAAAGCTGAACTAATTTATGCAGACTAATGTCCGCAACTGCCAAGCCGAGAAGTTTGTGACAAATCTATTTTACTGTAAGTTCGCTCATCTCTAGATACAACAATTGAAAAAATACAGTGACACTTATAGAGGCACTGTCATTATGAAAAATGTTTAAAATTTTGTAGTACTACTGATAAGATGACTTTATTAAATAAAAAAAAATGGCAATTTTACTAAAAAATTAAAACTGAAAATATCCGCCACTAGGGGTTATCTATCTTTATGCAGACAGACTACTCTGTATTTAAAAGCATACTGTATCCCGGCCGTAATGTGTGTTGGTATCCAGTATAGGAGATCACCATTGCAGCCTTTAGCTGTTCCTTAACTACAACTCCCATGATGGGAGTTGAAGTTTCACAACAGCTGCGGATACAATCTTTGTAAAACTCTGTTTTATAGCTGTGCATTCTCCAGCTGTGTGCCAGATCTTGCAAAATTACAAAGGATGTGTGGGCATGCTGGAAGTTGTAGTTTTGCAACAGCTAAAAGGCAACACTGCTGTAACACAGTGCTTTACAATCACTGCAGCTCCAACTGTTGCAAATCTACAACTCCCAGCATGCTTGAACAGCCAAACTTTTTCTGACTCCTGAATGAAAAAGAAGCTCATGAGACATTCAGGAGTCTGTGAAAGCTGAATGACACACATAGTGACAGCTATGTTGATTAGCATCCAGCTTTACTAGGAACAGATAGAAAATGTATGCATAAAAACTACTGTGCAGTGATTTGCCGACTGCCAGACTGCTCCCAGACTCAGAGCAGATGAGTCATAACAGTGAGGGAGAGATGGACATGCCCTCTTCACATGGCAAGAAGAAAAAGCAAGTTAGCAACATATAAATGCTATTTGTTACGGATATATAGGTTCTAGACACATTAAAAAAAAGTATGTATATAATCAGGATTAGGTACTAAGTAACATATCCCTTTTTTGTTTTGGCACTATGACAGGTACGCTTTAAAGGGGTACTCTGGGAAACAATAGAATAGGACATAAGTGTCTGATTGTGGGGGACTGGGATGCTGGGATCCCCGCAATCTCCTGTATGGGGGGGGGGGGAGGCTCTCCCTGCTATAATTACCATACTCCTGAGTGCTCCAGCCCCACCTTCAGACAAGCAGGAGTGACAGCCTGCTCAGCCAATCGCCCCACAATCAGACACTTATCCCCTATGCTGTGGATAAGTTGTGTTCCCCAGAGTACCCCTTTAAGAAAAGAGTACAGTTAGCGTAAGGAGTCTTGGTGCACATACAAACTCAAATGTATGGGTAAATCGGCAGAGTGATTGTCAGGAGTGGACTATCAGCAGCCAAGGTCTCACAGTTAAAAGCGGACATCAGCAATCATGCTGATGTTTGCCATTAACTTCACAGATGACTAGATCAATGATGATCACAGCATCTGTAGTGAAAATGGAGGTGTCGATGGATTTGGGTGAACTCATCGGAAAGCCCAGTGCAATCAAGAGGTCCAAATATGTGGAAAAAACGAATCCAGGCTGCTTAGCAGTGCCGATCGGGACACCGGTGGAAATTGCAGAGTCTCAATCAGTTGAGAGGAAGGCAGGAGGACCTGTCTCCTCACCGTCATAACACTGAACAGTGCTATGTGAAGATTACATGTTCTAGTCCCCTATGGGGGACTACAAAATAGTAAAAAAAAAAAGTTAATAATTGTAATTTAACCCCTTCCCTAATAAGAGTTTGAATCACCTCCCTTTTCCCATTTTTAAAATAAAATTATATAAACAAAAATATGTGGTCTCAGCGCATACGTTAATATCAGAACTAATAAAATATCTTAATTCAACTGCATGGTTAATGGCGTATACGTAAAAAAATTAATCTACAATTGCATACCATAAATATTTTTTTAAGAAAAGATCAAAAAGTCCCATCAAAAGACGAAATAATGCAGATAAAAACTACATACGTACATGGAAAAATAAAAGTTGTAGGGATCTGAAGTGGACAATTTTATACAAATTTCATACAAAAAAGTTATGTATATTTTTTTTAGAAGTAACAAAATAAAACCTATATAAATTGGGTACTGTTGTAATCGTATGGACCTACAGGATAAAGATAATGTATTTTTTATTTACCAAAAATTGAACGGAAACCCTCAAAATAATAAAATGGCATTTTTTATTTTAGCCCACAAATATTTTTTTTGTTTTGCCGTAAATTTTGTGGTGAAATGATTGATGTCATTACAAAGTGCAATTGGTGGAGTAAAAAAAAAAAAAACAAGCCCTCACATGGGTCAGTAGGTGGATAATTGAAAGCGTTAGGATTATTAGAAGGTGAGGAGGAAAAAAACTAAATTTTCGTGGCTGGAAAAATAAAAGAGTTAGGTCCTTTAAAAGGGGAAGGGAAAAAAGAGAAGAAGAAAAAGCGCTAAATGCTAAACCTGGCTGTGTCCTCAAGGCTCAAATGGGCTGGCTGTTTTTTTTTTAACACCTTGGGGACGGAGGGTTTTTCCACTTTCGTTTTTTACTCCTTACATTTTAAAAATCATAACCCTTCAAATTTTGCACCTAAAAATCCATATGATTGCTTATTTTTTGTGCCACCAATTCTACTTTGTAATGACATCAGTCATTTTACCAAAAAATCTACGTCGAAACAGGAAAAAAAATCATTGTGCGACAAAATTGAAGAAAAAAATGCTATTTTGTAACTTTTGGGGGCATCCGTTTCTACGCAGTACATTTTTCGGTAAAAATGACACCTTCTCTTTATTCTGTAGGTCCATACGATTAAAATGATACCATACTTATATAGGTTTCATTTTGTCGTACTTCTGGAAAAAAATAACTACATGCAGGAAAATGTATACGTTTAAAATTGTCATATTCTGACCCCTATAACTTTTTTATATTTTTCCGCTTACGGGGTGGTATGAGGGCTCATTTTTAGCACCGTGATATTAAGTTTTTAGCGGTACAGTTTTTGTATTGATCTGACTTTTTGATCGCTTTTTATTCATTTTTCCATGATATAAAAAGTGACCAAAAATACGCTATTTTGGCCTTTTGATTTTTTTTTGCGCGTACGCCATTGACCGTTGTGTTAAATTAACAATATATTTTTAGAATTCAGACATTTCCACACACGGCGATACCACATATGTTTATTTTTATTTTTCTTTACACTTTTTATTTTTATGGGAAAAGGGGGGTAATTCAAACTTTTATTAGGGAAGGAGTTAAATGATCTTTATTAACTCTTTTTTCCCTTTTTTTTGCAGTGTTATAGCTCCCATACGGGGCTATAACACTGCACACACTTATCTTTTACATTGATCAATGGTTTATCATAGGAAACCATTGATCAATGATTCTGCCGCTTGACTGCTCATGCCTGGATCTCAGGCACTGAGCAGTCATTCGGCGATCGGATAGCGAGGAGGAAGGAAGGGACCCTCCTGCTGTCCTACAGCTGTTCGGGATGCGACGATTTCGCCGCGGCGATCCCGAATAGTCCACTGAGCTAACCGCCATTAATTTACTTTCACTTTAGACACGGTGTTCAACTTTGAACGCTGCGTCTAAAGGGTTAATAGCGTGCAGCACTGCGATCAGTGCCGCGCGCTATTAGCCACGGGTCCCGGTCCAACCCACTATGACGCATGGCCACGCTGTGGCCCCGCATTATAGAATGGGAGTGTGCGCCCTCCGTCCCCAACGGGTTGACAACTTTTCCCAACAGCGTGTGTGTGTGTGGGTATATGTGTGCTGGCCAACTTATTCTTTGGTTGTATTTCACATACGGGGGAGTGGCTACCTCCATGTTGGCTCTTGCACCCCACCATCCTCTATTAGGTGTATATAAGGTGCCTTGGATGTTTCAGATCTTGCAATGCCTGCTGAGCTGTTCACACAGAGGCATATTCATAGTGTAGGGTCCGTCCCAGAATGAGGTCACCTTACCGTGGTGGGACGGTCCAAGCTATTTGGCTGCCAAATTTGCAAGTTAAGTACCTCATAATTTCATATTTTCCTTCATTGGATTACAGCTGTATAGCTTTTCATGTTCTATCTATATACTCATGTATACTCATGTTTTATCTATATCTTTGTGCTAGCAGTGTGCTGCTGTATTCTCCTGTTGATGTGTGTGTGTGTGTGTGTATATATATTTATTTATTTATTAATAATATAATTTTTATGATTAGTGACAAACTTAATTTATCTGACTGGCAAAATAATATTGCATATCATAATCTAAACATCCATGGAAGACTGCACTTTGCACATATTATTTCATAATTAATTCATTATTACTTTATAGACAAAGTACCTTTGGAGTATGTTGCTGCTCCAAGAACTGATGGCGTAGATGTTCCAGATTCTGCTGCTGTAAATGTTCTGCCAGCTGATGGAAAAGTGAGTTGTTCACAGAATCTGGTACAAGAGGACTTAAGAAGAAGAAGAAAAAAAAAAAGAAAAAAAAAAAAAAGTCAATGAAATGGCATATGGGCAATTTTAAAATCAGACATAGCATCCACAGTAACAGAGTTGGAGTGATCTTGTAGTGTCAAGGAAACTAAATCAGCATCACATTTGTCCTATGACGCAGCAGGCAAAAGGTTGTCAGTGTACAGGATATAGGGAAGCTGCTGAGGTTCCTATTTTGGGTAGGGTCACACGTGACTGATCCGCAGAGTATTTTATGATGTGTATCCACCGGTGACCTGGCCATAGTGTGCCTCCAGCTGTTGCCACCCTCCTCCCGCATCGCCCTGTCTCCTGGCCTGCTTGCAGCGGCAAGCCGCCACTCCGAGCAGCCACACAGGGGCCTGCGAGTACACACTACTGACATTTGTTTTAAAAAATAAGCATGCACCTAAGAGCTCTCCACCTTGAGAACAACACATTGGTAATGTCACAGTTGACAGTCTAGGCCCTCAACAACAAATCAGATGCTAAAACGAATGGCACCGGTAGCTAGTAAATAGGGCCTGTCACAGATAAATAAAAAGCGTTGAATTCATGGATCTGTAGTTTCATTAACCCCTTAGATGCTGTGATTAATGCCAATAACTGTGTCTAAAGAATTAAATCGTACATCCAAGCAAGCTCAGTCGGTTCAACAGACGCCCGCAACATGGTCGCGGGGGTCCGATGGCGGAGGAGGGTCCCCTTAAGTGCCACAGATCACTAAGTCCCTTATGCAGCCTGGATTAGCAAGGCTGTATCAGTAAAGCACCGATCACACTGCTATGCAATAGGCATAGCATTGTATAGTATAAATATATTATAAATATATATATATATATATATATACACACATACACACACACACATTGTATATATTACATTGCACAGTATTAATATATAATAAAATCACCCTTCTTTTCTCATTTTACTCCCCCCACCCCCCCCAAAAAAAAAATTATAATAATAATAAACAAACTTAGTATTGCAGCAAGTGTAATTGTCCACACTATTAAAAATATAATGTTTATGATGAAATGCTAACTGTATATTCATGTAATTTAATTGTAAAAAGCATTGCTATAAGGCTAGGTTTACATCAATGCTGTGGAGCTCTGGGACAGCTGATAACGGGGTCGGGACGGAGGTTAAAAAACTGGACATCAACGGAAACAGACTGGTCCCATTCACTTTAAATGGGGTCAATTCTGGGTTCCGTTAAATGCCGAATTTTTTTTTATGATTTCAGTGGAGAAAAAAATCTGACATGCAGGTTTTTTTTTTTTTCCTCTGCTAAAGTCCCTTCATTATAACAGAATCAGCAAGCGGAGCTCCATAACAGCTCTAAATGCTGATGTAAACCTAGCCTAAGTTGCATATGTTCTTATGGTAGTTAATCTGACAGCTTGGTAATTAAATTAACTTACTGCAGAAACAATGCATTTTCTCACAGCTCACACTATTGTTTAGGTACTTTACAAGGGTTACATTTTTGTTATAGTATTCTATAGGAATCATTTTGGTATATGCTCACATTGAATAACACATATACAGTATAATCTCCCTTAGCGGACACCTCCAAATAGGGGACATTCCCAATAGCGGACGTGGACACACCCAATAGGGGACAAAACACTCCCAATAGGTTACAACCAAGCTTATGTGCCGGCCCTACTTTGTACACAGGGCTGCTGTCAGGGGGGTACAGCCAATACCCCAATAAGGGGCTCACTGTTTAAACAGTGGTCTCCTGCTTCTGTACGTTCACAGGCCACATCAATCGCAAGCACCCCCGCCTGATCCCCCCCATGCCAAATCACCCCGCCCTTTATAACCCCCTGAGCCACATCAATTCTCCTTAACACCACCCCCCCATGCCAAATCACCCCGCCCTTTATAACCCCCTGAGCCACATCAATTCTCCTTAACACCACCCCCCCGTGCATTTATTTTTTATTCCCCCTTTACAACCGCTGTGCAAATTTCTCACCCCCTCTTTACCACCCCTGTGCCATTTCTTTCCCCCCTTTATCGCACCTGTAACATTTCATCACCCTGTGCCAAATCAAATGTCACATCACTTTTCCTCTTCCCTCCACCCCTTCTTACTTGGCCAGCAGACTCAGGGGCTCTCAGCGAGTTTGAAGTTCTCCTCACTTAGAGGCTGTGAGCAGCGGCGGTTGCCAGCAGTGATAAGTGACGCCGCTGCTGCTCTCAGTAAGTTCAGCGAAGGGGGCGTCAGGAGAACGTCGAACCCGCTGCACCTGAATCTGATGGCCAGGTAAGAAGAACAACAGAGGGAGGAGGGAAGAGTTAAAGCGATGTGGCACAAGGGGTAAGGGGAGGGGTGATTTGGCACAGGGGAAATTAAATGGTACAGGGGGAATTAAATGGTACAGGGTGTGGTAAAGAGGGGTTGATGAACTTGCATAGAGGGCAATAAAGGGGGAATTAAATGGCACACAGGCAGTTAAGGGGAAATTAACGTGGCACATGGTGTAAGGGGGGATGATTTGGCTCTGGGCACAGGGGGGAATAAAGTGGAATAGGGTATAAAGGGGGAATGAAATGGCACAGAAGGGTTCAAAGGGGGAACAATATAGTGGCATTGGAGGAATCAAGAGAAGAAATAAAATGGCACGGGGGATAAAGTACAGGGGGTAATAAGGGGTGATTAAAAGTTACTAAGATTCTACTGTAAGGGTGCATTCGCATGTGCATATTTTTGCTGCAGATTTTGCTGCCTATTGACTTCAATAGGTAGCAAAATCTGCAACAGCAAAACTGCAGCATAAAATATGCACATGTGAACGCACCCTTACAGTAGAATTGTGAACTTACTCTAATATTTCTTTTTATCATGTTTTATAGGTAATTACACTCTGGAGTGAGTACAGTACAGTATGCAGTCATTTAGAAAGATTTTATAATGTAGTTGGTTATCCAATAGGTAAATCCTAAGTTTGTAAAACTTCACATTTTCCAGAGCAATGTTACCCTGTAGCAGCAGCCTAGGTGTTTTCCAACATATTAAAAAGTAGATTTTTTATGCTTACTGTAAAATCGCTTTCTCGGAGGATCCATTGGGGGACACAGAACCGTGGGTATATGCTCTTGCCGCTAGGAGGCGTTGACACTAGGCAAACTAAAGGGTCGGCCCCTCCTGGCAGGATATACCCTACCTACTGGCCCTGAGCTAATCAGTTTAGTCCCAAAACAGTAGGAGGCAACCGACAGAAAAAGAAACCAGCAGAAGTACGAGGGAACCAGACAAAAAAAAAAAACGGAAACCGATCCACCCCTCGGACAAAACCAATGAAAACTGTACCCAATCCATGGGTGGGAGCTGTGTCCCCCAATGGATACGATAAGCATAAAAAATCTACTTTTCTCGATCGGAATCCATTGGGGGACACAGAACCGTGGGACGTACCAAAGCAGTCCCCGGGGTGGGAAGAAAAGTACCCAACTTAAAATCAGGAAGAGGACAAAGCCACTGCCGCCTGCAACACCTTGCGGCCCAAACTGGCGTCAGCCGACGCGAAAGTGTGCACCTGGTAGAATTTTGTGAAAGTGTGTATGGACGACCAGGTAGCCGCTTTACAGACTTGCATGGCCGAAGCCCTATTGCAGAGAGCCCAAGAAGCCCCAACAGAACACGTGGAATGCTCTGTCACCCGAAAAGGTGGAACCTTGCCCTTGCGGCTGTACGATTCTGAAATGGTAGAGTGAATCCACCGAGAAATGGTCGCCTTGGAAACCGGAAGACCCTTGCGACTACCCTAAGGGACCACAAAAAAAGTGTCACCCTGTCGAAAAGAGGAGGTGACCGAAAGACAAGTCCGGACAGCCCGAACCACGTCCAAGGTGTGAAGGGAATGCTCCTTGGCATTGGAAGGGGATGGACAAAAGGAAGGAAGAACAATCTCTTCGTTCACATGAAAAGAGGAAACCCCTTTGGGCAAAAAAGGAGGTGGATGAAAAACCACCTTACCCCGATGAAGAGCCAAAAGAGGGGAACGACAGGAAAGAGATGCCAACTCAAAGACCCTCTGAATAGAAGTGATGGCAATGAGAAAGGCGACCTTCCATGAAAGAAAACGAAGAGAGGCATCCCGAATGGGTTCGAATGGTGCCTCTCTCAAGGCTCAGAGTACTAGGTTGAGGTCCCACGGAGGAGGGGGAGACCTGAAAAGAGGAGCCTTGTGGGCCACTCCCTGCAGGAAGGTGCGAACATGGGAGTTAGAGGTCAACTGCTGTTGGAACAGAATACAAAGAGCCGAAACCTGACCCTTAAGGGAGCTAAGGGTCAATTGTTGGTCCAGCCCCGATTGGAGAAAAGCAAGAAGGCGCGGAAATGGTGAATTATACTCACCGATAATTCCTTTTCTGGAAGTCTCCACGACAGCACCCATGAGATTATCTCCTCCTCCTGATCGGGACAGGAAAAAACACTGAGAGATTAAATTCGAGGCGCAGATGACAGGCCGAATGGGAGACAAACTGAAAGTGGCGGACCCTGGACCCCTACTGGATGGCAAATCTCAAATATTTTTGGGAATTTGAATGAATGGGAATGTGGTAATATACATCGCGAAGATAGATAGTCACCATCACAGCCCTCTCCTTTATTAACTGAACTGCAGACTTCACAGTTTCCTTCTTGAATTTTTTGTAAACCACAAATTTGTTCAGGGGTTTCAGGTTTATAATTGTACGGAACTTCCCATTTGGTTTGGAAACCAAAAACAGGGAAGAATAATGACCTAGGCCCCTCTGAAGGAGAGGAACCTCCTGGATAGCACCCAGAGACGGTCCTGAACAACCCTGAGAACCAATTTCTGTTTTTTTTACTCTGCTGAGTAACATACCTTGGAGGGGGAGGTGATGACAACTCGATTCGGAGGCCCTGAGATATTATCTCTGCTATCCAGGGATTGGGAATTAGTGACTCCCAAACTGGGGCAAAATGGGAAAGCCTTGCCCCCACTGGCATAGCGTCATTGCTTAGGGTTGGAAGAGGACTGACCGGGGTTAGTAAAGATATTTCTACCCCTACCTCCCTTCCTGTAAGACCAACATCCTGTTTTCCCTTTACCTCCTCTGAAAGATTGGTCTGACTGGGAAAAAAGATGAAAAGAAGACTTTTTAGGTTGGACCTTATCTAAGAGCAATCCTTTTTTCTTGTCTGCTGCTTTTTCCAGAATAGAATCCAACTCTGGACCAAACAAAAATTTTCCATGGAAAGGAAGAGAGCAGAGTTTACTTTTTGAAGTCATGTCTCCCGACCAAGATTTCAACCACAGTACACGCCTAGTGGTATTGGATAAAACAGCAGTACGAGAAGCAAGTTTTACCGATTCTGCAGAGGCATCTGATAAAAAATTAGATGCCATCTTAAGGGGTAAGGATTCCAAAATATGGTCCTTAGGGGTATCAGACTGGAGGTGGTATTCCAGCTGGTCTAACCAAACTCCTAAAGTCCTGGCTACACAGGTAGAGGCTATACTAGGCCTTAACAGTGAGGAAGCAGCCTCCTAAGGCTTTTTAAGCAAACTCTCTGCCTTTCTATCCATTGGATCTTTAAGTTGTGTAGCATCCTCAAAAGGCAGAGAGGTGCGCTTTGCTACATTAGCAACCGGGATGTCTACTAATGGTATCGTGTATCAGGTAGTAGAGTCTGCGTCATCAAGGGATACCGCCTTTTTAAGACCCCTAGGAATAAAAGCATTCTTTTCTGGCTTTGCCCATTCATTTAATAATTTTATGCAAATTTGTATGAACAGGGAAAGTACAGGGTTTCCTGTCTCCTAGGCCTCCAAAAAGCTCATCCTGGATAGACTTAGTCTCCTGAACTTCCTCTAAATTCAAGGAAGTAGGAACAGACTTAATTAAGGATTCTATATCATCAGAATTAAACAAGAATTAAACAAGAGGAATCTTTCTCTTCATGAGGATTTTCCACGTATTCTCCTTCTTCCAACTCTGGAGTTACACTTTCTTCAGAATCCAAAAAAGACAGCATTTTAGTCTTTTTTTTACAGCTGATACATTAACAGAAGTAGAGGATGCCACAGGGGTAACATGTGTAAAAGAGGCTAATGCTGAGTGAATCTCTGAATGAATCATGGATTAAATTTCTAGCATAAGAGTTGGAGAGTCATCTTTTACTACTGATGCAATCCATGATTTACACAGAGGTTTAGAAGCAGATTCTGGAAACTCCTTATAGCAAATAACACATTTCTTAGGTTTAGATTTTTTCGGTTTAACCGAAGAGCCTGCAGAATCCTTGTCTCCCTGCAAATATAAGGAAGAGAAGGATAAAACAGCATGCATGAAGATAGGCCAGGGCGAACCCATAGGCCCTCAGTACTCACGGATCCTGGGATCACTGGAGGATCTGAAACTTTTGCAGGTGAGCTCATGATGCAGCCTTGTATTATCTAATGCTGGAATCAGGAAGAGCAGCTTCCATCTGGGAGTGGGGCTTCTTATAGGTAAAAAGCCGGTCTCCAGATTCAAATTCCCCGCCCCAGCGCGGCCGGAAGTGACGTCAGACGCCAGCATCCCGGCCGGAAGGAGATCTACTGGGAGAAAATAAACTAAGAAGCGCTCGCGCGAGGTAAAGAACTCCTCGCTGAAGGCAGAGACCGCTGCAAGGAGACCGCACAGAGACCCGCACACTACACGGTGTTCCCGCGGCATCCCTCCGCCTCCATGCTCCCGGAGCAGACCTACAGAGTGGACCGGACCAAAAGGGGAGAAAAAGACAGGGAGTGTGCTGTGTCTGCACCCCGAGTCTGCAAAGCCCCGGTAAGGACCTTCAATTTTCTTCATGCAGGAGAGCAAAAAAAAAAAAACCCTGCACCTCTCTGCTCCTTCCCTGACAGGGACAGGAAAAAACACTGGTGTGGAGAGGAAGGGGTGGGGAATTTTAACCTCTGTGTTTTTTCCTGTCCCAATCACGTGGAGAAGATAATCTCATGGGTGCTGTCATGGAGACGTGGGGGGAAAGAAAATACTACCGGAGAAAACGACCGCCTCGCACCACCGAAAATAAGCTTTCCAGGTGCGGTGGTAAATCCTGGCAGATGAAGGCTTTTATGCCCAAAGCATGGTACCAATTACCTCAGGGGAAAAACCGCGCACCCTGAATACCGCGGTTTCAACTGCCACGCCGTATATTGCAGCGACAGTAAATTGGGGTCGCAAGAGGCAAAGAGGACCCTGAGACAGAAGGCCGGGGCAAAGCAGAAGACGCAGCGGTACGTCGTCGACCAGCCGAATGATGTCGGCGTACCACGCGCGTCTGGGCCAATCTGGAGCCACCAGAATGGCAGGAACACCCTCCGCCTTGAGTTTCCTCAGAACCCTGGGCAGGAGGGGAAAGTGGGGAAAGAGGTGAGGGAGACGGAAGGACGACCATGCAATGACTAGGGCGTCCACCGCCAAGGCCAGAAGATCCTGCAACTTCGCCACAAAGGGGAAAATCCTCCTGTTGTGGTGGGATGCCAAGAGATCCACATCCGGGGTTCCCCGGAGATTGCAGATCAGTGAGAACAACTTCTGATAGAGACACCACTCCCCGGATCCGCCGAGGGAATGGGATGTGAATCGCTGAGAGGGCAGGGACTCGAGCCTCGGCCCAGAGAAGAATTCTGGAGACCTCCATCGCTGAACGATTTTGCTGCCTTGGTGATTTATGTAAGCGACCGCCGTTGCGTTGTCCGACTGAACACGGACCGGTCGACCCTGAAGGAGATCCTCCCAATGGAAGAGACAAAGAAAAATTGCCCAGAGCTCCAGAAGATTGATGAGAAGGCAGGATTTCTGAGGAGACCAGCGACCCTGGACAGTCAGGTCCCGAAACACACCTCCCCAGCCCTGGAGGCTCGCATTGGTAGTGACAATTTGCCAATGAAGAGGGAAGAAAGACCTCCCCAGAAGAAGCAGAGGAGAATGGAACCACCAAAGAAGGGACCGCCACACCGCCGGAGACTCAAGAATCCGGCGATCCAGAGAGAACAGAGATTTGTCCCACCTGGCCAGTTGGAGGGGGCGACAATGAAACTGGGCGAAAGGGACTGCCTCCATGGCAGCCACCATCCGGCCCAGGACCTCCATGCAGAAACAAATTGGAAATAGGGAGGGTCGTCGCAGGCGATGGACACCCAGCTGTATAGAGCGCTGTTTGTCTAAGGGAAGGCAGTGTCGAAGAGGAGACCCAGAAATATCAGGGACTGGGAAGGGGACAGATGCGACTTCTCCCAGTTGATCATCCAGCCGAAAGAGGACAGGGTGTGAAGCGAGATCTGAAGACTCTCCAGATTTTGGGACTGGGACGGGGCTTTGATTAAGAGGTCGTCCAGGTAGGAGAGAACTGAGATCCCCCGGCTCCGAAGAATGGCAATCACTGCCGCCATGACCTTGGTGAAGACCCTGGAGGCCGTTGCTAGACCAAAGGGGAGTGCCACAAACTGAAAGTGGCCCGCCGGAACAGCAAATCGAAGAAATCCCTGATGAGCCGGAAAGATAGGCATGTGGAGATAGGCATCCCAGATGTCCAACGATGAAAGGAACTCGCCCCGGTCCATGGAAGCCACCACGGACCGGAGAGACTCCATCCGAAAGTGGTGGATACGTAGATGAGATTGAGTACCGAGATCCAGAATGGGGCGAACAGAGCACTCCTTCTTGGGAACTACAAAGAGGTTTGCGTAGAACCCTGAAAAACGCTCCTCTGGTGGAACTGCCACTTTCACTCCCTGAGAGAGGAGTGAACGTAAAGTGGTCTGAAAAGCCACTGCCAAGGAAGCGGCCCGCGGAGGACGAGATCAGAAGAACCGGTGTTTGAGAATGGAAGCAAATTATATCCGATAACCCCCTGAAATGATGTCTCACACCCAAGAGTCCTGGACTTGAGCCAGCCAAATGTCCTGGAAGAGAGACAGGCTCCCCTTCAGGAAGGGGTAGATTTACGGGTACCGGATTTGGAAGGGAAACCGCCAGATCGGTTGTCCGACTTCCATGACTGACGTGTCTTGAAAGAGGGGGCTTTCCTAGATGGGGGTGCACCTGTTTGGAAGGGCTACCCGATGTAAATGGCTAATAGGAAGTCCCTTCAGGACGGGGGTCGGAGCAACAAGACTTGTTCTGCGGTAGCAGAGAACTCTTAGCTCCCGTAGCTTCGGAAATAATTTCGTCCAGCAGTTTCCAAAAAAGCTGGGAACCAGAGAAGGGCAACTCAGTCAGTGACCTCTTCGAAGCTGCATCAGCATCCCACGCCTTTAGTCACATGGAGCGGCGAATGGCAACCAAGCAAGCTGAGGCAAGGGCCGTGCAGCGAGCGGACTCCAAAGCTGCTGAGCAGAGAAAATCACCAGCCTGAGAGATCTGGCGATCTTGTCCGCAGGATCCTTAAGTGACGCTGCATCTGCCAGAGGCAGAGTAGTGGACTTGGACAGGCGAGAGACCGGAGGATCAACCGTAGGTGGCACTGTCAATGTGGAAACCAGGTCCTGAGGAAAGTGAAATTGGGCTTGATTCCCTGGAACTTTCTCACCGGGTTTTTCCAAGCAGCGTCCAGTAAGGCATCAAATTCCGTTTGAGAACTGAAAGCCTTGGGAGCATGCCGAGAGCGGCTAAAGGAGACTTCTGGATCAGGATCCAAAGTTCTGGGGTCCTCCAGCTGAAATGTGTCCCGGATGGCTGACACTAAACTGTCCACCATTTCGGACTAGAGTGAGTCCTCATGATCCGAAACAGAATCTTATCAGTTGTCCGCTGCTCCCCTTGGGGAGTGGGAACCTGCAAAGGCAACCCTTGAAAGAGGTGAGGGAGACCTAGAGTGAGAGGACGGGGACCTCGGATGAATACTCAGAGAACGGCCCCTGGAGCGGGAGTGCTGCCAGTGAGCTGGAGAGGAAGAGCGAGATCGGCGAGCAGAGGGGTCACCCCGGGTGTGCCCTAGTGAAGAGCCAGAGGTAATCACCTTAGAGCACTTGGAAGCACGGAAGAATAGAGGGTCAGGGGACACGGAGCGCAAATTCAGCAGAAAAGACCACTCCAAGGCGGAGGCCAATGATTTGGTGACCCTAGCCAATTCAGAAATCGACTGAGTAAGGGAAGATACCCTCTCTGGAGGGTGGACTAGCCCCACGCATTCCGACGGGACATTAGGAGCTACTGAAACGGTCGGCGAGACCAGCTTGGAGGAGCAGGTGGAACAGGAGGATTCAGTAGAACCCCCAGGGATTTTTTTTTGGGGGGGGGGGGTTGGGGGGGTCAGGTCTGGAGTCGGACATAGCTGGTAGCCCAATAGACAGTACAGAAAAAATTGGAGCAATCTCACCCGGTCTGTATCCCGCTGCAGAATAGAGCAGCAGAATACAGAGGAAGCTGTAGCAGAGCTGCGAGGAGACCAGGAGCCGCTGCGTGAGGCACGGAGCAGAGAGAGAGTGAGAGAGAGGGGAGGAGCTAGCCACCCATAAGGCAGGCAGGCAGGCCTCCTCCCAAAACGTTCCTCATTGGACAAGGTTGACCTACACCAGATACAATACTCCCCGCGGCCATGCGGATAAGAAAAGAGCCAGCCGCATGAAAAAGAAGCGTCCGGCATCTAAAAACAGGGGGAGCCGCCGGCCGGGATGTCGGCTGAGTGCGGCTTGCGAAAGTAAAATCTTCCACCAGCCGCGCGAACTGCAAGGGCTGCTGCGCTGTAGGAGAAATAAGCAGTGCCGGGGAGAGAGAAAGGGAGAGAGAGAACTGTCCCGCATTCCCCAGAGCCCCGATACTGAAAGTGAATAAAACAGGGCATAAAATAGGACATGCAGGTAGTCCTAATATATTGTACCACTGATAGAAGTTATCCCTGGCCACCCTAGACAGAAAAAAAAAGGAGAGAAGTCCTGTCACAGTCCTCACACATAAGAGGCTCCATAGGATAGTGATGGAGGGGGAAGGGGGGCAGGGGACATATGAACCCTGTACCCGCTATACTCACCTGAAGATGTCTTCAGCCAGACTTATAGATACCTGCATCACGTCATGCTGCTACAGTTCAAGACGAGCAGGGAAAATAGGGGGACCTGGACCCAAGGTGCGACCCCAAAGTGCTGACCGTTGGCCGGAAGGAGTTAACGGTGCATTTGTATTATGTCCCGTGCCCCTTAGCCGCATATGGGGGAACAGGTAGCACCATGCTCCTGAACCCCCACTGGAAAACAGAAAATAAAAAGGATAAAAGAACCTAAAACAGGCCCTAACTGTGAAAACAAAAAAGAAGACCAGGTCTAGAGAGAACTCCAGACCTGTGTCTTGTCTCCTAGGACACTAAGCTAAAACCGATTAGCACAGGGCCAGTAGGGCAGGGTATATCCTGCAAGGAGGGGGCGACCCTTTTTTGTTTGCCTAGTGTCAGCACCTCCTAGCGGCAAGAGCATATACCCACGGTTCTGTGTCCCCTAATGGATTACGATCGAGAAATAATTTATGTTTTACAATCTAGGTGTGCACTTTTTTTCTTTAATAACATTAAGATGTGTATAAAGAGTTCTTACATTTGTGAACCATCCTTTTTTGAGTCTTCATTCTGTGACTTATCCTCTCCAAAATCAAATCGGTCCATGAGTTTCTAAAAATAAGAATAAAAAAATAAGCAAAGTTCGTTAGGCACTTTCATTTGCAAAAAAACCTTTTTATATAATGTAGATAGTAACATAATGTATATATTTTTAATAAACATTGGTTAAAAACTGTATATTTTGCCTGTGTCTCTCTGTGCAGAGACAAAACACTGGAAGTGTGTGCTGAAGAGCAGGGCTTTGTGCACTGAGGCTCTGTAACACACCCCAGCTTGTTGATTGACACCTTAGGAACCTGCACAGAGCCCTGCTTATTTTGTCCACACTGTATTATGCCTCTGCACATAGACACACATGTGAAGCAGGAAACAAGACAGTATTTTTTTTTCACCCAACAATTTACCAATTTTTTACCAATGCATATTACAAATATACTTAGAAGGTTATTATCTAACATTTTTGCAAATGACAGGTACACTTTAAAGGGGTACTCTGGTGGAAAACTTTTTTTAATCAACTGGTGCCAGAAAGTTAAACAGATTGGTAAATTAATTCTATTGAAAAATCTTAATCCTTCCAGTACCTATCAGCTGCTGTACACTACAGAGGTTCTTTTCTTTTTGAATTTCTTTTCTGTCTGACCACAGTGCTCTCTGCCTCTGTTCATGCCAGGAACTGTTCGGAGTAGGAGCATATCCCTATTGCCAACCCCTTCCTGCTCTGGATAGTTCCTGACATGGGACAGGAGAATTAAGATTTTTAAATAGAAGTAACAAATCTGTTTAACTTTAAAAAAAAAAATTCTACCGGGGTACCCCTTTAAGCCTACAAAATTAAAGCACCCTATAAACAATAACCACAGCTCTGATTATTATCATAATATTAGTGATACATAGTAAAGGCTACTGGACAGCAAATTGACAGGAGACCCAGGAAGTAACCCCTAATCAAAATGACAACCCCTTCAAATGTAATCCCTTCTCCATAAAAAGGTTATATGCACACAGCAGGGGAAACATAGCATTATATGCTCATTTGAATTAATGGATAACCATGTAGGGATAGGCTGGGTCACTCTTACAGGGATGTGGGGGGGGGGGGGGGTTTGGTCACCAACATATAGGTGGACAATCTATTTAGGTATTATTTTTAAAATGCAACTTTGCATGTATTTTATTTTCCTCAAACAAGGGTTGGTTCCTAAATTAAGGAACAGTATAAAGGATAGCTTTGTGCAATTTTTAAATCATTCTACTTTCATGCCACTTCTATATATTCCTAGTTATAAGGTCATGTCAAAGGTGCCCTTTCTCTACAGCTTAAATGAGGATTAGAAAAACAGAGATGTTTTCTTCCATAAACAGTGCCACTTCTGTCCTTAGTTTGTGCGTGGTACTTCATGTCAGTTTTATTGACGTGAATGGAACAGAGAAGCAATACCACACACAACCCAAGGGCAGTCTGTCTTATCGTTTGCACTTCTCCATGACTATCCCACTCACAAGTTCCCCCAGATAACGGTGGCAGCACAAGTACAGTAATGTAGTCTTCTTCTGGCAGCCTCAAAGCAGTTCTACACTTGTGCATCTAAATTCAGAACAGCAGCTGGAAAGGAGCTGAGAAAAGACTACATAACTGTGCCTGTGCCACCCCTAATTTGAATGTATTTATGTGAGGTGTGCATGGAGAGGTATAAATGATAAGATAGGTTAGTGGCTGTCAGTCAAATGGAGTAGGCAGATACAAGTGGTAAAAAAACAAAACAAAAAATAAAGGCAATGGAAAGGACTATTAAAAAGCATGCACAGAATCAGGATGATTAGTACAAACTAGCAATTTGACAGGTCCACTTTAAGAAATCGCTGTACAGTTTAGTAAAAAAAAAATATTCTCGAAGCAAATTATCCATTTAGGCTAGGCATATCCCCATATACCGTACAAGATAAGCGACAATTTGACATTACATCACATACCTTACTGAGGGATACACTTTGCTCCAATGGGTTGAGAGTGTTTGAGGCAGCTGCTGCTGCTGTAAGCTGGGCTGTAAGTGCTTGCAATTGAACCACTAAACCAGCATCTAGAGCTTGCAGAAGTGAGGGCTGTGGTTTTTGCTGTTGGACATGCAAAGACTGAACCAACTGCTGAAGCTAAAATAAATAAATAAAAAATAAATAACTAACTAAATGAATAAAAATAACTGTGTAAGTAAGGGCTTATTCACATGGCCGTCTGGGGGCATGCCCACTGGCGGGACCCCCACGATCAGACATCATATCCCCTATCCTTCGGATAGGGGATATGATGTCTGGCAGCGGAGTACCCCTTTAATGTCATCCGTTTGCATCTGTTTTTTCCAATTCGTTTTTGATCAGTTATTTTTTCTGAGCAGGCTCAGAAGAGGTGGGAGCAATCGGGAAGTAAAAAAAAATAAAAAAATGAAAACAGACAATAAAGGATACAAATGGATAAAAAAAACTTATGTACAAGGATGCCACTTAAAGGGGTACTCGGGTGGATAACTTTTTTTTTTTTTTTTTTTTTTAAATCAACTGGTGCCAGAAAGTTAAACAGATTTTGTATATTACTTTTTTCTTTTTGGAACACAGAGCTCTCTGCTGACATCATGACCCCAGTGCTCTCTGCTGACATCTCTGTCCATTTTAAGAACGGTCCAGAGTAGAAGAAAATCTCCATAGCAAACATATGCTGCTCTGGACAGTTCCTAAAATGGACAGAGATGTCAGCAGAAAGCTCTGTGTTCCCAAAAGAAAATAATTTACTCTGTAGTATTCAGCAGCTTATAAGTACTAGAAGAATTAAGATTTTTTTTAAATAGAGGTAATTTACAAATCTGTTTAATTTTCTGGCACCAGTTGATAAAAATATAATGATATTTGCATCAATTTGCATCTGTTTATATGTATGGTCTGTTTCGCAGCAATAATGGGAGAAATAGCAGGAGGGAGAGAACGGCCATGTGAACCTAGCCTAACAATAAAATGCACTAGACCTGTTTACATTACAAATCATCACATGGCAAGTATTGAACTCCTATTGTTTGGACCCTTTTATTCTATCTTACAGTGAGAAAAGAAAAGATTTGGGGGCTCAAATTTCCCATACACAGTGCATTCGCTAAAAGCCTTCAGACTCTTCCACCCCTTAAAGGAGTACTCTGGAGCAGACTACTCCTGCTCCGACCTGCCTGGGCTGCAAAAAAACAATGAAAATAAAACATCACTCATCTTCCTGGGTTCCCACGGCATCACATTGGTGCTCAGCCTATTATGGGCCGAGGCAGAACATCGCGGCGGCCGGCGATAGGCTGAGCGCCATGTGATGCTTCGTTCACACGGAAGTATGAAGATGATGGACGGAGGACCGATTAGCTGTAGTGGCGGCCCGCGAGAACCCAGGAAGGTGAGTGATGGTTTCTTTTCATTTTCTTTGCAGCCCGAGCAGGATGGAGCAGGAGTAGTCTGCACCAGAGTACTCCTTCAAAAAACCCTGATATCTCTGGAATAGGGGAGGGAGCATATCAATATAGTGTATACACCACTAGATATAGGGCATTATAAACTCTATTTTTGGAAGAAGCTACAGGCCCACTTGATCTGGATAAGTTCTCTCTCACTGCACTACTCTTTTAACCCCTTAAGGACCAAGCACATTTTCACCTTATGGACCAGACCATTTTTTGCCCACTTTCACTTTAAGCATTAATAACTCCGGGATGCTTTTACTTATGAATTTCATTCCAAGAATGTTTTTTCGTGACATATTCTACTTTAACATAATGGTAAATTTTCGGCGATACTTGCATCATTTCTTGGTGAAAAATTCCAAAATTTCATGAAAAAACTTTGAAAACTTTTCATTTTTCTAACTTTGAAGCTCTCTGCTTGTAAGGAAAATAGACATTCCAAACAAATTATATATTGATTCACATATACAATATGTCTACTTTATGTTGACATCATAAAGTTGACATGTTTTTACTTTTAGAAAACTTCAAAGATCAGCAGCAATTTTCCAATTTTTCACAAAATTTTCTAAATCGGAATTTTCCATGGACCAGTTCAGGTCTCAAGTGGATTTGAAGGGCTTTCTCATTAGAAATACCCCATAAATTACCGATTATAAAAACTGCACCCCTCAAAGTATTCAAAATGACATTCAGTAAGTGTGCTAACCCTTTAGGTGTTTCACAGGAATAGCAGCAAAGTGAAGGAGAAAATTCAAAATCTTCATTTTTTACACTCGCATGTTCTTGTAGACTCAGTTTTTGAATTTTTACAAGGGGTAAAAGGAAAAAATTTCTCTCAAAATTTGTAACCCATTTTCTCTCGACTAAGGAAATACCTCATATGTGTATGTCAAGTGTTTGGTAGGCGCAGTAGAGGGCTCAGAATGGAAGGAGCGACAATGGGATTTTGGAGAGTGAGTTTTTCTGAAATGGTTTTTGGGGGGAATGTGACATTAAGGAAGCCCATATGGTGCCAGAACAGCAAAAAAAAACAAAAAAAAACATGGCATACTATTTTGGAAACTACACCCCTCAAGGCACGTAACAAGAGGTCCAGTGAGCCTTAACAACCCAAAGGTGTTTGATGACTTTTTGTTAATGTGTAAATGAAAAAAAAAATGTTTTCACTATAGTGCAGTTTTTTCCACAAATTTACCATTTTTACAAAGGGTAATGGGAGAAAATGCCCCCCAAAATTTGTAACCCCCCATCTCTTCTGAGTATGGAAATACCCCGTGTTAGGACGTAAAATGCTCTGTGGGTGAACTACAATGCTCAGAAGAGAAGGAGTCACATTTGGCTTTTGGAAAGCAAATTTTGCTGAAATAGATTTTGGGGGGCATGTCGCTTTTAGGAAGCCCTTATGGTGTCACAACAGCAAAAAAACAACAACATGGCATACTATTTTGGAAACTACACCCCTCAAGGAATGTAACAAGGGGTACAGGGAGCCTTAACACCTCACAGGTGTTTGACGACTTTTTGTTAAAGTCGGATGTGTAAATGAAAAAAAAAAAAAGTTTCACTAAAATGCAGTTTTCCCCCCAAATTTTACACTTTTACAGGGGGTAATAGGAGAAAATTACCCCCAAAACTTGTAACCCCATTTCTTTTGAGCATGGAAATACCCCATGTGTGGACGTCAAGTGCTCTGCTGGCGAACTACAATGCTCATAAGAGGAGGAGCACCAATTAGCTTTTGGAGAGATAATTTGGTTGGGATAGAAGTCAGGGGCCATGTTCGTTTACTAAGCCCCCTGTGGTGCCAGAACAGTGGACCCCCCTCCCCACATGTGACTCCATTTTGGAAACTACACCCCTCACAGAATTTAATAAGGGGTGCAGTGAGCATTTACACCCCAATGGTGTTTGACAGATCTTTGGAACAGAGGGCTGAGCAAATGAAAAATTACATTTTTCATTTTCACGGACCACTGTTTAAAAAATCTGTCAGACACCTGTGGGGCGTAAATGCTCACTGTACCCCTTAATACATTACATGAGGGGTGTAGTTTCCAAAACCAGGTCACATGTGGGGTGGAATCCATTGTTCTGGCACTATGGGGGCTTTGTAAATACACGTGGCCTTCAATTCCGGGAAAATTTTCTCTTCAAAAGCCCAAATGGCGCTCCTTCTCTTCTGAGCATTGTAGTACACCCGCAGAGCACGTTACATCCACATATGGGGTATGTTCTTACTCAGAAGAAGTTACAAATTTTGAGGGGCTATTTTCCATTGCGAAAATGAAAAATTTAGGGTAACACCAGCATTTTAGTGAAAAACATTTTTTTCTTTCATTTTCCCATCAAACTTTAATGAAAATTCGCCAAACACCTGTGGGGTGTTAAGGCTCACTATACCCCTTGTTACGTTCTGTGTTGTTTCCAAAATGGGGTCACATTTTTTTTTCTGTGTTTTTGTCAGAACCGCTGTAAAATTACCACCCCTGTGCAAATCACCAATTTAGGCCTCAAATGTACATAGCGCGCTCTCACTCCTGAGCCTTGTTGTGCGCCCACAGAGCATTATACGCCCACATATGGGGTATTTCCATACTCAGGTATTTCCCCTTTTACCTCTTGTGAAAATAAAAAGTATGGGGCAACACCAGCATGTTAGTGTAAAAATTTAAATTTTTTTGCACTAACAGGTTGGTGTAGCCCCCAACTTTTCCTTTTCATAAGGGGTAAAAGGAGACAAAGCCCCCCCAAATTTGTAGTGCAATTTCTCCCGAGTACGGAAATACCCCATATGTGGCCCTAAACTGTTTCCTTGAAATACGACAGGGCTCGGAAGTGAGAGAGCGCCATGCGCATTTGAGGACTATATTAGGGATTGCATAGGGATGGACATAGGGGTATTCTACATCAGTGATTCCCAAACAGGGTGCCTCCAGCTGTTGCTAAACACCCAGCATGCCTGGACAGTCAGAGTTGTTGTTTTGCAACAGCTGGATTTTGTTTTGGACTCACTGCCGTACAATACGTTTTTCATTTTTATTGGGGGGACAGTGTAAGGGGTGTATATGTAGTGTTTTACCCTTTGTTATGTGTTAGTGTAGTGTCGTGTAGTGTAGTGTTTTTAGGGTACATTCACACGGGCGGAGGTTTACAGAGAGTTTCCCGCTAGGAGTTTGCGCTGCGGCGAAAAATTTGCCGCTGCTCATACTTGAAGCAGGAAACTTACTGTACCCTGTACATTCACATGGGGGGGGGGGGGGAACCTCCAGCTGTTCTAAAACTACAACTGCCAGCATGTACTGACAGACCGTGCATGCTGGGAGTTGTAGTTTTGCAACAGCTGGAGGCACACTGGTTGGAAAACCTTCAGTTAGGTTCTTTTACCTAAATCAGTATTTTTGAACCAGTGTGCCTCCAGCTGTTGCAAAACTACAACTCCCAGCGTGTACTGATCGCCGAACAGCTGGAGGTACGCAACTACAACTCCCAGCATGCCGAGACAGCTGTTTGGGCATGCTGGGATTTGCAGTTTTGCAACATCTGGGAGGGCTACAGTTTGGAGATCACTGTGCAGTGGTCTCTAAACTGTGTCCCTCCAGATGTTGCAAAACTACAAATCCCAGCATGACCAGACAGCAAACTGCTGTGTGGGCATGCTATGAGTTGTAGTTTTGCAAGATCTAGAGGGCCACAGTTTAGAAATCATTGCACAGTGATTTCCAAACTGTAGCCCTCCAGCTGTTGCAAAACTGCAAATCCCAGCATGCTCAAACAGCAAACAGCTGTCTGGGCATGCTGGGAGTTGTAGTTTTGAAACATCTGGAGGGCTACAGTTTAGAGACCACTGTACAGTGGTCTCAAACTGTAGCCCTCCAGATGTTGTTAGGCAACTCACCGGCTTCCGCAGGATCCAGGGAGCCGCATCGCCGTCCTCTTCTGCCGCCAATTGCCGCCCGCTGCCGCCGATGGGTAATTGGATCTTCGGCGCCGGTCCTCCTCGGTTTCCCCGTGGGTGGGGAAAACAGCCTATTGCGGGTGGGCAGAACAGGGAAACCGAAAGTTAACACGCCCCCCCCCCCCCCCCCCCCCCCCCCCCGCTATTGGTCGTCGCTTCTTGACGACCAATAGCAGGGATAGGAGGGGTGGCACCCCTTCCTCCTCATTCCTATCCCTTCAGGGGGATCGTGGGTGTCTTGGACAACCCCGATACCCCTTATTTACCGGGTCACCATAGAGCTGTATGACCCGGAATCGGCGCAAATCGCCGGTGTGAATTCAACGGCGATTGCCGACAAGGGGAGGTTTGATGACCCCCTCTGGGCATTTGCACGGGGTGCCTGCTGATAGATATCAGCAGTCATCCCGGTTCGAATTCCCACGGGCGTACAGGTACGCCCTTGGTCCTTAAGTTCCAGGGAGCAAAGGTACGCCCTTGGCCCTTAACTGGTTAACATGTGTCTCTCTAAATGGTACAAAACTACAACTCCCAGCATGCTCTGACAGTGAGGGCATGCTGGGAGTTGTTGTTTTGCAACAGCTGGAGAGTCATAGGTTGGGGCTTGCTGACCTAACATGTGTCTCTATATATGGTACACCACTACAACTCCCAGAACGCCCTGAGTTTTAATCAATGTGAATATTGCCCCCCAAAAAATAATTTACCTTCTTTTCTTTTTACGAATAAAAAAAGGAAAAACAATTAAGTGAATAAACATATTTGGTATCGCTGCATGTGGAAATGTCAGAACTATAAAATGTTAAAGGGGTTATCCAGGAATAGAAAAACAGAGCTACTTTCTTTAAAAAAAACAGCTCCCCGTCTGTCTCCAGGTTGGGTGTGGTTCTGCAGCTCAGTTCCATTGAAGTGAATGGAGCAGAGTTGTAAAACCACACCCAACCTGGAGACAGAAGCGGAGCTGTTTTTGAAAGAAATTAACTGTGTTTTTCTATTCCTGGATAACCCCATGCAGTGAAAGGCGTAAACATAAAAAAAAAAATCCCAAACTTACGATTTTTGATCACATCATATCCCTCAAAAAATGGACTTAAACATCACACATACTCAAAAGTGGTACTGTTAAAAATTACAGATCGGGGCATTAAAAAATGAGCCCACAATGCAATACAGCAACGGGCAGCACTTAACAGTAATTTTTCCTTTCATTTTGAAATTGGCTGTGCTGAGGTAACTTCCCTTAGCTGTGTATTGCTCAGACAAATATATCATATGCAGTGTGCCATTTCATGAATTTGACACACTTCAAACTTTCCCAGCTGAAAACTATTGACTGTAAAACACATACAACATACTACATACAATAATAATAAATTCCCCCAATGTTTCCAAAACCAAATAAAATATGTAATTGATTTGTGCATACTTGTTTATTTGGTTAAATAACAATGATATGGTCCTTAACATGGATATTAATACTGTTACCTGTTGTCCCTGAGGGCTTTGTAAAATTTGTGCCACTGCTGCAAGGGTATCGGTATTGGTTATTTGTGCAATCCATGGATCAGGTATGCCTTGAACAACATTTGCTGGGGTAACAGGGGTTGCTGGAGTGCCTAGAAACAAAAGTAATCATATCAGATTGTGAACAAAAGTAGAGTTATGCTTGTAATATCACAAACAATACTATACATGACTATTCTTCTTACAGACGGCGAAATCAAAATTTCAGAAACATCTGGCAGCAGATGCAGCAGAAACTTATTAAAATCAATGGGTCTCTGCTGCTGCTGAATGTCTGTGCAGAAAATTCATGCAGAATTCCGCACAGACATTCTGCCATGTGAACATGGCGTCAGAGTAAAAATGAGGGCATGAAATTTTTTTATACTGCATTGCAACAATATGATTTAATTCCTGTCAAAACTATCAACTCTGTAAATCAGAGGAACACACAAATCACATTATAACCATAAAACAAGGTAATGATGAAAAAATTGCCACAACCATCAAGAAACACAAACATTTGCTTGAGTCCTAAGATGACAATAGGCAATCATTGTATACAACAATAGTTCACTAAATAAAAACCTTACCTGGTGTGTTGCTAACAGCTGCAGCAGTACTAGGAAAGACAGGTGTGACAACAGGGGGAGGAATGCCAGCGGCCATGTCAAGGAGCGGCTGGATAATTTCACTCTTGAACACATTGTTCTTCTGCCACAGGTTTAGTACTCTTACAATTTTGCTCTGAATACAGACATAAAACACATGCATATTAGTTCCCGAAGAAATCAATAAATCAATATAAATACAACATATGCACATGGCAGAACTACAAATGTTCTATTCTGTATTAACTGTAATGCTCTCTTGTGTTTAGGATACATTAATCATGCCTTAATATTATTTATATGTGAAATGTAATCCCTTTAAGGTTATATGCAACCCTGAAATACACTTCATGTTGAAAAGGAACCTGTCATCTGTTCCATGCTGCCTGAATCACTGGCACCTTAAAACAGAGACAGGCTCCTCTATTACAATGATATGTGATCCAAGCTTGAATCATACATCAGTTATGCGGGGAGAGCTTTTTGTGCCTGAGCTTGTCCCTTGTATTTTGTACTTTGGCCCAGTGTCTATGAAAAGACAGAAAAATGTAGCATGTAATACAAATCAATTTTGTCATCAGTTACACCGGAAGGAATTCATGATGGGAAGATTAATGAGTTAATTAAAGGGGACTTAACGTGCACATTTTGCTATGGATTTGTGGCAAGACCTGCAGCTAAAAAAGCTTGCATGTGGGCTTGCCCTAACACCTTTGCATATAGGCAGCATGTAAAATGTCTTTAAAGATCCATAGTATCAAACACTTAAAATACCTTGTCATCAGCTGGGCAGCGGTACAAATTCTGGAAAGTGTTAATTATGTTATTGCTAAACCGTGGAGCAAAAACATCCTTGTCTTGTCCAAATTGATGCCTGGACTGTCGTACAATGGAGTCAATAACATAGAGACCAGGTACTTTGTATTCAGGTTTACACTACAGCGAAACAATAGAAAGAAGTTTATGAGGACAAAGGAGAAAAAAAGGGCACTGGTCATGTATATATCGAAGATTAACAGTAATAGCATTAAATCATTTCCATTGAACACTTAAATTAGTTTTAAAAAAAAACAAAAAAAAAATGTTCCCTTTGTAAAGGTTCTTACAGAATTGTTCAAAGCATATCTGATCTCCTTCCAGGTTTAAAACTGATTGCACAAAAATAACCCTAACAGTTGCTCCCTAATTATGTTTTCCTTTAAACCTATATGTATCAGACTGCAATAAAATTGTAGAAACATACAAAGAAAGCTTTACTACAAGTCCTGCAAAGTCATTTACTTTCCCTTCCTTCACCTCACTATCATGCATATGCTGTAAGACAACTGGCTGCTGCAGAATGAGCCCCCCCCCCCTTACCTTGCCCACCGCAGACATCCTGTCCATCCAGGTTCTCATCCTGATGCCACATTATCCTTGCTCTGCTAATGACTTTTCAAACTTGTTGCAGCCTCAGCAATCGGCTGCAGTTTGTTCAGAGCATCATCAGTAAAGCAGGAACAATGCTGCTCAGAGTGGACTGGAACACCTTTTTGCTTACCGTAAAATCTCTTTCTCGAAGGATCCATTGGCAGACATAGACCACGGGGTACATGCTGCTGTTACTAGGAGGCTTGACACTATGGCAACCAGAAAAGTCGGCTCCTCCAAGCAAGATATACCCGCCTCCAGGCCCTGCGGTAATCAGTTTTAGTCCCAGAGCAATAGGAGAAGACAGACAGGTCAAGAGAAAACCACAAACTGTCCAAACAATAAGAAGAAAAGGCAACTGGACACCCTTCGGACAGATAACTGAAATAGGAACACCAGAAAAGGGTGGGAGCTGTGTCCCCCAATGGATCCTTCGGGAAAGAGATCTTAAGGTAAGAACAAAAATCTCCTTTTCTCTATTGGCTCCATTGGGGGACACAGACCATGGGACGTACCAAAGCTGTCCCTTGGGTGGGTAAGGAAATCAGTCAGGTGGACGTCTGGACCACCGCCGCCTGCAACGCCTTACGGCCCAGAGTAGCATCAGCTGATGCGAAGGTATGAATCTGGTAGAACCTTGAGAAAGAGTGCAAAGACGACCACGCAGACGCCTACAGAGCTGCAAAGGCCGAAGCCACGTAGCGGAGGGCCCAGGATGCCCCGAAAAATGGGTGGAATGAGTCAAAACCCTGAAGGGTGGGATCTTCCCCTTGCAGCGGTAAGCTCCCGAAAAGGTTGTCCTGTCCGACAACCACAACAGGTTGTGGAACAAACACTTCCAGGGATGAGAAGGGGCCGGATAAAAGGACGGTAGGACGATGTCCTCATGGAGATGAAAAAGTTAAAACCATATCAGGTACGAAGGACAGACCTGGACGGAAAACAAAACAACTTGTCCTGGTATAAAACCAGGAAGGGAGAATTGCAGGAGAGAGCTGCCAGCACTGACACCCTCGTAACAGAGGGAAGAGCAATAAGGAACGCCACCTTCCGGGGAAGGAGACGAAGAGAAATGTCCCTGAGAGGTTCAAAAGGGGGGCCCTGAACTAGGTTCGGACATGATAATTGAACGCCAGAGGATGTTGAAAAAGAATGGAAATCGCCGAACCCTTGACCCCTAAGGGAACTGAAAGCCAACCACGACCGGAGAAAAAAGGTTGAGTTTTACACTAACAGAATAAGACCGCCAGGTATGGTGGTAAATCTTTGCAGAGGAAGGCTTGTGAGCCCTCAGCCTGGTGTGAACCCCTTGGGAAGAGCAATCGCGGGTCCTCAGAACCGCTGTCTCAACCGCCACGCTGTCAAAGGCAGAGACGGAAAATAGGGGTGGCAAAGGAGACCCGATATAGGAGGTCTGGATGATAGGGAAGGCACAGCGGTAAGTCATTCAGGAACCTGACCACGACGACGTACCATGCCCGCCGGGGCCAGTCTGGGCCACGAGAATGGCGGGAACGCCCTCTGCTGTGAGTTTCCTCAGGACCCCGAAAAGGGAGGAAACAGATAAGGTAGGGCAAAGCCCGACCAAGAGAGAGGGACGTGCAGAGGTCCACGCCTGGAGCACCCCAGAGGTTGCAGATCACTGATGTAGGGGACCACACGCCTTGGACGGCTGAGAAAGACCACATCCCAGAGACGCCCGGAATGAAGAACGCTGAGATGGCCAGAAACCCGAGTTCCGCCCAGAAGGGAATTTCCCAAGAAGCAATCAAAGAAAGAATTGTCCTATGTCCCAACATGTTGAAAGGGGAAAAGGGCTTCTCGGGGGACCAAGGCCCCAGACTGACCGGTCCTTGAAAAACACCTCCCCAGCCCGACAGACTGGCAGAGAGGGACAGGAAGGAGCGCCCCCATGGCACAGCCTCCACGGCTGCCGTTAACCGACCCAGGACATCCATGCAAAAGCGAATGGAAACTGGAGCAGGGTGCCGAAGTCATCGGACTCTTGATAAGAGTGTCGGCCGATTGGTCGGCGGAGTCGAAAGCGGGCAGAGGCCGCGTCGAACTGGAGCCCCAGGAGAGCGGTTGGACTTGTCCCGATTGACCATCCAACCGAAGCGAGACAAGGTCTGGAGGTTGAGACTAAGACTCTCCAGGATCTGGGCCCTGGCTGGAGCTCTGATCAGGAGGTTGTCCAAGAAAGGAATCACGGATACAACTGTTGTCCATAAAAGGGCTATCACAGGTGCCAGGACTTTGGTAAAGGTCCGCGGAGAAGGTCAGACCGAAATGGAGAGCCACAATAGAAAATGACTGTCCGGAACTGCAAAGTGGAGGTACCGCTGATGACCGGAAAAGAATGAGATGTGGAGGCAGGCATCCTTGATGTTCACCGAGGAACAAAACTCCCCATGAACCATGGACGCCAGCACCGAACGAAGAGACTCCATTCGGGATGGGAAAGCAGAAGATGCTGGCTGAGATACTAGAGAACAAAGATTGGGCGAACAGAAACTCCTTTCTTGGGGACCACAAAGAGGTTGGAATAAACCTCAAAAACGTTCCCCTGAAGGAACCGGGACAATTACTCCCTGGATAAAAAAGGAGTTGGAGCGAACTGCCTTCACTAGAGAGGGGAACCGGAGGGTCCAGGAAAGAAAAAGGCAATCCCATGGGAGGGAAGCAAATTCGATCCTGTATCCGTTGACTACCACATCCCTAACCCAGGAATCCTGGGTCCAGGTATCCCGGAAGAGTAAGAGGCGACCAACCACCCGAGAAAGGTCAATGGGTGGGGGCGATCCTTAAGACCGAGGAAGGCCTATGGGTGCTTGATGGGGCCGCAAAACGGCCAGAACGGATAGCCGACCTCCGGGAGGGACAGATCCGGAAGCCCTCTTCCCGCGAAGACGCCTGGCTGGACCCTTTGTTGGTACCAAAGGTCGGCAGAACCGGAAGGAGGACTTACGACGGAGAGCAGTTCTGTAAGCCAGTTCTGTATCCGGAGGTAATAAAGAACTCTTCTCCGCCCGTCGCATCACTTCCTGAAGGAGGCTTCTACATTCCAGGCTTTAAGCCACATGGAGGGACGGTGGCTACCAAGTAGCTTGTGCCAAAGGCAGCACAGTGGCTGCGCATGGAAGCAGAACACAGAAAATCTCCCGCTGCGGAGCATCAGAGAGCTAGATTAAATAAATCCTCCAGAGGGATCATGAAGACTACCCTGGCAGAGTTGGGAGACCATACTGAAAGGGCCTTGACACCCAGGCCGAAGCAAAAGCAGGAAGAACCTGCTGTCTCAAAGGCAAAGTTTGCCAAAGTCTCCAACTTCATGTCCACTTGATCCTTAAAGGCAGCCGCATCAGCGAACAGCCGGGTAGGCGCCTTAGAGAGGCGGGGGTCCGGCAGATCTACAGATGGAGAGGAGGTCCACCGAGCAATGAGGTCCTTGGCAAAGGGATACCGTGCTTGAACCTACTTCGTTTTCTGAAACTTCTTGTCAGGGTGCCTCCAGGCGGATACCAGCAGGGCGTAAAATTCAGCGTGAGAGCTGAAAGTCTTGGGTGCCGGACGGGCACGAAGAAAGGAGACTTCTGGAGCCACGTCCGAAGTTCCTGGGTCCTTTAGATGGAAGGTGTACACCACATCAGGCATCCGTGCGGTCCTTTGAGTAGGAGGCCGAATCAGAAACCTCATCCACAAGTTCTCCAGGTGAATGGGAACTAGGTGAGGCAGCCCTGGAAGAGGTCGGCACGATGACAGGAAACTTCTGGACCACGTCCGAAGTTCCTGGGCCCTTTAGCTGGAAGGGGTCTCTTATGGCCGAAACCAAGGAGTGCACCATGTCCGACAAATCCGTGCGGTCCTCTGAATCAGAGGCCGAATCAGAATTTCATCCACAAGTTCTCCCGGTGAAACATCCCTATGACGCTTGCGAGCGCGGCAGTAGAGGGAGGAGACCGGGACCCTCTAGAGGGCTGGTGTAGGGAGGACCACACCAAGGCAGTCACCTGAGCCAAGTTGGACATAGACTGGGAGAGGGAAGAAACCCAGACTGGAGGGATCCGAACCCCCGGTCTGGGAGGGCATCTGAGTAGGAATAGCAGGAGGGTCTGGGGGAGCAGTGGTGCAGACAGAATAAGTGGGTTCAGCAGAACCAGACACTTTCGTGTTACAGCCCTTACAGGTGTAAAAGGTAACTAGGGTCATCTGTTTAGAAGGAGAAGAGGACTGGCTAGGACATAAAAAGTGAAAAAAGGTCACACCCAAGTCTGAGGCCCCAACAGGGCAGCTACTGAGGAGAACTCCAGCGAGCTGAGAAGTGCTGGAAAAGCTGGAAAAAAATCCCAGAGTTAATACACTAGTCATAGTTCCCTATACCATGAAATAAGGGAGAGCAAGAGGGGGTCGGCTAAACCACAGGGCGCTTGCTGATTGGCCCTGAGAAAACCCCCTGCAGTGCACACACCGCGCTGAGTGTACAATATATTTTCGCGGTAGAAGGAAAACAGGAAAAACAGGAAAAAGCCGGGTATAAAGCGCAAACCACTCCGGACGACTCTTCAAAGGTAATATAACTTTATTACAGCCACATACAACGCGTTTCGAGGCGCATGCCTCTTCTTCAGGTAACAGGCTTATCTGTATATCAGTGCCTCTGTGTGCTTTTTATGACTAAAATTGGCGCCAAAAATCGGGGCTTTTTTGGCCCCGCCCTATGGGCGGACCCCAACTTGCAGGTAAAGGCCAGGTGTTTGGCCCACATTATTTAAAACACAATAAATAATACACTATAAAACACGTTAAAGAAGAACAATAAAAAGGCTACTGGTTCGGTATGGATGTCATTCAAGACAATATACTTCATAGCGGACCATAGAGGCAAGTACGGCGCAGGCGCTCTGTGTTCCGGGCAAGCCGAACTTCTGCGCCGACTCGTTCTCACTTTCGGGGATCAACTCCTTAACGAGTAATATGTCCAAATATGTGGACATCCTACTTCAGAAATACGTTGTCAAATTAAAATCATATCTAAAAGATACACCTTCCCTGATAAAAATTTTGAAAGAGGTCGATTGGCACCCGGGGTACCTGTGGGCTACCCTGGACGTCTCGGCATTATATTCTAATATACCCCATGAGCAGGGCCTGGAAGTTGTAAAAGGAACACTGGAGGAGGACCAGTCGATGCCACCCATGCAAAAACTATTTATTTTACAGTGTATCAAGTTCATACTACACCACAATTATTTTACATTTGAAGGAAAAATCTATAAACAAACCCGTGGGACCGCCATGGGTACGCGTTTCGCGACGGCTTTCGCGAACCTATTTATGGGTGCATTCGAAAAAGCCTCCATATACGAAGATCACCTTTGGTCCAGGAACATAGTACTTTACAAACGATATATTGATGATTTGCTATTTATCTGGAACGGGTCCAAGGATGATTTCACCAAATTTACAAAACATCTCAACGATAATCATTACAACATTACTCTCAGTGGGAAATGCGACAGTCAAATGGAGTACTTGGATCTCCTGCTATCAAGTAACAACAACCAAATTATAACAAAAACCTACTTCAAACAAGTGGATAGCAACAGTCTCCTATCGTATAAGAGCTGCCATTACAGAAAATGGAAGACGAGCCTGCCATACGGACAGTTCCATCGAATACGGAGAAATTGCACAAGGAATGAAGACTACAAACTTCAAAGCAAGACCATATCTGGGAGACTAATGGAAAAAGGATACCCCAAAAAAATCATAAAAGCAGCGTACCAGAGGGCCCTAACCGAACAAAAAAGAACTCCTGTGGAAGCAAAAGAAGCACCTATAGGACAGCACGTAGAAAACATCGACAAAGCTATGAAGGTGGAATCTCAACAACAACACAAGTACAAACACAACTTTATCACCACGTATTCCACCAATCATAACATCATTAGAAAAATTCTGGAGAAAAACTGGGATATCCTCCTTAAGGACCCTATCCTTAACCAACACATTCCAAAAAAACCTCAGCTAACTTTCAGAAGGGCAGCCACCCTTAAAAGTAAATTAGCTCCAAGTAGACTAAAAACCAAAATTCAGACCAAATCAATTACAAAAACAAAGGTAGGCACTTTTAAATGCGGTGGAAATTCTTGCAAATGCTGTCATAGCATTAAACAAGGCGAAAATACGTTTCAGAGCAACAATACAGGCGAGACCTTTCAGATTAAAAACCGGATTGATTGTTCAACCACCTACGTGGTTTACCTGTTGGAATGCGAATGCCACCTACAATACGTGGGGCGTACGATACAACATTTGAGGTCTAGGATTAATAAACATAGATCTAATGTGAAAAAAGGATACCTACTTCATAGTATTTCACGCCATGCACATGAAGTGCATGATAACAACTTTGGAGCATATAAATTAACAGCAATAGAATCTATACCAGCAAATCTCCACAATCGATTTGAAAGACTCCAGAGAAGAGAATCCTTTTGGATTTATAAATTGAATACTTTAACACCTATGGGTCTCAATGAATGCATGGATTTGATTTACTGATAAAGCACCATCCAGTGGTGTGGGATTTGACTGATGGAGTCCTCGGTCCAATAATCTGGATTTGTATCCTATGACCTGGACCGAATGTATGTAATACATGATTAAATTTCCAGGCTTTATCCATTGGAGTACTAGATCTTGATACCATAGATTTATTTTTAACATTATTTAAGTGTCATATGAATATATGCCAATTAATTAGTTTTAACAACCATTACCAGCTCAAACAACTTCCTCTTTCTCTCGCAGCGCAACCAGTCGCAAAAATATAATCTTGGCCGGTACACATAAATACTCATTTACCAGCATATGTGCTATACTGAGTCACCACACTCACACCATTTCAATAGTGACAGCATGCACAATAAGAAACCTTAAGATCCAGAATCATTTGGATATTGAGATACTCACCTGAATGGAATATCAACTTAACTCTATGTAAATGTCACCTTAATTCCATAATACTTGCGTTCTGCATACTGCTTTTTAATTATTTTTTAATTCCATGATTATCATAATATTGGCATCCCGGCATAGCACGAAGTGCGCGTGCGTGATGTCCACTTTTCCTTCACTAGAGCGGAGTAAACACGACGGCGCAGCAGCGCCGCGAGTACTGCAGGGAATACGCATGCGCGAAATTCTCTCCGCCGGGATAGTGAGAACGAGTCGGCGCAGAAGTTCGGCTTGCCCGGAACACAGAGCGCCTGCGCCGTACTTGCCTCTATGGTCCGCTATGAAGTATATTGTCTTGAATGACATCCATACCGAACCAGTAGCCTTTTTATTGTTATTCTTTAACGTGTTTTATAGTGTATTATTTATTGTGTTTATAGATTTTTCCTTCAAATGTAAAATAATTGTGGTGTAGTATGAACTTGATACACTGTAAAATAAATAGTTTTTGCATGGGTGGCATCGACTGGTCCTCCTCCAGTGTTCCTTTTACAACTTCCAGGCCCTGCTCATGGGGTATATTAGAATATAATGCCGAGACGTCCAGGGTAGCCCACAGGTACCCCGGGTGCCAATCGACCTCTTTCAAAATTTTTATCAGGGAAGGTGTATCTTTTAGATATGATTTTAATTTGACAACGTATTTCTGAAGTAGGATGTCCACATATTTGGACATATTACTCGTTAAGGAGTTGATCCCCGAAAGTGAGAACGAGTCGGCGCAGAAGTTCGGCTTGCCCGGAACACAGAGCGCCTGCGCCGTACTTGCCTCTATGGTCCGCTATGAAGTATATTGTCTTGAATGACATCCATACCGAACCAGTAGCCTTTTTATTGTTCTTCTTTAACGTGTTTTATAGTGTATTATTTATTGTGTTTTAAATAATGTGGGCCAAACACCTGGCCTTTACCTGCAAGTTGGGGTCCGCCCATAGGGCGGGGCCAAAAAAGCCCCGATTTTTGGCGCCAATTTTAGTCATAAAAAGCACACAGAGGCACTGATATACAGATAAGCCTGTTACCTGAAGAAGAGGCATGCGCCTCGAAACGCGTTGTATGTGGCTGTAATAAAGTTATATTACCTTTGAAGAGTCGTCCGGAGTGGTTTGCGCTTTATACCCGGCTTTTTCCTGTTTTTCCTGTTTTCCGTCTACCATATCCATCGGCTGCAGCCCGATCCACGCTGACACCGGAAGAGCAGCACCACTATTCACCTATACGCTTCAAGTAGTTGTGAATTCTTCATAACTAACCCAGGTGAGCACCTACACTCAAAACCTGTCTGTGCATCTCCTGCCTTATTAGATATACTGTCCCATGGGAAGCTCTGCCTT
This sequence comes from Hyla sarda, assembly GCF_029499605.1. Lineage (NCBI taxonomy): Eukaryota > Metazoa > Chordata > Amphibia > Anura > Hylidae > Hyla > Hyla sarda. The sequence continues at coordinate 310,940,380 of NC_079191.1, read as the reverse complement.
TTTTATCTTATAGAGACAATTGTTAATATATTTTCGCGGTCAGAGAGCCCTGGCACCTAGGTGGGTGGAGCTAATCCGCACAGTGCCGAAGCCGAACACATGCGGTCGGCGTTGGTAATGGCGCCCGCTCTCGGCCCCGAGCACATATGCGATTCGCATATGCGAAAGACAGAAGAAGGGACCGTGCGCTGCCGACAGAAAAAGCAGCGTTATACGTGGCCGGGCCAAGGTTGCGCCCGTAGAAAAAATTAAAGTGCCGCCGCGGCTGAAGTCAGCAGCCGCGCGGTACTCAGAAGAAGCACCGACAGGCCAGGTGGGCGGAGCTAATGCGCCCCTGCCCGCCGAAGAAATGCAGCTGAGGCAATAATGGCGCCCGCTCCTGGCCCCGAGCGAACATGCAACTGGGGAAAGGAGTGGGCGAAGAATCACCGGCAGCCTCCGCTGCCGAAGAGAAGCATGTCGGCGCACCCGCAGTGAAGATGAAAGTCGCCGCCGCGGCTAAACAGCAAGTAGCCGCGCTCATAAATGTACACTGTGAAGCACAAACCCCTTGCACCACTGCTCTGTCCCCCAGCCTTATAATAAAGGAAAGGACCCCCATGCAGACAAAAAGGAGGGAAAATCCCCCCTGCCAGTCCTAATGTAAAAGTGGGCTAAAAATTGGGGGTCTCGAGAGGTTGAAAGATCCCACCTGAAAGAAAAAAAAAAAAGCTCATAGCGAGGCGAACAGGGAGGTAGGGGGACCCGGACCCATGAGGTACAACCCCAAGCACTGACCGTTGGCAAGAGGGGGTTAACAGTACATTCCAGATGCCTGCCACCTCTCGTAATGGGGAAACAGTGAACCGCAGTTCCTGAGTCCCCACCTGAAAACGGAAAGAAAAAGGAATAAAAGAACACATTCCCTAACTAGGAAAATAAAAAATAAAAGATCTGGTCTGAGGAGAACCCCAGACCAGTGTCTAACCTCCTTAGACACTAAGCTGAAACGGATTACCTCAGGGCCTGGAGGCGGGTATATCCTGCTGGGAGGAGCAGACTTTTCTGGTTGCCATAGTGTCAAGCCTCCTAGTGACAGAAGCATATACCCCATGGTCTGTGTCCCCCAATGGAGCCGACAGAGAAAACCCCTTTATGGTCTTTTCACATGTACAGTATCCTGCACATATTTTATAGGAAGCTGCAGATTGAGCTTTGGTCAGTCAATTAGATTACATTGAAATCTGCAGCTTCAAACCCTGCATATGAAATATGCGCAAGATCCTGCACGTGTGACTGTACCCTTAAGGTGTATTCACACGTACAATACCCTGGGCATATTTAATGAGCAGGATTTATAGCTGCCGATTTTATTCTGCTGAATTCTCTGAAAACTAAAAGACTGAATACAGCATTAAATCCTGCACATCAAATATGAGCAGGATACTGTACGTGTGAATAGATCCTAAGGGCTCGATCACCTGGGCAAATTTTATTGCTGACTTGCAGTATGTTTTAGACATGTGCAATTTGTTTCGGAACGAATACTAAACTTAACAAATTTTCCTGTTTTTGGGTGTTCGTTACAATCCAAATGCACGAAAAAAAATAATCAATATTTCCGAAAAAGAACACGAATATACAGTTAACGAACGCATTCGTTAAATAACGTATAACGAATAATGCATGTTAAAGAATAACGAATGCATTCCTTATCAGTAAACCGAATGTAAGGAATTAATTAGATTTTTTTCATTGGGTTTAACCGAGGAAAACTTGCCTTCCTACACAGAGAAAAGTGCAAAAAAAAAAGGTGAAAACAACAAGAATCCTAAGGTAACACCTGCTATTTATTACAAAGGAGGATCAGCAAGTGAAACTAATGTGCATTTCGTTTAGTAACGAATGCTAAATTTAAGGAATTTTACAGATATAACGAAAGATCCGAATTAACGAATGCGTTCGATGTTATTAACGAATACATCCGAAAACGGAAAATTTTTTAGCCTATGCCTCCGAAAACCGAATATAAAGAATTAACAGCATTCCGAATATTCACAGAACCAAAAATTTTTGAAAACGAACGAAATGAAAATAAACAAAATTTTTGGTTCTGCACATGTCTAGTATGTTTCCCGCTGCAAGTTTGAATGGGGGAGGTTCTCCACGGCAGATTTTTGGCAACAGAGTTGAAATAAACGGAATCTGTGGCAGATTTTCCACTGCCGAAAATCTGCTGTGGAAAGCCTGTCCCCAAACTTGCAGCAAGGAAAAGACTAGGTTCGCAATAAAATCCACCTGTGTGAATGAGCCCTCAGGGTACGTACATAGGTGCGTAATTTGCTGTAGATTTTCCTACCCATTCAAGTTGTTTTAATCAGCAGCAGTAATATCTGCAGCAAATTATGCAAATGTGAACATACCCAATAAAGGGAAACTGACAGTTGGTTCTCCCAATACACAAGGTTATAGGGCAGATGTATTACTTACATAAGTTATGGTCTTTTTTGCTAGTAAGCTGATCTGGTCTTTTGAGCAATAAAGGCAGGAGCCAGCTCTCAGAGTTTCCCTGTCTCCTTCCTCTGTGCCGTGTCTGCGCTATGCTATACTAAGAGAATGCTAAGGTGGGCACAGGCTCTCGTGTCATTAGGGCGTGAAAGTGAGCATTTATGCACTCTATTGTGCATAGAACCAGATTAGCTTACTAGCACTACAACCAGAAAGCCAATTCATGTAAGTGATACAACAGTTTACTCAGGGTTACAGGCACTATAACCCTGTGTATTGGGTTTACTGCAGGTGAATCAGCTGTCCGTTTCCCTTTCAGCTCCATTTACCAAAGAAAAATGCATATTTTGATAAAAAATCTATATTTCAGTGTGAACAGCAAAAAAAAAAAAAAAAAAAAAATTACCTTTTGGATGAATTTCTCAACACTCTGAACAACATGCTTGTAGAACTGAAAGGAAAAATTGTATTAAAATTTGTTTTAAGAAATCACAACAGATGTCACTTGCAAAAAGGTGGAAATTGAGACAAATTTAACAAAACAAAAATGCAGTATTCATTTATGATGGCCGTTTGTTTCTTGTTTTGCAAACAGTACTGAAACACAAACATTAAAGGAGTACTACGGGATGGGAAAATTGCCCTACATACTGCCAGCAGTAAAAAAAATAAAGAGAGACATACCTTCCTTCGCTCCTTTGGTGCCTCCAGTAACCCACCTGCTGCCGGGGCCGAAAACATCACACTGCCGCTCAGCCAATCGCCGGCCGAGTCGTGACTTCGCTGCGGCCGGTGATTGGCTGAGTGCAGTCTGACTCGCCGACCACCAGCAACCAGGAAGAGGATCGAGGCGGTGACCGGAGTGGGTTACCGGAGGCACCAAGGGAGCGAAGGAAGGTATGTATCTCTATTTTTTTTACTGCCGGCAGTATGGAGGACAATTTTTCCATCCTGGAGTATTCCTTTAATCAAGGTGGTGTGGCTATACAGCTTGTGATGCAACAAATATATCAACCCTTCCAGGCAGGGCACGATAATAGTACAGTGTAGGGAATGAGTACTTTTCCCCACAGGCTATACTATTACAAAGCAGAGGTGACATAAGCTCAGAGGCTGGGATCACAGAGTCAAGTGTAACATATAGCTCACACCCAGCTGCAACGTCCAGGAATATTTAATTATGCCAGTCAATTATAACCTGTTAAATGACATAATCAATACTGATCAAGGCATTTAAGTGGTTTTGTAGTGGGAAGAGATACTTTATCAAAGTAAAAGAAGCAGTAGAGCCCCTCATAGAACAGTGCTTTAGCTTTATTGTAAATATCCTCATGGTGCTGCCTCTAGATATTGTAAAGGATAGCACAAGTAATTACAACGAGAGAAAATAGAAAAGCCTGGGTGCGTGGTGTAAGCTAATGCAGTCTCAATACTGTATCTCTTTAAACAACTTTTATTTAATGTAAATAATTGCTTCCATGATAAAGCCAAACAAAGCCTCTTCTTCAGATGTCATATAGCATATAGTATTGTTTGGTTCGTCACTCTGCGAGTCCGCTGTTCAATTAAATTGACCCGATGGTGGTTATGCTCCACAGATCCAGGTTCCCCTTTATTCTCTCGTGAATTACAGTTGGAGAATGCACATTTATATATTGTGGATATGTCTGAGATGGGAAAACTCCTTTTAGCGTTTAATAACTTGTTCCTTTTTTGGAGACAAATCAATATTTTTTTAATAAACTTTATTAGCAGAAAGTATAAATGTACAAAATGGATGACATGCATTACAAAAGTAGCATGTAAGTACACAAGAGGAAGGCAGATATCAAATCACAGTTGCAGATAAAAATAAAAAAAAAAAGCCTTTTTTTGTAAAAAGAAGTACAACTACAAACCTCACTGAACCACAATTTAAATAATTTGGAAAACATTTTATTTAATTTTTTTAAATCAACTGGTGCTATAAAGTTAAACAGATTTGTAAATTCCTTCTATGTAAATATCTTAATCTTTCCAGTACTTATCAGCTGCTGTATGCTCCACAGGAAGTTCTTTTATTTTTGAATTTCCTTTCTGTCTGACCACAGTGCTCTCTGCTGACACCTCTGACCATGTCAGGAACTGTCCAGAGTACAAGCAAATCCCCATAGCAAACCTCTCCTTTTCCAGACATGGACAGAGGTGTCGGCAGAGAGCACTGTGGTCAGACAGAAAGGGAAAAAAAAAAAAAAAAAGGACTTCCTCTGTAGTATACAGCAGCTGATAAGTACTGGAAGGGTTAAGATTTTAAATAGAAGTAATTTACATATCTGTTTAACTTTCTGGCACTAGTTGATTTAAAAATAATGTTTTCCAGTGGAGTACCCCTATAAGTACATGTACATCAATGTTCTGATTGTGTGTATCTAGTACATTAAAAGCTGGTTCTAATGTGTTATGAAAAGTGAGACATTAGGATATATTGGAAAGCTATAAGTTAAGTTTTCCTTTGAAAGAGCCATTTCTACACTATTGATAATAGTGTTCGATTTAAACAGAAATGGACTCTTGAGAAGCAAAATACACGGTGTTACCTTTAAGGCTTTAATTGCAGACTTCGTGATCTGTGTCATTTTAGCCTTGGAAATCGGAGGCTTGTAATCATTTAGCGAGTATAGCTGAAAAGACAAAATCAAAGGAATTATAAACATCACAAAATGCTAAACTGATTAAATTACAGGAAACATATCAGTCAAAGGATGTGATCCCACTCGGTAAGTTTTTTGGGCAACTGCAGTGTTTGAGCCACAGCCAGAAGGAAGGAGAAGTATTTTCTTTATATTTCTCATTCCCTTTGAATCCACTTTTGGCTCAAAATCTTCAGTGGCAGTTTTCAAAGCACTACTATGCAGGACAATTGCTGCTAGGATTCCGCCTGTGAAATAAGCCTTGGTAGGATGGCCAATGCTTTGTTTACTGCTGCTTCAATACAAACATGTGCTAGAGAAGGTTATTGCTTGGCAGAGATGCTCTGTGTTTGCTGTGTTTATTTCATGTCTAAGCAGATACATGTACATGAGAAAATTACTGGTGGGGGTGGGGGGTGTTCTAAAGACAAACTAAACATGAATACTGTTGGGGAAGGGGTATTAGCTCTGCTAGAAATACTGACCACAACACAAAAAGCGGCCCAGTAAGGAGCCTCTCAGACGAGCCAGAGGGGGAGGCATTGCAGGACGCCACTGTCTTCAGCCACAATCAGTCTATCCAAAATGGGCCGCCCGCTGTGCTCTTTGTGGCTGGAAGAGGGCCCATGTATGGCGTTTAAAAAGGGAGCCTTTTTTCAGTTTTAAAGTTTCAGTCAAGTGCTGAATAGCTACTAGTTACCTATAGTTTGGAAAACATTGCTCTAGACTTTCTAATGTGTACAGGAGACACCCACCTTTCCTGCAATGGCAGATGTCACGGGAAAGAGTGTGTTGTATTTTCTTCCCTCATGTGATGAGCAGCTCTCTGACAGCAGCTTACTCTAGTGTCGCCACTGAACATGCATTCTTGACATACTTCTGGTGAAGTCAGGATGGAGAAGTGTTTATCCATCTTGTATCTATTTTGTGTATGGCCCCAAGAAAAGGGCATGACCTCAGCTAAGACACCCACTAGGAAACAGAGTTGTTGGAGGGCTGCACACAATGGGGAAAATTGATTATTAGCGCAGATATCTGACCGTTGCCTGTGGTGTAAGTGTGTGGTTTTCCAGATTTCTGAGCAAAATTATGTTATGCATGTCACTACGTAAATTTGCGCAGATGACAGGAAGACCTAGGTAGTGCAAAAAGGGTAATACACACACACACACACACTCGTACGCCAGCTGGTCACTGAAATCAGTGCATTTGCTAACCACGCCCCCTGGAAGCACACAACAACTAAAATGACGATGTCAAAGCAGACATAAATCTAGTACAAAATCAGATGATAATTTCATTTAAAGTCAGTGTGCAAAACAATAACACACAGTGCCAGTTTGTAAATTCCTCCCAAAGTGCTTATTCCTTGCATATAACATTATGATGCAAAATGCAAGAGGCCATGTGCCCTATATGTATACAACTCAATACCGGTGTTATAGACAAAAACACCCTTTAAAATTGCTGTGACAATCAGAGGACTTCAGTATGCCAGAAAAGGAGCAGCTAGGACTGGATAGCTCCTTTTTTGGCTCATATTGAAGAGCCGTGAACAGAAACACACCAGGATGTCCATAAGCCCTATAATGGTAAAAGGGAAGAGGTTTTCTTCATAAGACAACCCCTTATGAGGACAAAGAGGACCTGTACCCAATCCCAAAAAATGTTGGTTTTATTTTCAATAATTAGCTTAGGTCCTGATCACACTGCTTTTTACAGTACTTTGATAAGCTCTAGCGCTCCTAAAATATGAGGGTTATAAGGGTTTATAATTTGACAATTGAGAGAATAGTCAGATGGGCGTGAACTTAAGTTTAGTAAACAGAGTGAATATCAGGTAATTATACAGTCAGTCCTGTCTTCAGATTGTGTGGGGTATTACAACTTGGCTCCATTCACTTCAATGAAACTGAACTGCAATTTTACACACAGCCATGTGTGGTGCTGTTTTTCGAAGTAAGCAGCCATGTTTTTCTTATCCTGGATAACCCCTTTTAGTTATGCCCCCTTTGCTGAGGCAACACTGTTTTTGTCAGATGTGATGGACATAAATATATAAAAAGTCTAATGAAATTATAAAAGTTGTGTAAGACTTTGCCAGAATTGTGGTGCATTTGCCATAGTAAATCTGTCAAAGTTATATAAAAAACAAAAAAAAAACAAAAAAAAAAAAGCCAGAATTGCAGTTTTTTGGGTCCCCGTACATCACAGACAATATACAGAATAAAAAGTTATTTTCAAAACTTTCTACCTCAAAATGCTACCATTAAAAAATACAACTCAATGCGCAAAAAGGAGAGCTCACCAAGCTAAGTAGACAAAAAAAAATTATTAGACCCATATGAGGGCTTGTTTTTATGGTCCACCAATTGTACTTTGTGATGACTCATTTTACCAAAAAATCTACAGCGAAATAAAAAAAAAATATTTCTGTGACAAAATTGGAAACAAAACTTTTTTTTTACCATGCATTGCATTTCCAGTTATCTTAATTCTGTAGGTCCATGTTCATTAAAAAATTTTTTTTTAACCTTTTGGAGAGAAAATCAGTACTCTTATAATTGTCCTTTTTTGACCCCTATAAGACTTTTGTTGTTCTGTATACAGGGCTGTTCGATGGCCTTATTTTTTGCGGCATGATGTGGTTTTTTTCTGTAACATTTTTGTTTTGATGGGACCTTTAAAGAGTCACATCCCACAAAAAAAAAAAGAACCTGTTATATGTTACTTAGTACCTAATCCTGATCGTGTACATATAAGTTTTATGCCTCTATCACTGATCTTTCACTAAAAATAGCATATTACAGCTGCTATATGTCTTTTCCATCTTCCCAAAGGGAGGGAGCGTGTCCCTCTCTCGTCTGCACTGTGATGACTCCTCTCCCTCCCTCACTCACTCTGCTGACTCACTGCTCTTGGAGGGAGCCTGGCTGTACTCTACCACCAAAGAGCGTATAACTTACATTTTCCTAAATAAGTGCAAATGTTTAGTGCTAAAAGTACAGTGTTTTTTTTTATACATACATTTTCTGTTCCTTTGGGGGGGGGAGGGGGGTTATAAAATTGATTAAGCACATGACAGGTACTCTAATATTCCAGACTAATTACAGCTAGGTAAGTTCTTATACTGTACTAGGTCTTAAAATAAAAAAAACTATAATATTTATTTAACTTTTTTATCACTTTAATTTTTTCCCTCCCCACCTTCCACAAGCCATAATTGTTTGAATTTTTGTTCATATAGCTAGATATTTTTTGCAGGACAAGTAGTACTTTTTAATTGCACCTTTTCTTTTACCACATAATGTAATACAAAACAAAAAAAACATGATTATGATACCCAATTTATATACGCTTTGTTTTATTTTACTACTAAAAAAACAAAACAAAAACAAAAAACCTTAACCGCATAAGGACTCTCAGATTTAAAATTTTACACTCATTTTTTTTCCTCCTCACCTTCTAAAAATCATAACCCTTTTTATTACCCACCTTTATGAGGGCTTGATTTTAAGCAAATTTTACTTTGTAATGAAATCATTTATTTTATCCCCAAATTTATGGCGGAACCAAAAAAGAATTATTTGTGGGGCAAAAGTGCACTTTTTAGTAAAAATGACAAATCACCTTTATTGTGTTTTTTTTTTTTTTTTTTTTTTTTTAACATCTTGATTCTCAATTATACCTTTTTGTACAAAAATTAGCATGTTTAAAATTGTCTTCTACCCCTATAACTTTTAATTTTCCGCAGTGATGTGTGAGGGCTGATTTTCTTGCCCTGTGATCTTTAGTGTTTATCGGTACCATTTTTGTTTTGATGAGACTTTGTGATTGCTTTTTATAAAACAAAATGTTATTGACTGTGCAGCTTAACGTTATATTTGTTATATTTCGGACATTTATGCACGCCGCGATACCACATATGCATATGTTTATTTATGTTTCCATAAAAAAGTTATAGGGGGTCAGAATATTGCACATTTATTTTTTTATTAAAAAAATTTATAAAAAAGCTTGACTTCGAAGAAAAAAAAAAGAGTTAAATAATACAAAAGCTATGTAAATATGTGGAACGTTATAAAATTGAATTGACCCACAGACTAAAGATAATATGTCAATCGTTTTGTAAGGGGCACTGCATAAAAAAGGGAGGTTCCACCCGCAATTCCGCTAAATTTAAAGGCAGGTCTTAAATTTTGTGGAATACAGAATGTGGAATTGGCGTGGTGGAAATTCTGCTGTGTGAATGGTCAGCGGAATCCCGTTGAAGTAAATTTTCATGGAATTCCATACGGAAACTCCACCACGTGAACATGGCCTTAGAGTTGATTCTACAGGGAGAGGGGTGCTGAGCTCTGTTGTGAATAGTGGTGGATCCAGTGTTCTCTCTCTCTCTTACTGTGTCACATCTTACTGTAATCCTGTCTGTGATGAGAAGAAAGGCATTACTGGTATATGATCTGTACAGAACAGAAGGTCTTGGCTTAGTTTTAAGACTAGTGGCCCAAATTAAAAAAGCTAGATTTCATAATTATTTTAACCCCTTAAGGACCAGGCCAATTTTGGCCTTAAGGACGCAGCCAATTTTATTTTTGCATTTTCATTTTTGACTCCTTACCGTCTAAGAATCATAACTCTTATATTTTCATACATGGACCCATATGAGGGCTTGTTTTTTGCATCATCAATATTTCTTTGTAATGACCTCACTAATTTTTCCATAAAATGTACGGCGCAACCAAAAAATTATTATTTATGTGGGGAAATTGAAAAGAAAACCGCAATTGATCAAATTTTGGAAGGTTTTGTTTTCCCCCTGTACACTTTACAGTAAAAATTACATGTTTTCTTTATTCTGTGGGTCAATACGATTAAAATGATTTATTTATTTTTTTACGCCTTTTGGGGGGGGGGGGGTAAAATTTTTCAAGTTTGTTAAACTTTTTTTTTTTACACTTTTTATGTCCCCATAGGGGACTATTTATGGCAATGGTTTGGTTGCTAATACTGTTCAGTGCTATGCACTTCTGCTCAATCTCAGGCCAGAGCAGAAGACCCCTGGAGACCGCTGGAGGCAGGTGAGGGGACCTCCGGCCCCCATGCTGGACAATCGGATCCCCGCGGCAGCGCTGCAGGTGATCCGATCATCCATTTTAAGTGCCGCACTGCCGCAGATGCCGTGACCTGTATTGATCTGAGGTGTTAATGGTGGACATCAGCACGATCGTTGATGTCTGCCATTACCGGCGGGTCCCTGGCTGCTGACAGCAGCCGGGACCTGACGTGCATGATGCGGTCCGGTGCTCGCGGTCATGCACATGACGTAAATGTACGTCATGGTGCGCCAAGCACCACCACACCATGATGTACATTTACGTCCATTGTCTTTAAGAGGTTAAAATCGTAAAATGGAAAATTAGGAAAAAAGCATTAAAAATACTTAAAAATCATAGTTAACCTAACTTGATTTAACCCCTTAAGGACGGACGTATTTTTTACCTCAATGACGAGGCTTTTTTTTTTTTTTATTTCACATGTACGGTATCTCTTCAAATGGTAATCATTTTAGAACGCTTTTTCTGAGCGGAGCGATTCTGAGATTGCTTTTTCGTGACATATTGTACTTTATATAAGTGGTGCATTTTTGTTGACACATGCAGCATTTTTTGTGAAAAACTTCAAAATATTGTGAAAAACTGGAAAATTTCTGGGGGTCTTTTTTTTCATGGCATACACTGTGCGGTAAAAGTGATGTTATATTTATTCTGTGGGTCAGTACGATTATGGCGATACCCATTTTATATAGCTTTCTATGTTCTGTTTCCTTTTCTGAGCAAAACATTTTTTCTGCCATTCATTTTCCAACAGCTGTAACTTTTTTATTGAATAAGGGCTTATTTTTTGCGGGATGAGCTGTACTTTTTATTGGTATAATTTTTGTGCTAACTTTTGATCTTTTTTATTCCGCTATTTGTACCAAAATTGGCTGTCCACTTTGCGATTTGTCAGCCATTTATACAGTACACTGCTCCATATGCCATGACAACTGGACACCACAACCACCATGATCAGCCATTTGTCAGGACCGACAACCAGCACATAAATGCTTAGATGATGTGGTAATTTAAAGATTATGTCTCATCCCAGCCGCTGATGGTGGGTGTCACCTGCAGTTAGTAGCCACCACGGGCCATGTTTGAAATGGGCTCAGCTTCTAACCCAGCTCTATAAACACTGGCCCGTACTAGTATGTCAAGTGTCAGGAATGGGTTACTGGAAAAAGAAAAACGGAACACGCACAAATAGAATAATGTTTATGTTGCACAAATCTTCACTTGCATCATTGTCAGCCCCACATCCCTTGTTTACACAGGGAGATGTGCAGCAGATGAAGCAGTAATTGTAATGACTTAAAGGGGTACTCCAGTGGAATCAGAATTTCCGTAGCAGAAACGTCTGATGTGGAAATTCTGCCGTGTGAACAGTGCAGCAGAATCCTATTGAAATCAATAGGACTCTGCTGCTGCGCAATGCCTGTACAGAATACTCTGTGCGGACATTCCGCACAAATTCAGCCGTTACAACATACCCTAAGCCCTTGCACAACTCTGTCAGCCAAAAACGACAAAAGATACAGCTTTTACAATATGGTAAAACAAAAGGAAAACTAGTGGTGGGCAATATACCGGTTCATACCGGTGTGTTTTTCTATTTTTATGATATGAATGTTTCATATGCCGCAATATTGGTAAGTGTATACCCTGGTGGGGACAGAGGGCATACCTGTACGCTGTGGCTCCGCGTCATAGCGGATCGGGCCAGGCAACTAGCAATGGCCAGGACCCGTGACTAATAGCGCACGGCACTCGCGGTGCTGCGCGCTATTAACCCTTTAGACGCAGTGTTCAAAGTTGATCGCCGTGTCTAAACTGAAAGCTTATCAGTGCCAGCTAGCTCAGTGGGCTGTTCGGGACCGTCGCGGCAAAATCACGGTGTCTCGAACAGCTGGAGGACATGAGGAGGGTCCCCCTACCTTCCTTCTACATGTCCGATCGCCGAATGACTGCTCCGTGCCCGAGATCCAGGCAGGAGCAGTCAAGCAGCAGAATCATTGATCAATGTATGGGATAATAGGGGATAACAATGATCAAAGTAAAAGATCAGTGTAAGCAATGTTATAGCCCTCTATGGGGGCTTTAACATTGCAAAAAATAAAAATAAAAGTTAATAAAAATCATTTAACCCTTCCCTTAATAAAAGTCAGAATCACCCCCTTTTCTCATTTTAAAAATGAAATTAAAATGAAATTAAATAAAAAATTCCCATAAAAAAAAAAAAAATACTGTTAAATACCGTGAAAAATAAAAAATAAAATACTGTGATATACATTTTTGGTCCTACCGCCCAGCACTAAGGAAAACATAAAAAAAAATTATATAAATTGTACCAACCCACAGAATAATAATTCTTCATTGATATAGTGCACACAGATTCAGCAGCGCTGGACACTAAAGTTGGAGCACTCTAAATTCACATATCAGTAAGTTTAGAGTGTGGGAGGAAACCCGCACAAAAAGCGAGAACATACAAACTCGTGCAGATGTTGTCCTTGGTGGGGATTTAAACCTTAGATCCTGCGCATCACTACTAACCAAGATAAAATGTCATTAATACTGCACAGGAATACCATGGGAAAAATTGGATATTTTTTAATGAAAACTTCAAAAAAACATATATATCCTATAATAGTATCAACAAACACTACAGCTTATTCCGCAAAAAAATAAAAAAAATCATCTTACAGCTCTGTCGATCGAAAATGGTACTTGACAATCACCATAATAAATAGAAGGTTCCCAAATCTACACTGGGCTCATAAATTCTTGAGGCCTGTGTCAAGCAGCAAACTAGGGTCACACATGGGATGTCTAAAAATAGCAGATTTAGGGTATGTTGACACTACGTAATTCCCGCGGAATTCCGCGAACGGAATTATGCGCTGAGAACATAAACATCAGTGTGAATGGGTCTTCGGCGAGACCCGTTCACACTGCGGAATTTAAGCGGCGGACAATTCCGTCGCTGAAATTGTTCCAAGCAAAGAAAGAACATGTTCATTCTTTGCGCAGAAGTCCGCGAACACTGCATGGCTGTCAATTGTGATGGCGCAGTGCTGCACGGCGGACCGCCGAAATATTTCAGCGGCGGCCACCAGAATGGAATCTCTGCTCGCGGAATTCTTTGAGCGGAGATTCCGTTCACAATCCGTAGTGTGAACATACCCTTAGAGTAATAAATATTAGGTTTAATTTTTCTGTTGGTAATTGCTGCATTACAGAAAACATTTATTAAAATTGAAAATTTGAAAAAACTTTGACATTTTAAATGGCACCTCCACTTTGCATTCATTCCTGTGAACCACCTAAAGGCTTAAAACTTAAAAATCCTGTAGTGAACACATTCAGGGGTGCAGTCCTAAGAATGGGGTGCTATAAAAAATAAAATTTTTCTAAGCCTACTAACATTCTGAAAAGGTAAAAAGACCACATGATGCCAACATAAAGTGAACATATTGTAAATTGTGATTTGTTAATGTAAATGTCATGATCATCTTTCTTAACCCCTTAAAGGGGTTGCGCGCTGCCCTGCCTTTAGGAGCTCCGCTCGCAGCGGCCGGAGTTTCATTACTTCGAACGCTGTGTGCGGGCTTCCATGTTCGCCGCCGTCCCCTCGTGACGTCACGCCCGCCCCTTCAACCAAAGTCTATGGGAAGGGGGCGCGACCATTTTTCATTTTTGTTTTTTTTTCCTCCTTACCTTCTAAAAATCATAACGCTTTCAATTTTCCACCTACAGACACGAGGGCTTTTTTTCATTTTTTTTTTTTGCACCACCCCAATTTTACTTTGTAATGACATCAATCATTTCACCACAAAATCTACCGCGAAACAGGGAAAAAAATATTTATGGGGCAAAATTGAAAAAATAAATACCGTATATACTCGAGTATAAGCCGAGTTTTTCAGCACGATTTTTCGTGCTGAAAACACCCCCCTCGGCTTATACTCGAGTGAACTCCCCCACCCGCAGTGGTCTTCAACCTGCGGACTTCCAGAGGTTTCAAAACTACAACTCCCAGCAAGCCCGGGCAGCCATCGGCTGTCCGGGCTTGCTGGGAGTTGTAGTTTTGAAACCTCCGGAGGTCCGCAGGTTGAAGACCACTGCGGCCTTCAACATCATCCAGCCCCCTCTCACCCCCTTTAGTTCTGAGTACTCACCTCCGCTCGGCGCTGGTCCGGTCCTGCAGGGCTGTCCGGTGAGGAGGTCGTCCGGTGGGATAGTGGTCCGGGCTGCTATCTTCATCGGGGAGGCCTCTTCTAAGCGCTTCGGGCCCGGCCTCAGAATAGTCACGTTGCCTTGACAACGACGCAGATGCGTCGTTGTTAAGGCAACGGCTCTATTCCGGGCCGGAAGCGCGGAGAAGAGGCGCCCCCGGTGAAGATAGCAGCCCGGACCACCTCCTCACCCGACCACCTCCTTACCGGACAGCCCTGCAGGACCGGACCAGCGCCGAGCGGAGGTGAGTACTCAGAACTAAAGGGGGGTGAGAGGGGGCTGGATGATGTTGAAGGCCGCAGTGGTCTTCCACCTGCGGACCTCCGGAGGTTTCAAAACTACAACTCCCAGCAAGCCCGGACAGCCGATGGCTGCCCGGGCTTGCTGGGAGTTGTAGTTTTGAAACCTCTGGAGGTCCGCATGTTGAAGGCCGCAGTGGTCTTCAACCTGCGGACCTCCGGAGGTTTCAAAACTACAACTCCCAGCAAGCCCGGACAGCCGATGGCTGCCCGGGCTTGCTGGGAGTTGTAGTTTTGAAACCTCTGGAGGTCCGCAGGTTGAAGACCACTGAGGGCGAATGATGAGAAGAGGATGATGAAGGGGGGGGGGGTGTGGGGATGATGAAGGGGGGTGGGGATGATGAAGGGGGGGGGGTGTGGGATGATGACAAGGGGATGATGAAGGGGGGATGTGTGGGATAAGGGGATGTGTGGGATGATGACAAGGGGATGATGAAGGGGGGGGATGTGTGGGATGATGACAAGGGGATGATGAAGGGGGGATGTGTGGGATGATGACAAGGGGATGATGAAGGGGGGATGTGTGGGATGATAAGGGGATGTGTGGGATGATGACAAGGGGATGATGAAGGGGGGATGTGTGGGATGATAAGGGGATGTGTGGGATGATGACAAGGGGATGATGAAGGGGGGATGTGTGGGATGATGACAAGGGGATGATGAGGATGTTAATGACGGGTCTGGATGATGACAGGGGGGGATGAGGTATTTCCCACCCTAGGCTTATACTCGAGTCAATAACTTTTCCTGGGATTTTGGGTTGAAATTAGGGGTCTCGGCTTATACTCGGGTCGGCTTATACTCGAGTATATACGGTACCCCATTTTGTTAATTTTGGGGGCTTCCGTTTCTACGCAGTGCAATTTTCGGTAAAAATTACACTACTTAAAAAAAAATGTATAACTACATGTACCAAAATTTGTATGTTTAAAATTGTCATCTTCTGACCTACCTAACTTTTAAATTTTTCCGCATACGAGGATGAGGGCTCATTTTCCGCGCTGTGATCTGAAGTTTTTAACTGTACAATTTTTGTTTTGATGGGACTTTTTGATCACTTTTTATTCAGTTTTTTAGGGTATTCAAAATGACCAAAAATACTTAATTTTGGACTTTGGAATTTTTTTTACGTATACGCCATTGGCCTTGTGGTTTAATCAATGTTATATTTTTATAGTTCAGACATTTACACATGCGGCGATACCACATATGTTATGTTTATTTTTGTTTACATATATTTATTTTTTTATGGGAAAAGGGGGGTGATTCAAACTTTTATTAGGGAAGGGGTTAAATCCCATTTATTAACTCTTTTTTTTATTTTATTTTTTAACTTTTTACATTTACTTTTTACACTTTACCCATAGGGGACTATTACATGCAAACTTCTGAGTGCATACACTGTTCAATGCTATGCCATAGCAAAGCATTGATCAGTATTATCGTCACTCTGCTGCTCCAGCCTGGATCTCAGGCATGGAGCAGCAGAGTGCCGATTGGAGGCCGCGATTTCACTACAGCGGTCCAGAACAGCCAGACTGATCTGCCAGGAACAATTAACTTTGATCGCTGTGTTGCCGTGTAATTTTGATCACCCCGATCAGTGATGTCCGGCATTAGACACAGGTCCTGGCGGCTGATTGCCGCCTGGACCACCCGGCTATGACGCAGGGTCAGCCCATGACCCCACGTCATAGCAGGGGAGCGGACCAGGGCATACAAGTACACCCTTGGTCCTTAAGGTGTTAAAAGCAGAGAATCTCAATGTGAATTCTTCCAAATTTTAGCAGTTTTGGAATTTTTAATAAATGATAGCTAAAAGGTATTGACCAAAAATTACCACCAACAAAGTACAATGGCCCAGATTTATCAAACTACGTGAGGGTAAAAGTGGAGGAATTTCCCCACAGCAACCAATCACAGCTCAGCTTTCCCTTAACCGGCACTCGAAAAATTACTCCAGTTTTTCACAGTTTTTTTTTTTTTTTAAAGAGTACCCCTTTAAGGGGTTAAAAATCCCTGTGGTGAGATCTACCTACAAAATTTCTTCTTATCTGTACTATTGATCTATGCAAAGTTTGTTCAAATGGCAGTGACTATTTAAGGTCTAATTTTTTTTCTCAGCCTTTGAGCCCACGATGCCTATTTATATTTCTGTGTAATATGCTTCTATTACCTCTGTGTTTTGTCACATATTAATGCAAGGGACCCACACCCAGAAGAGCAAATAGTAAAAGTATTTTTATTTTACTGTTGTCTCTGACCTTTCCCAGTATTTCCATGTGGCCAGTGACAATGGCCCCTATTTATTATTGTATACATGACCTGCTTTTGTAGTTTTGTGCTCCACAAATTGTACCTGCAACAGAATTTGAGGCACAATATACCAAAATAAACCTGCAAACCGCTCAAAACCAAAATAGTGGTGTGCCTGACTAGGGTATGTGATCAATCCAAAAAGGGGCATGTTTTCACAACCCGACCTATTTACTATTTGAAAGCAAAAAAAAGACCCCCAAAATCTGTAACGCAATTTCTCCTGAGTACGGAAATACCCCATATGTGGGCGTAAAATGCTCTGCAGGGGCACAAGGCTCAGGAATGAGAGCGCACTATGTACATCTGAGGCCTTAATTGGTGATTTGCACAGGGGTGGCTGATTTTACAGGGGTTCTGACATAAACGCAAAAAAGTAAAAATCCACATGACACCATTTTGGAAACTAAACCCCTCACGAAACGTAACACCTACAGGTGTTTGACGAATTTTCATTAAAGTTGGATGGGAAAATGAAAAAAATATTTAAAAAAATCACAAATGCTGGTGTTACTTAAATTTTTCATTTTCACAAGAGAAAATAGGGGAAAAAAAGCCCCCCAAAATCTGTAACCCCATTTCTTCTGAGTAAGAACATACACCATACGTGGATGTAAGGTGCTCTGCGGGTGAACTACAATGCTCAGAAGAGAAGGAGCGCCATTGGGATTTTGAAGAGAAATTTTGTCCGGATTTGAAGGCCATGTGTGTTTACAAAGCCCCATAGTGCCAGAACAATGGACCCCCCCACATGTGACCGCCATTTTGGAAACTACACCTCTCACGTAATGTAATAAGCGGTACAGTGAGCATTTACGCCCCACAGGTGTCTGACAGATTTTTGGAACAGTGGTCTGTGAAAATAAAAAATTTAATTTTTAATTTGCACTGCCCACTGTTCCAAAGATCTGTCTAACGCCAGTGGGATGTAAATACTCACTGCACCCCTAATTAAATTCTGTGAGGGGTGTAGTTTCCAAAATGGGGTCACATGTGGGGTGGTCCACTGTTCTGGCACCACGGGGGGCTTTGTAAAAGCACATGGCCCCCGACTTCCATTCCAAACATATTCTCTTTCCAGAAGCTCAATGGCACTCCTCCTCTTCTGAGCATTGTAGTTCGCCAGCAGAGCACTTGACGTCCACACATGGGGTATTTCCATACTCAGAAGAAAAGGGGTTACAGATTTTGGGGGTCATTTTCTTCTATTACCCTTTGTAAAAACGTAAAATTTAGTGGGGAAAAAGCATTTTGGTGAAAATTTTTTTTTTCTTCATTTGCACATCAAACTTAAGCAAAAAGTCGTCAAACACCTGTGGGGTGTTAAGGCTCACTGTACCCCTTGTTACGTTACTTAAGGGGTGTTTCCAAAATAGTATACCATGTTTTTTTTTGCTGTTCTGGCACCACAGGGGCTTGCTAAATGCGACATGCCCCCCAAAAACCATTTCAGCAAAATTTGCTTTCCAAAAGCCAAATGTAACTCCTCCTCTTCTGAGCATTGTAGTTGCCCCCAGAGCATTTTACATCCTAACATGGGGTATTTCCATACTCAGAAGAGATGGGGTTACAAATTTTGGGGGGAATTTTCTCCCATTACCCTTTGTAAAAATGGTAAATTTTGGGGGGGAAACTGCACTTCAGTGAAAAAAATTTTTTTCTTCATTTACACAGCCGAATTTAACGAAAAGTCGTCAAACACCTGTGGGGTGTTAAGGCTCACCCCTTGTTACGTGCCTTGAGGGGTGTAGTTTCCAAAATGGTATGCCATGTGGGGTTTTTCTGCTGTTCTGGCACCATAGGGGCTTCCTAAATGCGACATGCCCCCCAAAAACCATTTCAGAAAAATTCACTCTCCAAAATCCCATTGTCGCTCCTTCCCCTCTGAGCCATCTACTGCACCCGCCGAACACTTGACATACACATATAAGGTATTTCCTTACTGAAGAGAAATTGGGTTACAAATTTTGGGGGACTTTTTCTCCTATTACTCAATTAAAAAACTGGGCCTACAAGAACATGCGAGTGTAAAAAATGAAGGTTTTTAATTTTCTCCTTCACTTTGCTGGTATTCATGGGAGACACCTAAAGGGTTAACACACTTACTGAATGTCATTTTGGATACTTTGGGGGGTGCAGTTTCTATAATGGGGTAATTTGTGGGGTATTTCTAATATGAAGGCCCTTCAAATCCACTTAAAAATTGAACTGGTCCCTGAAAAACTCAGATTTTGAAAATTTTGGGAAAAATTGGAAAATTGCTTCTGAACTTTGAAGCCCTCTGATGTCTTCCAAAAGTAAAAACCTGTCAACTTTATGATGAAAATATAAAGTACACATATTGGCCCTCATTTACTATTCTAAACCAGACTTGTTTTGTCGTTTTTTTTTGTCGCATCTTTGTCTGCGCCATGTAGCAGACATCGTGCACCAGTCTGCGACACGATGCAACATTTTTTCCCGACGGACCCGATGTGGATTCTACCAAACCCGAAAAAGGGGCGTAACCCGACATTTCTGAGCTTTCCCACGTATTTATAAAGGTTTCCAACCCGATTGGTTGAATTGTTGTGGATTTTTTCCCGACAACTCAGAGGAGTTGGAAACCAAAACCAACAAAACCCACGTGCGACAAACAGGATGCAACATAATAATAAATACCAGAGGAAAAAAGCAGCCGGGTAAGAAAGCAAGATAGACTTACAACCCAATTTTCTAAGTAAATGAGGGCCATTGTATTTGTGAATCAATATATCATTTATTTGGTATGTCTGTTTTCCTTACAAGCAGAGAGCTTCAAATTTAGAAAAATGCTAAATTTTCAAATTTTTCATCAAATTTTGTAATTTTTCACCAAGAAATGATGCAAGTATCGACAAAAATTTACCACTAACACGAAGTAGAATATGTCATGAAAAAACTATCTCGGAATCAGAATGAAAAGTATATGCATCCAAGAGTTATTAATGCTTAAAGTGACAGTGGTCAGATGTGCAAAACATGGCCGGGTCTTTAAGGTGAAAATGGGCTGGGTCCTTAAGGGGTTAAAGAATTTTGTGTAATGATATGGTCAGATTAGGGCACAGGTTGTACAGAAATTAAATACTTGCATTGTATACTAAAAGGTTAATGTAATTAGCGATGCATGTTTTTTTTTTAGTTTAGTTTTTTAGTTTTTTTCTTTTATTTATTAAAAGTACAGGTACAATTCTACTTTTTTTTTGTTTTGCATGCAACAAATAATATAGAATGCTATTTACAGGATATATATTTTTTTATTTGTGACCTAATATATGCAAAATGTCTAAAATGTTGTTTTGACATAAATTCATAAAATCATAAGCAACTCCTAAAATCATGAGCAAAAAATATGAAGGGAGGGACTTTAACATTGTCTGTGTGAGTCAAGATCATATTACCCCCATTTGCCTGGGTGTAATGTGTACTTCCCCCACATTTGTCTGGAGGTGCATGTTCTTCATTAACCCCTTCAGGACCAAGCCCATTTTGGCCTTAAGGACCGGAGCGTTTTTTGCACATCTGACCACTGTCACTTTAAACATTAATAACTCTGGAATGCTTTTAGTTATCATTCTGATTCCGAGACAGTTTTTTCGTGACATATTCTACTTTAACATAGTGGTAAATTTTTGACGATACTTGCATCCTTTCTTGGTGATAAATCAATAAATTTGATGAATAATTTGAAAATTTAGCATTTTTCTAACTTTGAAGCTTTCTGCTTGTAAGGAAAATGGATATTACGAATACATTTTTTTTGGTTCACATATACAATATGTCTACTTTATGTTTGCATAATAAAATTGATGCGTTTTTACTTTTGGAAGACCCCAGAGGGCTTCAAAGTTCAGCAGCAATTTTCCGATTTTTCACAAAATTTTCAAACTCGATATTTTTCAGGGACCAGTTCAGGTTTGAAGTGGATTTGAAGGGTCTTGATATTAGAAATACCCCATAAAAGACCCCATTATAAAAACTACACCCCCCAAAGTATTCAAAATGACATTCAGTCAGCGTTTTAACCCTTTAGGTGTTTCACACGAATAGCAGCAAAGTGAAGGAGAAAATTCACAATCTTCATTTTTTACACTCACATGTTCTTGTAGACCAAATTTTTGAATTTTTACAAGGGGTAGAAGGAGAAAATTTTTACTTGTTTTTGTAGCCCAATTTCTCTCGAGTAAGCACATACCTCACATGTCTATGTAAAGTGTTCGGCGGGCGCAGTAGAGGGCTCAGAAGGGAAGGAGCGACAAGGGGATTTTGGAGAGTACGTTTTTCTGAAATGGTTTTTGGGGGGCATGTTGCATTTAGGAAGCCCCTATGGTGCCTGAACAAAAAAAAAAAAAAAAAAAAACACATAGCAAACCATTTTGGAAACTAGACCCCTCGGGGAATGTAACATGGGATAAAGTGAGCCTTAATACCCCACAGGTGTTTCACGACTTTTGCAAATGTAAAAAAATAATAATAATTTTTTCCTAAAATTTTACATTTTTAAAAAGGGTAATAGCAGAAAATACCCCTAAAAATTTGAAGCCCAAATTCTCCCGATTCAGAAAACACCCCATATGGGGGTGAAAAGTGCTCTGCTGGCACACTACATAAAATGCTTGTTTTCCCAAAATTTAACATTTTTAAAAAATTGTAAAAGCAGAAAATACCCCCCAAAATTTGTAACACAATTTCTCCCGAGTACGGCGATACCCCATATGTGACCCTAAACTGTTGCCTTGAAATACGAGAGGGCTCCAAAGTGAGAGCGCCATGCGCATTTGAGGCCTGAATTAGGGACTTGCATAGGGGTGGACATAGGGGAATTCTACGCCAGTGATTCCCAAACAGGGTGCCTCCAGCTGTTGCAAAACTCTCAGCATGCCTGGACAGTCAACGGCTGTCCGACAATACTGTGAGTTGTTGTTTTTAAACAGCTGGAGGCTCAGTTTTGGAAACAGTGGCGTACCAGACGCTTTCATTTTTATTGGGGAGGGGAGGGGGGCTGTGTAGGGGTATGTGTATCTGTAGTGTTTTTTACTTTTTATTTTATTTTGTGTTAGTGTAGTGTAGTGTTTTTAGGGTACAGTCGCACGGGCGGGGGTTCACAGTAGTTTCTCGCTGGCAGTTTGAGCTGCGGCAGAAAATTTGCCGCAGCTCAAACTTGCAGCCAGATACTTACTGTAAACCTCCGCCCATGTGAGTGTACCCTGTACATTCACATTGGGGGGGGAAACGTCCAGCTGTTGCAAAACTACAACTCCCAGCATGCGCTGACAGACTGTACATGCTGAGAGTTTTAGTTTTGCAACAGCTGTAGGCACACTGGTTATGTATCACTGAGTTTGTGACCTAACTTAGTGTTTCACAACAAGTGTGCCTCCAGCTGTTGCAAAACTACAACTCCCAGCATGTACGGTGCATGGTGTACGGTGACTGCTGAGATTTGGAGTTTGCAACAGTTGGAGGCACACCGGTCGTGAAACACTGAGTTAGGTAAAAAAAAAAAAAAAAAACTGAGTTTCACAACCAGTGTGCCTTCAGCTGTTGCAAAACTACAACTCTCAGCAGTCACCGACAGCCAACGGGCATGCTGGGAGTTGTAGTTATGCAACCAGCAGATGCACCACTACAACTCCCAGCATGCACTTTAGCTGTTTGTGCAAGCTGGGAGTTGTAGTTATACAATAGCTGAAGGTACACTTTTCCATTCAAAAAATGTGCCTCCAGCTGTTGCAAAACCATAAGTCCCAGCATGCCCATAAGGGAATGCTGGGAGTTGTGGTGGTCTGCCTCCTGCTGTTGCATAACTACAGCTCCCAGCATGCCCTTTTTGCATGCTGTGAGCTGTTGCTAAGCAACAGCAGGAGGCTGTCACTCACCTCCTGCTGCTGCCGGTAAACAGGTCAGTCCCTCGTCGTCGTTGCCGCCGCCGCTGCTCCTGGGGCCCCGATCCCAACATTGACGCCGGGGATCGGGGTCCCCAGCACCCGGGGTGCACTTCCCGCTCACGTTCTCCGGAAGAGGGGCGGAGCGGGTTGCGGGAGTGACACCCGCAGCAGGCGCCCCGATTGGTCGGCCGGTAATCCGGCCGACGAATCAGGGCGATCGTGAGGTGGCACCAGTGCCACCTCACCCCTGCAGGCTATGGCTGTTCGGGGCAGTCAGAGACGGCCCTGATCAGCCAGTAATTCCGGGTCACTGGAGACCCGATTGACCCGGAATCGCCGCAGATCGCTGGACTGAATTGTCCAGCGATCTGCGGCCATCGCTGACATGGGGGGGCATAATGACCCCCCTGGGCGATATGCCGGGATGCCTGCTGAACAATTTCAGCAGGCATCCGTCTCCGGTCCCCAACCGGCTAGTGGAGGGGACCGGAATTCCCACGCCCTCGGTCCTTAAGGACTCGGAATGCAGGGCGTATCCATACGCCCTATGTCCTGAAGAGGTTAACAGCAAAGTGGCTCAGATGTCAACAAGAAGTTTGGTCCGGTTTGGTGTGAGATTGCGTAAAAAAGTGAGAATTTAAAAAAGTTTCCCTTGATAAATAACCAGCCTCTGAAAAAAAGCTTACCCATGTTTTCTTGAAAGAGTCTAAATTAAAAAAAAAGGGTTAAATTAAAAGTTTGTGACTTTTCACCCATTTCACAAACATATTTAACCCCTTAAGGACCAGGACCATTTTGGCCTTAAGGACCAGACCAATTTTATTTTAGCATTTATGTTTTTTCCTCCTCGCCTTCTAAAAATCATAACTCTCTTATATTTCCATCCACAGACCCATACAAGGTCTTGTTTTTTGCATCACCAATTGTACTTTGTAATTACATCACTTATTTTACCATAAAATGTACGGCGCAACCAAACAAATATTATTTATGTGGGAAAATTGAAAAGAAAACCACAATTTAGCATATTTTGGAAGGTTTTGTTTTCACGCTGTACACTTTCCGGTAAAAATTACATGTTTTCTTTATTCTGTGGGTCAATACGATTAAAATGATATCCATGATTATATTCTTTTCTATAATTGTACCGCTTAAAAAAAAAATCTCAAACCATTTTAACAAAATTAGTATGTTTGAAATTGCCCTGTTTTGACCACCTATAGCTTTCTCATTTTTCCGTATATGGGGCGATATGAGGGCTCTTTTTTTGCGCCATGATCTGTAGACTTTATCAGCATCACATTTGCTTAGGTTTTACTTTTTATCAATTTTTTTGGGGGGAATAAAATGACAAAAAAGTCAAGTTACGTTTAGGCCGTTCACCGTACGGGATAATTAACAATATATTTTAATAGTTAAGACTTTTACGCACGCGGCGATACCAAATATGTGTCATTTTTTTATGCTTTTTGGGGGGGGGGGGGTAAAATGGGAAAAATGGACGTTTTACTTTTTTATTGGGGGAGGGGATTTTTCAAATTTTTTTACCTTTTTATTTTACATTTTTTTTCACACATTTTATGTCCCCATAGGGGACTATTCATTGCAATCCTTTGATTGCTAATACTGTACAGTGCTATGTATGGGACACAACACTGCTCAGTATTATCGATGATCTTCTGCTCTGGTCTGCTCGATCTCAGACCAGAGCAGAAGACCCCGGGAGACGGCCGGAGCCAGGTGAGGGGACCTCCGGCCATCATGCTGGATGATTGGATCGTCGCAGCAGCGCTGCGGGGGATCCGATCATCCGTGCAAAGTACCGCACTGCTGCAGATGCTGTGATCTGTATTGATCACAGCATCGGAGAGGTTAATGGCGGACATCTGCGCGATCGCGGATGTCCACCATTACCGGCGGGTCCCTGGCTGCTGATAGCAGCTGGGACCTGCGGGGCATGACGTGAGCACCGCTCCAGTGCTCGCGATCATTGCGGCGCGTAAATGTACTTCATGGTGCGCTAAGTACCACGTCACCATGACGTACATTTATGTCCATTGTCGTTAAGGGGTTAAAGGGGAACTCCAGTGGAAACAAGTGGAAAACAAATGTCTTTAAATCAACTGGTGCCAGAAAGTTAAACAGATTTGTATATTACTTCTATTTCAAAATTTGAAGCCTTCCAGTACTTATCAGCTGCTGTATACAACAGAGAAATTTGTGAAGTTCTTTCCAGTCTGACAACAGTGCTCTCTGCTGACCCCTCTGTCCCGGTCAGGAAATGTCCAGAATAGAAGCAAATCCCCATTGAATACCTCTCCTACTCAAGACAGTTCCTGACATGGACAGAGGTGTCAGCAGAGAGCACTGTGGTCAGACTGGAAAGAACTTGACACATTTCTCTGCAGTATATCTGTAGTATACAACAGCTGATAACTACTAGAGGGGTAAAGATTTTTTTAATAGAAGTCATTTACAAATCGGTTTCATTTTATGGCACCAGTTGATTTGAAAACATTTTATTCCCAACGGAGTTCTCCTTTAACATCAAAAAAGGAGTAAAAGCAATAATAAATGTCCGCAGAATATTTGTCACTTAACCCCACGCACAGTTAAAACACATGAATATCATGATTATGGAAAAATTTAGGGATATGATATTAGATCTACACAAACTCGACACCTCACAAATTAAAGGAGTAGAGCAGTAAAATATAAAGTTATAGATCACGGAGGGGGTGATCTGACCACTGGGAACCCCAGCAATTTCCTGAACGGGGCCCTGGCAGTTTGCCAGAAGCTGCAGTTCCGACCTCAGAAGGAAGCCACAACACGCCCCCTCCATGTATGGGAGTACACTTCGTGTGGGAGTCAGCACGCCCTCTTCCAGAAGACTGCCAGGGCCCCATTCAGGAGATTGCGGGAGGGGGGGGGGGGGGAAGTCCTAGCGGTCGGACCCCCGCAATCTATAAGTAAGTTATGTTTCACTACAGAACTCCTTTAAATCACGTTCTTCAAATGCCAACTCATAGCATCAAATTGTTGTTATACATAGACACAATATGACCTTCAAATGGAAGGTATTTATGTGGTATCACTAACACATATCTAGGAACATGCTTAAAACACACATGCAGTTTTACGCATATGCAAAAATAGTGCTATTTTTCCACAAGTGTGCAAATCATGATTTTGGAAAATCGCTGCAAAAAAACAAAATGCTGAAAAAATGTGTAATAAGTGCAGTAAAAATTAAACATGAAAGCAACCTAAAACACCTTAGCTGTGATTATAGATAGCCTTATGGCAAGAGAAAAGCAGCAAAACTGCACATAGGTGGAGATTTATGAAAACCTATGTAGAGTCAGGTGTGGTTGCCCATAGCAACCAGATGCTTCTTTCGTTTTTCAGAGGCCTTTTTAAAAATGAAAGAAGTAATCCAATTGGTTGCTATTAGAGATGAGCAAACTTACAGTAAATTTGATTCGTCACGAACTTCTCGGCTCGGCAGATGATGACTTTTCCTGCATAAATTAGTTCAGCTTTCAGGTGCTCCCGTGGGCTGGAAAAGGTGGATACAGTCCTAGGAGACTCTTTCCTAGGACTGTATCCACCTTTTCCAGCCCACGGGAGCACCTGAAGACTGAACTAATTTATGCAGGAAAAGTCATCAACTGCCGAGCCGAGAAGTTTGTGACGAATCGAATTTACTGTAAGCTCGCTCATCTCTAGTTGCTATGGTCAACTGCACCACTCTTTCTCTGCACAGATTTTGATAAGTCTCCCACATAGTGTGACCCTCAACCCAGTTATGAGTTCAATGAGTACCTGGCTGAACTCCAACCTCTCAGGGGTGTGGAAATTTGAAAAAAAAAACTACTTGTCCAAGGGACTAAAGCGGAACACAATCTACTTGTCCTGGTAGATGAAATAATTTCAACCAAAATAGTCTGATCCCCCCCACTAGACCACCAGGGATGGATATAAGATCCCTTTAGACACTGCTGTCAAGTTAGACAGCGGTGATCTAATGGTTTAATAGCGGCCACGGCGATCGCAGTATGCCGGGATATTAGTGGAGGGAGAGCTGTAGCTGGCTCCTTTTACACCTGAGGCAAGCCCCCCCCCCCCCCCCCCCCCCATCTGACCCCTATAACTCCAATTTTTCCATATACAGGGATGTATGAGGGTAATCTTATGTGCTGTGATCTGTAGTTTTATCGGAACCATTTATTATCAGAACTTTTATTAGGAAAGGGGCTTATTCACATATATACGCACTTAAAATATTTAAATCACTATTTTTCAGTCTTCATAGGGACTTATACACAGAGTCTTTTGATTGGATAACATTGAACGCCGCTGTGTTACTAGAGGGGGGGGGGTGTTCTGCTTCTCCAGTTTGTGTGGTGCATTTTATTTACTCTAATTTATGTGTCAGAAAATGCTGAAAGTTGCATTTAGTTAGTGAATAACTACAACTCCCAGCATGCCCTGATGCAGCCTATGGTTGTGTGGGTGTTGCAGCATGTTGCACTGTATAGTAGGACAGTTAAGGTTATTGTGGAACATGCTGGGAGTTGTAGGGCGATCGCGGTGCGGTGGGGGCATTATCGGCTTATGGGCAAGGTAATTGCCGATACCGATAATGCCCAAAATCGTGATTATCGGCCGATAATATCGGCCATACCGATAATCGGTCGATCCCTATTATACAGTATATACATACTTCATACATACATACACCGGCCACTGTCCCCTATATTATACAGTATATATATACATCATACATAGACACATCATACATACATACACCGGCCACTGCCCCCTATATTATACAGTATATACATACATAGTCACATCCTACATACATACACCGGCCACTGCCCCTATATTATACATAACACACACACACACACCATACATAGACATACACCGGCCACTGCCCCCTATATTATACATTACATACATCATACATACAGACACATCATACATACACCCGCCGCTGCTTCCCCATCATACATTACATACACAGACATCATACACACATCATACAGACATCATACACACATCATACACACATCATACACACACAGACATCATACACACACACACATACACACAGACATACACACATCTACAGCCGCCGCTGATACTCCCCCCTAATTATACATTACATACATACATATACAACCACCCTTCCCGCCACATGCTCGGCCTCCTCACCTGAGCTTCACACTCACTTGCTTCTACATTACACAAGAAGCAGGGGGAGAGCGAGGACTAACACAGCTCGGTACACAGCTCCTCCCCTCCCCCACACACAGCTCCATCCCCCTCCCCCTGCTCTGTCTCCTCAGGACCTCATCTACCACGGAGAGGCTGCAAGTTTGCACAGGGAAAACACAGAGCAGGGGGGTGGGGGAGAGGACGTCTGTGCACAGCTCCTGACCTCCATAATGACTGCTGTGTGTGAGGAGGACAGACTGCACTGCACAGGGAGGATTTCTGTGTGTGGAGTAGGACAGACTGGGGCACGGGGTGGGTTCTCTGAACAACGGCCCCGGACTACTGAAATCAGCTGGGGGCCGCCACCCCCTCCATACACCCTGAGCGCGGGTGTGAGGTGAGATTTCCGAAGTCGGTCCGGCCCTGCTAGCCCGATACAGGGCTAAATCTATGAAAAATTCACGCCCAAAACTACTTGTCCCGGGCGTCGGGCGATAGGATTCCCACATCCCTGAACCTCTGCAGATGGCCAGGTGCAGTGATCCATCCCCTCTCGTTGTAAAGCCAGGGGATTCAAGGTGCGTTCTCACCTGGCGTATATGCAGAGTATTTCATGATGCGCAAAATTTGCGGCTGCAGTGGGAAATACACTGCGTATTCCTTGCTCACTATACACCCAGAGCTTTCCAGCAACAGCCCTATGTGTCCAGTGAGTTTTGGAGGCGCAGCAGCACGTCACAGTCACGCGGGCACAAGGCTCCGCCTCCAATACTCACTACACGCATAGGGCTACCGC
Organism: Hyla sarda; assembly: GCF_029499605.1. Lineage (NCBI taxonomy): Eukaryota > Metazoa > Chordata > Amphibia > Anura > Hylidae > Hyla > Hyla sarda. The sequence goes on along the minus strand of NC_079191.1, from coordinate 310,911,340 downwards.
CGGAAAGCCCTGAGTGTATAGTGAGCAAGGAATATGCAGCATATTTCCCACTGCCACAAATTTTGCACAGTGTGAAATATGCTGCGTATATGCCAGGTGGGAACGTACCCTTAAAGAAAATGTACGCAGCATTGGGATATCATTTCAGAGATGGAACTGCAATTAGTATGGCACCAAACCCATGCCTGCCACATTTGCTAAAACAGATCACATGACATACACAAGAATTTTATTCTCTAATAATAGCCTGTACTACACCGTATCTAACCAAAAAACAAATATCATTCCTGGGGTGACCAAGACTACATAAATCCGATAGGAGTACACAGCAGTATACGTCGGAAACCACTTCAGTCAGCAACTAATGTAAGACTGGCAATGTAGCTTTACATTGGCATAATACATATGCCCTTGACCTGTCTATAGGGTTTGAATAATTGAAAGCTGGTCGTTATAAAGACAAACTAATCGCTCACATCTCAAGAATGAAAGGGATTACCAAGAAACTGTAGTATTAAGAGAAAAAAAAAGGGGGGGGGGGGAGGGGGATAACGATACTCTAAACTATTTAATGACAGTGAACAATTTTTGTGGGTTGGCCACAGGTCGTCTTTACATCCCATACATGATGCGAGCAATCGCGCTGATGTTCACCATTAACCCCTCAGATGATGTGATCAATACAGATCACAGCATTTTGGGCGTTTGAATGGATGATCCGATCGCCTGTGGCACGGCCGTGGGGATCCGATCATCTAACATGGCGGATGGAGGTCCCCTTATCTGCTCCGGTATATTAATGATCCTGTACGGTGAACTGTGTGAACATTAAGAAGAAAAAAAATCCAAAATTGATGCGTTTTTGCCACATTACATTCTTAAAAAAATTATAAAACATGATTAAAAAGTTACATATGAGCAAAAGTGGTACCAATAAAAAGTAAAGATCACGGCGCAAAAAAATTTTTTCTTTTTAGCCCCATATACGAAAAAATTCGAAAGTTATAGGTGGTCAAATTAGAGTGATTTTTAAACACTTATTTTGTTTAAGATTTTTTTTAAAGCATTTTAATAATAGAAAAGCATTTAATCATGGGTATCGTTTCAATCGCATTGACCCACAGATTAAGAAAACATGTCATTTTTACCGTAAAGTGTAAAGCGAGAAAACAGAACCTTCCAAAATTTGCTAAATTGCAGTTTTCTTTTTAATTTTCCCACACAAATTATATTTTCTTGCTCCATACATTTTATGGTAAAATGATTGAAGTCATTATAAAGGACAATTGGTTGCGCAAAAACAAGCCCTCATATGTCTGTGGATGGAAATATAAGTTATTTTTAGACAACAAGGAGGGAAAAAAATGAAAATGCAAAAATAAAATGGGCCATGTCCTTAAAGGGGTACTCCACCTGCCAGAGTTAGCAACTAAATGTTCCGAACGCTGTTTTCGTGCTGCAGGGGGCGGCCCCGCCCCCTGTGCCGCCCTGGCCACGCTGTCTAGATGCAAGTCTATGGGAGGGGGTGTGACTGTCATCATGCCCCCTCCCATAGACTTGCATTGAGGGGGCATGGCCGATCCCCGCAGTGCGAAAACAGCGTTTGGAACATTTTGTTCCGAATGCTGGCCGGTGGAGTAACCCTTCAAAGGGTTAAAGGGGTACTCCGGGGAACTAAACCCATAGCCTATCCTTTCCCTCTCACCAATCTATTTATTTGTCTACATATCACTTATTAGCTTTATAGTGCAGTTTTCCCTCTTTCAACTGTCACTTACATGCAAGAAGCGAGAGAAAGACATCATAATCAGATTCTCGTCTCTCTGTGCAGAGCCCTCACTAAGAGTAGCCTCCACCCTCCTTAAAGACAAAGACCACGTGATTTCTGTCTTGTCTAGGGGTCTGGCTTCACAGTGCCTGGTTCAGAGTCACTTCCATATCCAGATCAGTTGTTGTGTTCCAGAGATTTCTTTTTTACATATTCAGAAAAATAAAGAAATCAGGGGCACAGGCAGGGCTACCATCGCAGCCTCAGGCACGGTAAGGTCAGCGCTATTCGTTTAGCGCTTGTTCCTACTGCACAAAGCAAAACTACAACTCCAAGAATGCCTGGCTGTCTGAATGAAGTGAATAATAATAAGCCGTGCTGAGCGCTGAACAAACAGGGCTGACGTTACCGTGCCTGAGGCCATGATTGTAGCCATGCCCGTGCCCCTGGCTGCTCATTTACATTACGCTAGCCCACCCTGGACTATGAAGAAGTATATTAGAATGCTAAGTGTTTTGCCAAGATGTACAACATATAAAGTTTTTAATATGACCGTGCCATTTCAGTCCTTGGGATATTACTATTTTTTACAATTCAGTGGGATTGATATATCCTGGCGGACGTGCAGCCTCAAAACGTCATTTTATGTTTCTGTCAAGCACAACCAGAATCTTAGTTTTTGGTCCAAAATTGTAATTTTGGTGAACCACTACAAGAAATATGTATAGGTGTGGATTTTATGAATCCAGCCCTTCTTAAAAATGTAGAGAGCGTAAATAGACTGTAGTAGACCGTAAATCATGGTCTATTATAGGTGCACATGTAAGGTTTCCTATCAGAAAAAGAAAAGTTTGGCCTATTCACAGAATACAATAACCAGTGCAGGGAAACCCCTTACTAAAGACCCTCTCATTATGCTTGAAGCTATAACCAATATGCTCTATAACAACAGTTTAAAATCACCGCAGCATCCTAATGAATGGCTTATACTGGTACGCAGATCTCCCCAGCAACCACTGTATATTGCTTTATGACTATGGCATGGTTATTCTTGGTTATTCTACTACACTATGGTGGAGATTTATCAACACCTGTCCAGAGGAAAAGTTGCCCATAGTAACCAATCAGATCACTTCTTAAATTTTTTTTAAAGAAACAAAAGAAGCGATCTGATTGGTTGCTATGGGCAACTCAGCAACTTTTCCTCTGGTTTTGATAAATCTCCCCCTATGGCCCTAATTTATTAAAAGTGGAGTGTAGTTTTCTTTGTGGGTTTTTTCCCAGACCAGTTTTGTTGCATGGTATTTAATCATTTTTCTCTACATTTTGTTGTTGTTTTTTTAAATTTATTATTTTGTTTTTACACATGCTCTGAGCTGTCGGCTTTCCAGAGCTCAAATCAACCACATTTTATGTGGGAACATTAGTTAATGCAACAAAGAAGTAAATGCTTACTTGGAAGTATACCAGACGTGTTTCAAAAGTAACCCACACACAACACCACCATCCAACTGGCACTACAGACATTTTATCATAGCTCCCACTTCTGCCAAGCCTATATCTCCAGCCGCCTGACAATTGCTCGCCTTACTAATACTAGGAGGACGACGCTTCTCCACATCAGGCAAGAGGCCTGCACCGAACAGAATATTACAGTCTTGTGCACTTCTTATCTTATGTCCAGAGGTGTATAGCACCAGGACAATATTTCATTTTACAGGGGTGCATAGCATCAGGGCATTTCAGAGTGTTATACAAGCACATTTTATTTTTTACCGGAGAGGACAATGGCCTTGATTGATACATAAATCGTATCATACAGACTTGTTCATTATCATATATGACATGCCGTAGTCCTATGTTGTGCTATTGTTGGATTTTACTTGAGGACTTTTTATTTGGCTTATTTTAATTTTGGGTTACTTTTATATTTTTTAGATAATTGTATGTTGTACAGTTCAGCAGCAAGGGCCCTGTGGTTGGTCTTGTAATATTTTATCAAGTTATTATATATTTTTAAAACTCCATACTAGTCTGTGTGCAATATACAGAGCAATTTGTCTGTGTCATTCCATATTTCCTGAGAGTCACGTAGAGGACCACACACGTAGCCATTTCTGTTATTTGGGGCACATCAGGTATTTGCGCCATAGTGGTTAACCTCAGCCTCTCGGTAGGAAGTGTGTTGTGTGCTGCCCTTACACATATTTGTTCAGAACATTAGTAAATATGTTGGGATTTTTCTAAACTGTTGGGGACATGCCACTTTTTGTCAACCACACCCCTTTTCCTGAAGCCCACATCCACTTTCCAGGTTCTATGGGTAAAATGTAGAGTTGGTTGTTTTTATTTTTTGGTCGCAAGTTCCTGCAACACAATTTGGGTGCAAAACTCGAGAAGAAAACAGTCTGTGACGGGATTAAAGGTGTAGTGTACTGCAAAGTATTTCCACTCCGTGCCCGGGCTGCAAAATACTAAAATAAAAGAAACTTTAACACACATTCCTCCGTTTCCCCGTAGTGCCACAACAGCTATTCAGGCCTCCGGTCTTCTTCCTTCTTCCTTGTGCACAGATCATCACACTGCGATCAGCCTATCATCAGCAGCAGCAGCAATGTCCCGCCTCGACCGGTGATGGGCTTAACGCAGTGTGGCGGAGGAAGAAGACTGGTCCGGAGGACCAAACAGCTATAGCAGCACGACGGGGAAACGCAGGAAGGTGAGTTCAAGAGTAGCGCTCCCACCATCCTTGTTTTTTTCTGTCCCTGCCTATTGCCCATCTATCCCTAACCCCCTCCCTGACTTATTTTTTTTTTTACTATCTTAGAAATAGCTTTTTGTTTACCTGGTAGTGTGCTCACTTTCCAGACAGACTTCCCCAGCAGGTGCAACATCACTGATGCCTGCTGGGGCTGACTTTCGCCCTTCGATAATTTATACACCCTTATTTTATCTCAGGGATGTGGAATTCCTATCGCCCTCAGCCCGGGACATGCAGTTGCGGGCGTCGGGAAGGTGAATTTTTTCGTCCCTCAGCCCAGGAAAGCAGGGCCGGACCTGGCAAGCGCAGAGGCGCTCTGCAGTCTGTATGGACCGGGCTCCTGACTCATGCCCGCTGCCTACTCTGCAGCCCTATCTCCCCTGCTCTGCCTTCTTTCTCCCTGTGCAGACCTGCGTCCTCTGCCTTCGCTCCACACAGCTCTAGCTTCGGAGAGCTGAGGGGAGGAGCGGACGCATGTCTGCACAGGGCGCAAGTTTCCACCTCACACCGCCGATAATAGCCAGCATGCGGCGCTCAGCAGCCTGTATGGAGCGGGCTCCGGACTCCTTCCCGCTCCATACTCTGCAGCCCCCGGCTGTTTTCAGAAGACGGGGGCCTCCGCTAATAGCCAGCATGCGGCAATGCTGCGGCTGGCTATTAACCCTTTAGATCGCCACTGTCAGAGCTGACAGCGGCGTCTAAAGGGACAAAATGATACCGATACAAAAAACAGATTATGGCGCAAAAAATTAGCCCTCATACAGGCTGGTATGCGGGGGGGGGGAAGCTACAGGGGTCAAAAAAATGGCAATTAAAAAATATTCCAAAAAGTTCAGAATTTTTTTAAAATTAGTAAAACATGACGTAAACTATAGAAATCTGGTATTGCTGTAATCAGGCTGGCCTAAAGTATGAAACTAACATGTTAGCTCAACCACAAGGTAAATGGCATAGAAAAGAAAAACTACCAAATCTGCAAAATAATCTTTTTTTACTATTTCAATTTCAATTCACCTAATATTATATTATATTTTTTGGTCCAGAGAATATGTTATTGAAAATTAAAATGGTATCATTATAGTAGGTAGTTATGGCTATTATAGGGCAAGGAGAGAAAAATTAGAACATAAAAGCGAAAATTGGCCCAGACAAGTGGATCGTCATGAGGGACAAGTAGATTTTGGTCCATTTTAGTCCCGTGGACAAGTAGTTTTTTATAAAATTTCCACACCCCTGTATCTATGCAGGCCATGATTGTTTTCCTAAACAGTGTACCTCCAGCTGTTTTACCACTACAATTCACAGCTTGCCCTGACATCTATTGGGGATGTCAGGGGATGCTGGGAGTTGTGGTGAAACAACTGGAGGCACCGTGTTTTCTCACAAAAATGTTGCATTCAACTTTTTGGTGCCTTTTTGTCGCACAGCCTATTTGCGAGAAGTCATTGATCACAGTCAAATTGGTCTTTGCGAATAGAGGACAGGAATTTATCATTTTGACTTTTTGTGTAAAAGTCGCAAGAAAGTTGTAAACTCCCTTTTTGGTGGAAGTCACTGCCAGGCAGGGATCATACTAGCATGTGGCCTGTGCATTACCAAGCACAGGCCACAGAGGACGTAGCTCAGCACTATGGTCCATCAGGCACAAAAGGCGATTAACAAGCATAAAGGCCAGCCTCTGCATTCCACATATAGAGCAGAGGGACAGTCTGAGCCTGTTAGGGGCAGGATGGGGCTTCTTCTTATCATACTGCCAGATGGGACCTGTCTCTTTTTAACTCCCACACATCCACCCTGACAACCCCCCAGGAAGGAAAGCTAGAAGTATATAGAAGACTACCATCTGCATTTAGGGGTGCTCAACCGTATTCTGGCAAAGGTACTGTCAACTAAGCTCTGCTCCCCGCCTGTAGGATAATCCTGAGCTTCCTCAGCCAGCAGCCCTCCCCTGAGCCTTTCGGTTTCCCCGTTCTGCCCACCCACAATAGGCGGGGCAGGACGGGGAACCAAAGAGGACCGACGGCAGAAGATCCATTTACCAATCCGGAGGCTGCGGGCGACGATCGTCGGGCGGCGATGTCGTGCGGCTGCATCGTACGGAAGCCGGTGAGTTGCCTAGCAACATCTGGAGGGCTACAGTCTGAGACCACTATACAGTGGTCTCTAAACTGTAGCCCTCCAGATGTTGCAAAACTACAACTCCCAGCATGCCCAGACAGCTGTTTGGGCATGCTGGGATTTGTAATTTTGCAACATCTGGAGGGCCACAGTTAGAGATCACTATGCAGTGGTTTCTAAACAGTGACCCTCTAAATCTTGCAAAACTACAACTCCCAGCATGCACGAACAGCAAACGGCTGTCTCAGCATGCTGGGAGTTGTAGTTGCTTACTTCTAGCTGTTGCATTACATCTCCCCAGCATGCCCTTCGGCGATCAGTACATGCTGGGAGTTGTAGTTTTGCAACAGCTGGAGGCACACTGGTTGGAAAATACTGAGTTAGGTAACCAGTGTGCCTCCAGCTGTTGCAAAAGTACAACTCCCAGCATACACGGTCTGTCAGTACATGCTGGGAGTTGTAGTTTTGAAACAGCTGGAGGTTTGCCCCCCCATGTGAATGTACAGGGTACATTCACACGGGCAGTGAGTTTCTTGCTTCAAGTTTGAGCTGCGGTAAATTTTTCGCCGCAGCGCAAACTCCTAGCGGGAAACTCACCGTAACCAGCCAGTGCGAATGTACCCTGAAACACTACACTACACTAACACAAAATAAAGGCTACAACGCTACATATACACCCCCTTACACCATTCCCCCCCAATAAAAATGAAAAACGTATCGTACGGCAGTAGTTCCAAAACAGAGCCTCCAGCTGTTGCAAAACAACAACTCCCAGCATTTCCGGACCGCCACTGACTGTCCAGGCATGCTGGGAGTTTAGCAACAGCTAGAAGCACTCTGTTTGGGAATCACTGGCGTAGAATACCCCTATGTCCACCCCTATGCTATCCCTAATTTAGTCCTCAAATGCGCATGGCGCTCTCTCATTTCGGAGCCCTGTCATATTTCAAGGAAACAGTTTAGGGCCACATACGGGGTATTTCCGTATTCGGGAGAAATTGCACTACAAATTTTGGGGGGCTTTTTTCTCCTTTTACCCCTTATGAAAAGGAAAAGTTGGGGAAATAAAAGGCCCCCAAAATTTGTAACGCAATTTCTCCTGAGTATGAAAATACCCCATATGTGGGCGTAAAATGCTCTGCGGGCGCACAACAAGGCTCAGGAGTAAGATCGCACCACGTACATTTGAGGCCTAAATTGGTGATTTGCACAGGGGTGGCTGATTTTACAGCGGTTCTGACATAAACGCAAAAACATAAATACCTACATGTGACCCCATTTTGGAAACTACACCGCTCATGGAACATGACAAGGGGTATAGTGAGCCTTAACACCCCACAGCACATGTAATAGAAAAAAGGGAGGGAGAGACAGACGGGGGCGCAACCTGTGCCGTTACTCTGATGGCAATCGATGCCGTAATGCAAATAGAACGGTGCTCACCTGGTGGTGTTGTACGCAGAGTGCAACACCTTGTAGCGTATGTCACCCAATTGCAGGGTAGAAGACCGGGAGCTGCCGGAGGTAATCCCGTGTCGGAGGTTGTCTCTGACCGTTGCTGGATAGCTTGAGTTGTCCCGTGGAAGCAGGAGAAAAGATCCTCGTAGTGGCGCTCACTCGGTGGTTGCTGGCAGTAGCCGGGAGAGGTATGTGAAGCCTCGGTCGGCAATAAGCGATAGCGGACAGGTGGAATAATAAATCAAAAGTTTTAATGGAGGGACTACGCGTTACGAGGGGCAAGACCCTGGACCTGATGAAGAGAGGGTCTTGCCCCTCGTAACGCGTAGTCCCTCCATTAAAACTTTTGATTTATTATTCCACCTGTCCGCTATCCCTTATTGCCGACCGAGGCTTCACATACCTCTCCCGGCTACTGCCAGCAACCACCGAGTGAGCGCCACTACGAGGATCTTTTCTCCTGCTTCCATGGGACAACTCAAGCTTAACACCCCACAGGTGTTTGATGAATTTTCATAAAATTTAGATGGGAAAATGAAAAAAAAAAAAATGTTTTCACTAAAATGCTGGTGTTACCCTAAATTTTTCATTTTCACAAGGGAAAATAGGAAAAAAAAGCCCCCCAAAATTTGTAACCCCATTTCTTCTGAGTAAGAAAATACCACATATGTGGATGTAAAGTGCTCTGCTGGCACACTACAATGCTCAGAAGAGAAGGAGCACCATTGGGATTTTGAAGAGAAAATTTGTCCAGAATTGAAGGCCACGTGTATTTACAAAGCCCCTATAGTGCCAGAACAATATATCCCCCACATGTGACCCCATTTTGGAAACTACACTCCTCATGCAATGTATTAAGGGGCGCAGTGAGCATTTACGCCCAACAGGTGTCTGACAGATTTTTGGAACAGTGGTCCGTGAAAATGAAAAACGCCAGCTGTCAAACGCCAGCGGGGTTTAAATACTCACTGCACCCATTATTACATTCAGTGAGGGGTGTAGTTTCCAAAATGGGGTCACATGTGGGGAGGTTCCACTGTTCTGGCACAATGGGGGGCTTTGTAAACGCACATAGCCCCTGACTACCATTTCAAACGAATTCTCTTTCCAAAAGCTCAATGGCACTCCTTCTCTTCTGAGCATTGTAGTTTGCCCGCAGAGCATTTTACGTCCTAACATGGGGTATTTCCATACTCAGAAGAGACTGAGTTACAAATTTTGGGGGGCATTTTCTCCCATTACCCTTTGAAAAAATGGTAAATTTGGTGAAAAAAGTGCACTTTAGTGAAAAATCTTTTTTTTCATTTACACATCCGATTTTAGCGAAAAGTCGTCAAACACCTGTGGGGTGTTAAGGCTCACTAGACCCCTTGTTACGTGCCGTGAGGGGTGTAGTTTCCAAAATGGTATGCCATGTGGGTTTTTCTTCTGTTCTGGCACCATAGGGGCTTTCTAAATATGACATGCCCCCAAAAACCATTTCCTTAAAAATTCACTCTCCAAAATCTAAAAATTCGAATTCTAAAATTCTAAAACTGGGTCTATAAGAACATGCGAGTGTAAAAAATGAAGATTTTGAATTTTCTCCTTCATTTTGCTGCTATTCCTGTGAAACACCTAAAGGGTTAACACACTAACTGAATGTCATTTTGAATACTTTGAGGGGTGCAGTTTTTATAATGGGGTCATTTGTGGGGTATTTCTAATAAGAAAGCCCTTCAAATCCACTTCAAACCTGAACTGGTCGATGAATTCCGATTTTGAAAATTTTGTGAAACATTTGAAAATTGCTGCTGAATTGCTGCTAATAGTCCTCTGATGTCTTCCAAAAGTAAAAACATGTCAACTTTATGATGCAAACATAAAGTAGACATATTGTATATGTAAATAAAAATATAATTTATTTGGAATGTCTATTTTTCCTTACAAGCAGAGAGCTTCAAAGTTAGAAAAATGCTAAATTTTAAATTTTTTCATCAAATTTTAGAATTTTTTACCAAGAAATGATGCAAGTATCAATCAAAATTTTGCCACTAACATAAAGTAGAATATGTCACGAAAAAACAATCTCGGAATCAGAATGAAAGGTAAAAGCATCCCAGAGTTATTAATGCTTAAAGTGAAAGTGGTCAAAAAACGCTCTGGTCCTACAGTGAAAATGGGCTGGGTCCTTAAGGGGTTAAAGGGTAACTCATTAAAACACATTTTTGCTATTGCACTCCTTATGGTAAATAAAAAATATTTCTAATATACTTTGTTTAAAAAAATGAAGTTTTATTTGTGCTTAAAAAAGCTCAAGAGCACATTTTCCCTCATCTTATACACAGACTTTGGACCAAACACAGAAAGTTCAGCCTGGAGTGCTGAGGGGGGGGGGTGTCCAGCCTCACCCAATCATAGCTCCTCTCACACTTAACTGCCGTTTGCTGTTGGTTGGACACCCCCCCCCCCTCCTCAGCACTCCAGGCTGCACTTCCTGTGTTTGGGTTTTGGTCCAAAGTCTGTGTATGAGATGGGGGAAAATGTGCTCTTGAGATTTTTTTAAGCACAAATAAAACTTCATTTTTTTAAACAAAGTATATTAGAAATGTTTTTTATTTACCATAAGGAGTGCAATAAGGAGAGTGCCCATTTAACAGGGTTGAATCTGACTGTTCTGCGTGTGCCTGCACACAGCGCAGTTAGCGGGATTGGGCTGCTTGTATCAAGCACCATAATCCTGAATACACAAGCTTTGTTTTGCTAGGGAAGGCCATAAAATAGCATCAGCAATCCCTGTAAATAGGGGAAAAACATACTATTGTACACCATATGCCACTACAGACTATTGTTAGCTAAAAAGTAGTGCAACATCAGACATATGCGATACAGCTTATGATAACTATACTATGTGAACATGAACAGCAATCAAGTCCATATATATATATATATATATATATATATATATATATATATATTCCATGTCCTGCTGTCTGCTGTCTGATCTGATCAACTGTTACCCCAGCTTGAAATAATGTTCCCAGAGGAAGGAGACCGCCCTGTCTCTGAAATGCGTCAGAAGGATTTTTGGACCGCACTTACGACCCGTAGTGACGTTACTACCCATGCTCATTCCATCTAGCTAACCTTGCAGCTGGGTGTACGGCAGTAGAGACACCACCAGCTGGGGCTGACTCCTGCTATCCCCCAAACGGACATTGTTTGAACTATAGGAGCAAAACTTCAGGATTAAAAAAGACTGACTTTCCAGGAGCCGCTACTACAAAGGATTGATATTGCACTATATTTAAGGGCTTATCCACCATAAGGTGATTTTAATATATACCTGCCAGACAGTAATGGACATGCTTAAGAAGCGCTGTGCGCTAAGTGACACTATGCAGCGCCGTACATTTACGGTGCATGTCCTTAAAGGGTTAAAGGAGAACTCAAGACCATAAAAATTGTCCCCCATAGTGCCGGCAGTAAAAAAATAAAGATGTACATACCTTCCTCCGCGCCCCCGGGCCTCCGGTAACCGGCTCCGGTCTCCGCCGCAATCCACTTCCTGGTTGCCGGTGGAAGGATGAATCAACAAATCACCAGCCGCAGCGCAGGCCGACTCGGCCGGCGATAGGCTGAGCGGCAGTGTGAAAACGCTTCAGGACACAAAATTCTTCCCTACACCGGCACCTGTGGCCAGGGCCGAAAATGTCAAACTGCCGCTCAGCCTATCGCTGGCCGAGTCGGACTGCGCTGCGGCTGGTGATTGGCTGATTCATCCGACCACCGGCAACCAGGAAGTGGATTGCGGCGGAGATCGGAGCCGGTTACCGGGGGAGCGGAGGAAGGTATGTACATCTCTCTTTTTTTTTTTTACTGCCGGGCCGGCACTATGGGGGACAATTTTTATGGTCTGGAGTTCTCCTTTAAGGGAGGTTGAATATATATAGGCTATGGACACTTCTACACTGATTTGTTTCCTGAACACAAAATAAAACAACTTCCTAAATATTCTTTGCTAAAAAAAAATTCTACCATTTAGCTGCTACTTAGGAAAAGATTTAAGATAAAACCTTTAAATAGACATATTTTCTAAGTGTTAGTAACAGCTGCAGGGGGAGGGTTGGAGAGCAGACTGAAGAAAGAGGGGAGAGAAACCCTGGAGGAAATCTCACTCAGACTGAAGAGAGGAGAGCAGAAAATCCTTTACGCTGTATAGAGACAAAATAAAGTATAGAGAAAAAATAAAGCTCACAGAAAGCTGAATAGGCTGTAGAAACAAATTAAGCACAATTTAAATAGGAACCTAAAATAGAACCAGTTTTTGCAACATAAGTATGAAGCAAGAATGAAAATGCTTTTCAAAGGTTTCCATAGCCTTTAATTTCTAAATTAAAACATTTGTTGTATATACAACTCGTTTCTACCTGCAGCCTTGCAGAAAAAAAAGTTTCATTTCTGTTTTCAGATTTGTTTTTACACTAAGTGAACAAAAACAAACATAAAGCTCTTAATCCAATAAACATGTAGTATTACATTTCACTCAGAATCCACTAACAGGAGCTATTTAAAGGGGTACTCCCACCCTAGACATCTTATCCCCTATCCAAAGGATAGGGGATAAGAAGTCTGATCACGGGGGTCCCGCCGCTGGGGACCCCTGCATTATTGCTTGCGGCACCCACCTGTGTTCTCACCGGAACCGCTGGTTCCCATAGACTTGCATTGAGGGGACGGGCGTGATGTCACACGGGGGCGGAGTCCTGACGTCACGGACTTCCGTTCCCGGAGTTGCGACTCAGACCCTCCAGCGGTTCCCGTGAGAACACAGGTGGGTGCCGCAAGCAATAATGCGGGGGTCCCCAGCGGCGGGACCCCCGCGATCAGACATCTTATCCCCTATCCTTTGGATAGGGATAAGATGTCTAGGGTGGGAGTACCCCTTTAAAGATGTTGTCCAATCATAAGAGGGAGTAGGAGTCTGTTCGCAGTGGATTTGACTGCTGTGAGCCACTGAAGATAGCTGAGCACTGCACTTGGCTATCCCTGGCTTCTTCTATATGTGTGCCACTTTATTGTAAAAGGAGACTTGGATTCCTGTTCTTGAGATCGCAAGGGGTGCCAGAAGTTGGACGCTCCACAATCAGATGCTTATCCCCTATGCAGTGGTGGGACAATCCCTTTCACTCTTGCTTATGATATGAAGACAGGAAATGCTGGAATGAGGCTGGGTTCACACCACGTTTTTCAAATACGGTTACCGTATACGGTTTTCCGCTAAAAGACGTATGGCAAAAACCGTATGCAACCTTATGACTCCAAATTAAAACGTATACGGTTTTTCCCCGTACGGTTCTATCCGTTTGCATCAGTTTTTGCCAACGGTTTTGTTATTTTGTTGGAATTAGTTTTCCAGCAATTTAATAAAGTTACTATTGTTCTATTGAAATTCCAATCTGCGCATGTGTCAACTCCAAAAACGGATAAGAAAAACTGTGTGCAACCGTATTCTGAAATTCTGTGTATGGTTCTCATAGACAACAATGTTAAAAGAACCTCATACGGTTCTCCAACCGGAGGCAAAAATGTGGTCGACAGCGTTTTTGCCTACGGTTGAAAAATCGGCAAAACCGTATCCGAGGCAAAACGGTTGCAACCGTACACAACATTTGGAATACGGTTTACAATGCATTCTCTATGCATACGGTTTCAGATACGGTCGTATACGTTTTTTTGTGGAAAACCGTTTACGGTTACCGTATTTGAAAAACGTGGTGTGAACCCAGCCTAAGCAGTTCTTATTTGGTGCTGAACTTGAACTTTTCCCTTTAGCAGTAACTCAAAGCTCATAATACAATCATCACAAGGGAAACCCATCCAGGCAGAGAGTAATTGTACAGCTGACAAGCATGTATTTTCAGTAAGCAAAATGTAAAAAAAAAAAAAATTAATAAAACTATGCACTCATCACTTTTACCCCTTAACAACACATGACAAATGTACATCCTGGTGTCCTGGTACTTAATGTACTAGGCCGTACATTTATGTCCTGTACATGATGCGAGTACCAAAGCGTTGCTCGCACCATGCAAGGCAGGTTCCAGGTGCTATCAGAAGCCAGGGACCCGCTGTTAATGGCGGATATCAACGATCGTGTTGATGTCTGCCGTTAACCCCTCAGATGTCGTGATCAATACAGATCACAGCATCTGCAGCAATTCAGGTGTGAATGGATCATCGGATCGACCCGCAGCACGGCAGAGGGATCCAATCATCCAAGATGACGGCTGGAACTCACTTCACCTCCTCTGGTCGTCATCCTGGATTTTTCTTCTTTGGTCTGCCTTCCAGGAGACCAGATAAGAAGATTGCTGATAAAATGTATCAGTGCTATGCCTATCCATAGCACTGTTCATTATTTGCAACCTAAATATTGCAAAAAAACAGAGGGCACATGCGTAATATAAGTAATATGTCCGAAATATAAGTCTAATGTTAATGATACCATACAGTGACGTAGACTGAAAAAAAAACAAAAAGGTTTAAAAGTCACATATACACAAGAGTGGTGCCGCTAAAAAATACAGATCACAGCACAAAAGATAACCCATCATACAGCCCCGTATATGGAAAAATTAACCTCTTAAGGATGCGGGGTGTACCTGTACACCCTGCACCCACTCCCCCGCTATGACACGGGGTCACAAGCTGACCCCGCTTCATCAACAGTCGGGACCCGTGTCTAATACCGGACATTACCGATCGCGGTGATGCCCGGTATTACCCCCTTAGACATGCGATCAAAGTTGATTGCCGCATCTACAGTGAAAGTATAACCTTCCCGGCAGCGCAGTCAGACTGTTCAGGACTGCCGCGGTGATATTGTGGAGTCCCGAACAGCTGAGAGAATGGGAGGAGGGTCTCTACCTGCCTCAGCAGAGCTCCGATAACACTGATCAATGCTATGCTATGGCATAGCATTGATCAGTGTATGCAATCAGCAGATTGCATGTAGTAGTACACTATGGGGAGTAAAAAAAATTGTGTAAAAGTAGTTTTTTAAAAAAAAAAAGTTAATAAATGTGATTTAACCCTTCCCTAATAAAAGTTTGAATCACCTCCCTTTTCCCATAAAAAAAAAAAAAAAATGTAAACAAAAATAAACACGTGGTATTCGTAAATGTCCGAGCTATAAAAATATAATGTTGATTAAACCACACAGTCAATGACTTATACGTAAAAAAAGAAATTCCAAAGTCCAAAATTGTGTATTTTTCTTCATTTTGTATACCCTAAAAAATTGTATAAAAAGCGATCAAAAAGTCCCATCAAAACTTCAGATCACGGTGCAAAGAATTAACCCTCATACATACCCGTATGCAGAAAAATTAAGTTATAGGGGGTCAAAAGATGACATACTAATTTAGGTGCATGTAGTTATAATTTTTGCAGCCATAAAATAAAACCTACATAAATTGGATATCCTTGTAATCGTATGGACCTACAGAATAAAGATAAGGTGTCATTTTTACCAAAAAGTGCACTGCGTTGAAACTGAAGCCGCTAAAATATAACAAAATGGCAGGTTTTTCTTTTCAATTTTGTCCCACAAAATTTTTTCCCTTGGTTTCCTCATAGATTTTGTAGTGAGTGTTATAGGTGGTCAAAATAGGGCAGTTTTAAACATACTTATTTTGTAAAAGAAATTTACAAATATTGTAAAGTTACAATATTAATTGGTTCCAGGACTACCATTGTATGTTGAAACCATTCTATGTTGATACTCTATGGAAAACTAGTAATTGGTTCTGAATCCCCCAAAATGTCATGCAAAAAAAGGAAAAAGTGAGGATTAAATAAAAATCAGTAGATAACTAAAAGGAATAAAGAAAATTGTTAAATAAAAAAATGTAGAGGACAGGAGCTTCTTTAGGGTCCTGTACAGTACACAGTGTCCCAAAAAAAAAAAAGGAAAATGGAGCCACCCCCACCTGCAGTAGCTATCCCTGGCACAGGTAAAGAGTAGTACAGAACATGTAGTACCTCCCTGTACTGTAGGGGCGCCAGACAGCCAGTCAGTGCCTGCACTTTAGGAATACAGGGGTTCTAACAGTGAAATTGTGATTGGACGGTTCTTCCAGCCATTGACACATTTTGCAGATCTGGAATGTCTGTAGCATTGTATGTTGAGTATGGTTTCAAGTTACAATAATCCAGAAAAAAACATTGTATGTTGAGGCCATTGTAAGTTGAGGGAGCACTGTACAATAAAAGAGAAGTATTTAAACATTGGTATTATTTTAATTGTATTGACCCATTGAATAAAGAAAACACGTAATTTTTACTGTAAAGTGTACAGCGTGAAAACAAAACCTTCCAAAAGTTTTCTTTCCAATTTCCCCACATACATTTTATGGTAAAATAAGTAATTTCATTAGAAAGTACAATTGGTTGTGCCCTTCCATGGTTCTATGGATGGAAATAGAGTAATGATTTTTAGAAGGCGAGGAGAAAATGCAAAAATAAAATTGGCTGTGTCCTTAAAGGGGTACTCCACTCCCCAGAGTTCAGAACATTTAGTTCCAAACGCTGGTACGGGCTTTGGGGGCTGCCACGCCCCCTCGTGATTTCACCCCCCCCCAATGTAAGTCTATGGGAGGGGGCATGACGTCCGTCACACCCCCCTCCAATAGACTTGCATTGAGAGGACGGGACGTCAGGCGGGGAGGAGCAGGATGTCACAAAGGGGCATGGCGACGCCTGAAGCCTGCACCAGCGTTCAGAACTAAATGTTCCAAGCAACGGGGAGTGGAGTACCCCTCTAAATGGGCACTGTCAGATACAAAAACTTTTTATATGTTGTACATCTTGGCAAAACATTAACTTTTATAATATACTTCATAAGAAAATGCTATTTCCTTTTTATAGAAATCATGGCTTATAAAACCATGGCTTTGTCCAAGCTGAGGCACAGGCATGTACAAAGTACAGTAAGTGAGGGTGAGCTAGCACTCCTCTGTGCTCTCTCCTGTCTGATAGAACAAGAGAGCACAGAGGAGTCCTATCAGACAGGACAGGAGTGCTAGCAGACAGGAGAGAGCACAGAGGAGTCCTAGCAGACAGGAGAGAGCACAGAGGAGTCCTAGCAGACAGGACAGGAGTGCTAGCAGACAGGAGAGAGCACAGAGGAGTCCTATCAGCCAGGAGAGAGCACAGAGGAGTCCTATCAGACAGGAGAGAGCACGGAGGAGTCCTAGCAGACAGGAGAGAGCACAGAGGAGTCCTAGCAGACAGGAGAGAGCACAGAGGAGTCCTATCAGACAGGACAGGAGTCCTAGCAGACAGGAGAGAGCACAGAGGAGTCCTAGCAGACAGGAGAGAGCACAGAGGAGTCCTAGCAGACAGGACAGGAGTGCTAGCAGACAGGAGAGAGCACAGAGGAGTCCTAGCAGACAGAAGAGAGCACAGAGGAGTCCTAGCAGACAGGATAGAGCACAGAGGAGTCCTATCAGACAGGACAGGAGTGCTAGCAGACAGGAGAGAGCACAGAGGAGTCCTATCAGACAGGACAGGAGTGCTAGCAGACAGGAGAGAGCACAGAGGAGTCCTAGCAGACAGGAGAGAGCACAGAGGAGTCCTAGCAGACAGGAGAGAGCACAGAGGAGTCCTAGCAGACAGGAAAGAGCACAGAGGAGTCCTAGGAGACAGGAAAGAGCACAGAGGAGTCCTAGGAGACAGGAAAGAGCACAAAGGTGTACTGTCAGACAGGAGAGAGCACAAAGGTGTACTGTCAGACAGGAGAGAGCACAGAGGTGTACTGTCAGACAGGAGAGAGCACAGAGGAGTGCTAGTCCACCCTCACTTACTGTACTTTGTCCATGCCTGTACCTCAGCTTGGACAAAGCCATGATTTTATAAGCAATGACTTATTTACAAAGGAAATAAAAATGTCTTATGAAGTATTTTAGAAAGGTTAATGTTTTGCCAAGATGTACAACATATATAAAAGTTTTTAAATATGACAGTGCCCATTTAAGGCCAAAATTGACTGTGTCCTTAAGGGGTTGAAGGTGTCACAGTGGGAATACTGGGGCAGATTAATCAAAGTTGTATATACATGTTTCTGAAAAGCTCAGAATTTGAGCAACATCAGACATGTCAGGCCAAATTTACAGCTGATTAACTGATAATTAACCTGACATATATACCAACATGACCAAATACTTCCATAGGAAAACTTACTATGTTTTTTTCTCTCCCATTTTTATGCTTTTTACTATGGGGGACCTCACTAGTGATCATTTGATCACTACTTTAACCCCTAACAATTTTTTCTCCCCTCCTTTAAAGAGTGAAAACTCTTATTTTTCCATATACAGAGCCATATGAGGTATTTACAACGATGGGTTATTACAACGATAACCAATTTGTATCATTTATCATTATGTTATTAAAAACATTAGAATTGCTATTTTTGACCCCTATAAAATTTTTTTTTTCCTTCTTCAGAGCTGTATTGGGACTAATCTTTTGACCATAATCTATAGGCTAAATTGGTAATATTTTGGCATAGGTCGGACACAAACATTTATGCTTAGACAATAGACAATCTTTCTGCGGACTCCGGATTCTGGATTTCTGCAGCAGAAACATCTGCTGCGAAAATTCTGCCGTGTGCACAGACCAATTTATTATACCAATGTGACTCTGCTGCTGCAGAATCTCCATGCGGAATTCTACATGGACATTCCATTGTGTCAACATATCCAAACAGTACCGATAAAACCCACAGATCAAGGCACGTAAAACGAGCCCTCAAACAGCCCCTTATACAAAAGTTCTTACAGAAAGTGAACATTTTTAGAAAGTAGTAAAATTAAAAACGTATATTAAACAAAAGCTATATAAATTGGGTATCACTATAATCACATTGGCCTTCAGAATAAAGAGCACATGCAATTTTAACCCTAAAGTGCACTGCATAGAAATGAAACCCCCAAAAGTTGCCGTATAGCGTTTTGTTTTATTTTGCCTCACAAATAATTGTTGTTTAAGATTTTGTGATACAATTAGTGATATAATTACAAAGC
The DNA here is from genome assembly GCF_029499605.1 of Hyla sarda. NCBI lineage: Eukaryota > Metazoa > Chordata > Amphibia > Anura > Hylidae > Hyla > Hyla sarda. The sequence goes on along the minus strand of NC_079191.1, from coordinate 310,892,163 downwards.
ACAATGAGTCCTGCATAAAACAAGCCCTCATATAGGTCTGTAGGTGAAACATTTAGAGCGTTATGGCTAGTAAAGAGAAGGTGACAAATATAAAAGCAAAAATGAAAAATGACTGCGTCCTTAAGGAGTTAAAAAAAAATTTCCTTACATTTATTTAGACTTCTATGAGCAATTATTTGATTAGCATTACATTGATCTGCATGAGCACAGTGTTACATTGATCTATTAAATATTCACTCTATTGAGCCGATCACTGGACCACTAATGACGCGTGTCAGTAATTTTTGAATGATGCTCAACGGTGAGAAAGGCATTAAAACAGTTAAAATAGCCAACAAGAAAGATTGCTCCATGGTGGCTCTCCGCTGCGGTGACCCTCCACTGCCGAACCTGCCTGTCATTGGATAGCCTAGTAACTAAATACACTTGCAACAGGACACTTGTGCAGGGCTTATTACACAGGGTTGTACAAAAGCAGCACAGAGAAGAAAAGCCCTCTAGTGGTGATGGTCAAGATTAAAAAAATTATTTTCACTGAAAGGATCTGATTTAAAGCTAAATGCAACACTGACACTTTTAATTTAAGTTTTTGGCTGGCTCTACAACTGTCCGTTCATTTTAACTTGTGCCTGACATTTAGGCTAAGTTTCCACTTTTTTTTTTCCTGGCAGTTTTTGGAAAACTACCACTGCAGTTTTTGAGCCAAAGTCAGAAGTGGATCCATAAGGAGAAGTATAATTCCTTCCTGTATATGTCCTATTCCTTTTGAATACATTTCTGGCTTTGGCTCAAAAGATGCAGTGGTAGTTTTCCAAAAACTGCCAGAAAAAATATCAAGTGGAAACTTAGCCTTATTGTAAGGCTAGTTTTACACCAGTATTTGTGATCTGTTCAGGTATGATCAGTTTATCTTGCTGAACAGATCTTATTTTGAATGGATGATAAACTGATTCAAGACGATCCTTTAAAAACGGGAAAAGTCATCAAAAAGTCATATGTATTCCAAAATGGTACCAATAAAAGCTACACATTTTCCCTTAAAAACGAATTCTAACATAGCACCGTCAGCAAGAATGTTTGTGTCTCTGTGCAGAGAAAACATATCAGGAAGTATTGGTGGGACAAGCAGGGCTGCGACACGCCCCTGGCTCACAGAGCAGCCTACTTGTCCCGCCTACACTTACGGTATTTTGTCCCAGAAGAGAGACACAGGCAGCATTTTTTCACTCAAAAAATATACACATATCTACATTATATAAAAGTTATTGCAAATGACAAATATGCTCTAAGCCCAAAAGGCATGACAGGGGAAAGGATATTCTGCCGCTAACTTCATCATACAGTAGCTAAAACACAAGATCCAAATGTAGACACCAAAAAAGGAACGGTCAATTAGTAAGCCTTCATAACAGCGGGTTTATGCTACAATTCACAAGAATACTGCAGACCAAACTGCCTCTGAACCACTGGACAACACATCATGTAGCAATGTACGATGAAGTCTAAACAAAACAAGACATGCAGAATTCATTTAAGTTACAGGTTTCTCATAAAATATTCAAACCTGACTAGCTCGATATAGGGGCACTTCTATACCCTGATGTCGGCCCTGGAAAAAATGACAGATTGTATTAGACATAGCAACTCTTGGAAAGTTATTACATGTTTACCTCTTGTTCCACCAAAATAAACAGGCTATGTGCACAGCTTTTGGATCAAAAATGCTATGTTGGGTCTGTTGTATCACAGATCACTCAGACTTGTGGTGTGTGACCATTCTGGCAAGTATGTTGGAGAGGTAATTTGTGGTGATTCATTGGCCCACATTTATCATTGTCTTTAGACTGTTTTTTGTGTCTAAAAAAGGGGAAAAAATAGCGCAAGCAGGGTTTTTTGCCCCTCTGTTTACATATTTCTGCTGATTTTGAGTTGCAATCCACTGATTTTGGCAATAGACATGATATGGAAGGGATTCATCATTGCCCCTTTTTGTAAAAAGGAGCAAAAAAAGGCGCAAAGCAGCTGAAAAGTCTCAAACTACACCAGCCCAGACATGGTGTAGCTTTTTGGTGTATGTGTAGACAGAAATTTCAGAAAATGTGACCTGCACAAAATTTATCAAAGCTCTTTTACCTTTTAATAAATTTGGTGCTCCTACACATTATCAGCACACACAAAAAAAGTGTAAAAAATGCTTCACTTACACTGCAATGATAAATGTGGGCCATTGTGTTTTCTTTTTAACCCTATTTGCATGTGTACTCCCCTCACCTTTAACAAACAGGTCCACGTTCTTCATAAATAGCAAAGTAGCTCAAAGGGGTACTCCGGGGAATTAAAACTGATCTATCCACAGGTTAGGGAATAAGTGTTTGATCGAAGCCCTGGTGATTGGCTGAGCGGCCGGCACCCAAGCTTGAGGGTGGAGGTCAGAGTGCACCAAGGACAGGTGAGTAGCCAAGCCCCATATGGGAAATTGCGGGGGACCCCAAAAGTTGGATCCCCCACAATTAAACACTCATCCTCTATCCTGTGAAGGACAGGCGAGTAGCCAGGCCCTGTACGGGAGATTGCAGGAGACCCCAACAGTCGGATCCCCCACAATTAGACACTTATCCCCAATGCTGTAAATAGAGTGTAGGTTTTAGTTCCCTGGAGTACCCCTTTAATAGCTTAGACAAGTGTGGTCTGGGCTTTTGATGAATCCCAGACCACTGCAAAAAGCTAACCATGCCACATTACATTCAAGGTGTTTTCTTGAATGAGTGTAAATCAGTTGAGCGAACATGTTTGTGACTTTTTCACCTAATGAGCTAAAATTTTTAACTATTTAACACCAACGAAGCAGGGCAATACCAATCATAACTACTACTTTTTATATGGAAAGTCTTCTGGCAAAGAAGACTATAGCTTAAGAAAAGTTTCTCACTAATCCCATCAGGGATGTGAAAATCCTATCGTCCGACGCCCAGTACATGCAGTTCAGGGCACGAGGAAAGTGAATTTTTCAGCCCTTTAGCCCTGCTTTGGGCAGGACTGGACCTACAACCCCTCTGATTAATACGGCAGCACTCAGGTGGGGTTGGGGCAAACCGCTGTGGAGGTAGCCAGAGGGTTAACCTCTCATCCCATGGATGCCGTCAATCTGTATTTGATTGAGCCTGGCTGGAGCAGGCTCAACCAAATGACACAGATCAATGGAGTTCAACAGAACTGCATTGATTTGTATGTGGAATCTAATGATCCCTTCTTAAAGTGCCCTAATGGGACAAATAAAAGGTAAAAAAAAAAAAAGTGTAACAAAAGATTAAAAAAACACACATTAAACCCTTCCATATAAAAAGTTCACATCACCCACCTTTTCCCATAAAGCATGTAACCATTATATAAATAAACGTATTTGGTATTGGCGTGCGTAATTGTCCGAACTATCAAAATATAACATTATATATCACATGCGGTCAATGGCATTAATGTTTAGTTTAAAAATACCAAACCACAGAATTGCATATCCCAGAAAAATTTTGGTGAAAATCAATACAAGGCCGATCAATACCATAAGGGTACCAATATAAACAGCAGATTACAGCGCAAAAAATGAGCCCTCATACAGCTCAGTATACAGAAAAATAAAAATGTTATAGGGATAAGAAAATGTAAAAAAAATTAAAAGTTTAGAATTTTTTTTAATTAGTAAAACTTAACGGAAACTAAACAACTTTGGTATTGCTGAAACCGTGCCGACCTAAAGTATAAAAATACCATGTAAGTTTGAAAAACCCCAAATTTGCTAAATTGCATTTCTTTTTTCAATGTCACCTCACAAATATTTTTTTCTTTAGAGCATAAGTTATGGAAAAATTTATGGTGTCAATACAAAGTACAATTGGTCCTGCAAAAAACAAGCCCTCATATGGGTCTGTAGATTGAAAAATAAGAGTTATGGCTATTATAGGACGAAGAGGAAAAAATGAAAGTTAAACTAAAATAAACGAATAAAGACCTTATTTACATACTAATTTGATTGAAATTATTTTAGGTATCAGGACAAGTGAATTTTCATGAGGGACAAGTAGATTGTGCTCAGTTTTAGTCCCTTGGACAAGTAGTTTTTCTTTTTTAACACATTAACCTAACCACAGGGTCACTGGGATTTTTATCTGCTACATTATTCCAACTCCGCCTCACAATGACCATACCATTACAAGGAATGGAGGGGTCATGATCTTTATCACATCAGTCGGTAAACATCCCAACAATCGTGTGGGTAAATAGAACCCTCATTGACTACCAGAACAGGGTGTCCTACGTTTTCTGTTTCTAGCTGTGATCCCCAGGGATCTAATATTACACTTATACCTATGCAGAGGAAAAGCTGACTAGTTGACCATAGTAACCAATCTGATTGCTTCCTAAATTTTTAAAAAGGCCTCTAAAAAATAAAACAAGCAATCTAATTTGTTACTATGGGCAACTGGTCAGTTTTTCCTCTGCACAGGGTTTGATGATTATCCCTATTGGTCTTTTATAGTGGGGTGGCAGGAATTATGCATTGCACATGGCATGCAAAACTCAAACTTACGTGTAAGGGTACATTTACATCACGATTTTGCTATACGGTTGCAGTATACGTTTTCAAATTGAAATCAGTATGCAACCGTATAGAGAAACCGTATACAGTGACCTACTAAACAACTAGATGAATCTGGTTGTGTTAGGTTTTGTACAGAGTCTGTTCCATGTTGGGGGCAGTAGTAAAGGGGCTGAGGGATTGATTGCATTAGGTCTCAGTTCTGAGACCCACTGCGATCATAATTTAACATGCCACGCTTTCCTAGCAGGAGTCGTCCCTCCTACTACTGCTCCCATCATGGACAGTGTCTGTTCCATGATGGGAGCAGTAGTAGGAGGGATGGTTCCTGCCAGGGGAGCGGGCGGCATTGGGCTGCATTCTCCAGCCAGTTCTATGAAAAACACTGAGCCGTACTGTATAATTTTTATACAATCAATCCCTCAGCCCCTCTATTACTATCCTCAACATGAAACAGACTCTGTTCCCTGATGGGAGTAGTAGTAGTACCAGCGCTACTGTAGTCTCCCCAGCCACCCACAGCCGGGGGAACTACTAATGCCATCATGGAAATGAATCTGTTCCATGATGGGAGTAGTACCCCCGGCTGCAAGAGTCTGTGGGCGACTGTCAAATGCCTTATGACACATATAAAAACAGTATACACAATTTTGCATACAGATTTGTCACAAAATTGTGATATGAATGTAGCCTTAGAATGATTTCACATGGCATTTGCAGTGTACATTTACCATCTGCGGCGGTAAAGTTCCCACTGATTTTGGTGTGCATTAAAGGGGAACTCCGCCCTTAGACATCTGCCACAACCGTCACACCCCCTCCCATAAACATGAATGGAGGGGGTGTGATTTCACAGCCATAAATGTTCTGAACGGAGGCCCAGAGATCGCGAGGGGTACCGCATGGGGATATGTCATGACCGATAGTGGTGGCATACCCCCCTATGATATACATCAGGGTCTTATCGGCGGATGGCTGACCATTGCAGCGAACTTGCAGCTCTTTTACTACAAAGTAAAATCTTCAAAAGAGCCCTCCAAGCACATGGAAAACACCATGACAATTCTTTGCTTTTCTGGGGAAGTCAGAAAACAGCTATTGTCACTAATGGGCTTACTATGCAACCTCTAAAGAAAGCTGAGCCAAACATGAGATGAGGCCCAAGGTACAATGCTGTAACTTCATAAGATGGATCCCCAGCACTTATTTAAAGTTTATCTCTACAATTTTACAAAAAATGACTATAGCACAGCACAATGCACAATAATCATTTTTCTCAAACTTTTTAAAGAGTACCTGTCACCAAACTAAACTTTTAATATATTGTTCCTTATGTAATTATAAGACACTTAGCTATTTACTTTCTGTTAAAATTCTCAACCTTTATATGTTTTTAATGTGACTGAAAAAAGGCCACTAGGTGGCTCTGTTCTGTTCCATGATGAAAGTCAAACAATTTGACCTCCTCCCAGCCTGGCAGGAGACCAAACTCAGGAAGTGGATGCGGGGCATGGTGAAGCACAGCTCTAGCAGGGTTCAGTGACATCACGCCTGCTGGGGAAAGACCTTTTTCTCCTGCCAGGAGCTCACACAATGTGAGCAAGGGAAAGGTATGATACACAGTTTTTTCAAGCTCGAAAACATTTTTTAAGGGCAGGATGGGTGTTAGGAGGAATTAGGGAATATATTCTGAGTTAGTTTAGAAAATGTGGTTTGATGACAGGTACTCTTTAATTTTGAATTTAGTGCTAGAAAACCTTTACCGAAAGCGGTTGTCCCTGCCGCTTGTAACTGCGCATTAGCACCTGTAGCCAGAGTGAGACCCAGGGCTACAGAATACCATTATTCTGCATTGCAGCTAATGAAATAAATGTTATTTCCTGGATGAATTTCTGGGAACTGTTGGATCGCAGTAACTTGCAAGTTGCCTGTTTTTATAAAGGGATATATATTATATATAGGATCCTATGCCAGCATTTTGGTTTTAATAAGTCATACATTTTTGCACAAGCCACTATTTTTCAGGAAAATTGGATGTGGCCTAAGCAAGATAAAACCTAAATCAGCTTGGAGCAAAGTGCGGCACAAAGGCAGATACTGACAAGCTTAATAAATCTGCCAAACAGAAAAACAACAGGATCTTACTGAAGACCCCCCCATACAGCCTATCATATACTGTTTTAACAAAGTGTTAGATTTGTCAATAGCCACTTGGATGCCAGATTTATGAGGTATATATATTTAATACCAGACACAACATCAGATCTTGTCATATGTAATTAGTAAAAGACTTTCACAAATATAAGTAAAAGTTTCAGGGAAAATTTTACTGATAACGTTTTGGGATTTAATCTTAAACTTGGAAACAAATAAATAAATGCCTGCTGTACAAAACTGTATTTCAAACTACTTTAATGCAACCTAAAGCAGGGCTTGACAAATCAAAGGTGCTAAGTCGCCATGGCACCTAAAAACTTCATCCTGGCACCTAGGTCCGCTGGGCGATGGCACACAATTATATTTTGCACTCTGTCTGTCGCCCCGTTCTCCGTAAAAATGTAGCCCCGCTCCCCCATTCTCCCATGCCCATGGGCTGGCTGGATAGCTGCCACATTCACAAGATGACATCCTATGGAGGTGCATGTGACAATACATGTCAGTCTGCTTTCTCCATAGCATTAGATTATGCTCAAGATAGGAGCACAGGAGCAGTAGAGGAGGCAGAGAAGGCTTGGTTAATTAAGCTCAATGGGTGCACCTCGGTATACTTCTGAAAACCTTTTTTTCCAATATAATGATGTATACTAGTAAGGTAGCGTGAAATTGGGAGGAGAAGACCTATACAAAGAAAAAAAACTAAACATACTCACCTTGTAAAGATGGGGCTATGCAAAATAAAAAGTACTAAGAACTGACTTCTTAAAAGGGGTATTCCAGGCTCATTTAAAACAATATGCTGCTGGGTCAAGGGGGCACAACAGAGAAAAAAAATGCCTATCGAGCCTTGATTCCCCGCAGCACCCATTAGCTTCAGGTCCAGTCTCCTGATCTTCTGTCTTCTTCCAAAACAAGAGCTTGGAACTGGACCTGCCTGCTCAGCCTTTCACTGGCCGAAACAAAACACTGCAGCCAATGATGGGCTGAGCTGGCAGGTCCTGCTTCAAACTCTAGTCTTGAAAGCAGGAGGAAGACAGAAGGCTAACGGGAGCTCCGAGGGACCAGCAGGGAACCGGGGCTAGGTAAGAATATATCTTTTCCCCGGCACCCTAGTAATATATATATATTTATTTTAAAAAAAAAAAAAAAGAGTTTGAAATACTGTCACGAATTTGTACCTCCATAAACTAATCGCAGAATAACAAAGTTCTTTAGAATTACTCTCCAGGTATACCTTTTACTGCTTTCTAGCAGCTTTTATCAGGCTAAAAAATGCTTTATAAGACAGCCAGCAACAGTCGGATAGGCATGGCTATGTCTCCTGTAAGTCATCGCTAGGACCGCTGTGTGATTGGTCCCAGCACATAGGCCGCTTTATTTTCTTTATCTGTGGCAGCAAACATACAAACGTATAAGTAAAACAAGTGCCCATTCTCCTATTTGGTTACAGTGCCGTCACAAAGGGTTAGTTTGCATAGCAAGCAGCAGAGCATTATGCTGTGCACTGGGGCCGGGAGGGAGCGCTTGTTATGAAAACTAGCCGCACACAGGGCCGGTGATGTAATCACAGATCGAGATTAGCGAACTTACAGTAAATTCGATTCATCACAAACTTCTCGGCTCTGCAGTTGATTACTTTAGTCTGCATAAATTAGTTCAGCTTTCAGGTGCTCCCTTGGGCTGGAAAAGGTGGATACAGTCCTAGGAGACTCTCTCCTAGGACTGTATCCACCTTTTCCAGCCCACCGGAGCACCTGAAAGCTGAACTAATTTATGCAGGAAAAGTCATCAACTGCCGAGCCGATACGTTCGTGACGAATCAAATTCACTGTAAGTTCGCTCATCTCTAATCACAGCATACTGGGGCCATCAGGAGAGAGCGCTTGCAGCCCACAGCACCAGGAGACAGTTTTCTTCATCACTAGCGCTGTGGGCGGCTAGTTTTCATAGCAAGTGCTCGCTCCCATCCCCAGTGCGCAGCATAATGCTCTGCCGCTTGCTATGCAAACTAACCTGCTGTGACGGCACTGTAAACTAATAGAATAGGAGAACAGGCACTGTAAACTAATAGAAGAACGGGCACTTATTTTACTTTGTACGTTCGCCGCCACAGATAAGGAAAATAAAAGGGGCCTATGTGCTGGGGCCAATCACACAGCGGTCCTAGCGATGACATACAGGAGATAGGCATGGCGGCCGTGGGTCATGGCCACACCTATCCAACTGTTGCTGGGTGTCTTCTAAAGCATTTTTTAACCTGATAAAAGCTGTTAGAAAGTAGTAAAAAGTATATCTGGAGAGTAATTCTAAAGAACTTTGTTAGGCTGGGTTCACACTACGTTTTTCAACTAAGGTTCCCGCATACGTTTTCTATCAAAAACCGTATGGGGAAAAAAACGGATGGAACAGTATGGGAAAAAGTAAACCGTATGGGTTTTTAAACAGTATACTGTTTTTAAAAGTGCATACTGTTCCGTCCGTTTTTGTAGAAAAAAAACCCATACGTTTTTGAAAATTTTGTCCATTTTTAATGGGAGGGGTCTTGGGTGGGGACTTTAGGATTCAAATGCGCATGTGCAAAGTAAAAACGTATACGTTTTTCCCGTATGGAACCGTATACATGTGCGTTTCCCATTGACGTCCATGTTAAAAAAAACGTATGCGGTTGCAGTACGGTTTTTAAACCGGAGACAAAATCGTGGTCAACCACGGTTTTGACTCCGGTTTAAAAACCGTACTGCAACTGCATACGTTTTTTTTAACATGGACGTCAATGGGAAACGCACATGTATACGGTTCCATACGGGAAAAACGTATACGTTTTTACTTTGCACATGCGCATTTGAATCCTAAAGTCCCCACCCAAGACCCCTCCCATTAAAAATGGACAAAATTTTCAAAAACGTATGGGTTTTTTTTCTACAAAAACGGACGGAACAGTATGCACTTTTAAAAACAGTATACTGTTTAAAAACCCATACGGTTTACTTTTTCCCATACTGTTCCATCCGTTTTTTTTCCCCATACGGTTTTTGATAGAAAACGTATGCGGGAACCTTAGTTGAAAAACGTAGTGTGAACCCAGCCTTACCCTGCGATTAGTTGATGGGGGTACAAATTCATGACAGTTGCGCTTTAACCTTTATTTACATTACACTAGAAAACACCTGTAAGGACCAGGGGTATTGCCAAGATCCTATGGATCAAAATTCACAGCAGACCACCGAGAAATGGTGGCTACGTGTTCAGTAATGTAGCTAGAGAGTGCATTCAGATATTTCAGGATTATTCCAACAGAGAACAGCATGGCTCCTATTGACAGAAAAATGTTCAGTTAAACTTATGCAGCCCATCAAAAGTGTATATATTTCTAACTGATATAGGTACATGTTTATATGTTTGTTGGTTAAGAATTTGTGAACTGTCTGGACATCAGTGAAATGGGCAGTCGATATGTAATGCCTTGATTAGATGTTTCTTTGTAATGAATGGGATTTATAGGGGTTTTTGGGATCAATAGTCTATCCTCATGATAAGCAATCGATATCTGATCGCTGAGGGGGTCACATGCCTAAAAACCCCCTCTGATCATTTCGAGGCCAGAGTCACAACACCCTGATGTACACAGTGAATCAGAGAAAGAAGCAGACAGCTCCATACAATATGTAGTGACCTTGCTGGGTTACTGCACTACAGTAACCCGGCACAGTCACTACACATTGTATACGTAGTGTGTGATCCTACCCTTAAGAGATTAAGAGATAGATATGAAAAAAGAAAATTCTGGTGACAATGTAGTGTGTTTTAGTGGTGTGGCATTATGGCACACATACATCTGAGGCTAGTTTCCATGGCCATTGTATCCCATCCCGCTATTCTCTCGTCATTGTTGCTTAAACGAACCATACTGTCAAACGGATGCAAACTGGTGCCATTAAGTAGCATCCTGTTGCATCAGTTTTTAATCCGTTAATTGGCCGCTTTTATTTTTGTCTGGCTACTTCCTGGTTGCTCACACCTCTTCTGAGTATGCTCAGAAGTAATAATGGATCAAAAACAGATTGGAAAAAAACGGGTGCAAACAGAGACATTAACCCCTTAAAGGGGTACTCCGCTGCTGGAATCTTATCCCCTATCCAAAGGATAGGGGATAAGATGTCAGATCGCTGCGGTCCAGCTGCTGGGGACCCCTGGGATCGCTGCTGCGGCACCGCACTATCATTACAGCACAGAGTGAGTTCGCTCTGTGCGTAATTACGGGCGATACAGGGGCCGGAGCAGCGTGACGTCACGGCTCTGCCCCTTAATGCAAGTCTATGGCAGGGGGTGTGACGACCGCCACGCCCCCTCCCATAGACTTGTATTGACGGGGGCGGGCCATGACGCCACGAGGGGCGGAGCCGTGACGTAACGATGCTCCGGCCCCTGTATTGCCCGTCATTACGTGCAGAGCGATCTCGCTCAGCGCAATAATGATAGCGGGGTGCCGCAGTAATGATAGCGGGGTGCCGGAGCAGCGATCCCCGGGGTCCCCAGCAGCGGGACCCCGGCGATCTGACATCTTATCCCCTATCCTTTGGATAGGTGATAAGATGTCTAGGGGCGGAGTACCCCTTTAAGGACAAAGCCCATTTTAACCTTAAGGACTAGGCCAATTTTATTTTAGCAATTTCGTTTTTTCCTCCTCGCCTTCTAAAATCTATATCTCTTATATTTCCATCTACAGACCTATATAAGAGCTTGTTTTTTGCGTGACCAATTGTACTTAGTAATGAAACCTCTCATTTTACCATAAAATGTACGTAAAACCCCCCCCCCAAATTTTTTTTAGGGAGGAAATTTTAATGAAAACCAAAATTTTGCACATTTTGGAGGGTTTTGTTTTCACACTGTACACTTTACGGTAAAAATGACATGTGCTCTTTATTCTGTGGGTCAGTACGATTAAAATGATACCCATGGCTAGGTACTTTTATATTTTTGTACCGCTTAAAAAAAAATGTAAAACTTTTTGTACAAAATCAGTAATCTAAAATCCCCCTATTTTGACCACCTATATCTTTTTCATTTTTCTGTATATAGGGCGGCATGAGGGCTCCTTTTTTGCGCCGTCATTTGTACTTTTTATCAATACCACATTTCCATATATAAAACTTACATAATTTTTTTATTCATTTTTTTGAATAAAATGTGACAAAAAGGCAGCGTTTTTGGATTTATTTTAATTTTTTACGTTTACGCCATTCCCCATATGGGATCATTAACATTATATTTTGATAGTTCAAACATTTACGCAAGCAGCGATACAAAATAAATCATTTTTTTTTTTTTATTACGCTTTTTGGGGGTAAAATGGGAAAAATGGCCAATCTTGATTTTTATTGGGGAAGGGGATTTTTCACTTTTTTTGTACTTTTACATTTTTTTAACCCATTCAGGACGCCGGGCATATGCATACGCCATGCATCCCGAGTCCTTAAGGACTGAGGGCGTATGGATACGCCCATGGGAATTCCGGTCCACGCCGCTAGCTGGTTGGGGACCGGACCGGGATGCCTGCTGAAATCATTCAGCAGGCACCCTGGCACATCGGATACCCCCCCCCCCCCCGCCCCCCCATGTCGGCGATCGCAGAAAATCGCATGTCAATTCAGACATGCGATTTTCTGCTATTCCGGGCTGATCGGGTCTCGATGACCCGATCACCCGGAAAATAGCGATGATCGGAGCTGTCATGGACAGCCCCGATCATCTTGAGGGCTAGGCGTGAGGTCGCAGTGCTGACCAACGGCAGAGCAGGACAGTGGGTTGCCATGGCAACCCCCCGTTCTGCCCACCCCTGGATGTAGAGGGGATCGTGGGAAGAAGATGGAGGCCGGTACCTGCAGAAGATGCCTGGAGATCCCCGATCGTCGCTGCAGACTGCTGGATCCTGGGTCAGGTAGGGAAACTACAGTGTGGGGGGGGGGGGGGGGTCATACACAGGACGTAAATGTATGTTCTGGTGCGCGAAGTCCCGCCAAACAAGGACGTACTTTTACGTCCGTGGTCGTTAAGGAGTTAAAGGCTCATCCGTTTTCACACCAGTACCCATAGACTTTAATGTTAAATTTATAATATCCATTTCAATTCCGTTATTTTGGACGCAAAAAAAATACTGCATGCAATGTCTTTTTGCCATAAAAAAATAACACATAAGAAACCAAATGGGTACAAACGGCTTGGATTGTAACAAAACGTTAATGGGATTCATTTATCGCCATTTGAACAAGCCCAAACTGGATTTAAAGGAAAAGCCTGATAACCCACCCTAAACCCAGAACACTGGGTTATAGAGTGGGTGACCAGGAGTGCACAGAGGGGTCACTTACTAAATTCCGTCCCCTTGATTAACAGATATGGGCTTCAGAATATCCGGTGCTCAATCCAGTGAATTGCGTGCTGGAGGCGGGGCTCTGACTGCTTGCTGCCTCTGTTGGGCAGTTCATAATACCTCCCCCGCAATTTGCATATTCAATAACTTCGACTCCATGTCCTAGTGACATGGAGTCACCAGTCACATCTCCCCTCTGCAAGCGCTCTTTACATGACAGAGAGCAGTGCTCACGTGACCTGTTACTCCACGTCACTAAGACGTGGAGTTGAAGATAATGTAATATCCAAATTGCGGGGGAGGTATTATGAGCTGACCAGCAGAGGCGGCCATCTGGCAGAGCCCCGCCTAAAGCGTGCATTTCACTCGATTGAGCAACGTATCTTCTCAAGCCGGTCCAGTGGACGGAATTTAGTAAGTGACCCCTCTGTGCACTCCTGGTCACTCACTCTGTAACCAAGTGTTCTGGGTTTAGGGTGGGTGATCAAGCTGACAGTTTTTCTTTAATAATGGGCATGGGAATACAGGTACAGACAGTAATATGAACGAGCCTTTACTCAATGGCAGGGATGTGGAAATGGTATCGCCCAACGCCCGGGACATGCAGTTCCAGGTGCCGGGCAGGTGAATTCTTCAGGCATTTAGCCCTGCTTTGGGCAAGCAGGGCTAAATGCCTGAGGATTCACATACAACGGGACAATCATTCTCGCTCTGTCACTAAACTCCTAGTGACTGCAGCTGTATGCTGCAGTCTATATTGAGCCACGCAGGACGACGGCGTCCCGAGGTAGGCACATGCAATGACGTCACTCATCGCCCGCACCTCCGTCAGGACGGAGGATGCGGTCCAGCAACATAACCGCCAACCCCCTGAGCCTGCAAGAGAAAAAGCAGGGGGAGGGGGTTTGGTGAATGATGTGGCAAAGGAGGGGAGGGTGTAATATAATGGCATGGGGGGGGGGGCTGAAATATAAAGGGACAGGAGGGGGGCTGAAATATAATGGCACAGGGGGGGCTGAAATATAAAGGAACAGGGGGGGGGCTGAAATATAATGGCACAGGGGGGGGCTGAAATATAAAGGAACAGGGGGGGGCTGAAATATAATGGCACAGGGGGGGGGCTACATTGTCGACGAACAACTCGATGCGTGCAATTGGCAGTATAGCAAGGAGTGTATCATCAAACTGCCGTATTTATCGGTGTATAACACGCACTTTTAAAACTTAAATTCAAGGCAAAAATTCTGCCTGCGTGTTATATGCCGATAAATCTTTTTGTCACTGATTTAAAGTGACCAGCGCGCGTCTCCCGCTTTGCTTTTTATTTGATTTCCCCCCCTGCTTTTTATTGTATTGTTGTTGTTTTTTTATCTTCCTTACCTAGCCGCGCTCTGCAGGCCAGGTCCGGTGTCGGGTCTTGCGGGCTGCGGTCAGTGAAGCAGGAGGAGTCCTCTGCTAGCTCCGCTGCACAGAATCAGGGACGTCACTCATCATTCAATGCTGCTGTGACTGTTCTAAGGTGGCTGCGGTCGGGCTGCTGAAGTTAAACAAGCAGCCGGCACTGCGGCCACACTGACCAGCGGCAGCTGCAGTGAATGATGAGTGACGTCCCTGATGCTGTGCAGCCGGCAGAGGACGTCACTCATCCTGCTTCACTGAGCGCAGCCTGTAAGACCCGACACCGGACCTGGCCTGCCAAGCGCGGCTAGGTAAGGAAGATGGGAAAAAAAATATATATATAAAAAACGGGGGGGGGGGGGGGGGGGGGAGGAGGAGATGCTGAGAGGGGGGCATGATGACACAGGGGTGGGGGAATCATAAGACAGTGGTGGAATGATGAGTGGGTAAGGGAGGGGGGGATGGGTGTAAATGTGGCACAGGGGCTGATAAAAGGGGAGGAATGATGTGGCACTGGAAGGGGGGACCAAACTGAATTTCAAGTGAAATCAAAGTTAGAGGGATGATATGACATTTAGTTTGTCATTTATCTTATACGCCAGTGCGTGTTTTACACAGATAAGTACGGTATGTAAGGGTGTCACCATGAAAAGTTTGGAAAGCTCTGACTTAGGGAGTATAATTGTTTAAATGGGAGCCCTACCTGCCTACCTAATGGGGGTCATTTCTATCTGGGGACCTTTCTGGGAGCCCTACCTTTTTACCAACTGGGGGAACACATCACAGGCCCTATTTACATTCTAGGGGAGCCCTTCATGCCTGCCTACGTGATAAGGGGGACTACCTATTTAATAGGGTGGACTTATCAGGGGCCCTATCCACCTAATGGGGTGGCATACTGGTCTGCCTATTAAGTTTCTATTAATAAAGACCTTATTTATGTACTATTTTGGTTGAAATTATTTTATGTATCAGGACAAGTGGATCGTCATGAGGGACAAGTAGATTGTGTTCCATTTTAGTCCCTTGAACAAGTAGTATTTTTTATTTTTTTATTTCCATACCCGTGAATGGGTTTAATGATTTTCCATAAAAAGAAAGGGGTTGAAACAAAATTATATATGGCTGGGAGATGGTATAAAAAAATAAATATATATATTATATATTTTCCTTGTTCTTGGAATTGACAAGGTCCCAGCAGTCAGTGGTAGCAAAATCAACAGAAGATCCTGTAAGTGTGAACATAGCTTTAAAGGGGTGGTTATGCTATACACACACATACATATATATATAGCATAACCACCCCTTTAAAGCTACTTTCACACTTACAGGATCTGCTGTGGATTTTGCTACGACTGACTGCTGGGACCTTGTCAATTTCAAGAACAAGGGCATAACTGACCCTGGAGTTAATGCTGTGCATGCGCAGCCCTCGCTTCCTTATCTATGGGGCAGCGCTCAAATGTTTAGAGGCCCCACAGACAATGAATGGAGTGGAGGCTTCGCAGGGGCAGTCTTGTAACACTTATTCCAGGGACAATCATGTGCCAGCAGTCGGCCACCATCGCGCTGCTTGTTATTATGTCCTATCTTGTGGAGATGGCAAAACCCCTTTTAACCCCTTAACGACCACAGACGTAAATGTACGTCCTGTGTATGACGCTAACACCGTTCCATTAAACCCTCAGATGTCGTGCACAATACAGATCATGGCATCAGCGGCAGTGCGGTACTTTGAATGGATGATCAGATCGCCCGCATCGCCGCGATCCAATCATCCAGCATGGCGGCCGGAGGTCCCCTCACCTGGCTCTGGCCGTCTCCCGGGGTCTTCTGCTCTGGTCTGAGATCGAGCAGAAGATCACCGATAATACTGATCAGTGCTGTGTCCTATGCATAGCACTGAACAGTATTAGCAATCAAACGATTGCTATAGATAGTCCCCTATGGGGACATAAAAAGTGTACAAAAAAAGTTGAAAAATGTAAAAAAAAAAGTGAAAAATCCCATAGCCCAATAAAAATTTTAATTGTCAGTTTTCCCATTTTACCCCCAAAACGCGTAATTAAAAAAAAAAAAACATTTGGTATCGGTATGAAATGTCCGAACTATCAAAATATAACGTTAATGATCCTGTACGGTGAATGGCGTAAACCTTAGAAAATAAAAAAAGTCCAAAAATGTTGCTTTTTTGTAACATTTTATTTTAAAAAATGATAAGAGTTTTATATATGCAAATGTGGTATCGGTAAAGTACAGATGACGGCACAAAAAAAACCAGCCCTCATACCGCCTTATATACGGAAAACTGAAAAAGTTATAGGTGGTCAAAATAGGGGGATTTTAGATTACTGATTTTGTACAATAAGTTTTAGATTTTTTTTTAAGCGGTACAAAAATATAAAAGTACCTAGCCATGGGTATCATTTTAATCGTATTGACCCACAGAATAAAGAACACATGTCATTTTTTTACCGCAAAGTGCAGTGTGAAAACAAAACCCTCCAAAATGTGCAAAATTGTGGTTTTCATTTAAATTTCCTCCCTAAAACAAAAACATTTTCGCCGTACATTTTATGGTAAAATGAGAGGTTTCATTACAAAGTACAATTGTTCACGCAAAATAAAAGCTCTTATATAGGTCTGTAGATGGAAATATAAAAGCGTTATGGGTTTTAGAAGGCGAGGAGGAAAAAACAAAAACGCAAAAATAAATTGGCCTGGTCCTTAAGGTGAAAATGGGCCTGGTCCTTAAAGGGTTAAGCAAATTTCTGTAGCACTCTAAGGCCCTGTGAACACTGAGGGTTTTTTTTTGTGTTTTTATTTCACCTTGAATTCAATAGAAATGTTGAGCTTTTTACGATTAAAGTCAATAGTCCCAAAGTACTTTTCAACCAGATTTTAGAGGAGGACCTTCTGAAATGTTACTTCTATGCTCTGATCTGTAGGCAGAGGCCATTGGAGTACAGTCCCCTCCAGCACCTCTCTGTGAGATCTTGGGAGCAGGGCCCTCCGGGCTATTGTCTGACCTATTGGTTAGTATGCAGCCAGTGATCAGTACAGCGCTATGGAATATGTGGGCGCCCTGGATCCATATGCACGGTGCTGATCTGTAACACGCCCCCCATCTTGTCCTCCCAGTGGCAGTACTACATGTGATGGAGGCCTATCCTGTACAGCAGTCATGTAGCCGGCAGCTACTATCGCTGTGCAGCCCGGGAGATGTTCGTCCTGCAGCACACTGCCGCGCATACATGCAGCACACTGCCGCGCATACATGCAGCACACTGCCGCGCATACATGCAGCGCACCGGGGCCTGCAGCAGTGCACACCACACAGCCCACCGATGGCCGCACACCGATCCCCGTCCAGCCGTACCGCACATCCTGCAGGCTGGAGACAACAATGTGGCGGAGGAGAACAGGGCTGAGCGCGGAGGAGAGGGAAGTGGTCACCCTGCGTACAGGCCTCCTCACCCCGGGAGCCCAGCAGCGGAGTGGGACGGGCCGGCCCTATATCTGTGTGAAGGAAGAAGAGAGCAGAGAAGACGCACACATACAAACATATCGATGGCTACAAACCTCGCTGTTAAAGGTTTTGACGGCCTCCATGTTGTCGGCTGATGTAGGAACGCCGTGTTGTTTGGAGGAGGCGGCGGTGGCGAGGGGACAGACGAGGAGGAGGAGGGGACGGGAGGAGGGAAGGGGAGGGCGAGGAAGCGCTGCTGTTACTGCTGTACGCGACAGGGGGCGCTCGCATAGCTCAGCGCGTGTTTTGTCCTGTGAAGGTGCTAGGAGCTGCTAATAGACTGTATAGAACAGCTGCCTGCTCTGAAGAGATACCACCAGCTGGGGCCTACAGATGGCGCTAATAGCTGGCGCGCAAGCTGCTACGGCAAAAGCTTAGGCTGACGGTGCTGAGACCACCAGGGTCACGTTACTGCGGTTGTACTAGTGAAATTACTGTAGTAACATTGTAAAAAGGACCGGGAGGGCGGAAGAGGAAATCACGCCACCTCCGCCTCTCACTGCACGAACATAATGAGAAGAGCACGTGATTTCCTCTCGCCGTAAAGAAAAAAAAAAAAAGTACAGCACAGGTAGCGCTCAGGTCTTACAGAGATAGCGCCACCTAGTGACTGGCTGAAGACTTCGTCTACAATTTGTTATATCCACTGGACTAGTGCACTGCTTTGGTTATGGGGGCACAGTACTGTATTTGCCTTGGCTGACAAGTGGCAACCCACACTACACCACTGCGATTACCCTAATGTATTATGAGGGGCGAGTTGCTTAAAGGAAAACTGTCACAAGTGTCATCTGCACTAACCTGTTGTTGCCAACAGATGCAGGTGACACTCATGACAACAGTATTCATCTTGTCCCATTCTGTGCAGAGGATCTCCGGTAATCTTGTTTATTAGCTACAGCTCCAGGCACCCGGATTGGGGCACGGGCGAATCTTAGTGACTTCACCGCTGCTGTTCTCAGCAGCAGGAACCAGCAGCCGCAAGCTCTGCCCATGCCCCAAGCCGTGTGCCTGGAGCTGAAGCTGACGGACAAGATTACCAGAGATCCCCTGAACGGGACAAGGTGAGTACCGTTGTCATCAGTGTCACCTGCACTATCTGTCGGTACTGACAAGTTAGTGCAGGTAATGTCAGGGATTGCTTGAGGTGAGGCATTAAAATATGAGTGACCGCTGCTGCATATGCTGAGGGCCAGCGCAGGATGTTGGTATAATATCTCCTTACTCAGCATAATCCCAAAGGAGCTGCCCAAGGAGTTCTGTTTAATTCAGGAACTACATTTGATTTTTACATTTGAAAAAAGAGGAGGGTTAGTTATGACATCAAAAATCATCATGTTACATTTTGATTGGTTATTTGAGCTTTATCTCTGTATAAGCATATTTTGTATTTTATTTGTTTCTTGGCTAAAGTTCATTTATGCAGCCCTCTAGCTCTAATACTGGAAAATTCCAGTTCTTTGCCCTTCTTATACAATCTGCATCTTCCTCAAATTTTTTGACTTCCAACGTCTCATCTTGGGCCTTCTGGTGTCATTGCAAGGTCAGGAACATGGTGCATAGTTTAACCTCTTAAGGACCCAGGTATTTTCTGTTTTTGCATTTTCGTTTTTTCCTCCTTACCTATAAAAAAATCTACTCTTTCAATTTTGCTCCTAAAAATCCATATGATGGCTTATTTTTTGCGCCACCAATTCTACTTTGTAATGACATTAGTCATTTTACCCAAAAATCTACAGCGAAACGGGAATTTTGTAAATTTTGGGGGCTTCCGTTTCTACACAGTACATTTTTCAGTAAAAATGACACCTCTTTATTCTGTAGGTCCATACGATTAAAATTATACCCTACTTATATAGGTTTGATTTTGTCGTACTTCTGGGAAAAATCATAACTACCGTATTTATCGGGGTATACCATGCACCGGCCTATAACACGCACCCTCATTTTACCAAGGATATTTGGGTAAAAAAAAGTTTTTTACCCAAATATCCATGGTAAAATGAGGGTGCGTGTGTGCGCGTGTATACCCCGATACACTCCCAGGAAAGGCAGGGGGAGAGAGGCCGTCGCTGCCCGCTTCTCTCCCCCTGCCTTTCCTGGGGTCTAGAGCCCTGCTGCCGGCCCTTCTCTCCCCCTGGTTATCGGCGCCGCTGCCCGTTCTGTCCCCCTGACTATCGGTGCCGGCGCCCCATTGCCGGCGCCGATAGCCAGGGGGAGAGAAGCGGCGCCGACAGCCAGGGGGAGAGAAGGGGCAGCGGCACCCATTGCCGGCACCGCTGCACTGTTGCCTCTCCCCATCCCCCGGTGGCATAATTACCTGTTGCCGGGGTCGGGTCCGCGCTGCTGCAGGCCTCCGGTGTGCGTCCCCCTCGTCGTTGCTATGCACGGCGCATAGCATGACGTCATGCGCCTCGCCATGCAGCACATAGCAACGACGCATAGCAACATTGGCATAGTCCTGGTAGGCCTTGGGAAGACCTGGTATAGGAGGAGCCACAGGGGTTTGACTGACGGAGCCGGGAGCAGACGTGAGGCATTTTTTGAGGCAAAAAGAACCCCAGCTCTTGATCTCCCCGGTGGTCCAGTCAAGGGTAGGAGAATGATGTTGGAGCCAAGGCAAGCCGAGGAGAATTTCAGAAGTGCAGTTGGGTAGGACCAGAAATTAAATTTTTTCCTGATGTAGTCCAATGCACATTAACAGGGGTTCTGTGCGGTAACGCACAGTGCAGTCCAATTTTTCTCCATTAACTGAAGAGATGTAGAGTGGTCTGACGAGACTGGTCACTGGGATGTTGAACCTATTAACGAAAGAGGCCAAAATAAAATTTCCTGCAGGACCGGAATCCAAGAAGGCCACAGCTCAGAAGGAGGAGTTAGAAGAAGAAGAAATCCGCACAGGCACAGTAAGACGTGGAGAAGCAGAGTTCACACCTAGAGCTGTCACACCTTTGTGCGGAATCGGAGTGCGTCTTTCCTGACGCGGAGGACGGATAGGACAATCCTTCAGGAAGTGTTCGGTACTAGCACAGTACAGGCATAGATTCTCATTGCGGCGGCGAGTCCTCTCTTGTAGGGTCAGGCGGGAACGGTCTACTTGCATAGCCTCCATGGCAGAAGGCACAGGAACAGATTGCAGTGGACTTGAGAAGAGAGGAGCCGGGGAGAGAAATCGCCATGTGCGAACAAAGTCCATATCCTGACGGAGCTCCTGGCGTCTTTCAGAAAAACGCATGTCAATGCAGGTGGTTAGCAGGAATTTCTCGTGTGGCCAGTACATCCTTGATGTTGCTGGATAGGCCTTTCTTGAAGGTCACGCAGAGGGCCTCATTGTTCCAGGATAATTCAGAAGCGAGAGTACGAAATTGGATGGCGTATTCGCCCACAGAAGAATTTCCTTGGACAAGGTTCAACAAAGCAGTCTCAGCAGAAGAGGCTCGGGCTGGTTCCTCGAAGACACTACGAACCTCAGCGAAGAAGGACTGGACAGTGGCAGTGACAGGATCATTGCGGTCCCAGAGCGGTGTGGCCCATGACAAGTCCTTCCCAGACAGGAGACTAACCACGAAAGCCACCTTAGACAGTTCTGTGGGAAATTGGTCCGACATCATCTCCAAGTGTAGGGAACATTGAGACAGGAAACCACGGCATTGTTTAGAGTCCCCATCAAATTTGTCCGGCAGGGACAAGCGGAGGCTGGAAGCGGCCACTCGCTGCGGAGATGGTTGCTGAAGCTGTGGCAAAAGTTGTTGCAGCATGACTGTCAGTTGGGACAGCTGATGTCCTTGTTCCGCTATCTGTTGAGATTGCTGGGCGACCACCGTGGTAAGGTCAGCGACAACTGGCAGCGGGATCTCAGCGGGATCCATGGCCGTATCTACTGTCAGGATCCGGATACTGTGAGGATACTTGTGGTGGATCCTCTGTGTCAGTGGGGTGATGACGTGGGCCGTACCAGGGGAACGGAGTCTAAGGGGTTACTGGTTTTCACCAGAGCCCGCTGCAAAGCGGGATGGACTTGCAGCGGCAGGTAACCCCCAGGTCGTTCCACCCGATAGCGACTCAACCCCACCTGACGGCTGAAACAGGCGCGGTTCAAGGGATTAGGCAAGAGCAAGGTCGGACGTAGCAGAAGGTCAGGGCAGGCAGCAAGGATCGTAGTCAGGGGCAACTGCAGAGGGTCTGGAACACTGGCTTGGGACATACAAGGAACGCTTTCACTGGCACAAGGGCAACAAGATCCGGCGATGCTGGGAAGGGGAAGGGAGGTAATATTGGCATGGACACAGGTGAATTCACTCATTGGGCCAGGCGCCAATCAGAGGCGCACTGGCCCTTTAAATCGCAAAGAGCCGGCGCGCGTGCACCCTAGGGAGCGGGGCCGCGCGCCGGGACTGAACCGACGGAGGACAGGATGGGTAAGGAGACTGGGATGCGAACCGCGAGCGGGCGCGTCCCTCTTCGCGGGTCGCATCCCCACCGGTGACATTAATGCAGCGTTCCCGGTCAGCGGGTCTGACCGGGGCGCTGCGACAAGGTGAACGCTGCGAGTGGGGACCAGGAGCGGGGACCCGGAGCGCTCGGCCTAACGCCAGCCTACCGGTAAAAGCCCAATGGCGCTCCTTCTCTTCTGAGCATTGTAGTTCGCCCGCAGAGCACTTTACATCCAGATATGGGGTATTTCCTTACTCAGAAGAAATGGGGCTACAAATTTTTGGTGGCTTTTTTTCCAATTGCCCCTTGTGAAAATGAAAAATTTGGGGTAACACCAGCATTTCAGAGGGAAAAAAATGTTTTTTAATTTTCGAGTACAACTTTGACACAAATTTATGAAAGACCTGTGGGGTGTTAAGGCTCACTATACCCCTTGTTATGTTCCTTAAGGGGTGTAGTTTCCAAAATGGGTCACATGTGGGTGTTTTTTTTATTTATTTATTTTTTTGCGTTCATGTCAGAACTGCTGTAACTAAGCCACCTCTGTGCAAATCACCAATTTAGGCCTCAAATGTACATGGCGCTCTCTCACTCCTGCATCCTGGTGTGTGTCCGCAGAGCATTTTACGTCCACATATGGGGTATTTCCGTACTCGGAAGAAATTGCGTTACAAATTTTGGGGTCTTTTTCTCCTTTTATTTCTTGTGAAAATGCAACATCAACATGTTAGTGTAAAAAATTTTCTTTTTTTACACATGCTGGTGTAGCCCCTAATTTTTCCTTTTTATGAGGGGTAAAAGGAGAAAAATCCCCCCGAAATTTGTAACACAATTTCTCCCAAGTACGGAAATACCCCATATGTGGCCCTAAACTGTTGCCTTGAAATACAACAGGGCTCTGAAGTGAGAGAGTGCCATGCGCATTTGAGGCCTAAATTAGGAATTTGCAATAGGGGAGGACCCGGATACAAGGATGGTGCTTGTCTCCACCAAAACCCTATGGCAGTGTTTCCCAAACAAGGTGCCTCCAGCTGTTGCAAAACTCCCAGCATGCCTGGACAGTCAATGGCTGTCCGGCAATACTGGGAGTTGTGGTTTTGCAACAGCTAGAGGCTCCGTTTAGGAAACAGTGCCATATGAGACGTTTTTTCATTTTTATTGGGGGGACGGGGGGACGGAACGTGTAAGGGTATATGTAGTGTTTTTCTTTTTATTTTGTGTTAGTGTAGTGTAGTGTTTTTAGGGTACATTCACACAGGCGGGGGTTCACTGTGAGTTTTCCGCTGGGAGTTTGAACTGAGGCGGTAAATTTGCTGCAGGTCAAACTTGTAGAAGGTGACCCACTGTAAACCCCCACCTGTGTGAATGTACCCTGTACATTCACATAGGGCGGGGTGCCCCAAACTTTCAGCTGTTGCAAAACTACAACTCCCAGAATGCACTGACAGAACGTACATGCTGAGAGTTGTAGTTTTGCAATAGCTGTTGGCACACTGGTGGGGAACCACTGTGTTAGGAAACAAACTCTAGCTCATTGATTCCAACCAACCGTGTGCCTCCAGCTGTTGCAAAACTACAACTCCCAGCATGTAGGGTCTGTCATCGAATTCTGGGAGTTGTAGTTTTGGAAGCACATGGGTTGTAATCACTGAGTTAGGAAACAAACTCTAGCTCATTGTTTCCCAACCAGTGTGCTTACAGCTGTTGCAAAACTACAATTCCCAGCATGCCCAGACAGTCAAGGATGCTGGACGGTCTAGTTCTGGAATATCTGGCCCTTCAGATGTTGCAGAACTATAACTTCCAGCATGCCTGGACAGTCTGGATTTCTAGGAGTTGTAGTTATGCAACAAGTGGGGAAGAACCCAGTTAGGCGACCGCTAAGTAGTGGTCTCCAGACTGTAGCCCTCCAGATGTTGCAAAATTACAACTCCAAGCATGCCCAGACTATCCGGGAATGCTGGGAATTGTAGTTTTGCAACATCTGGAGGGCTACAGTTTGGAGACCACCTTATAGTGGTCTCCAAACTTTGCCACTTCAGATGTTGTAAAATTACAACTCCCAGCATGCCCAGACAGTCAGTGCATGCTGAAAGTTGTAGTTTTGCAACATCTGGAGGACCACAGTTTTGAGACCACTACACAGTGGTCTCCAAACAGTGGACATCCAAACGTTGCAAAATTACAACTTCTGGCATGCTATGAGTTGTAGTTTTGCAACTTTTAGATGGCCACAGTGAAGATCACTTAGCGGCGATCTTCACTGCACCCTCCTCCACCACGGCACTTTCTGGCGTTCCTCCTCCTGCAACCGCCCCGACGTCCATGCCGTTGGAGCTCCGATGCCGCCTGGTAAGCCTGCCCAGCTACCCCCCTTGCCGCACTTGTTCCCCCCGCTCTGCCTGGACTTCGATAGGTGGGCAGAGCAGGGAAAATTAACTTTAACCCCCCCCCCCTGCCCCAACTGCTATTGGTCGGTCAGTCCTGATCGACCAATGGCAGGTGATAGAAGGAGATGCCACCTCGCTCCTATCCATTAGGATGACCGGGCTGTCTTTGACAGCTCTGATCATTCTTATTTTCAGGGTGATTTGGTCACCAGTGACCAGATTGGCCCGGAATCGCCACAAATCGCTGGTCAGAATTGACCCCCCAGGAATTTACACGAGATGCCTGCTGATAGATATCAGCAGTCATCCCGGTCTGATCACCGCCCGGCAAGCGGTGGTGATCGGACCGGGATGACGCAAGGGGCTACAGGAAGGGGAGTTTGACTGGGGCGGTACACCTGTACGCCCTCCTTCCGTACCAGGACACAAGGGGCTACCTGTACGCCCTCCTTCCCCAACAGGTTAAGGGAGTCTTGTCCTCCAGTATTTGATCTTAAAGAGCATCTCATCCTTCCCCTTATGAGGCAAATGAATCCTCCTGATGTTAAAGGTGCCTCATTTGCCTCTATATGTTAGAGGGGTTTTCAGAAGAGCTTAAATGGCATAAACTTTCCCCTCTCTCCAGTGGCTCTTTTCCAGTTTGGTCTCATCTCATCCCGATACCTGATCACCTGGAATAAAAGGGGTGGCTGAAATAAGGGGTCAGGTAATATGTTGTGGTCACCACATGCGGCCAAAACCAGGCCTCTATGTGGTAGCCAATATACACACGATGTTGCATACAATTGCTGTCACTGATTTCACCTGAATGTCATGACTACAACATGCTACCTGCCCTCCCTTTTTACACCAGAAGGTATCAGGACGAGTCAAGACCAAATCAGAAAAGAGATGCCTGGAAGCGAGAAAAAGGTCATACCTTTTCAACTGTCTTGATAACCTCTTTAACCTCTTAAGGACCAAGGGCGTTCTGGAACGTCCCCGCACCCTGGGCTTTAAGGACCAAGGACATTCCAGAACGTCCTGGTGTTTCTCCGGTCTCTGCCGCGCGCCGGGCAGAGATCGGAACGGCATTCCTGCTGAAATCCTTCAGCAGGCATGCCGTGCAAATGCCGAGGGGGGTCCCGGGACCTCTCCATGTCGGCAATCGCAGAAAATCGCATGTCAATTCAGACATGCGATTTTCACCTATTCATTGCTGATCGGGTCTCTGGTGACCCGATCACCCGGAAAATTGTGATGATCTGACCTGTCAGTGACAGCCCAGATCATCCTGAAGGGTAGGAGTGAAGTCGCAATTCTGCGATTTCCTCCTATCCCCTGCCATTGGTCAGAATTGATTCTGACCAATGGCAGAGCAGGACAGTGGGTTGCCATGGCAACCCCCCATTCTGGCCACCCTTTGATGTCGAGGGGATCGTGGGAAGAAGATGGAGGTCGGTACCTGCAGGAGAAGATGCCTGGAGACTGCTGGATCCTGGGTCAGGTAGGGAAACTACTGTGGGGGAGGGGGGAATTGAAAGTGAAAGTAAAGTGATCTTTACTGTGGCAACCACTATGAAGGCCAAACTGCAACTCCCAGCATGCCCAGACAGCCAAAGGCTGTCTGGGCATGCTGGGAGTTGTAGTTTTGCAACATCTGGAGGGTCACAGTTTGAAGACCACTGTTACAGTGGTGCCCAAACGGTAGCCCTCCAGATGCTGCCAAACTACAACTCTCAGCATGCCTAGACTTCCCAGGCATGCTGGGAGTTGTAGTTCTGTAACATCTGTCCCTTCAGATTTAGCAATTTTCATGACATTTTTGAAAATTGCTGCTTTACTTTGAAGCCCTCTAATTTTTTCAAAAAGCAAAAATATGTCCATTTTATGATGCCAACATAAAGTGGACATATTGTATTTGTGAATAAAAATAAAATTTATTGGGAAAATCCATTTTCCTTACAAGCAGAGAGCTTCAAAGTTAGAAAAATGCTAAATTTTCAAAATTTTCATGAAATTTTGGGATTATTCATCAAAAAAAGATGCAAGTAACGCCCAAAATTTACCACCAAAATAAAGTAGAATATGTCACGAAAAAACTATCTCAGAATCAGAATAACTAAAAGCATCCCAGAGTTATTAATGTTTAAAGTGACAGTGGTCAGATGTTAAAAAAACGCTCTGGTCCTAAGGTGTAAAATGGCCTGGTCCTTAAGGGGTTAACCTCTTAAGGACCCATGACGTACGTGTACGTCATGAGTCCGCTCCCTATCTATAACGCGGGGTCACGGCGTGGCCCCGCATCATAGCGGGTTGGGCCCGACCCGTGGCTAATAGCGCGTGGCATTGATCGCGGTGCCGCGTGCTATTAACCGTTTAGATGCGGCATTCAAAGTTGAACGCCGCGTCTAAAGTGAAAGTGAAAGCATGCCGGTTAGCTCAGGGAGCTGTTCGGGATAGCCGCGGCGAATTCGCGACATCCCGAACAGCTTACAAGACAGCTGGAGGATCCCTACTGGCCTCCTCGCTGTCCGATCGCCGAATGACTCCTCAGTGCCTGAGATCCAGGGATGAGCAGTCAAGCGGCAGAATCATCGATCAGTGGTTTCTTATGAGAAACCACTGATCAATGTAAAAGATCAGTGTGTGCAGTGTTCTAGGTCCCTATGGGAGCTATAACACTGCAAAAAAAAAGTGGAAAAAAAAAGTGAATAAAGATCATTTAACACCTCCCCTATTAAAAGTTTGAATCACCCCCCTTTTCCCATAAAAAAAACAGTGTAAATAAAAATAAACATATATGGTATCGCCGCATGCGGAAATGTCCGAATTATAAAAATATATCGTTAATTAACCCCTTAAGGACCCAGCCAATTTTCACTGTAGGATCCGGCCATTTTTTGCACATCTGACCACTGTCCCTTTAAACATTAATAACTCTGGGATGCTTTTACCTTTCATTCTGATTCCGAGAAAGTTTTTTCGTTTCATATTCTACTTTATGTTAGTGGTAAAATTTTGTCGATACTTGCATTGTTTCTTGGGGAAAAATTCCCAAATTTGATGAAAAAAATTGAAAATTTAGCTTTTTTTTTATCTTTGAAGCTCTCTGCTTATAAGGAAAATGAATATTCCAAATAAATTGTTACGCCGAGCGCTCCGGGTCCCCGCTCCTCCCCGGAGCGCTCGCTTCACTCTCCCCGCGGCAGCGCTCCGGTCACGTCCTCTGACCCGGGGCGCTGCGATTCCGCTGCCAGCCGGGATGCGATTCGCGATGCGGGTAGCGCCCGCTCGCGATGCGCACCCCGGCTCCCCTACCTGACTCGCTCTCCGTCTGTTCTGTCCCGGCGCGCGCGGCCCCGCTCCCTAGGGCGCGCGCGCGCCGCGTCTCTGCGATTTAAAGGGCCACTGCGCCGCTGATTGGCGCAGTGGTTCCAATTAGTGTGTTCACCTGTGCACTTCCCTATATCACCTCACTTCCCCTGCACTCCCTTGCCGGATCTTGTTGCCTTAGTGCCAGTGAAAGCGTTCCTTGTGTGTTCCTTGCCTGTGTTTCCAGACCTTCTGCCGTTGCCCCTGACTACGATCCTTGCTGCCTGCCCCGACCTTCTGCTACGTCCGACCTTGCTTTTGCCTACTCCCTTGTACCGCGCCTATCTTCAGCAGCCAGAGAGGTGAGCCGTTGCTAGTGGATACGACCTGGTCACTACCGCCGCAGCAAGACCATCCCGCTTTGCGGCGGGCTCTGGTGAAAACCAGTAGTGGCTTAGAACCGGTCCACTAGCACGGTCCACGCCAATCCCTCTCTGGCACAGAGGATCCACTACCTGCCAGCCGGCATCGTGACAGTAGATCCGGCCATGGATCCCGCTGAAGTTCCTCTGCCAGTTGTCGCTGACCTCACCACGGTGGTCGCCCAGCAGTCACAACAGATAGCGCAACAAGGCCAACAGCTGTCTCAACTGACCGTTATGCTACAACAGTTACTACCACAGCTTCAGCAGTCATCTCCTCCGCCAGCTCCTGCACCTCCTCCGCAGCGAGTGGCCGCTCCTGGGATACGCTTATCCTTGCCGGATAAATTTGATGGGGACTCTAAGTTTTGCCGTGGCTTTCTTTCCCAATGTTCCCTGCATCTGGAGATGATGTCGGACCAGTTTCCCACTGAAAGGTCTAAGGTGGCTTTCGTAGTCAGCCTTCTGTCTGGAAAAGCCCTGTCTTGGGCCACACCGCTCTGGGACCACAATGACCCCGTCACTGCCTCTGTACACTCCTTCTTCTCGGAAATCCGAAGTGTCTTTGAGGAACCTGCCCGAGCCTCTTCTGCTGAGACTGCCCTGTTGAACCTGGTCCAGGGTAATTCTTCCGTTGGCGAGTATGCCGTACAATTCCGTACTCTTGCTTCAGAATTGTCCTGGAATAATGAGGCCCTCTGCGCGACCTTCAAAAAAGGCCTATCCAGCAACATTAAAGATGTTCTGGCCGCACGAGAAATTCCTGCTAATCTACATGAACTTATTCACCTAGCCACTCGCATTGACATGCGTTTTTCCGAAAGGCGTCAGGAACTCCGCCAAGATATGGACTCTGTTCGCACGAGGCGTTTCTTCTCCTCGGCTCCTCTCTCCTCTGGTCCCCTGCAATCTGTTCCTGTGCCTCCCGCCGTGGAGGCTATGCAGGTCGACCGGTCTCGCCTGACACCTCAAGAGAGGACACGACGCTGTATGGAGAACCTCTGCCTGTACTGTGCTAGTACCGAACACTTCCTGAGAGATTGTCCTATCCGTCCTCCCCGCCTGGAAAGACGTACGCTGACTCCGCACAAAGGTGAGACAGTCCTTGATGTCTACTCTGCTTCTCCACGTCTTACTGTGCCTGTGCGGATGTCTGCCTCTGCCTTCTCCTTCTCTACAGTGGCCTTCTTGGACTCTGGATCTGCAGGAAATTTTATTTTGGCCTCTCTCGTCAACAGGTTCAACATCCCGGTGACCAGTCTCGCCAGACCCCTCTACATCAATTGTGTAAATAATGAAAGATTGGACTGTACCATACGTTTCCGCACGGAGCCCCTTCTTATGAGCATCGGATCTCATCATGAGAGGATTGAACTTTTGGTCCTCCCCAATTGCACCTCGGAAATTCTCCTTGGACTTCCCTGGCTTCAACTTCATTCCCCTACCCTGGATTGGTCCACTGGGGAGATCAAGAGTTGGGGGCCCTCTTGTTCCAAGAACTGTCTAAAACCGGTTCCCAGTAACCCTTGCCGTAACTCTGTGGTTCCTCCAGTAACCGGTCTCCCTAAGGCCTATATGGACTTCGCGGATGTTTTCTGCAAAAAACAAGCTGAGACTCTACCTCCTCACAGGCCTTATGATTGCCCTATCGACCTCCTCCCGGGCACTACTCCACCCCGGGGCAGAATTTATCCTCTCTCTGCCCCAGAGACTCTTGCCATGTCCGAATACGTTCAGGAGAATCTAAAAAAGGGCTTTATCCGTAAATCCTCCTCTCCTGCCGGAGCCGGATTTTTCTTTGTGTCCAAAAAAGATGGCTCCCTACGTCCTTGCATTGACTACCGCGGTCTTAATAAAATCACGGTTAAGAACCGCTACCCCTTACCCCTCATCTCTGAACTCTTTGATCGCCTCCAAGGTGCCCACATCTTCACTAAATTGGACTTAAGAGGCGCCTATAACCTCATCCGCATCAGAGAGGGGGACGAGTGGAAAACGGCATTTAACACCAGAGATGGACACTTTGAGTATCTGGTCATGCCCTTTGGACTGTGCAACGCCCCTGCCGTCTTCCAAGACTTTGTCAATGAAATTTTTCGTGATCTGTTATACTCCTGTGTTGTTGTATATCTGGACGATATCCTAATTTTTTCTGCCAATCTAGAAGAACACCGCCAGCATGTCCCTATGGTTCTTCAGAGACTTCGTGACAACCAACTCTATGCCAAAATTGAGAAATGTCTGTTTGAATGCCAATCTCTTCCTTTTCTAGGATATTTGGTCTCTGGCCAGGGACTACAGATGGATCCAGACAAACTCTCTGCCGTCTTAGATTGGCCACGCCCCTCCGGACTCCGTGCTATCCAACGCTTTTTGGGGTTCGCCAATTATTACAGGCAATTTATTCCACATTTTTCTACCATTGTGGCTCCTATCGTGGCTTTAACCAAAAAAAATGCTGATCCCAAGTCCTGGCCTCCTCAAGCAGAAGACGCCTTTAAACGACTCAAGTCTGCCTTTTCTTCGGCTCCCGTCCTCTCCAGACCTGACCCTTCCAAACCCTTCCTATTGGAGGTTGATGCCTCCTCAGTGGGAGCTGGAGCTGTTCTTCTACAAAAAAATTCTTCCGGGCATGCTGTCACTTGTGGTTTTTTCTCTAGGACCTTCTCTCCAGCGGAGAGGAACTACTCCATCGGGGATCGAGAGCTTCTAGCCATTAAATTAGCACTTGAGGAATGGAGGCATCTGCTGGAGGGATCAAGTTCTCCTGTTATTATCTACACCGACCACAAGAACCTCTCCTACCTCCAGTCTGCCCAACGGCTGAATCCTCGCCAGGCCCGGTGGTCTCTGTTCTTTGCCCGATTTAATTTTGAGATTCACTTTCGTCCTGCCGATAAGAACATTAGGGCCGATGCTCTCTCTCGTTCCTCGGATGCCTCAGAAGTTGAACTCTCTCCGCAACACATCATTCCACCTGACTGCCTGATCTCCACTTCTCCTGCCTCCATCAGGCAGACTCCTCCAGGAAAGACCTTTGTTTCTCCTCGCCAACGCCTCGGAATCCTCAAATGGGGTCACTCCTCCCATCTCGCAGGTCATGCGGGTATCAAGAAATCTGTGCAACTCATCTCCCGCTTCTATTGGTGGCCGACTCTGGAGACGGATGTTGTGGACTTTGTGCGAGCCTGCACTATCTGTGCCCGGGATAAGACTCCTCGCCAGAAGCCCGCTGGTTTTCTTCATCCTCTGCCTGTCCCCGAACAGCCTTGGTCTCTGATTGGTATGGATTTTATTACTGATTTACCCCCTTCCCGTGGCAACACTGTTATTTGGGTGGTCGTTGATCGATTCTCCAAAATGGCACATTTCATCCCTCTTCCTGGTCTTCCTTCTGCGCCTCAGTTGGCTAAACAATTTTTTGTACACATTTTTCGTCTTCACGGGTTGCCTACGCAGATTGTCTCGGATAGAGGCGTCCAATTCGTGTCTAAATTCTGGAGGGCTCTCTGTAAACAACTCAAGATTAAATTAAATTTTTCTTCTGCATATCATCCCCAGTCCAATGGACAAGTAGAAAGGATTAACCAGATCTTGGGTGATTATTTGCGACATTTTGTTTCCTCCCGCCAGGATGACTGGGCAGATCTCCTCCCATGGGCCGAATTCTCGTATAACTTCAGGGTCTCTGAGTCTTCCTCCAAATCCCCATTTTTCGTGGTGTACGGCCGTCACCCTCTTCCCCCCCTCCCTACTCCCTTGCCCTCTGGTCTGCCCGCTGTGGATGAAATTTCTCGTGACCTTTCCATCATATGGAGAGAGACCCAAAATTCTCTCTTACAGGCTTCATCACGCATGAAGAAGTTCGCGGATAAGAAAAGAAGAGCTCCCCCCGTTTTTTCCCCTGGAGACAAGGTATGGCTCTCCGCTAAATATGTCCGCTTCCGTGTCCCTAGCTACAAGTTGGGACCACGCTATCTTGGTCCTTTCAAAATTTTGTGTCAAATTAATCCTGTCTCTTATAAACTTCTTCTTCCTCCCTCTCTTCGTATCCCTAATGCCTTTCACGTCTCTCTTCTCAAACCACTCATCCTCAACCGTTTTTCTCCCAAATCTGTTCCTCCCACTCCTGTTTCCGGCTCCTCGGACATCTTCTCGGTCAAAGAAATTTTAGCTGCCAAAAAGGTCAGAGGGAAAAATTTTTTTTTAGTGGACTGGGAGGGTTGTGGTCCTGAAGAGAGATCCTGGGAACCTGAGGACAACATCCTAGACAAAAGTCTGCTCCTCAGGTTCTCAGGCTCTAAGAAGAGGGGGAGACCCAAGGGGGGGGGGGTACTGTTACGCCGAGCGCTCCGAGTCCCCGCTCCTCCCCGGAGCGCTCGCTTCACTCTCCCCGCGGCAGCGCTCCGGTCACGTCCTCTGACCCGGGGCGCTGCGATTCCGCTGCCAGCCGGGATGCGATTCGCGATGCGGGTAGCGCCCGCTCGCGATGCGCACCCCGGCTCCCCTACCTGACTCGCTCTCCGTCTGTTCTGTCCCGGCGCGCGCGGCCCCGCTCCCTAGGGCGCGCGCGCGCCGGGTCTCTGCGATTTAAAGGGCCACTGCGCCGCTGATTGGCGCAGTGGTTCCAATTAGTGTGTTCACCTGTGCACTTCCCTATATCACCTCACTTCCCCTGCACTCCCTTGCCGGATCTTGTTGCCTTAGTGCCAGTGAAAGCGTTCCTTGTGTGTTCCTTGCCTGTGTTTCCAGACCTTCTGCCGTTGCCCCTGACTACGATCCTTGCTGCCTGCCCCGACCTTCTGCTACGTCCGACCTTGCTTTTGCCTACTCCCTTGTACCGCGCCTATCTTCAGCAGCCAGAGAGGTGAGCCGTTGCTAGTGGATACGACCTGGTCACTACCGCCGCAGCAAGACCATCCCGCTTTGCGGCGGGCTCTGGTGAAAACCAGTAGTGGCTTAGAACCGGTCCACTAGCACGGTCCACGCCAATCCCTCTCTGGCACAGAGGATCCACTACCTGCCAGCCGGCATCGTGACATAAATTACATATTAATTCACATATACAACATGTCTACTTTATGATTGCATCATGAAGTTGACATGTTTTTACTTTTAGAAGACATCAGAGGGCTTCAAAGTATAGCAGCAATTTTCAAATTTTTCACAACATTTTCAAAATCGAAATTTTTCAGGGACCTTTTCTGTTTTGAAGGGGATTTGAAGGGCCTTCTTATTAGACATACCCCACAAATGACCCCCATTATAAAAACTGCACCCCTCAAAGTATTCAAAATGACATTCAAAAGGTTTTTTAACCCTTTAGGTGTTTCACAGGAATAGCAGCAAATTGATGGAAAAAATTCAAAATCTTCATTTTTTACACTGGCATGTTCTTGTAGACCCAGTTTTTGAATTTTTACAAGGGGTAAAAGGAGAGAAATCTTCCTAAAATGTGTAACCCAATTTCTATCGAGTAAGGAAAACCCTCATATGTGTATGTCAAGTGTTCAGCGGGCGCAGTAGAGGGCTCAGAAGGGAAGGAGCGACAGTGGGATTTTGGAGAGTGAGTTTTTCTGAAATGGTTTTTGTGGGGCATGTCGCATTTGGGAAGCCCCTATGGAGCCAGAATAGCAAAAAAAAAACACATGGCATAGTTTTTTGGAAACTACACCCCTCAAGGCACGTAACAAGGGGTCCAGTGAGCCTTAACACCCCACAGGTGTTTGACGACTTTTAGTTAAACAAAAAGAATTATAATAAGAGAGAATTATATAACCAGTCCTCAAGAAGTAGTGAGGACTGGTTATATAATTCTCTCTTATTATAATTCTTTTTGTTGATTACTGGGTCTTTTGGGGTTTTTAGACCTACCAGTTAACCTCGGAGTAGATGGTAGATTGAGCTGCACTGCCTCTTTGTCTTCTATTTGACTTTTAGTTAAAGTTGGATGTGTAAATGATTTTTTTTTCCCCACTAAAATGCTAGTTTTCCCCAAAATTTTTAATTTTTACAAGGGATAATAGGACAAAATGCCCCTCAAAATTTGTAACCCCATCTCTTCTGAGTATGGAAATACCCCATCTGTGGACGTCAAGTGCTCTGCTGGCGCACTACAATGCTCAGAAGAGGAGTCACATTTGGCTTTTGAAAAGCGAATTTTGCTAAAATGTTTTTTGGAGGGCATATCGCATTTTCGGAGCCCCTATGGTGCCAGGACAGCAAAAAAACTGGTGTTTGACGACTTTTTGTTAAAGTCGAATGTGTAAATGCAAAAAAAAAAAAATTTTCGCTAAAATGCTGGTTTTCCCCCAAATTTAACATTTTTAAAACGGGTAATAAGAGAAAATGCCCCCCCCCCAAATTTGTAACCCCATCTCTTCTGAGTATGGAAATAGCCCATATGTGGATGTCAAGTGCACTGCGGGAGCACTACAATGCTCAGAAGAGAAGGAGTCACATTTGGCTTTTGGAAAGCAAATTTTGCTGAAATGTTGTTGTTGTTTTTTTTTGGGGGGGGGGGGCATTTAGGAAGCCCCTATGGTGCAGGACAGCAAAAGAAAAAAAAACATGGCATACTATTTTGGAATCTACACCCCTCAAGGAATGTAACAAGGGGTACAGTGAGCCTTAACACTCCACAGGTGTTTGACAACTTTTTGCTAAAGTTGGATGTGTAAAAGATTTTTTTTTCCATTAAAATGCTGTTTTTCCCCCAAATGTAACATTTTTACAAGGGGTGATAGGAAAAAATGCTCCCAAAAATTTGTAGCCATGTTTCTTCTGAGTATGGAAATACCCCATGTGTGGACATCAAGTGCTCTGCTGGTGCACTACAATGCTCAGAAGAGAAGGAATCACATCACATTTGCAAATTTTGCTGAAATGGGGGAGGGGGGCATAATATCGCATTTAGGAAGACCCTATGATGCTAGAACCGCAAAAAAAAAAAAAAAAGAAGAAAAACACATGGCATACTATTTTTTTAAACTACACTCCTCAAGGAACGTAACAAGGGGTACAGTGAGCCTTAACACCCCACAGGTGTTTGATAAATGTTCATTAAAGTGGGATGTGAAAAGGAAAACATTTTTGTACACTAAAATGATGGGGTTACCCCAAATTTCTCATTTTCACAAGTGGTAACAGGAGAAAATGTCACCATAAACTTGTAAGTACATTTCTTTGGAGTAAGGACATGCCTCATATCTGTGCATACACAGCTCTGCGGGTGCACACCGGTGACGGAAGAGCAGGAGTGCAGTCAGGGGCCTTGAGCTTCTACATAGCTGCCTGTGGAGCCAGAACAGTGGGACCCCCCCTCTCAATGAGCGTTACATGGGGTAAATTACTAAAATGGGGCACAGTGGGACATAAAATCATAAAACAGGTTATGTTCCCAGAATGATGACTCAGAGAATAGCCAAAACTAATAAATGTGCCCACCCCAAACCCTATGCTCTGAATCATCATTCTGGGAATGTGATGTGTGTGGCTCTCCCTAACCTGTTGCCTCAAATGAGCACCCCGCTCAGGTGGAGGGAGAGCGCATTTGAGGCAACATAAAAAAGTCCCCGATGATAGTGACTCAGTGACCCATGACTCATTTTTGGAAAAAATACCCCCAGAGGTCTTATCAGTTTTTTGTTTTGATGAAAATTTTTTGGGGCAATTTAGTGGTTTTATGGGGTTAAAACTTGGAATGTACTCTGGACTTGGCACATTGGG
Source organism: Hyla sarda (assembly GCF_029499605.1). Taxonomy (NCBI): domain Eukaryota; kingdom Metazoa; phylum Chordata; class Amphibia; order Anura; family Hylidae; genus Hyla; species Hyla sarda. Next base: position 310,855,847 of record NC_079191.1, on the reverse strand, counting down.
GTCAAATTATGGGAAATTAAAATGAAAAGGGAAAATTTAGTACTGCATGGAAGTGTGATACTCCCTGAAGCAGTTTTTAATGCAGAGGCCCGGATGATCAGGGCAAGTGTCACATTGAGTGGTGGTGTCCTTCCGTATCCATCTCCTGTGACACACTCTATGACACATCCTGGCACCTATAACTTCAGTTCCTTGAGAGCTCCGCCCTGCTCTTTCCCCTTCGCCAAAGATCAGGGCCTTTAGGACTTCTTGGAACTGAAGGCATGTCCCTGTGTTGCCAGTTTGTTGGGACAGTACAAAAGAGTTGTACATGGCAACCTGTACCAAGTAGACCACAACTTTTTTGTACCATACCCATGTTTTGCGCATGGTGTTGTATGGCTTGAGGATTTGATCAGAGAGATCGACTCCCCCCCATATGCCGATTGTAGTCCAGAATACATTCGGGCTTGAGGACCGTTGTTGTGGTACCTCGCACAGGGACAGGTGAGCTGGCGTTACCATGAATTGTGGTCAGTATAAGGACATCCCTCTTATCCTTATACTTGACCAGTAACAGGTTTTCATGGGTAAGGGCACAGGACTCACCCTTGGGCATAGGTATCTTAACAAAATTTAGAGGGAGGCCTCTCTGGTTCTTCTGCACAGTCCCACAAGCGGACGTGGATCTGGCGGCAAGGGATGTGAACAGAGGGATGTTGGTATAAAAGTTGTCCACGTAAAGGTGGTAACCCTTATCCAGCAATGGGTGCACAAGGTCCCAAACGATTTTCCTGCTAACAACCAGATTGGGGGGACATTCTGGGGGTTCAATACGGGAATCTCGTCCCTCATATACTCTAAACTTTTAAGTGTACCTGAAGGTACTCTCACAAAGTTTGTAGAGTTTCACGCCATACCGCGCCTGTTTCGAGGGAATATACTGGCGGAAGCAAGGGGGTGTGTGGGGGAGGGGGGTGGGCAAGTATGTAGTGTGTGTGTTTGGTGTATACTTAACATAATGGTGTGTGATTATAAATCACACACCGTTATAAAACAAAAACAAAAAAACGCTGCGGCCAAAAAAAACAATGGGGAACCAAATGCAGTGCCCTGAACCTCTAATAGGACCCGTGTCACGCTGAAAAAACTGTGGCGGACCCTTTAGGGGGTCAGGTTGGGAGGGAAATTTTTTTTCCCTTTTTTAAAACTTTTTTCTATTTTTAACCTCTCTGCATACAAACTCACCCTGACTAAAGGACCGTTCTTCAGGCCTGAGGGGCTCTTATCTCGTCAGGGGGGGGGGGGGTTACCTGGCTCTTTCTCATGGCTCTGCCCATTGACTGAACTAAGTGGGCTAGAAGAGCCGGCTGCCGGCTGCTATTGGTCCGGCCAATAGCAGCACTCCTGGGGGGTGAAAAATTCGCCACCCCCCTTAGATACAGGAGGTGATTGGGGGTGTATTCTATACCCCCGATCACCATGTATCTCAGGGTCATTGGGTCACACATCGGGACCCGTATGACCGGAATCGCCGCAAATCACCGGTGTGAATTCACCGGCGATTTGCCGCCGACATGGGGGGGTCTCGGGACCCCCCAGGGAATTTGCACAGGGTGTCTGCTGATGGATATAAGCAGTCACCCCAGTCCCTGCCCAGTGCGCGGCGGGGACCGCAATTCCCACGGGCATACAGGTACGCCCTGGGTCCTTAAGTACCAGGGAGCGAAGGCATACCTGTACACCCTGGGTCCCTAAGTGCTTAAAGGGGATCTCCTCCTACCACTTATGAGGCAAATGAATCCTTATGATGTTAAAGGCGCCTCATTTGCCTCTATATGTTAAAGGGTTTATCAGAAGAGCTAAAATGGCATAAACTTTCCCCTCTCTCCAGTGGCTCTTTTCCAGTTTGGTCTCATCTCATCCCGTTACCTTCTCACCAGAAATAAAGGGGGTGGCTGAAATAAGGGGTCGAGTAATGTGTTGTGGTCACCACATGCAGGCGAAACCAGGCCTCCATGTGGTAGCGAAGGTACACACGATGTTGTATACATTTGCTGCCACTGATTTTGCCTGAATGTGATGACTGCAATATCCTCCCTGCTCCCCCATCTTGGCACTTCCTTTTCATACCAGAAGGTATCAGGACGAGTCAAGACTAACCCAGAAGTGAGCTGCTGGGAAGCAGGGGATGGTCATACCTTTTCAGCTGTCTTGATAACCTCTTTAACAGTGCCTCCTCCAGACTCCACTGGTCTTAATGGAGTCTTGTCCTCCAGTCTTTCATCTTAAAGGGGGTCTCTTCCTACCCCTTATGAGGCAAATGAATCCTCTTGATGTTAAAGGCGCCTCATTTGCCTCTATATGTTAAAGGGGTTATCAGAAGAGCTAAAATGGCATAAACTTTCCCCTCTCTCCAGTGGCTCTTTACCAGTTTGGTCTTATCTCAGCCCCATACCTTCTCAAGTGGAATAAAGGGGGTGGCTGAAAAAAGGGATCAGCTAATGTGTTGTGGTCACCACATGCGGCCAAAATCATGCCTCCATGTGGTAGCCAATGTACACACGATGTTACATAAATTTGCTGCCACTGATTTCGCCTGAATGTGATGACTGCAACATGCTACCTGCTCCCCCATCTCGGCCCTCCCTTTTCAAACCAGAAGGAATCAGGACGAGTCGAGACCAAACCAGTAAAGAGTTGCTAGGAAGCGAAAAAAGTTCATACCTTTTCAGCAGCCTTGATAACCTCTTTCACAGCACCTCCTCCAGACTCCACTGGTCTTAAGGAAGTCTTGTCCTCCAGTCTTTGATCTTAAAGGGGGTCTCCTCCTACCCCTTATGAGGCAAATGAATCCTCCTGATGTTAAAGATGCCTCATTTGCCTCTATATGTTAAAGCGATTGTCAGAAGAGCTAAAATGGCATAAACTTTCCGCTCGCTCCAGTGGTTTTTTTCCAGTTTGGTCTCTTCTCATCCCATTTCCTTCTCACATAGAATAAAGGGGGTGGTTGAAATAAGGGGTCAAGTAATGTGTTGTGGTCACCACATGCTGGCAAGACCAGGCCTCCAAGTGGTAGAAAATGTACTCATAATCTTGCATACATTTGCTGCCACTGATTTCGCCTGCATGTGATGACTGCAACATGCTACCTGCTCTCCCATCTCTGCCCTCCCTTTTCAAATCAGAAGGTATCAGGACGAGTCAAGACCAAACTGGAAAAGAGCTGCTGGAAAGCAGCGCCTCCTCCAGACTCCACTGGTTTTAAGGGAGTCTTGTCCTCCAGTCTTTGATCTTAAAGGGGTTATCAAGGAAAAAAAAAAGTTAAACAGATTTGTTAATTACTTCTATTAAAAAATCTTCATCCTTTCAGTACTTATGAGCTTCTGAAGTTGAGTTGTTCTTTTCTGTCTAAGTTCTCTATGATGACACGTGTCTCGGGAACCGCCCAGTTTAGAAGCAAATCCCCATAGCAAACCTATTCTACTCTGTGCAGTTCCCGAGACAAGCAGAGATGTCAGCAGAAAGCACTGTTACCAGACAGAAAACAACAACTCAACTTCAGCAGCTGATAATTATTGAAAGGATTAAGATTTTTTCATAGCACTAATTTACCATTCTGTTTAACTTTCTGAAGCAAGTTGATATATAAAAAAAAAAGTTTTTTCCTGGAATACCCATTTAACCTCTTAAGGACCAATGACGTCCTGGGACGTCATGGCACCCTGGGCCTTAAGGACCAATGACGTCTCACAACGTCATGGCCTTTTCCGGTCCCTGCCGCTCGCCGGGCAGAGATCGGAACTAGATGCCTGCTGAAATCCTTCAGCAGGCATCCAGGGCAAACGCCGAGGGGGGCCATGTAGGCCCCCCATGTCGGCGATCGCCGCAAATCGCAAGGGAAATCACCCTGTATACTACAACTCCCAGCATGCCTAGACAGCCCTTGGCGTCTGGGCATGCTGGGAGTTGTAGTTTTGCAACATCTGGAGGTCCACAGTTTGGAGACCACTGTGCCCTTCCAGATGTTGCAAAACTACACATCCTCAGCATGCCCTTACTGTCCAGACATGCTGGGAGTTGTAGTTCTGTAACATCTGGCCCTTCCAAATGTTGCAGAACTACAACTCCCAGCATGCCTGGACAGTTTGGGCATGCTGGGAGTTGTAGTTTTGCAACATCTGGAAGGGCACAAATTGGGAACCACTGTATTAGTGGTCTACAAACTGTAGTCCTCCAGATGTTGCAAAACTACAACTCCAAGCATACTGGGAGTTGTAGTTCGGCAACATCTGGCTCTAAAGATGTTGCCGAACTACTACTTCCAGCATGCCTGAGAATGCTGGGAGTTGTAGTTTTGCAACAACAGGAGGCACACTGGTTGGGAAACATTGTCTGTTTCCTAACTCAGTGTTTCCCAACCCGTGTGCCTCCAGCTGTTGCAAAACTATAACTACCAGCATGCACTGATAGACTGTGCATGCTGGGAGTTGTAGTTTTGCAACAGCTGGAGGTTCCCCCCCTGTGAATGTACAGGATACATTCACATGGGCAGGGGGCTTACAGTGAGTATCAGGCTGCAAGTTTGCAATGCAGCAAATTTTGCGCGGCAGCTCAAACTCGCAGCGGGAAACTTGCTGTAATCCCCGGCCCGTGTGACTGTACCCTAAAAACACTACACTACACTAATACAAAATAAAATAAAAAGTAAAAAACACTACATATACACATACCCCTACACAGCCCACCTCCCCTCCCCAATAAAAATGAAAAACGTCTGGTACGCCACTGTTTTCAAAATGGAGCCTCCAGCTGTTGCAAAACAACAACTCCCAGTATTGCCGGACAGCCGTTGACTGTCCAGGCATGCTGGGAGTTTTGCAACAGCTGGAGGCACCCTGTTTGGGAATCACTGGCGTAGAATACCCCTATGCAAATCCCTAATTCATGCCTCAAATGCACATGGCGCTCTCACTTTGGAGCCCTGTCGTATTTCAAGGCAACAGTTTAGGGTCACATATGGGGTATCGCCTACTCGGGAGAAATAGCCTAGCAAATTTTGGGGGGCTTTTTCTCCTTTCACCCCTTATGAAAAGGTGAAGTTGGGGTCTACACCAGCATGTTAGTGTAAAAAAATACATTTTTTACACTAACATGCTGGTGTTGCCCCATACTTTTCATTTTGGCAAGAGGTAAAAGGGAAAAAAGCCCCCCAAAATTTGTAATGCAATTTCTCCCGAGTACAGAGATACCCCCTATGTGTGCGCAAAGTGCTCTGGGGGCGCACAACAAGGCCCAGAAGGGAGAGTGCGCCATGTACATTTGAGGTGAATTGCACAGAGGTGGCTGATTGTTACAGCGGTTTTGACAAACGCAAAAAAAAAAACCCACATGTGACCCCATTTCGGAAACTACACCCCTCACGGAATGTAATGAGGGGTGCAGTGAGAATTTACCCCCCACTGGTGTCTGACAGATCTTTGGAACAGTGGGCTGTGCAAATAAAAAATTTTGTACAGCCCACTGTTCCAAAGATCTGACAGACACCAGTGGGGGGTAAATGCTCACTGTACCCCTTGTTACGTTCCTGAAGGGGTCTAGTTTCCAAAATGGTATGCCATGTGGGGGTTATTTTGCTGTCCTGGCACCAGAGGGGCTTCCTAAATGTGACATGCCCCCCGAGCAAAATTTGCTCTGAAAAAGCCAAATATGACTCCTTCTCTTCTGAGCATTGTAGTTCACCCATAGTGCACTTCAGGTCAACTTATGGGGTACCGCCATACTCAGAAGAGATGGGGTTACAAATTTTGGGGGGTATTTTCTGCTATTAACCCTTGCATAAATGTGAAATTTGGGGGGAAACACACATTTTAGTGACATTTTTTTAAATTTTTTTTACATATGCAAAAGTCGTGAAACACCTGTGGGGTATTAAGGCTCACTTTATTCCTTGTTACGTTCATCAAAGGGTCTAGTTTCCAAAATGGTATGCCATGTGGGTATTTTTTGCTGTCCTGGCACCATAGGGGCTTCCTAAATGCGACATGCCCCCGAGCAAAATTTGCTCTCAAAAAGCCAAATATGACTCCTTCTCTTCTGAGCATTGTAGTTCACCCATAGTGCACTTCAGGTCAACTTATGGGGTACCTCCATACTCAGTAGAGATGGGGTTACAAATTTTGGGGGGTATTTTCTGCTATTAACCCTTGCATAAATGTGAAATTTGGGGGGAAACACACATTTTAGTGACATTTTTTTAAATTTTTTTTACATATGCAAAAGTCGTGAAACACCTGTCGGGTATTAAGGCTCACTTTATTCCTTGTTACGTTCCTCAAGGGGTCTAGTTTCCAAAATGGTATGCAATGTGTTTTTTTTTCCTGTTCTGGCACCATAGGGGCTTCCTAAATGCAACATGCCCCCCAAAAACCATTTCTGAAAAACGTACTCTCCAAAATCCCCTTGTCGCTCCTTTGCTTCTGAGCCCTCTACTGCGCCTGCCGAACACTTTACATAGACATATGAGGTATGTGCTTACTCGAGAGAAATTGGGCTACAAATATAAGTATTCATTTTCTCCTTTTACCCCTTGTAAAAATTCAAAAATTGGGTCTACAAGAACATGCGAGTGTAAAAAATGAAGATTGTGAATTTTCTCCTTCACTTTGCTGCTATTCCTGTGAAACACCTAAAGGGTTAAAATGCTGACTGAATGTCATTTTGAATACTTTGGGGGCTGCAGTTTTTATAATGGGGTCATTTGGGGGGTATTTCTAATATGAAGACCCTTCAAATCCACTTCAAACCTGAACTGGTCCCTGAAAAATTGTGATTTAGGAAATTTTGTGAAAAATTGGAAAATTGCTGCTGAACTTTGAAGCCCTCTGGTATCTTCCAAAAGTAAAAACACGTACATTTTATGATGCCGACATAAAGTAGACATATTGTATATGTGAATTAAAAAAAATGATTTGGAATATCCATTTTCCTTACAAGCAGAGAGCTTCAAAGTTAGAAAAATGCAAAATTTTCTATTTTTTTCATAAAATTTTGGGATTTTTCACCAAGAAAGGATGCAAGTTACCACAAAAATTTTCCACCATGTTAAAGTAGAATATGTCACGAAAAAACAATGTCGGAATCAAAATGATTACTAAAAGCATTCCAGAGTTATTAATGTTTAAAGTGATAGTGGTCAGATGTTCAAAAAATGCTCTGGTCCTAAGGTATAAAATGGCCTGGTCCTTAAGGGGTTAACATCAGGAGGACTCATTTGCCTCATAAGGGGTAGGAGGAGACGCCCTTTAAAGGGGTATTCCAGGAAAAAACTTTTTTTTATATATCAACTCGCTTCAGAAAGTTAAACAGAATGGTAAATTAGTGCTATGAAAAAATCTTAATCCTTTCAATAATTATCAGCTGCTGAAGTTGAGTTGTTGTTTTCTGTCTGGCAACAGCGCTTTCTGCTGACATCTCTGCTTGTCTCGGGAACTGCACAGAGTAGAATAGGTTTGCTATGGGGATTTGCTTCTAAACTGGGCGGTTCCCGAGACACTTGTCATCATAGAGAACTTAGACAGAAAAGAACAACTCAACTTCAGAAGCTCATAAGTACTGAAAGGATGAAGATTTTTTAATAGAAGTAATATACAAATCTGTTTAACTTTCTGGAGCCAGTTGATATATAAAAATTTTTTTTTTCCTGGATAACCCCTTTAAGATCAAAGACTGGAGGACAAGACTCCCTTAAGAAGCGGATGCGGAAGCGGATGCCTGCTGAAATGCTTCAGCAGGCATCCAGGGCAAACGCCGAGGGGGGCCATGTCGGCCTCCCATGTCGGCGATCGTCGCAAATCGCGAGGGAAATCGCCCCTGCGATCTGCGGCGTTACCGGGCTGATTGGGTCTCTGGGACCCGACCGCCCGGTAATTTAGCATGATCCCGGTTGTCACAGACAGCCAGGACCATGCTGAAGTATAGGAGCGAGGTGGCAAGCCTGCCACCTCCTCCTATCCCCTGCGATTCCTCGGTTCGAACTAACCGACCAATCGCAGGGGGGGCGGTTACTTCCTCCCGCCCTGCCCGGCCCCTGGAAGTCTGGAGAGAACGGGAGGAAGACTGAAGGATGCGGCGGGGGACGGGGGAGTGCTGGGGCCCGGCCCGGTACGTACCTCATCCCTGAAGACCCGGATCCCGACGGCGTAGACAGCGGCAGTGGCGACAGGTGAGTGGATCTTCGGCGGCGTTGCGGGACCTTTGCAGCAGTCCAGACCGCCGTAAAGCGATCTGGACTGCTCCATCTGGTCCCCTTACACTACAACTCCCAGCATGCCCAGACAGCCCTTGGCGTCTGGGCATGCTGGGAGTTGCAGTTTTGCAACATCTGGCAGTTTGGAGACCACTCTGCCCTTCCAGATGTTGCAAAGCTACACATCCTCAGCATGCCCTTACTGTCCAGGCATGCTGGGAGTTGTAGTTCTGCAACATCTGGCCCTTCAGATGTTGCAGAACTACAACTCCCAGCATGCCTGGACAATTTTGGCATACTTGGAGTTGTAGTTTTGAAACATCTGGAGGGCTACAGCTTGGACACCACTACACAGTGGTCCCCAAACTGTTCTCCTCCAGCTGTTGTGTAACTACTACTCCCAATATGCCCTTCAGCTGTCTGGGCATGCTGGGAGTTGTGGTTTTGCAACAACTGGAGGCACACTGGTTGGGAAACATTGTCTGTTTCCTAACTCAGTGTTTCCCAACCCGTGTGCCTCCAGCTGTTGCAAAACTATAACTACCAGCATGCACTGATAGACTGTGCATGCTGGGAGTTGTAGTTTTGCAACAGCTGGAGGTCCCCCCCTGTGAATGTACAGGGTACATTCACATGGGAAGGGGGCTTACAGTGAGTATCAGGCTGCAAGTTTGCGATGCAGCAAATTTTGCGCGGCAGCTCAAACTCGCAGCGGGAAACTCGCTGTAATCCCCCGCCCGTGTGACTGTACCCTAAAAACACTACATTACAGTACACTAACACAAAATAAAATAAAAAGTAAAAAACACTACATATACACATACCCCTACACTGCCCCCCTCCCCTCCCCAATAAAAATGAAAAACATCTGGTACACCACTGTTTCCAAAATGGAGCCTCCAGCTGTTGCAAAACAACAACTCCCAGTATTGCCGGACAGCCGTTGACTGTCCAAGCATGCTGGGAGTTTTGCAACAGCTGGAGGCACCCTATTTGGGAATCACTGGCGTAGAATACCCCTATGTCCACCCCCTTTGCCTCTATATGTTAAAGGGATTAACAGAAGATCTAAAATGGCATAAACTTTCCCCTCTCTGCAGTGGCTCTTTTCCAGTTTGGTCTCATCTCAGCCCCATACCTTCTCACCTGGAATAAAGGGGGTGGCTGAAAAAAGGGATCAGGTAATATGTTGTGGTAACCACATGTGAGCGAAATCAGGCCTCCATGTGGAAGCCAATGTACACACTATGTTGCATACATTTGCTGCCACTGATTTTGCCTGCATGTGATGACTGCAACATGCTACCTGCTCCTCCATCTCGGCCCTCCCTTTTCATACCAGAAGGTATCAGGATGAGTCGAGACCAAACCAGAAAAGAGCTGCTGGGAAGTGAGGGATGGTCATACCTTTTCAGCTGTCTTGATAAACTCTTTAACCCCTTAAGGACCAGACCATTTTACACCTTAGGACCAGAGCGTTTTTTGCACATCTGACCACTGTCACTTTAAACATTAATAACTCTGGAATGCTTTTAGTTATCAATCTGATTCCGAGATTGTTTTTTCGTGACATATTCTACTTTAACATAGTGGTAAAATTTTGTAGTAACTTGCATCCTTTCTTGGTGAAAAATCCCAAAATTTGATGAAAAATTTGAAAATTTAGCATTTTTCTAACTTTGAAGCTCTCTGCTTGTAAGGAAAATGGATATTCAAAATATTTTTTTATTTTATTCACATTTCCAATATGTCTACTTTATGTTTGCATCATAAAATTGATGAGTTTTTACTTTTGGAAGACACCAAAAGCACTTTTCCAATTTTTCACAAAATTTTGAACCTCGCTTTTTTTCAGAGACCAGTTCAGGTTTGAAGTGGATTTGAAGGGTCTTCCCATTAGAATTACCCCACAAATGACCCCATTATAAAAACTACCCCCCCCCCCAAAGTATTCAAAATGACAATCAGTAAGTGTTTTAACCCTTTAGGTGTTTCACAGGAATAGCAGCAAAGTGAAGGAGAAAATTCACAATCTTTATTTTTTACACTCGCATGTTCTTGTAAGCCCAATTTTTGAATTTTTACAAGGGGTAAAAGGAGAAAATGTATACTTATATTTGTAGCCCAATTTCTCTCGAGTAAGCACATACCTCATATGTCTATGTTAAGTGTTCAGCGGGCGCAGTAGAGGGCTCAGAAGCGAAGGAGCGACAAGGGGATTTTGGAGAGTACGTTTTTCAGAAATGGTTTTTGGGGGGCATGTTGCATTTAGGAAGCCCCTATGGTGCCAGAACAGCAAAAATAACCCACATGGCATACCATTTTGGAAACTAGACCCCTTGGGGAACGTAACAAGGAATAAAGTGAGCCTTAATACCCCACAGGTGTTTCACGACTTTTGCATATGTAAAAAAAAATAAAAAAAATGTCACTAAAATGTGTGTTTCCCCCCAAATTTCACATTTTTGCAAGGGTTAATAGCAGAAAATACCCCCCAAAATTTGTAACCCCATCTCTTCTGGGTATGGAGGCACCCCATAAGTTGGCATGAAGTGCATTGCGGGCGAACTACAATGCTCCGAAGAGAAGGAGTGATAGTTGACTTTTTGAGAGCAAATTTTGCTCGGGGGGCATGTCGCATTTAGGAAGCCCCTATGGTGCCAGAACAACAAAAAAAAACACATGGCATACCATTTTGGAAACTAGACCCCTTGAGGAACGTAACAAGGAATAAAGTGAGCCTTAATACCCCACACGGGTTTCACGACTTTTGCATATGTAAAAAAATATATATATTTTTTTCACTAAAATGTGTGTTTCCCCCAAATTTCACATTTTTGCAAGGGTTAATAGCAGAAAATACCCCCCAAAACTTGTAACCCCATCTCTTCTGAGTATGGAGGTACCCCATAAGTGGACCTTAAGTGCACTACGGGCGAGCTATAATGCTCAGAAGAGGAGGAGCACCATTGAGCTTTTGGAAAGAGATTTCGTTTGGAATGGTAGTCAGGGGCCATGTGCATTTACAAAGCCCCCCGTGGTGCCAGAACAGTGGACCCCCCCCACATGTGACCCCATTTTGGAAACTACACCCCTCACAGAATTTAATAAGTGGTGCAGTGAGCATTTACACCCCACTGGCGTTTGACATATCTTTGAGACAGTGGGCTCTGCAAATGGAAAATTACATTTTTCATTTTCACGGATCACTGTTCCAAAAATCTGTCAGACACCTGTGGGGCGTAAATGCTCACTGCGCCACTTATTACATTACATGAGGGGTGTAGTTTCCAAAATGGGGTCACATATGGGGGGGTCCATTGTTCTGGTACCATGGGGGCTTTGTAAACACAAGTGGCCTTCAATTCCGGACAAATTTTCTCTTCAAAATCCCAGTGGTGTTCCTTCTCTTCTGAGCATTGTAGTGCACCCATAGAGCACTTTACATCCACATATGGGGTATGCTCTTACTCAGAAGAAATTGGGTTACAAATTATGGGGGGCTTTTTTTTATTTTCCCTTGTGAAAAGGAAAAATTTAGGGTGACACCAGCATTTTAGTGAAAATTATTTTTTTTTCATTTTCCCATCCAACTTTAATGAAAATTTGTCAAACACCTGTGGGGTGTTCAGGCTCACTATACCCCTTGTTACGTTCCGTGAGGGGTGTCGTTTCCAAAATGGGGTCACATGTCTGTATTTATTGTTTTGTGTTTATGTCAGAACCACTGTAAAATCAGCCACCCCTGTGCAAATCACCAATTTAGGCCTCAAATGTACATGGTGCGCTCTCACTCCTGAGCCTTGTTGTGCGTCCGCAGAGCATTTTATGCCCACATTTGGGGTATCTCCGTACTCAGGAGAAATTGCGTTACAAATTTTGGGGGTCTTTTTTTCCTTTTACCTCCCATGAAAATAAAAAGTAAAGGACAACACCAGCATGTTAGTGTAAAAAAAATTTTTTTTTTACACTAACAGGCTGGTGTAAACCCCAACTTTTCTTTTTCATAAGGGGTAAAAGGAAAAAAAGCCCCCAAAATTAGTAACGCAATTTCTCCTGAGTACAGAGATACCACATATGTGGCACTAAACTGTTTCCTTGAAATACGACAGGGCTCCGAAGTGAGAGAGCGCCATGCACATTTGAGGACTAAATTAGGGATTGCATAGGGGTATTCTACGCCAGTGATTCCCAAACAGGGTGCCTCCAGCTGTTGCTAAACTCCCAGCATGCCTGGACAGTCAGTGGCTGTCCGGAAATGCTGGGAGTTGTTGTTTTGCAACAGCTGGAGGCTCTGTTTTGGAAACACTGCCGTACAATACGTTTTTTATTTTTTATTAGGGGGACAGTGTATAGGGGTGTATATGTTGTGTTTTACTCTTTATTATGTGTAAGTGTAGTGTAGTGTTTTTAGGGTACATTCACACTGGCGGGTTTACAGTGAATTTACCGCTAGGAGTTTGCGCTGCGGTGAAAAATTTGCCACAGCCCAAACTTGAAGCAGAAAACTTACTGTAAACCCGCCAGTGTGAATGTACCCTGTACGTTCACATGGGGGGGCAAACCTCCAGCTGTTTCAAAACTACAACTCCCAGCATGTACTGACAGACCGTGCATGCTGGGAGTTGTACTTTTGCAACAGCTGGAGGCACACTGGTTGGAAAACCTTCAGTTAGGTTCTGTTACCTAACTCAGTATTTTCCAACCAGTGTGCCTCCAGCTGTTGCAAAACTTCAACTCCCAGCATGTACTGATCGCCGAAAGGCATGCTGGGGAGATGTAGTTATGCAACAGCTGGAGGGATCGCAACTACAACTCCCAGCATGCAGAGACAGCTGTTTGCTGTTTAGGCTTGCTGGGAGTTGCAGTTTTGCAACATCTGTAGAGCTATAGTTTAGAGACCACTGCATAGTGGTCTCCAAACTGTGGACCTCCAGATGTTGCAAAACTACAACTCCCAGCATGCCCAGACAGCAAACTGCTGTCTGGGCATACTGGGAGTTGTAGTTTTGCAAGATCTGGAGGTGCACAGTATAGAGATCACTTTGCAGTGGTCTCAAACTGTAGACCTCCAGCTGTTGCAAAACTGCAACTCCCAGCAAGCCTAAACAGCTCTCTGGGCATGCTAGGAGTTTTAGTTTTGCAACATCTGGAGGGTTACAGTTTAGAGACCACTATAGTGGTCTCAGACTGTAGCCCTCCAGATGTTGCTAAGTAACTCACCGGCTTCCGTTGGATCCAGGAAGCTGCGTCGCAGTCCTCTTCTTCCGCCGATCGTCGCCCGCTGCCGCCACTGATCGTCGCCGGGGGGTAAGTGGATCTTCGGCGCCGGTCCCTGTCGGTTTCCCCGTCCTGCCCCACCTATTGTGGGAGGGCAGGATGGGGAAACCGAAAGTAAACCCCTCCACCCCCGATCTGCTATTGGTGGTCGCGTCTAGACCACCAATAGCAGACATAGGAGGGGTGGCAACCCTGCCACCTCACTCCTATCGCTACAGGGGGATCGTGGGTGTCTAGGACACCCGCAATCCCCCTTCTATTCCGGGTCACCGGGTCACCATAGACCCGTATGACCCTGAATCGGTGCAAATCGCAAGTGTGAATTCACTTGCGATTTGCGCCGATCGCCGACATGGGGGGATCTAATGACCCCCCTGGGCATTTGCGCGGGGTGCCTGCTGATAGATATCAGCAGTCACCCCGGCGCGATCCCCGCCAGGCGCGGCGGGGACCGAAATTCCCACGGGCGTACAGGTACGCCCTTGGTCCTTAAGTACCAGGGAGCAAAGGCGTACCTGTACGTCCTTGGTCGTTAAAGGGGTACTCCGGTGAAAACCTTTTTTCTTTTAAATCAACTGTTGCCAGAAAGGTAAACAGATTTGTAAATTACTCCTATTAAAAAATCTTAATCCTTCCTGTACTTATTAGCTGCTGAATACTACAGAGGAAATTCTTTTCTTTTTGGAATTCTTTCTGATGACATCACAAGCACAGTGCTCTTTGCTGACTTCATAATAATAACTCTATATTTATTGTTGTCCTTAGTGGGATTTGAACCCAAGGCCCCAGCACTGCAAGGCAGCAGTGCTAACCACTGAGCCACCATGCTGCCCTTAGCACACATCTGCTATGCACGGTTGCTAAAATGGACAGAGATGTCAGCAGAGTGCTCGTGATGTCATCAGTGTTCCAAAAAGAAAGGAATTTCCTCTGTAGCATTCAGCAGCTAATAAGTATTGGAAGGATTAAGATTTTTTAATAGAAGTAATTTACAAATATGTTTAACTTTCTGGCACCAGTTGATTTAAAAGAAAAAAGGTTTTCACCGGAATATCCCTTTAACAGCACCTCCTCCAGACTCCACTGGTCTTAAGAGAGTCCCCTTATGAGGCAAATTAATCCTCCTGATGTTAAAGGCACCTAATTTGCCTCTATATGTTAAAGGCATTATCAGAAGAGCTAAAATGGCATAAACTTTCCCCTCTCTCCAGTGGCTCTTTTCCAGTTTGGTCTCTTCTCATCCCGACACCTTCTCACCTGGAATAAAGGGGGTGGCTGAAATAAGGGGTCAGATAATGTGTTGTGGTCACCACACACATGCAAAACCAGGCTTCCATGTGGTAGCCAATGTACACACAATGTTGCATACATTTGCTGCCACTGATTTTGCCTGCATGTGATGACTGCAGCATGCTACAAGCTCTCCCGTCTCGGCCCTCCCTTTTCAATCCAGAAGGTATCAGGATGAGTCAAGATCAAACCAGAAAAGAGCTCCTTGGAAGCGAGGGATGGTCATACTTTTCAGCTGTCTTGATAACCTTTTTAACAGACTCCACTGTACTTAAGGGAGTCTTGTCCTCCATTCTTTGATCTTAAAGGGGGTCTCCTCCTACCCCTTATGAGGCAAATGAATCCTCCTGATGTTAAAGACGCCTCATTTGCCTCTATATGTTAAAGGGGTTATCAGAAGAGCTAAAATGGCATAAACTTTCCCCTCTCTCCAGTGGCTCTTTTCCAGTTCGGTTTCATCTCATCCCGAAACCTTCTCACCTGGAATAAAGGGGGTGGCTGAAATAAGAGGTCAGGTAATGTGTTGTGGTCACCACTTGCGGGCAAAACCAGGCCTCCATGTGGTAGTCAATGTACACACGATGTTGCATACATTTGCTGCCACTGATTTCGCCTTTATGTGACGAGTGCAGCATGCTACCTACTCTACCATCTCTGCCCTCCCTTTTCATACCAGATGGTATCAGGCGAGTCTTGACCAAACCAGAAAAGAGCTGCTAGGAAGCGAGAAAAGGTCTTACCTTTTCAGCTGTCTTGATAACCTCTTTAACAGCGCCTCCTCCAGACTTCACTGGTCTTAAGGGAGTCTTGTCCTCCAGTCTTTGTTCTTAAAGGGGGTCTCCTCCTACCCCTTATGAGGCAAATGTACCCTCCTGATAGTAATGGCGCCTCATTTGCCTCTACATATTAAAGGGGTTATCTCAGCATCTAAAATGGTATTCTTTCCCCGGTTTCCCAGTGGCTCACTTCAAGGTTGTTCTCTTTCCTGTTGACTTATCACCTGGAATAAAGTGGGGGGGGGGGGGGCTTAGATGGTTGGTCAAGTACTGTGTTGTAGTCACCACATTTGGGCGATACCACACCTCCATGTGGTAGCCACTGTACACACAATGTTGCATACATTTACTGTCACTGGTTTCACCTGCATATGAAGACTGCAGCATAGTACCTACTCTACCATCTCGGCTCTCCCTTTTCATACCAGAAGTTATCAGGAGGAGTAGAGCCCAAACCAGAAGTGATACTGTTTGTTGAGCCCCTATATCTAATTTCCCCATGTATGAACTGTCTGATGAGCTGTGTATCTAATCCTCCTATGTGGGATACTGTTTGCTGAGCCCCTGTATCTAATCCTCCCCATGTGTTATACTGTTTGCTGAGCCCCTGTATCTAATCCCCATGTGTGATCTGAGCTGGGTATTTAATCCCTTTATGTTTGATATTGTCTGCTGAGCTGTGTATCTAATCCCCATGTGTCTGATACTGGTTGCTGAGCCCCTGTATCTAATCCTATAATGTGTGATATTGTCTCTATCTAATACTGTTACACTGTCTGCTACTGTTATACTGTCTGTGTCACCCCAGTAGTAAGGAGATTACATGAGGAGGAGGTTTGTTACAGTGTGTCACCCCAGTAGTAAGGAGATTACATGAGGAGGAGGTTTGTTACAGTGTGTCACCCCAGTAGTAAGGAGATTACATAAGGAAGAGGGATGTTACAATGTGTCACCCCAGTAGTAAGGAGATTACATGAGGAGGGGGTTTGTTACAGTGTGTCACCCCAGTAGTAAGGAGATTACATAAGGAGGAGGTTTGTTACAGTGTGTCACCCCAGTAGTAAGGTAATCACATGAGGAGTAGGTTTGGTAAAGTGTGTCACCCCAGTAGTAAGGAGATTACACGAGGAGGGGGTTTGTTACAGTGTGTCACCCCAGTAGTAAGGAGATTACATTAGGAGGAGGTTTGTTACAGTGTGTCACCCCAGTAGTAAGGAGATTACATGAGGAGGTTTGTTACAGTGTGTCACCCCAGTAGTAAGGAGATTACATGAGGAGGTTTGTTACAGTGTGTCACCCCAGTAGTAAAGTAATTACATAAGGAGGAGGTTTGTTACAGTGTGCAACCCCAGTAGTAAGGTGATTATATGAGGAGGTTTGTTACAGTGTGTCACCCCCAGTAGTAAGGTGATTTTATGAGGAGATTTGTTACAGTGTGTCACCTTAGTAGTAAGGAGATTACATGAGGAGGAGATTTGTTACAGTGTGTCACCCCAGTAGTAAGGAGATTACACGAGGAGGAGATTTGTTACAGTGTGTCACCCCAGTAGTAAGGAGATTACACGAGGAGGAGATTTGTTATAGTGTGTCACCCCAGTAGTAAGGAGATTACATGAGGAGGAGGTTTGTTACAGTGTGTCACCCTAGTAGTAAGGAGATTACTTGAGGAGGAGGTTTGTTACAGTGTGTCACCCTAGTAGTGAGGAGATTACATGAGGAGGAGATTTGTTACAGTGTGTCACCCCAGTAGTAAGGAGATTACATGAGGAGGAGGTTTGTTACAGTGTGTCACCCTAGTAGTAAGGTAATTACATAAGGGTGGGGGGGGGTTGTTACAGTGTGTCACCCCAGTAGTAAGGGGATTATATGAGGAGGAGGTTTGTTACAGTGTGTCACCCTAGTAGTAAGGAGATTACATGAGGAGGAGGTTTGTTACAGTGTGTCACCCTAGTAGTAAGATTACATGAGGAGGAGGTTTGTTACAGTGTGTCACCCCAGTAGTAAGGTGATTATATGAGGAGGAGGTTTGTTACAGTGTGTCACCTTAGTAGTAAGGAGATTACACGAGGAGGAGATTTGTTACAGTGTGTCACCCCAGTAGTAAGGAGATTACATGAGGAGGAGGTTTGTTACAGTGTGTCACCCTAGTAGTAAGGAGATTACTTGAGGAGGAGGTTTGTTACAGTGTGTCACCCTAGTAGTGAGGAGATTACATGAGGAGGAGATTTGTTACAGTGTGTCACCCCAGTAGTAAGGAGATTACATGAGGAGGAGGTTTGTTACAGTGTGTCACCCTAGTAGTAAGGTAATTACATAAGGGTGGGGGGGGTATTTACAGTGTGTCACCCCAGTAGTAAGGTGATTATATGAGGAGGAGGTTTGTTACAGTGTGTCACCCTAGTAGTAAGGAGATTACATGAGGAGGAGGTTTGTTACAGTGTGTCACCCTAGTAGTAAGATTACATGAGGAGGAGGTTTGTTACAGTGTGTCACCCCAGTAGTAAGGTGATTATATGAGGAGGAGGAGGTTTGTTACAGTGTGTCACCCCATTAGTAAGGAGAATACATGAGGAGGAGGTTTGTTACAGTGTCACCCCAGTAGTAAGGTTGGGCGTGTCAAAGGGCGGAGCCAATGTGTGGGGTCAAGGGGGCGGCAAAATTAACTTTCGCCTAGGGTGCCAAAAGTCCTTGCACCAGCCCTGGATCTATGATCATGCGCCAGTCGCCTGATGGTTTCGGTACCAGAAATATTGGGGAATACACCCCTGATCCTCTTTGATCTGGGGGAACTTCTTCTAGAGCATGTTTGTCTAGGTACTGGAGGACCGAGTCCTCTAGAATAGCCTGTCTTGGCTGAGGGAGTAGCTTTGTTAAAACAAATTTCCTTGAAGGAGGGGAAATAAAATCTACTTTGTACCCCGCCTGAATAACATCTAGAACCCAAGGATCCTGGATTTCTTGCATCCAGGTTGACAGAAAAAAACGTAAGCGGGGGATTGGTAGATAGCTTCTCTACCTGAACTTCTGGAGGGGAAGGTAGAGGGGAAACGTTGGTGGACCTTAGAGGAGAGTCATAGCTCGTCCTTACGGTCTATACCTCGGCCACGTCCCCCACCACGCTTTTGAGTAGACTGGCGTTTCTGGGATCTGGAAGGGCCCTGGAACACCCCCCCCCCCCCCCCCCCCGGCTCTACCCTTGCCACGAAAGGACTGTACAGGTAAACATTTACCCTTTTTGTCCGCAAAACCCTCCATAATTCGATCTAACTCTGATCCAAAGAGCCAATTAGGCTCAAAGGGCATCCCACAAAGATTGAATTTTGAAGTGTTTTCAGCTACCCAGGGACGCAACCACAGCCTGCTTGCAGAAGAGAGCGCCATGGACTTGGCAGCAAGTTTAAGGTGCTGTTGGGCTGATTCGCATAAGAAGTCCGTCCCAAGAAGTAGCGTTTTGAAGCTGTCCAGGATATCCCCGCTAGCAACGTTGTTTTCGATTTCGGACTGAATGCGTAGCACGCGTTCTTTGACAAAGTCCGCAACCTCGCATGAGGCTACAGCCACCGAAGCAGACGCTGAGGCCGCAGAATAGTTGCGTCTCAGTAGGGAGTCCACCTTCCTGTCAAGGGGGTCCTGGAGGTTACTGCCATCGTCCGCAGGAACTAGAACTCTCTTTGACAGCTTGTTAACCGCAATATCCACTTTTGGCGGTGGAAGCCAGGAGTCCGATTCAGCTTCTGAGAGCGGATACATCAACTTGAATCTCCGGGTAACAACAGCAGGCTTGTCTGGGTGTTTCCACTAGGCTTTCATCAGTTTTTTTAGTGTATCATCCACTTTGAAAACCCATGGTCCTCCAGAGGTGGATGTTGAGGCTTCCCCTTGATCAACATCCTGATCCCTTGATCGGATGGATCTAAGCAATCTTTGCGTCTTTTCCGCAGGAAAAAGAGGCGGAGAAAAAACTTCTTCAACTGATTGTTCCGATTGATCCCCCACGGACATAGCGGAATCTTCAATAACCGAAGGAGGACCCGATTCGGTCCTAGGTCTTTTAGGAGCCAGGGAATTTTTTATTTCATTAATGGAATTTCCCATGAACTCTTTCATCCAGATGAACATGTCCTGGACTGTAGGTTCAGCCGGATTAGCGGGCGGGCGACATCCAGGGCATCTGAATAAGGCAGCGGAGTACCACAGTCGGCGCAAGTCAGATGGCGCTTTTTAGAAGCGTATTTGCGAGTACCAGCAGGGGATCACTCGGAGGAGTAGACATAATTCTGTAATTAGAAGTAATAGTGTTAGAGAAAACATTTAATCCGCTATAGCTTCAGCGCAACTGGAAAGAAGTACCTATTGTAAAATAGACACGCTCTTTACTATATAACCAGATACGCAAGAGCCACACAATATGTAGTCAGTCTAGCTAGGCAGCAAGAGGCCAAATAAAGGCCAATGTTGCTTTAAACAGGGGAGAGGGCGCCAATTTCAAATTAAGCCCCGCCCCCCAGAAAGCTAAAGCACCTGAAAAGACGAATTTTTAAAATCCGTCTTAAAACTTAAAAGTTTTACTTTGAGACCCTTCCAATCCTTGGAAGGGGCACACAACTATATTTCCTTATAGAAATTCTAAATAGAAATGCAAAAAATCAGCGTAGGAAAACGCTGATGCCGGACCGGAAGTCGTCAGATGAGAGGCCCCGTACGGAGAGAGGACCGGAGTTACATCCCGCAGCGTCGCTGGACGCCGAAACAAGCTAAGGGCAGTCTGCCCGTAACAGAGGGGAATCGCTGGGTCCCCGGAACAAGAAAAGCGACGCACAGCGCTGTCTGCCGGAAAAGTAACTGCCTCCACGATCCCAGGCAGAAGTCCTGGATCATGGAGGAGTAAAAAGTCTCAGCCCGGGCGAAAAAAACGGCACCCAGGCTACAACAAAACTGGAGGGCAGCAAGCTGCAGCTCCTTATAGAAAAAAACAACCTCCCCTTCTCAAAGGGAGAGGGGAGGAAATTCCTGCAGGCTCTGAATAAAAAATCAGAGCCTGCACCATCCTGCTGTCCTGCACAGGACAGAAAAAAAGCAATGTGGCCTAAGGGAGGAGGCCTTATATAGGGGGGCTAATTAAATCTTAATTAAATTACTTGGGCGGAATTAAAAATTCCACCGTCCTGCCAGCTTCACAGGGGCAGAACACCCCCCACTTGTGCTGCTGGTTAGGACGTAAGGGAATAGGAAATATAAAGGAAGGACTTACACTTCTCCTCCCTTATGGATCCACTTCTGACTTTGGCTCAAAAACTGCAGTGGCAGTATTCCAAAAACGGCCAAAAAAAAAAACAAGTGGAAACTTAGCCTGAAAGCAGTAATTCCCTGAGGTGAATAGACGTGATCGTTTTAGAGCACGCGGAGGGGGGGGGGGGTCGTTTGGTTGAGTTGGGGGATCGGCATTGGTTCGGCGCGGATGTATGGAGGTGTGCGTGATGTCAGGATGCTGGACAGACCAAACCTGCCTGTCTGCCTCAGAGGTGGCACTGCGCTCCTCCAGAAGAACAATGCAGATTTTTTATGGTGGGTGCGACGGTGGTGCTGGCTGGGCGGGTGCTTCAAATAAGCAGCGGGTGCTTTGGGTGCTGACTACTAACTTTCTTTCAGCAGCAGGCAGAGCAGGAGGAAGGCATCAGGAGGAAGGCATTCTAGGTGGCTGCCTATTTAGCCTATAGTAGTGATTTCCAACCAGGGTGCCTCCAGGTGTTGCAAAACTACAATTCCCAGCATGCCTGGACAGCCTAAGGTTGTCCAGGCATGCTGGGAGTTGTAGTTTTGCAACATCTGGAGGCACCCTGGTTGGGAAACACTGGCCTATAGGCAGAACCGACCCTGTCTGTGGGGGAGATAGCAGACACTGCTGACAGCCTTTGCCTCTCAGTCTGGTCGTCTCCCAGCTCTGTCAGTGAAAGCAGAGACGGCAGCTTTGCCTATTTTTACATTGTGCTCTGCAGAGTGATTGATAGGCCAGCCCAGTGCTAAGCCCACCCCACTACCTGTATTCCAACTGAGCTGGACAATTGTCATAGTCGGTCTCCAGTCAGAGACTGATAAAGAGCAGTGTGAGAAAGGATATGGGGACCACTAGTGTTTGCTGTTTTAGGGGGGATTTTCAAAGGTAAAATGGCTAAAAAACTAATCAAGTATATTGGAGAAGCACCTATATTCACAGGCACTATTCATTTCTGGAAAACATTTATTCATGATAGTGCCTTAAAATACAGTTTTGTTGTAAGAAAAAAAAATATTTCCATATGTCTTCATTAAAAATATTGCTCAGTTTCTCTTCTAATTATTCTTCAAAGATGATTTATGATCAGATTAATGGTCAGTGGCTAAAAATCCACTTAAAATATCATGCAAAAAAAAGGGGTGACAGAGACTGAGCAGTCATTTTCTCTAACGTATGTCATTCTGAATGGGACAAAGCAGGCAGCAATAGACTGTATGGATTCAAAAGAGAAACTTAGCAGAATTTTTAACGAAGACTGTAAAAATGTTGAGTTTTAGGCCCTTTGCCCTTTGCAGCTAATACAATTCTAGTCTTCATTTTGTACAGGTCAGGCTGAAAGATTAAAGTTGCAGACTGTCTGCATACTAGTATATGCTTAAAGGAGTAGTCCAATGGTGAAAAATTCTATACAGTTAGCAACAGTTTAAAAAGTTATATAACTTTGTAATATACTCACATAACCCATCTGGAACGGAAAGTACCTTTTTCAGTGATTTCTCTCTAAACAGGAAGCGCTGCATAATCCAGCATCTCGACGTACACTTCTTCTACAGCCTGTGGTCAGCTCCTCATTCCTTTCCTCATAGTTCTCAATATGTGAGTGCTCACCAATCACAGCACTCACACATTGAACCAATCACAGCAGTCCTGCTTGAGCCTGGTCACAGGGGTGCCGTGCTGTAAGCCAGGAGAAGTGTGAGGGGGAGAATGAGGACTGACACAGCTCCTGCCCCCCCCCCCCCCCCCCCCCCGAGCTCTGTTTACACAGGACCTCACTTATCATGGGGAGGTTTCAAGTTTGCACACGTTATAACAAGAGTATAACAAGAGTATAACAACCTTAGTCCTCATTATATTTCTCTTGTCGTATGACCATATTGGATGTAATTCTTATAGTATTATGGATAGAGGTAGTTCCTTTTCTTACATTGCAAATTTAGACACACCATTATTGATTGGGCTTGTGGCTCATTAGTATACTGTGAATTTAGGCCAGTAAGATCATTACAAGAAGGCTGAATATGTGAATCCTTCATTGAGTCCATTCAGACTCTGTGCTTTTAATTTGCATATCCACTTCGCCTCCTCACGAAGTAACATGCTATTTAAATTTCCGCGTCTCAGTCTCAATTTACATTGGGCTATCCCCCAGAACTTGAGTTCAAGCGGATTTTCCATATGGATTTCCCTTATATGTCATGAGATTGGAGTATACTGTCTGGTGTTAATTGTAAGTTTTAATATCATGGCTCAAATAAAAGTTACATTTTAATATTGGATGGGAAATAGAGGGTACTAGTGATCGCTTAGCAATCAATTGTGAAAGCTGAATGACACACATAGTGACAGCTATGTTGATTAGCATCCAGCTTTACAAGGAACAGATTTCCTTTTACAAGGAAAATGTATACTAAAAACTACAGTGATTTGCAGACTCCCAGGCTGCTATTTGTTTGGGATATATAGGTCCTAGACACATAAAAATGATATGTACATGATTAGGTAGTGAGTAACATATCACTTTTTTTTTTTTTTGCACTATGACTATTAACCCCATGGGGATGAAGCCCATTTTAACCCTAAGGACCAGGTAATTTTTTTGCAAATCTAACCACTGTCATTTTAACTATTAAAGGGGTTATCCAGGAAAAAACTTTTTTTTTATATATCAACTGGCTCCAGAAAGTTATACAGATTTGTAAATTACTTCTATTAGAAAATCTTAATCCTTTCAGTACTTATGAGCTTCTGAAGTTAAGGTTGTTCTTTTCTGGGAACCGCCCAGTTTAGAAGAAAATCCCCATAGCAAACCTCTTCTAAACTGGGCGTTTCCCGAGACACGTGTCATCAGAGAGCACTTAGACAGAAAAGAACAACCTTAACTTCAGAAGCTCATAAGTACTGAAAGGATTAAGATTTTTTAATAGAAGTAATTTACAAATCTAAAGACAAAATGTAGCCTGGACCTTCTAGTATATAAGAATAAATGATCTCTGGATCATGCTTCAATAATAATAATCAACAGTCTATTAAAATAATATAATGTAAGTTAAAATTAGATACTTCTCACAGGGCCCTTGTGAGAAGAACATACATAATAAAAGCAACCAACCAATAAAAATTATGCATGGAATTAATGTAACAGTATCACTGGCATAAATTGGCTTCTAATGTGTAACCAGTATGTGCCCGTTAGTGTAACAAATAAACACCAACTGCACAGGACAAGCAAAATAAGCAAAAGTGCTTAATAAATTGTTTCCCTCATATGTATGTTCAAAGTAAATGTGTCATTTTTGTATACAATATCAGACAGTTTGTAACAGTTTCAGATTGCGTTACCGATCTTTGTGGTGGCAACCCGGGCAGTAGATGTTATTCCCACAGTGCCTGGAAGTCTTTAGTGCACTGGGTCCTCTGTGCAGCGATTCCAGGTGTAGGCAGCTTAATCCAGCAAGGTCCGAATGGAGGCGGTGGCAGTCGCTTTCGGCTGATGGCGCTGGCAGACGCCGATGATCACAAGATGTCAAGAGGCTGCTGGCGCTGGCATGCGCTGGAGATGGTATAGTCCTCACCGCTAGCTGGATGGCGCCAGGGACTGTGCGCTGGTTGCGAAGAGCTCGCCTCGTTTTGCCGGCGTGTGACGTCAGCTGTTGTTGGAGCCGGGATCACTGCACCAGAGTGGATTTGCAATTGCTGGACCGGGCAAACAGCGGACTGGATGCGCTGATAGTTGTACAGTTCATAGGAGGTAACCGGCCTTAATGGATGGACACAGTTCACAAATATATTATGCCAGTTATTGTAATATGCCAGTTATCATGCATAAACGACTAGACGCGTTTCAGGGTTGTATAGTATAACCCTTTCCTCAGTACTTTCCTGACTACTGAGGAAAGGGTTATACTATACAACCCTGAAACGCGTCTAGTCGTTTATGCATGATAACTGGCATATTACACTTGGTTCGAGAACAGCAAAAAAAACAAAAAAAAAAACACGGCACACTGTTTGGGAAACTACACCCCTCAAGGAAGGTGACAAATTTTCGCTAAAGTTGGAGGTGAAAATGAAAATTGTTATTTTTTTCACAAAAATGCTGGTGTTACCCCAAAATTTTCATTTTCACAAGGGGTAATAGGAGAAAATGCCCCCCAAAATTTGTAACTCCAAATGAGTATTGAAATACCCCATTTGTGGATTTTAAGTGCTCTGTGGGCGCACTATAGGGCTCAGAAGAGAAGGAGCGCCATTGGGCTTTTGGAGGCGCACTACTTTGGGGTAACACCAGCATTTTAGTGAAAACATTTTTTTTTCATTTTCACGTCCAACTTTAACGAAAATTTGTCAAACACCTGTGGGGTGTTAAGGCTCACTATACCCCATGTTACATTCCGTGAGGGGTATAGTTTCCAAAATGGCGTCACATGTGGGTGTCTTTTTTTTTTTGCATTTATGCCAGAACCCCTGTGCTAAAAGGCCTAAAATGTACATAGTGCGCTCTCACTCCTGAGACATGTTGTTCGCTTGCAGAGCACTTTACAAATTTTGGTGTGTTTTTTTTCCTTTTACCTCTTTTGAAAATAAAAAGTATGGGGTAACACCAGCGTGTTAGTTTAAATCATTAATTTTTTTTACATTAACATGCTGGTGTAGACCCCAACTTTTCATTTTCACATGGGGTAAAAGGAGAAAAAGCCCCCCAAAATTTGTAACGCAATTTCTCCAGAATAGGGAAATACCCCATGTGTGGCCCTAAACTGTTGCCTTGAAATACAACAGGGCTCCAAAGTGAGAGAGCGCCATGCGCATTTGAGGCCTAAATTAGGGATTTGCATCGGGACAGACCTGGATGCAAGCATTACACTTGCCTCCGCCACCAAATTACGCTATGGCAGTGTTTTCCAAACAGGGTGCCTCCAGCTGTTGCAAAAATTCCAGCATGCCTGGACAGTCAATCGCTGTCTGGCAATACTGGGAGTTGTTATTTTGCAACAGCGCCTCGCGCTTTTGAAAAAGCCAGTCAATGGCGAAACATCAGGCAGGAGGGATATAAATTTTAGATCAGCACTGTGACGTTGGATCAAGAGTTGTATAGGGGATGCTGTACAGCTAGCGGCAGAAATATTTAATAAATCATCCAGCCAACACACACCAATGCTGGATGCATGGTACTCTGAAAGTGCAAATATTGGCTTTTAAACCAGATAGCTGTTTAAAATGAGACCAGAATAAAATCAGCTGATGAACCTATACATGCTACATAGCACAACTAACATATATAAGAACGTCCATGCAGAGTGCTCTAATTTTAATATGTCACTGCCACCTAGTGGCCACTGAGCACAATTTTCTTTATTTATTTTGTTATAATAAAAGTTTTATTAATTATTTTTGGGTGCCTCTGGTCAGGGTTATCCCTGAGGGGATTTATTTCCCCAAGGAAATTTGTTGTATGGCATCATAAAGTTGACATGTTTTTACTTTTGGAAGACATCAGAGGGCTTCAAAGTTCAGCAGCGATTTTCCAATTTTTCACAACATTTTCTAAATCTGAATTTTTCAGGGACCAGTTCAGTTTTGAAGTGGATTTGAGGGGTCTTCATATTATAAAAAACTGCATCCCCCAAAGTATTCAAAATGACATTCAGAAAGTGTGTTAACCCTTTAGGTGTTTCACAGGAATAGCAGCAAGGGGAAGGAAATCTTCATTTTTTAAACTCGCATGTTCTTGTAGACCCAGTTTTTGAAATTTTTACAAGGTTAAAAGAAGAAAAAGCCCCCTCAAAATTTGTAACCCAATTTCTCTCAAGTAAGGAAATACCTCATATGTGGATGTCAAGTACAAGAAGGGAAAGAGCAACAATGGAATTTTGGAGAGTGAGCTTTTCTGAAATGGCTTTTGGGGGGCATATCACATTTAGGAAGCTCCTATGGTGCCAGAACAGCAAAAAAAACAACAACATGGCATACTATTTCGGAAACTACACCCCTCAAGAAATGTAACAAGGAGTCCGCTGAGCCTTAACACCCCACAGGTGTTTGAAGACTTTATGTTAAAGTCGGATGTGTAAATGAATTTTATTTTTTTTTCACTAAAATGCTGGTTTTCCCCAAATTTTACATTTTTACAAGGGGTTATAGGAGAAAATTCCCCCCAAAATTTGTAACCCCATCTCTTCTGAGTATGGAAATACCCCATGTGTGGACGTCAAGTGCGAACTACAATGTGGCCGAACTACAATGCTCAGAAGAGGAGGAGTCACATTTGGCTTTTGGAAATTTGGAAATTCAGCAAATTTTGCTGAAATGGTTTTTGGGGGGCATGTCGCATTTAGGAAGCCCCTATGGTGCCAGAACACACACAAAAAAACACATGGCATACTATTTTGGAAACCACACCCATCAAGGATCGTAACATGGGGTACAGTGAGCCTTAACACCCCACAGGTGCTTGACAAATTTCTGCTAAAGTTGAACATGAAAAGGAAAATTTTTATTTTTTCCACTAAAATGCTGGTGTTACCCCAATTTTTTCATTTTCACAAGGAGTAATAGGAGAAATAGCCTCCCAAAATTTATAACCCCATTTCTTCTAAGTATGGAAATACCCCATATGTGGATGTAAAGTGCTCTGCGGGCGAACTACAATGCTCTGAAGAGAAGGAGCGCCATTGAGCTTTTGGTGAGAGAATTTGGTTGGAATAGAAGTGGGAGGCCATGTGCATTTACAAAGCCCCCCGTAGTGCCAGAACAGTGGACCCCCCCCACATGTGACCCCATTTTGGAAACTACACCCCTCACAGAATTTAATAAGTGGTGCAGTGAGTATTTACACTTCAATTTCGGACACATTCTCTTGCAAAAAGCCCAATGGCGCTCTTTCTCTTCAGACCATTGTAGTTCGCCCCCAGAGCACTTTACATTCCCATATGGGGTATGTTCTTACTCAGAAGAAATGGGGCTACAAATTTTGGGGGGTCGGTCACCCCTAGTATTGAGACGAGGGACATTAACAGCTGAGCAAAATGTGCAGGACATCCTACGGCCCTGTGTTGTCACTTATGGCAGGGCTTCCAACTGGCATTTTCAGAAGAAAAATGCATTCTGACTAGATGTGGCTGAACAGGATCTTAGAGTCTCCTTTCAACTGTACAGTTTTCCCTAATAAATGTATATTTTCACTCCAATATTGTAATAATTTACATATATTATCATTACATTCACACAACTCATTCTTGGTATGTAATTTTTTTTCCCCGTCAATGAGTGTATTTGAACTATGTGAATATTAGATACATTTGCTTGTTGTCAAAAATGATTAAAGGCAGTGTAAAAGAATAGTACCAAGATCATAGTATAATGTCTGTATATTGCTCAAAGTGCCAGTAGAGGGCATCGTAGCATAACTGTAAATTCACTTTTGGCATGAACACCTTGTCCTAAACAAAAACAAAAAAAATAGCTAACATTTTTTGATTGCGCAAATTGCAATCAACATAAGATATAATATATATAGTCTAAAGTTTTGCACATTATCTTGTTAATAAATAAAGAATGAAACTTAATATTAAGAACTTGTATTACAGAATTAATTGAAAATGTATAATTACATTATCCATTACTTTTACAGAGTTCTTGACTCCTGGAGTTGGAAATAAGGCTGCATTACAATTTGGAAGCTCATAACTATATCATATGTAAATGTGGAGGAGGAAAATATATGATCTCTGTATTTATTTATGTATATATGTACAGTGGTGCTTGAAAGTATGAAATGCTTTTAGAATTTTCTATATTTCTGCATAAATTTGACCTAAATTAACCCAATATTTTTTTTTTTAATCATAATGGTAGCTAAAGAAACAAAATAAAACAAATCAGCAAAAAATATTAGATCAGCATTTATTTATTAAGGAAAATTATAAAATATCACACATTTGTGAGTGGCAAAAGGATGGTAACCTTTGCTTTCAGCATCTTATACGATCCCCTTGTGAAGCAACAACTGAATGCCTGCATAGTAATTGTATATTAGTGTTGACCATAGTCTTGGAGGAAATTTAGCCCATGCTTCTGTATAACACAGAATATGTATAACTCTGTTATGTTGGTGGATCCGCACCCCCATCTGCCCCTCCACTGTAATATTAGTCTGCCCCCCCCTCTCAGATTAATATCCCCCATATAGTGACAAGATTTCCTTAATTTGCATAATAATAAAGGGGACAGGGCAGAAGGAGAATATAGAGGAGGCAGGGGAGCTGGGGGAGCTTGCTTCCAATGGGCACTGGATAGCAGCTAAAGATTACAGTGCCAAAACTCTGCCTATAGCCAATGTATATAGGTAAGTGACCTCTTTTTGTAAAGCTGTTCACCGGCACTATAACCCAGTATATTGGGTTTAGTGCGGGGGAACAGGGTGTCAGATACTCTTTAACCCCTTAATAACATAGGTCATAAATGCATGTCCTGGTGTCCTGCTACTTAACGCACCAGGACATACATTTAAGTCTTGTACACGACACTAGCATTGGACCAGTGCTCGCATCATACACAACAGGTCCCAGCTGCTATCAGCAACCTTGGACCTGCCGATAATGGTGGACATCAACAATCTCATTTGTTTATTTTTATCTGTTAACCCCTTAACGACCAAGGACGTATATTTACGTCCTTGGCCGGCTCCCGCGATATAACGCAGGGTCACGCGGCGACCCCGCGTCATATCGGGTCGGTCCCTGAATGTATCTGATGCCGGGACCCGGGGCTAATAGCGCGTGGCAGCGATCGTGGTGCTGCGCGCCATTAACCCTTTAGACACGGCGTTCAAAGTTGAACACCGTGTCTAAACCGAAAATAAAACCTTCCCGGCTGCTCAGCGGGGCTGATCGGGACCACCGCAGTGAAAATGCGGTATCCCGATCAGCTGGGACACGAGCGGAGGTCCTCTTACCTGCCTCCGGTGTGTCCTCTCGGCGATTGATTGCTCCAAGCCTGAGATTCAGGCTTGAGCAATCGACCACCGATAACCCTGATCACTGCAAAGCTATGGCTTTGCAGTGAACAGGGTATAAGATCAGTGTGTGCAGTGTTATAGGACCCTATGGGACCTATAACACTGCAAAAAAATAAGTGTAAAAAAAAGTTAATAAATGTGATTTAACCCTTTCCTTAATAAAAGTTCAAATCACCCCCCTTTTCAAATAAAAAACACCATGTAAATAAAAATAAATATAAACATATGTGGTATCACCGCATGTGTAAATGTCCGAACTATAAAAATATATCATTAATTAAACCGCACGGTCAATGGCGTAAGCGCAATTTTTTTTTCCAAAATAACGTATTTTTGGTCGCTTTTTATATCATGAAAAAATGAATAAAAAGCGATCAAAAAGACCGATCAATACACAAATGGTACTGCTAAAATCTTCAGATCACAGCGCAAAAAATACTCATACTGCCCCATATGTGGAAAAATAAAAAAGTTATAGGGGTCATAAAATGACAATTTTAAACGTATACGTTTTTCTGCATGTAGTTATGATTTTTTACAGAAGTACAACAAAATCAAACCTATATAAGGAGGGTATCATTTTAACCGTATGGACCTACAGAATAAAGATAAGGTGTCATTTTTACCGAAAAATGTACTGCGTAGAAACGGAAGCCCCCAAAAGTTACAAAATGGCGTTTTTTCTTCAATTTTGTCACACAATGATTTTTTTTCCCGTTTTGCCGTAGATTTTTGGGTAAAATGACTGATGTCACTGCAAATTAGAATTGGTGGCACAAAAAATAAGCCATCATATGGGTTTTTAGGTGCAAAATTGAAAGGGTTATGATTTTTAAAAGGTGAGGAGGAAAAAACGAAAGTGCAAAAACGGAAAAACCTGTGGTCAATAAGGGGTTAAAGAAAGAATAATAAACAAACAGCCTAACATTTACTAATAACACATTTATGACATTTAAAAATGAAAGTAAAAATCAGTGTCCAATGTAGCCACCCTTCTTTTTAATAACAGTCATAAGCCTTTCTTTCATGAAGTCTGTCTGTTTCTTGATCTGTTGAATCTGTGTACTATCAACTATTTATGAAGCAGCAACAACAGCCTCCCATACACAGTTCAGAGAGGTGGTCTGTTTTCCTTCTCCCATTTAGGAAGGGCTCAATAGGGTTTAGGTCAGGTGAGGAAAGGGCCATGTAATAAATTATACCCCAAGGCTGTAATATTCAATAACTGCAACCTACCTGGAGTGGCCAGAAATGCAAGGTGTTCAGTGCTCACAGACATGGTAAAGGTAAGGAAGGCTGAAACCCAAGCAACACTGAACAAGACACATAAATTGAGTGTAAAGAAAATTCGAAGAAATATCTAAAAACAGATTTTTCAAAACTTTTATGTACTAATGAGATGAGAGTGACTTCCTGATGGATGGTCCTATGACTGGATCATTAATGGGCCTAAAGCTCTACTTAGACTCAGATGGCAGCAAGGTGGATGTGGGAGGACTGGTATGGGCTGGTATTATCAAAGATGAGCTAGTTGGATTTTTTTCGGGTTAAAGATTAGTATACTGTGAGGATACTGGTGGTGGATCCTCTGTGTCAGTGGGGTGATGACGTGGGCCGTACCAGGGGAACGGAGTCTAAGGGGTTACTGGTTTTCACCAGAGCCTGCCGCAAAGCGGGATGGACTTGCAGCAGCAGGTAACCCCCAGGTCGTTCCACCCGATAGCGACTCAACCCCAACTGACGGCTGAGACTGGCGCGGTACAAGGGATTAGGCAAGAGCAAGGTCGGATGTAGCAGAAGGTCAGGGCAGGCAGCAAGGATCGTAGTCAGGGGCAACAGCAGGTCTGGAACACTGGCTTGGGACATACACAGGAAACGCTTTCACTGGCACTGAGGCAACAAGATCCGGCCATGCTGGGAAGGGGAAGTGAGTATTTAGTGAGTGGGGCCGCGCGCGCCAGGACTGAGCCGGCGGGGGACAGGACAGGTGAGGGGATTGGGATGCGAGCCGCGAGCGGGCGCGTCCCGCTACACGGGTCGCATCCCCGCCGGTAACACTGATGCAGCGCTCCCGGTCAGCGGGTCTGACCGGGGCACTGCATGAAGGTGAACGCCGCGAGCGCTCTGGGGAGGAGCAGGGACGCGGAGCGCTCGGCGTAACAGTATCCCCCCCTTGGGTCTCCCCCTCTTTTTGGAGCCCAAGAACCTGCGAATGAGCTCCTTGTCGAGGATATTATCCTCGGGTTCCCAAGACCTCTCTTCGGGGCCACAATTCTCGCAATCTACGAGAATTTTTTTTTTTTACCTCTGACCATTTTGGACGCGAGGATTTCCTTAACAGCGAAGACATCAGAGGAGCCAGAGACAGGAGCTGGAGCGACAACCTTGGGAGAGAAGCGGTTAAGAACGAGAGGTTTGAGAAGTGAAACATGAAAGGAGTTAGGAATACGGAGAGAAGGGGGAAGAAGAAGTTTGTAGGAGAGAGGATTGATTTGACTCTTTATTTTAAAAGGTCCAAGATAACGTGGTCCCAGCTTATAGCTGGGAATACGGAAGCGGATATACTTGGCAGAGAGCCACACTTTGTCCTCAGGAGCGAAGACAGGAGGAGTTCTTCTCTTCTTATCGGCATGTCTCTTCATACGAGACAAGGCCAGTAGGTGCGACTTTTGAGTCTCCTTCCAGATGACAGAGAAGTCCCGGGTAACTTCATCAACAGCAGGCAATCCAGAAGAAGTGGGAATGGGGAGGGGGGCAGAGGGTGACGGGCCGTACACCACAAAGAACGGGGATTTGGCGGAGGATTCAGAGTTTTTGAAATTGTACGAGAATTCAGCCCAGGGTAGAAGGTCGACCCAATCGTCTTGGCAGGAGGAGACAAAATGTCGCAAATAGTCACCAAGGATCCATAAATTTTTATCTCTGCGGCGAGTCCTCTCTTCATGGGTCAGGCAAGACTGATCCACTTGCATAGCCTCCTCGACGAGAGGCACAGGGGTAGATTGCAAAGGATACTGGGAGAGAGGTGCCCAGAGATCAAGGTCCTTTTCCTGGCGGAGCTCCTGGCGTCTTTCAGAAAAACGCATGTCAATGCGGGTGGCCAAATGGATAAGTTCATGCAGGTTGGCAGGAATTTCTTGTGCGGCCAGCACATCCTTGATGTTACTGGATAGGCCTTTTTTAAAGGTCGCACAGAGGGCCTTGTTGTTCCAAGATAATTCAGAGGCGAGGGTACGAAATTTGATGGCGTATTCGCCTACAGAAGAATTTCCGCAAGGCTGTTTCGGCAGAAGAGGCTCGAGCTGGTTCCTCGAAGATACTACGAACCTCAGCGAAGAAGGACTGAACAGTGGCAGTGACAGGATCGTTGTGGTCCCAGAGCGGTGTGGCCCATGACAAGGCCTTCCCAGACAGGAGACTAACCACGAAAGCCAACTTTGACCGTTCTGTGGGAAATTGGTCCGACAACATCTCCAAATGTAGGGAACATTGAGACAGGAAACCACGGCAGAGTTTAGAGTCCCCATCATTTTTGTCCGGCAGGGACAAGCGGAGGTTAGGAGCGGCCACTCGCTGCGGAGGAGGTGCAGGAGCTGGCGGAGGAGATGGTTGCTGCTGTAGCTGTGGCAGAAGTTGCTGTAGCATGGCGGTCAACTGCGACAGCTGCTGTCCTTGTTGGGCGAACTGTTGTCCTAGTTGCGCCTGTTGAGACTGCTGGGCGACCACCGTGGTAAGGTCAGCGACAACTGGCAGCGGGACCTCAGCGGGATCCATGGCCGGATCTACTGTTAGGATTCGGCAGGCTGGATGTGGATCCTCTGTGTCAGCGAGGGATTGGCGTGGACCGTACCGGTGGATCGGTTCTAGGTTGCTACTGGTATTCACCAGAGCCCGCCGCAAAGCGGGATGGTCTTGCTGCGGCGGTAGCAACCAGGTCGTATCCACCGGCAACAGCTCAACCTCGCTGACTGCTGAGAAGGCGTGGGACAGAAGGACTAGACAGAGGCGAGGTCAGACGTAGCAGAAGGTTAGGGCAGGCGGCAAGGTTCGTAGTCAATGGTGATAGCAGAAGGTCTGGAAACACTGGTATGGCAAACACAGGAAACGCTTTCTCTAGGCACAAGGGCAACAAGATCCGGCAATGCTGGGAAGGGGAAGTGAGGTTATATGAACAAGGAGCAGGTGGAAGCTAATTACAGTGATTTGGCCAGGCACCAATCAGTGGTGCACTGGCCCTTTAAATCTTAGAGAGCTGGCGCGCGCGCGCCCTAGAGAGCGGAGCCGCGCGTGCCAGGACGTGACAGCTGGGGACCGGGACAGGTGAGTAGCTTGGGATGCGATTCGCGAGCGGGCGCGTCCCGCTATGCGAATCGCATTCCCCACCGGCAGTGTCAGTGCAGTGCTCACGGTCAGCGCGTCTGACCGGGGTTCTGCAGAGAGGAAAACGCCGCGAGCGCTCCGGGGAGGAGCAGGGACCCGGAGCGCTCGGCGTAACACATATGATGATAAATCTTCCCAAGTTTACAACATCATTTCTAAGTACTGGAATATTCTGAAGGCAAACCCACAAATTGAGGAAGTGATCACTGACCGTCCGTTAATCATGTATTGGAGAGGTAGAAGCCTCAAAGATTGATTTGTGCATAGCCCAAAAAGGCAGACACATGGTTGCAGAGAAAAACCTTTGGCAACTTCTCATGTGGCACCTGTGTGGCATGCCCCTAGATGACACACTCTAATTAATGGACAAGCTCCACGACCGGGGAAAGATTTTTTTCTAGGAACGTAACTGACTGTAAAACTAAGGGTCTCATCTATTTGTGTCAATGTCAGTGCCCAATGGACAACATAGCCAAAACCTTCAGAGAATTGAGAAGGCAGATAGGGGAACATTTGGCATAAACACAATACCCCTATTGCAAGACACATACATGATAAACATCAGGGCAATGGAAACTGTCAGGATCCGGATGGGTATACTGTGAGGATACTGGTGGTGGATCCTCTGTGTCAGTGGGGTGATGACGTGGGCCGTACCAGGGGAACGGAGTCTAAGGGGTTACTGGTTTTCACCAGAGCCCGCCGCAAAGCGGGATGGACTTGCAGCGGCAGGTAACCCCCAGGTCGTTCCACCCGATAGCGACTCAACCCCAACTGACAGCTGAGACTGGCGCGGTACAAGGGATTAGGCAAGAGCAAGGTCGGACGTAGCAGAAGGTCAGGGCAGGCAGCAAGGATCGTAGTCAAGGGCAACGGCAGAGGGTCTGGAACACTGGCTTGGGACATACACAGGAAACGCTTTCACTGGCACTGCGGCAACAAGATCCGGCCATGCTGGGAAGGGGAAGTGAGTATTTATAATGAGGGCACAGGTGTGAGTGCTGATTGAGCCAGGCGCCAATCAGTGGCGCGCTGGCCCTTTAAATCGCAGAGAGCCGGCGCGCGCGCCCTAGGGAGCGGGGCCATGCGCGCCAGGACTGAGCCGACGGCGGACAGGACAAAGGGATTGGGATGCGAGCCGCGAGCGAGCGTGTCGCATCCCCGCCGGTAACACTGATGCAGCGCTCCCGGTCAGCGGGTCTAACCGGGGCGCTGCATGAAGGTGAACGCCGCCAGCGCTCCGGGGAGGAGCAGGGACCCGGAGTGCTCGGCGTAACAGGAACGCCCTTAGCTTTATGATAATTGATGCAGTCATCCCATCACCAAGAGTGGGTAATTACAATTGAACATTGCTTCAGAGAGAACTTCAGTGGATATACAGAATGTGTTCTTTCTCTCCATTTGGCCTGAATGAGGCAATGTTATTTGGCATTTGGCAGTAGGGATGTAAAAATGTATTTAACTAAATGTTTGTTTTTTATAACAACATTTTTATAAATTGTTTCATAAAGTGTGTGTGTGTTTAACTTTTTATTTTATTTTAACATTTTTTATGTAGTACTACTACTCCCAGCATGGAACACACTGTTCCATGCTGGGAGTAGTAGTACCTGTACTATAGACATATCGTCCCGGGTGTCAGTCCTGACACCCGATGCAATCGTCCATAATATAGCAGAGATGCGGCTCTATACAGTGCTCCCATCTCTGCTCTATACTCAGGCCATATGAAAAAAACACAACAAGAAGCGCTCCATAGTGCATTAAAAGAGTAGGTAAGCTATACTGATAGTTACTGGTAGCGCTTACCCCGTGAGTTGTGCTAAGAGACCCAGGCACAACACTGATAGAAAGTATTCCAAAATGCAGCCAGTCCCGCCACCAGAAAACCTCCAAACTCCAAAAAGGACTTCAAACGGCGCAGAATGGATAGGAGCAATGTAGATAGAAATACATTTATTCTGGAACAACGCGTTTCGACGCCAGAACAGGCGTCTTTTTCAAGTTCACAACATATAATAGTCAGATAAGGGTATTTATACACATTTAAAACACATGTAATTGACTTACAACATGTAGTTCCTCCATGCACGTCAGACCGGAAGTGATCGTCAGGGTCATGGCATGCCAGAGGAAGTAAAAAGACATGGACCGGAATGTAGCAGTGAGTATAAAAAATCTGCATAAATAATTATAACAATACACATAAATCACAGATATAAGGTGCATAAGAAAAAAGAGGAAAGAGAATATTCTTGTTATGCAACATTCTCTATCGTTTCATTTAATCCATCAGGATGGAGACATTTTAATTTGAAAATCCAATAGGATTCCTTGTTGATCAGTTTACGGAATCAATCCCTCTGATCAGCAGGAATCCCATCGATAATAGTAAGTTTTAATAATGCCGGATCGTTTTTATGCTTTTGTGCAAAATGTCGGGATACACTATGTAATGGATATACCTTCCTAATATTAAATCGATGTGCATTCAGACCCACGTATTGAAATAGGCACGGGCATTCTAACAAATAGACTGCATAGCTAGTATCACAATCAAAAATGCCTTTAATCTGAAAGGTTTCATTTGTGACATTAGATTTGAATGAAGAAGATTTGTCTTGAAGGATCTCACAGCATAAGCATCTATTCTTATTGCACCTATGTACTAAAGGTTTAGATAATTGAGTCATATTGCTAGCTGCAGTTTTTTCTCTAAACTTACTCGGAACTAAATAATTGTGCAGGGACCTAGGTTTCCTGAAGGTAATGCGGGGACTAAATCCTTCAGGATAGGGTCATTTTTTATAATTGGCCAATGTTTCACAAGAATTTTCTGTGATTCAGAGGTAAATTTTTTTTATTTTATCTAGTTTTTTGACATATCATTTAAACTTTTGTCTTTTATTTTTGTAAGTTGTTGTTGTTTTAGATTCTTGGTTTTGTTATATGCCGGCACTAGAATTTGCTTGGGACAGTTTTTTTAAATAAAAATCTTCTTTTGTAAAATCTGGGATTGTATTTTAAAATCTGAGTCATCCGTGCAGTTCTTACGGATTCTAAGATATTGGCCAAATGGCACATTACGAAGCCACTTGGGGTAATGGCAACTACGGTAGTCTAAAAAAACTATTGACATCAACAGTTTAAAAAAAGTTTTAGTTTTAAAATGACCAGAATCTGATTTAAAAATTTCCAAATCCAAGAACTGCATGGATGACTCAGAAAAATGGGGTGTAAAATTAAGACCCCAAGTATTGTCATTAAGAGCAGATACAAAATTAAGAGCTTGTGCATGTGAAACAGTCCAAAAAATAAAAAAGATCGTCTATATAACGCCTATAATAATAAATATACTTAAAATAGGGAAGATCAGGCTGTGCGATGTAGTGGGACTCGAAACGCCCCATGAACAAATTGGCATAACTTTGGGGCGAATCGAGTCCCCATCGCACAGCCTTTGATCTGACGGAAAACTTGATTGTTAAAATCAAAAGAATTGTGCTCCAGAATAAATAGAATTGCTTCAATAATAAAATCAATTTGCTCCTTGCTAAAAAATTCCTCTTGCTTTAAAAAATGTAGAACTGCTTGAATGTCAAGTACAAAAGTTTGCACGTGACCGTGAGGATTAAGCCACCAATCAGATACGCAAGTGGCCCAGAAAAAATATACAAGTTTATAACCCTCACGAATCATCGTCAAACTTACAAAACAATGAGAATAAGAATATCATTCAAAACAAAATAGAGACTCATCTATATCTAGGACCTCTAATTCAGTTAACCCTTCTAATTATTACAAAAAACGTCCCAAACAGTCCACAGAAACATCTAACTACAGAACTATAGTTAATTCCTCCTATAAGAGAAATAAACACGCTCACGGGACTTCCCAGGTTAATCTTAATAGAAACATGAAAATTACACCAATTGTTTCTAAAAATCATGAAATTCAAAATAGCAATCAGATTATAGTTGCTATGGGACAACCCATTGATAATACTAACCCTATAGTTTCAACTAATTCAGATAATATTGTTACTGTTGAGTGCAAAACAGTACTGAATCAATACCTCTTGATCTTTCTATTCTTACTTCTCATGATGACACAATTATTTGTACTAATTTTGATGAATTATCTTCAACTAACACTACCTTAGAAATAGTGTCTGGGTCTACTTCCAATATTAGCTCACCCTCTTTTTTAGGTTGCCGTCCTGTCCATGCCGATGTTGTTCAGTTGCTACCGACAATATCCAGCCCTCAGACAGGGAAAATCACACAATTTTTCTCCATCACAACACTATCATCAGTTCACAAGTCAGTAAAACGAAAACACGATATAGAGGTTGCAGAGGTGGAATCAAACGAAACAAACATCAATTATGTACACCCAGCTACCCATAACACAAAATCAAAAGAAGAACCGATTTTAAAATGATTCAATTTGTCCACATATTTACTGAAAGAAAATGAAATTAAATTATTGACCCATGGACTTTCATTTTGCCCCACAACAAAGCCAGACACCTTCCAATTATTCCTAGATTTGAATAAATATGTTAGGCAATTAACTCTCTCTCACCATTTTTCCATTCTTTCAAAACAAAATATTTCCCAATATTGACACAGATGCCTCCTCTTTTGTATTTGATTCACTTGCAACAGCACATATAAGTAACCAATCACCTGTGGGTCCATCGGATTTACCGAAATCCATATTTCATGTTGATGTGAAACCTGTGTCACAGTTTTACCCCATTCACCACCGTGGGGGTTATTTAGAAACTTTTTACACCATGATATCCAATGAATTTCGTTCTCTCACAGTCAATCCATTCACTTTTAGTGACAATCTCACCCCCCCCCCAGAACGCAGTGCCATTCTGTCCCTACAGTCTAATCCTAATATCATCATACGCCCCGCTGACAAGGGGGTGGGATTGTCATTTTAAATAAATCCGCTTACCTAAAAGAGGCAAGCAATATTTTATCCGACTCTGATTATTATGAACCATTAGATTCTGATCCGTCACTTGAGTACTATGCACTTTACAGTAACCTTTTAGAAAGGGCTAACAATTTAAAGTCACTAACAAAAAAGAAAAAGCTTGTTAGGATTCGGCAGGCTGGAGGTGGATCCTCTGTGTCAGAGAGGGATTGGCGTGGACCGTACCGGTGGACCGGTTCTAAGTTGCTACTGGTATTCACCAGAGCCCGCCACAAAGCGGGATGGTCTTGCTGCGGCGGTAGCAACCAGGTCGTGTCCACCGGTAACAGCTCAACCTCACTGACTGCTGAGAGTGGCGTGGGACAGGAGGACTAGACAGAGGCGAGGTCAGACGTAGCAGAAGGTCAGGGCAGGCGGCAAGGTACGTAGTCAAGGGCAACGGCAGAAGGTCTGGTAACACTGGTAAGGCAAACACAGAAAACGATTTCACTGGCACTGAGGCAACAAGATCCGGCAATGCTGGGAAAGGGAAGAGAGGTATTATAGGCATGGAGCAGATGGAAGCAATTACACTGATTCGGCCAGGCAACAATTAGTGGTGTACTGGCCATTTAAATCTTAGAGAGCCGTCGCGCGCGCGCCCTAGAGAGCGGAGCCGTGCGCGCCAGGACGTGACAGCCGGGGAACGGGACAGGTAAGTAGATTGGGATGCGACCCGCGACCGGGCGCGTCCCGCTATGCGGATCGCATCCCCGCCGGCAGTGTCAGAGCAGGGACCCGGAACTCTCGGCGTAACAAAGCTTTTTAACTATTAAATCACACCAACTAGCTACATTTTATTACCTGCCAAAGATGCACAAGTATGCTTATGATCCACCCGGTCGCCCAATTATATCGGGGATCGGGTCGATCACTAGCCACTTGTCACATTATATCGATTTATTTTTGCAGCCGTTGGTGATACAATTGCCAACATATTTAAAAGACTCCACGCAATTGATTCATGAGTTAGATCTTCTTACTATTCCCGAAAATTGTTCTTTTGTAACTCTTGATGTTTCGGCACTTTACTCCAATATCAAAAGCACTTTAGGCATTCAAGCAGTTCTACATTTTTTAAAGCAGGAGGAATTTTTTAGCAAGGAGCAAATTGATTTTATTATTGAAGCAATTCTATTTATTCTGGAGCACAATTCTTTTGATTTTAACAATCAAGTTTTCCGTCAGATCAAAGGCTGTGCGATGGGGACTCGATTCGCCCCAAGTTATGCCAATTTGTTCATGGGGCGTTTCGACAACTTACAAAAATAAAAGACAAAAGTTTAAATGATATGTCAAAAAACGAGATAAAATACAATTTTTTGACCACATATAATTGTGCCTCTGAATCTATAAGAAAAATTCTTGTGAAACATTGGCCAATTATAAAAAATGACCCTATCCTGAAGGATTTAGTCCCAGATTGCCCCCGCATTACCTTCAGGAAACCTAGGTCCCTGCACAATTATTTAGCTCCGAGTAAGTTTAGAGAAAAAACTGCAGCTAGCTGGTCTGTGCTCCTATAACGTTAGTTCAATTATTGTTCAATTATCGTCATTGTTTGAGTACCTATCCATCCTACCCATGCAGATACTTTAGGGGTTTATTGTTATCAATCTTCACATCCCTTTTACTCCTGATAGCTATATCCAGCACTAGTGACTAATTAACGCTTTTTATATAACTTTTTCCCATTACCTATCTGTGGCATCTATATCTTGTAACACCGGCTGAAAATATGGTGTATCTTATTTATTAAGTGTTAAAAAAATTTCAGCAAAAGCATAAATATGTATGCAATGTTTAATTTTTTTTTAAACATATTTAGTACTTGGTGAACAGCATTAAAAACATAACAATAATAAAAAAAAAGAATTTAATATGATGGATATTCCTAATGATATATGGGATGGTAAAAGGAATGTTGGGGAGTTTGCCTATAGAAGTGCAGGGACATCAACAAAATCACACTGTGAAAATAAAAAAGAATTGTGCAGCTCACAGTTTTCCAGCCGAGGTATAGTGATTTACACCTACACCAGGTGTATGAATTACAAAGGAATACCTGAAAGACACCACCCAAATAGTAAACATTTTAGAATCTTTTCAATGGTCAGATAATTTCATCTTGGCTACTTTAGATGTCTCATCACAATCAGGGTTTGGCAGCAACTAAGCACTTTCTCACCCAGGGCCACATTAAAGCACCTCAAATCAAATTTATTATTTCTGCCATTCACTTTATTCTCACACATAACTATTTTTATTTTAATGGTGAGTATTATTTACAGTTAATTGGCACCGCTATGGGCACCAGATTTGCGCCAAGTTACGCAAATTTATTTATGGCGGCATGGGAGGAGAAAACCATCTCTCCTCAACTTGGCGCAGATCTGGTTCTCTGGCATAGATATATTGATGACATTACCTTGATTTGGGATGGCACTGTTTCTGAGTTGGAATTATTTATTCACAATTTAAATTTTAATTCACATTTTCTTCACTTCACTTCGCACATCAGTAAACAATCTGTCACTTTTTTAGATCTGTAAATTAACATCAACGCAGGAAAATTATTTTGTAACACATTTAGAAAGCCGACCGCTAAAATAGCTATATTGGCTATGAAAGTTGCCATCTACCAAGATGGCTGATGAAAGTCCCTAAGGGACAGTTCAGACGTCTAAAACGGAACTGTACTTCAGAAAGCACTTTTTTGAAAGAAGCAAATTCTCTTACTACATTATTCAAAGAAAAAAAATTACCCTGATTCCACCTAAATGAGGCTTTAGACCAGGTCAAAAAACTTGACAGATCTTCTTTTTTCACACCAAAAGAACCTCATGTAGACACATCTGATCACATTATTAAGATTGTTTTGCCATTCAATTGCGAACACAAGAAAATTGAAAAAACTTATCAATAAACACTGGCACACAATCAAACAGGATAAAGAACTGGGGTGGTCTCTACCAGATCATCCACCCGTGGTTTAAACCAAAGCTCCAAATCTGGGACTAATGGTTGCTCCTTCTGTTAAACCTCCACTGAACTCCACTAACAGTTCTAATACATGGCTTAACACTAAAGTTTTTTTTTTGCTGTGGCTTATGTTAAAATTGTTTAAAAATTAAAGGTCCTAAAAAGACCACTGATGTTGCTGCTGCGAGCAGCGATTTCAAGTGGTCCATAGAAGACCATATCTCCTGTGGCACTACTAGGGTTATATACGTGATCGAATGCAGTTGTAAAAAACAATATATAGGGAGGACGAAAAGAGCTCTAAAAATCCATATTGCAGAACACCTCGCCAATATCAAAAATGGCATTTTAAAGCACCCCTTATCGGCACATTTTACTACAGTTCACCATAAAGATGTTAAAAATTTATCCTTCATTGGGATACAGAGGATCAAAAGAGATTGGAGAAGAGGTAGCTTTATAACCAAAATGTCGAGGGCAGAAAGTAGGAAAATATATGAATTTAATACAATGGAACCTAATGGTTTAAATTCCCACTTCGAATTGATTGGTTTTCTGTAGGGGATGCACTGAGCCCCAGTACACGTCTTTCTGATCTGAGGACGACTGCTTGGGCCCAATGTGTCCCCTTCATTCACTGCGGATCAACACACTTTCCATTACTTCCACATTTTTATTTTTACTTTTATTTTTATTTTATATTTATTTTTATTCTATTTATTATTTATTTTTTATTCTTTTCATTCCTTTTGTTCTTATTCTTATTTTCATTTTTATTCTCATACTCATATTTATTTTTACTTTATCTTTATTTTTTTTATTTGTATTTTTATTTTATTCTTATTTTTATTTCTATATTTATTTCATTTTCATTTTTATTTGTATTTTTATTTTATTTTTATTCTATTTCACATTTTCATTTTTATTTTTATTTCATTTTCTTTAATTTTTCTTTTCTTTTATTTTATTTCACTCATATTTTATCCATGTTTATACTATTCATGATTGAATATTTTTCTATTGTGCTGAATTTTATTTCATGCTTGTTTGTTACAATGTAATACTATAATGTAATTCTTTTAAAAGTATGTATAGTTAACATAGTATCCACTTGTTGGATACAAATCTATCCCATTTCTTGCTTTCTACGAAACATACAGCTTATGTACATTTACTCTGATTAACATATGGGT
The DNA here is from genome assembly GCF_029499605.1 of Hyla sarda. NCBI lineage: Eukaryota > Metazoa > Chordata > Amphibia > Anura > Hylidae > Hyla > Hyla sarda. Next base: position 310,812,433 of record NC_079191.1, on the reverse strand, counting down.
ATATAAGGACCTACTAGACAAACTGATCTACACTTCTGCTGAAGAAAGGGCCACTTTGAATGGTTAAGAGCCCTGAAACGCGTCTAGAGTGTTAATAACGCATCCACAAATTCACAACCAATAGTGTACCAATCTGCACTGAATTATCCACCTGGGTCGAACGGAATATCCAGCCATCACTGCTTGCAACATCTGCAGTCACCCAGTCTACAGCCCATTGCTCATGGCTCGCTCGGCAATTCATCCCGACAGCTGGCTATCATCATCAACCAAGTGTCTCTGACGTCAGACGCCATCGATTTACACGAAGTTCACGCCAGAACATTGGAAAGGTGTCGCTTTGCAACTACCATCTCAGCGGTAAATCACGGGTCTGTGGCAGGAAGACCAGCTGCGGGGACGCATGCCAGCGTCCCGACATTGAGTACCACCGTTCTGCAAGCGGACCTCAAAATACGCAGCAGGTAACACCATCAGCCGGTAAATATACTTATCCATTTGGACTGGGAGACACCATTTTGTATTGTACATTGACTTTCTTATCATTCCAATTCACCAGATGCCGGACTATTGAATTTCTAGTAATTACTATTTACTCCCAGTGTGGGATACCTGTGGTATTAGGTTTGGCAGCAATCTTTTATACTATCCTATTGATTGCATGTTTTTGTGGATGCCATAATTTTATCATTCATTTATTTATTTATTTTATTCATAGATAATTTTTATCTGTTTTGTTATTAATACATTTTGTTAATTTTTCATCAAAAATTGAAGCACGTATTCTATCCTTTTGTTCACCATGTATCAGATTGTCTGAGTCTAGCCTTGAGGTGGTGATTGTGTTTTTCAAAATCACACTGTGACCTGGGTTTCCCAATTTTTATTTTTGTGTTTTCGTTTATTTTTTATCTCCTTTAACCTGTTAAGGGTACACCCTTGCGCTTAAGTCCTTAAGGACCCAGGGTTAATGCCGGGCCAATACCTGGCATTAACCCTTTAGACGCCGTGATCAAAGTTGAAAGTGAAACCATCCCAGCAGCTCAGCGGAGCTGATTGGGATCATGGCGATGAAATCGCGAGGTCGCGATCAGCTGAGAGGATGGTTGGAGGGCCCTTACCTGCCTCCTGGCTGTCTGATTGGTGCTCTGCTGATCCAGGAAGCTTCAGCAGGCTGAAGCAGCAGAGCACCGTTAACGCTGATCAATGCTATGCTATGGCATAGCATTGAACCGTATATGCAATCAAAATATTGCATGGCTAAAAAAAAGTGTAAAAAAGCAAAAAACTAAGTTAATAAATGTGAATGAGCCCCTCCCTTAATAAAAGTTTGAATCCCCCCATTTCCTATAAAAAAAAAAAAGAAAGAAATGTAATGAGAAATAAAAAATAATCACATGTGGTACCGCTGTCTATGTAAATGTCCGAACTATTAAAATATAAGGTTAGTTAAACTGCATGGTCGATGGCCTACACATAAAAAAATACCAAAGTCCAAAATTGTGCATTTTTGGTCACTTCATATACCATAAAAAAAAAGATGCAAAGCAGAAGCGCAAAAACGAAATTGGGAAAATTAAACAGATTTGTAAATTACTTCCATAAAAAAACTCATAATCCTTCAAGTACTTATCAGCTGCTGAAGTTGAGTTGTTCTTTTATGTCTGATAACGCGGTGTCGCGCGCTATTAACCCTTTAGACGCGGCGTTCAAAGTTGAAACCCAAAGTAAAACATTCCCGGCTGCTCAGCGGGGCTGATCGGGACCTACGCAGTGAAAATGCGGTGTCCCAATCAGCTGGGACACGAGCGAAGGTCCTCTTACCTGCCTCCCGCGTGTCCCCTTGGTGATTTATTGATCCAAGCCTGAGATTTAGGCTTGAGCAATCGACCGCCGATAACCCTGATCCCTGCAAAGCTATGGCTTTGCAGTGAACAGTGCTGGCAATCAGTGTGTGCAGTGTTATAGGTCCCTATGGGAGCTATAACACTGCAAAAAAAAAGTGTAAAAAAAAAGTTAATAAATGTGATTTAACCCTTTCCTTAATGAAAGTTCAAAGCACCCCCCTTTTCCCAAAAAAAACACCATGTAAATAAAAATAAAAATAAACATATGTGGTATCGCCGCGTGCGTAAATGTCGGAATTATAAAAATATATAATTAATTAAACCGCACAGTCTATGGCGAACGCGCAAAAAAATTCCAAAGTCCAAAATAACCGTTTTTTTGTTTGCTTTTTATATCATGAAAAAATGAATAAAAAGCGATCAAAAAGTCTGATCAATACAAAAAGGGTACCGCTAAAAACTTAAGATCACGGCGCAAAAAATGAGCCCTCACACCACCCCATATGTGGAAAAATAAAAAAGTTATAGGGGTCAGAAGATGACAATTTTAAACGTATACATTTTTCTGCATATAGTTATGATTGTTTACAGCAGTACGACAAAATCAAACCTATATAAGTAGGGTATAATTTTAACCGTATGGACCTACAGAATAAAGATAACGTGTCATTTTTACCGAAAAATGTACTGCGTAGAAACGGAAGCCCCCAAAAGTTACAAAATGGCGTTTTTTCTTCAATTTTATCGCACAATGATTTTTTTTCCATTTCGCCGTAGATTTTTGGGTAAAATGACTGATGTCACTGCAAAGTAGAATTGGTGGCGCAAAAAATAAGCCATCATATGGATTTTTAGGTGCAAAATTGAAAGGGTTATGATTTTTAAATGGTGAGGAGCAAAAAACGAAAGTGCAAAAACGGAAAAACCCGTGGTCCTTAAGGGGTTAATAGCGGTCTCCTTACATAAGAATGCTCAGAGGACACATCATGTCATGGTTGAAGCCCAGTTATATCTTTGAATCATTACAGGTTTCCATAGGAACTGCCCAAATGCAAAAGGTAAGGAGAGCTGTATGTATATATATATATATATATATATATATATATATATATATATATATATGCGCTCTGACTGGCATGGCATAGTCAGCTAGGACATACATCTTACAGCAGTGTTTCCCAAGCGTGGTCCTCAAGAACCCCCAACAAGTCATGGGGGTACTTGAAAACCTTTTGGGGGACCTTGAGGACTGCACTTGGAAAAGACTGATCTACAGAATGAAGAGGTGAATGGGTTAAAGGAAGGAGAAAAAAGTTGTGTTCTTCCAGAGGAAATAAGGAAAAGGAGAAAAGGATTTATGAGGGGAAATCTAAGTGATGCTAGCACAAAAAAACATATGAATCAAGAATCATAAAAAGTATGTTCCGGAAAACTTTACTCTGGAAACAGCTGAGCTTTAATATTAGCATTTTTGTTGGCTCTTAAATTGTTGGAAACTTTACTCAGATAATTTATGTTTTTACTAGCAGAGTAAAAAAGAGTATATTAAAAAAAAAGGAATTTAAAGGATGACCATAGAAACTTCTAACATTGTTTACACATCTAGAATATTTTAGACATGTTATAGTAAGTTGATATTAATGAAACTCTCCAGGTAAAAACTGATAAATGAGGCAGATTAATACAAACTGTCCAATTGTTAGAGTGTAAAGTTACACTATATTGTAACGCTGGCAGTTGACAGCTGCCAGAATGTACCACATTTTTCTTCCTACCATGGCCAAACAGCACGCACGGCACTAGATCTCCACCACTGAGGAAGTGGTTAGAGCGGCTTATGCTCAGATTATATACCCCGAAATGCGTTTGGTGTTTATTTGATTTTACCTATATCTTTTGGATTTAACATTGTGGTCCAGTGTTTTTAAGCTTTTTCAAGCATTGGGGAGACTTTATATTCATTTAATCTAGTCTTGGATTTATACATTTATACCTTTATCCCTTCATCTATAGAAGCATCATTGTCTTTTTACAACTGTATATGATACCAGAATATCAGATTTACCGGACTACTGGATATACCGGATCATTGGACTCATTGGACTCACTATTGAATCCACTAGCATCTGCTGGACTACAGAGATCTGTCTCTGCGGAGGACATTCCACATACCATCACTCACTCAAGTATAGAGGCTTCACCGTTCTTGCAACATCACGGAGCCGGCCTCATCCACCTGACCAGCTGATTGCCAGACACGTGACCATCCACCCACTACGTCACATGCCGGGAGCTCACTTGCCAGGGCTCCTGCCGCTCTTAGCTAGAGCAGAACACCCCAGCCATCGGGACCAGCGCAGAGTGGGTGAGTGACACATTAGTGCTTGTGTCTCTTTCTTTCCATCGGAACAGCAGGTCATTTTAGCCGGGCTCCCAGCCTCTACTTGTGGTGTATGAGTTTATCATCCCTCTGCACAGAACTTTCTTTGTTATGACATTCAGTATCCACCTTGCCTTTCAGGACTGATTTTGATGCATCAGAGAGACAAATAAAGACTGGTTTCTTTTTTGCTATCCATTTGCCAATTTTCTTGGTTTTGAAATCACAAGCCGTTATATAGACATATTGTTATATTGTTGCTATATTGTTGCTACATTGCTACACAATCCCTAATCTACAATTCTCATTGATTACCGTAACATCACTCTATATGACTGTATATTATATGTGAATAACATTATACTCTCCAGGGCATATTCACTATTTGTGATAGAAATTTATGTAATCATTTTAATAATATCATACACAACTGTAGGGCCCTACGGCTGTGATTTTTTTTAGAAATGTTGCTGTTTTCTTCATTAAGTTTTATAACAATTATTGGTCTGGAAGTCTATAATGATTTCCATTTGATCCATCCATACATCATACACTTTTTTGAGTGGTATAGCTGAGGACTGAGTAATCTATTTTTTCTTATTCTATTTCTTCAATTCTCATTAGGGTGTGAGAATTTTTCAGTTAACCTCGCATATTTTTTCTGTGAGCTGCACATATCTCATTACCTATAGCATTGCAATTAAAGCCATGCCCCCTTTCAACAAAGCCACATCTAGTTTCTACTAAGACATGCTCCCTTCCTGGATGAGATGCAAAAATGTATAAAACTAAAAAAAAAAAAAAAATGTTGTGCAATTTATGTACACAGGTGACCGATTAGTGGCGGACAAAGTTTTATTTATCTCACCGACTGTGTTATTCCTAAAACAAGGTCAGAGGGGACAGTACATGACACACAAATTAAAAAAGCTTAGTATGGGAGGCGCATGCGCGCAGCTCACTGAGGCGGTTGAATCTGATGTGAGCTCCGTGCCGCCTGCAGTTTCAAGCCACTCTCAACGCTGCTACACAGCTCCTAAGCAACGGAACACCTACCCGGTACACTATGGCCCTTATTTATTAAGAGTGGAGTGTAGGTTTCTTTGTGGGTTTTATTTCCCTACAATTTATTTTCCACGGTATTTACTAAGGTTTCCCTACATTTTCCACTTTCCCTACCCTTTGCTTTTTTTACACATGCTCTGATCTGTCTGGTTTTCCTCAGCTCAAATCCCCCACATTTTATGTGGAAATCTATGCTAGAAGCTATTATAGTGCTACTGTTGAAGCCCGGCAAGGACCCGCATTCTGCCGGCTCATACAGACCAATCTTCCTGCTGTGCTCTGATGTAAAACTGTTGGCAAAAGTCTTGGCAAACCGTCTCTTGAGGGTCATTACCACCTTAATCCATGGGGATCAGACGGGGTTTATGCCAGGGAAGTCGACAGCTGATAATATTAGGAGGCTATATTTGAATCTACAGTTGCAGCCCGAGCATGCTGCTTGTAGGGCTGTGCTCTCCCAAGGCCTTTGACAGCGTTGAGTGGACTTTTCTTTGAAGTGTAATGAGACGCATGGGGTTTGGACCTATGTTTCTTAAATGGGTTAAATTATTATATACTGCTCCCTGCGCTCGGATCCGGGCTAATGGCTAACTCTCCCATTCTTTCCCTCTAGGGCGTGGAACCCGCCAGGGGTGTCCCCTCTCTCCCTTTCTATTTACTATCGCAATAGAACCCCTGGTGGCGCTGATTAGGACCTCTGCAGATATCAAAGGCTTTTGTTATGGGAGTTTAGAGGAACGCATTGCCCTTTATGCTGATGATATGCTCCTCTTTCTGGGGGTTGCACTGCACTCTTTAGCGCCCCTTATAGCTCTTATTGAATCCTACGGTAGTTACTCCGGCCTTGCTATTAATTGGAATAAGTCCACGCTTCTTCCTCTAGATCCCCTCCCACAGATGCCAGTGCTTGCTAGGGTTGGCCTCCCCATAGTATCTAGATTTAAGTACCTGGGTGTATTTGTTACTGCTCTCCCTTTTGAATATGTTACCCTTAATCTTATTCTGTTACTGGATCGCAGCTCTCAGAAGGTGGCTACGTGGCGGAAGCTCCCCCTCTCTATGGTAGGTAGGTCTAACCTAGTGAAAATGGTTCTTATGCCTCAGTTTTTGTATATTCTGCATAACTCCCCTGTATGGATCCCAAAGAAATATTTTCTTAGGATTCAGGCACTGTATAGAGAGCTTATTTGGAACGGTAGATCTGCTAGAATTCATCTTGAAACGCTACAGCGTGGTAAGGCGGAGGGTGGTTTATCTGTTCCGAACCCATGGTTATATTTTCTGGCGTATCAGGTTCAGCAGTTGAAGGGTTGGGCACAGTTTGACACTATGGGGCGTGCAGGTAATTTAGTTTCAAAACTCATTGGTAACGTGACTCCCATTTATCTGTTAGAACTGGCTGCACAGACTCGTCCCCCGAACCTTCCTCCCACCTTCATCCTTATTCGTAAGGTTTGGATGAAGTTTAAAAAACGTATGAGGTACCCTGTTTTTGTAACGTACTCACCATTGTGGCATAGTCCAAATCTTCCCGAATTGTGCTCCCTGCCAGATTCTACCCTTTGGGTGTCCTATGGGATACTTTATCTTTCCCAGGTATATGATGGCCCGACGTTGAAGTCACTTGCCCAACTGCAGGAGGATTTTAATTTACCGCATTCATTTTTTTACCATTACCTGCAGTTGAGACATGCTCTGGATGCGCAGTTTCGGGCCTGTGACTTGACCGTCGGCACATCTATAGTGGTAAACGATCTGTTTGCCCAGATCTCCACTAGGGGAGTGATCTCAGCACTGTACAGGGCATTATTGTCTACATATCACGAGGCCTATCCTTTGACAGTCAAAGTTAAGTGGGAAGTGGATGTGGGTCCCTTATCAGATGAGCAATGGCTTCAGATTCTGACCACGACCACGCGGCTTGCCGTATCGGAGGCTCACCAGGTGTCTCAAATTTTTCTATTGCATCGAGTGTATCGTACTCCTGCATTCCTGCATAAGATTGGGGTACGGCTGGACTCCTGCTGTCCCCGGTGCTCCTTGCCCGACGCCCATTTGCTCCATGTGATGTGGGACTGTGCTGTTTTTACACGGTTCTGGGTAGAGTGGGGCAACTGATTAGGAAAGTGTATGGCTGCCTGTTTGAATTATCAGCCTTGACGTGTATTTTAGGTTATCCAGAGGGGTTGGATGAAGACGGTGGATTATATATAGGTATTAGTAGAAACTTATACCAGGCTCGTAAATTAATCGCACAACACTGGCTGAGGGCCTCCCCTCCTACTATTTCTGAGCTTATCGCTAAATTAAATCACGTCATCAGATTAGAGAAAGGGGTGTACGTGAAGTGAAAAGCCATGCATAGATTTGAACTTATCTGGGGCCCTTGGATTGATATTCCTGGTTTGCCATCCACGTACTTAAACAGGACTCCTTTAGAAGTGTTGCTGGGGGGCTGGGGGGCTGCTGTACTGCTTCTAGGCAAATGCCCTTTCTCTGCAGATATTTGTTTATGTGGTTCCATAGGCGTGCGCACGGGGTGTGCCGGGTGTGCCCAGGCACACCCTAATCAAGCTCAGGGGGGCATCCGAGGCCACCACTCAGCAGCCCGCAGAGGACCCCCCCCCTCACATTCGGGACATCCCTGTGTCCCGAAAGATCTTTTCGGGACACAAGGATGTCCCGGTTACCTTTCTACAGCGGCCCCCGCGTTAACTTTAAAAACACAGGGGCCGCCGGGAAGTAGCGCACGCAGGGACGTCATTGACGTCCCGTGCGTGCGCCCATAGGAACGGAGGAGCGGAGATTCAAGGAAGAGGATGCGCGCGCCGGCCGGAATGGTAAGTGACCAACACGATCTGGCAGCACGTCGTCTTCAGTGTTCCGACTACCGGTCCTCCGGTCCCGGGACCTACTGCTATGGACTATAGGCCATAGCAGTAGATCGTGACCCCGGACCGGAGGACCGGTGGTCGGAACACTGAAGTGGGGCAGTACACAGACATACAGCCTCCAGCCATACACTGTATATGGCTGAAGGCTTTATGTCTGTGGGGAATATACTGCACCTAATGTGGGGGACTATACTGCACGCTATACTGCACCTAATGTGGGGGACTATACTGCACCTAATGTGGGGGACTATACTGCACCTAATGTGGGGAGCTATACTGCACCTAATGTGGGGAGCTATACTGCACCTAATGTGGGGGACTATACTGCACCTAATGTGGGGGACTATACTGCACCTAATGTGGGGAACTATACTGCACCTAATGTGGGGAACTATACTGCACCTAATGTGGGGAACTATACTGCACCTAATATGGGGAGCTATACTGCACCTAATGTGGGGGAGCTATACTGCACCTAATGTGGGGGACTATACTGCACCTAATGTGGGGAGCTATACTGCACCTAATGTGGGGGAACTATACTGCACCTAATGTGGGGGAACTATACTGCACCTAATATGGGGAGCTATACTGCACCTAATGTGGGGGAACTATACTGCACCTAATGTGGGGGAACTATACTGCACCTAATGTGGGGAAACTGTACTGCACCTAATGTGGGGAACTATACTGCACCTAATGTGGGGAACTATACTGCACCTAATGTGGGGAACTATACTGCACCTAATGTGGGGAACTATACTGCACCTAATGTGGGGAACTATACTGCACCTAATGTGCAGTACAGTTCCCCCACATTAGGTGCAGTACAGTTCCCCCACATTAGGTGCAGTACAGTTCCCCCACATTAGGTTCAGTACAGTTCCCCCACATTAGGTGCAGTACAGTTCCCCTACATTAGGTGGCACCTAATGTGGGGGAACTGTACTGCCAACCTAATGTGGGGGAACTGTACTGCCAACCTAATGTGGGGGAAGTGTACTGCCAACCTAATGTGGGGGAACTGTACTGCCAACCTAATGTGGGGGAACTGTACTGCCAACCTAATGTGGGGGAACTGTACTGCCAACCTAATGTGGGGGAACTGTACTGCCAACCTAATGTGGGGGAACTGTACTGCCAACCTAATGTGGGGGAACTGTACTGCCAACCTAGTGTGCGGGGACTTATACTGCCAACCTAATGTGGGGGACCTATACTGCACCTAATGTGGCGGGACTTATACTGCACCTAATGTGGCGGGAATTATACTGCACCTAATGTGGCGGGACTTATACTGCACCTAATGTGGGGGAACTATGCTGCACCTAATGTGGGGGAACTGTACTAACTGTGTGTATGTGTGCGTGTATATATATATATATATATATATATATATATACACGCGTAGCGGGAGTTTATGCTTTAGGGTGCACACCCTAATGCAATAGGCTGCGCACGCCTATGTGTGGTTCTTGTTTTTGAAATGTACTGCATGTTTGTTAATGAGGTTGTATTCTCTGTCATGTTTACATTTCGTGTATGCGGATAGGGGCCAGAGACTGTACTGTTATTTTATCTATATTGCAGTCTTGGATTTGTTACGGGGGAAAGACATGGGGCGTGGGGTGGGGGGAGGCTGCTTTTGTGTGGGAGGGTCTGGAGGGGGTTTCTTGTTTCTTGTTTTTGTATGTTTTTTGTTTTATGCAAAAAAGTGTTTAATAAAAAATTTCTGATTTAAAAAAAATATAAAAAAGGAAAGAAGCAATCTGATTGGTTGCTATGGGCAACTTTTCCTTTGCACAGGTTTTGATAAATCTCCCTTCATGTCCTGTGGTTCAGATGGTGTCAAGTGTGTGCCATCTGAATTTAGTTTGCTGGTGCTGTAAATACTACAGGGATAATCTACAGATTACCTACTTTGTGTAAACATATCCTATGGTAATAATGTATCATAGCAACTACTGTATAATGTCCACAATGCTGCTTCTAGAACTCCTGGCAAACATTATGGCATCACACTACTTTAAGGATGTACACGCAGCTTTGTTTTATTTCTCCTGCTTAAGATATCTTTATTTTGCTCCTCTTTATCCCCTCTCTACATTTTGCGGCAGGCTGGCCGCTATTTCTGCGTCTCTCTCTTTCTCTGCATATTCTTCTCTGCCGGGATAGCTGTCTGAGATTGTACTTGAGTTAATTGATGTATATTTTTTTGTGTTCATACTGTGTATTTTGGCATTGGTCTGTTTTATATTTTGTGTATCTGGGGTTTGTGTGTGTGTGTGTGTGTGTGTGTGTGTGTGTGTGGGGGGGGGGTTATGGGGAGTTGGACCTCCTGGTTGGGGGTCTGATTGTTTGTATTACTGAAAAAAACTGTGTTGTTAAAAACGTTTAATTCAAAAAGGATGTACACACAGCTTTTTATTATTTTTTTTTGCAGCAAATACACAAATTGCATATACAGTCGTGGCCATAAATGTTGGCACCCCTGAAATTTTTCAAGAAAGTTAAGTATTTCTCACAGAAAAGTATTGCAGTAGCACATGTTTTGCTATACACATGCTTATTCCCTTTGTGTGTATTGGAACTAAACCAATAATGGGAGGAAAAAGCTAATTGAACATAATTTCACACCAAACTCCAAAAATTGTCTGGACAAAATTATTGGCAACTTAATATTTGGTTGCACACCCTTTGGAAAAAATAACTGAAATCAGTGGCTTCCTATAACCATCAATAAGCTTCTTACACCTCTCAGCCAGAATGTTGGACCACTCTACCTTTGCAAGCTGCTCCAGGTCTCTCTTATTGGAAGGGCACCTTTTCCCGACAGCAATTTTAAGATCTCTCCACAGGTGTTCAATGGGATTTAGATCGGGACTCATTGCTGGCCACTTCAGAACTCTCCAGCACTTTGTTACCATCCTTTTCTGGGTGCTTTTTGACGTATGTTTGGGGTCACTGTCCTGCTGGAAGGCCCAAGATCTCGGACGCAAACACAGCTTTCTGACACTGGGCAGTACAGTGCAACCCAAAATCTGTTGGTAATCCTCAGATTTCATGATGCCTTGCACACATTCAAGGCACCCAGTGCCAGAGGCAGCAAAACAACCCCAAAACATAATTGAACCTCCATTATATTTCACTGTAGGTACTGTGTTCTTTTCTTTGTAGGCCTCATTCCGTTTTTGGTAAACAGTAGAATGACGTGCTTTACCAAAAAGCTCTATCTTGGTCTTATTTGTCCACAAGATGTTTTCCCAGAAGGATTTTGGCTTACTCAAGCTCATTTTTGCAAAATGTAGTCTTGCTTTTTTATGTCTCTGTGTCAGCAGAGGGGTCACCCTGGGTCTCCTACCATAGTGTTTCTTTTAATTTAAATGTCAACAGCTGGAACTTGTTTGGGGCTGCTTATCCACCATCCGGGCTATCCTGCGTTGACACCTTTCATAAATTTTTCTCTTCCTTCCACGCCCAGGGAGATTAGCTACAGTGCCATGGGTTGCAAACTTCTTGATAATGTTGAGCATTGTGGACAAAGGCAAATCTAGATCTCTGGAGATGGATTTGTAACCTTGAGATTGTTGATATTTTTCCACAATTTTGGTTCTCAAGTCCTCAGACAGTTCTATTCTCCTCTTTCTGTTGTCCATGCTTAGTGTGGCAGACACAGACACACAATGCAAAGACTAAGTGAACTTCTCTCCTTTTTATGTGCTTTCAGGTGTTATTTTTATATTGCCCATACCTGTTACTTACCCCAGGTGATTTTATAGGAGCATCACATTCCTGAAACAATCTTATTTATCCACAATTTTAAAAGGGTGGCAATAATTTTGTCAAGTCTGTTTTTGGAGTTTAGTGTGACATTATGTCCAATTTTTTCCTCCCTTTTTTAGTTTAGTTCCAATACACACAAAGGAAATAAATCTGTGTACCTCAAAAAAAATGTGTTACTGCAATCCTTTTCTGTGAGAAATACTTCATTTTCTTGAAAAGTTTAAGGGGTGCCAACATTTACGGCCATGACTGTATGTAGAAAAAGTGTTGTCATCAACGCGCTGTGCATCTATGCCATTGGTGCTTTTTGTGCATTACTTGTATATTAGAAATATGCATAAAAAAATTATAAAACCTATATACAACCTATAGCTAAAGTATGCAGAAAATATTGTTTACTCTTAAATGTCAGAACAAAAGTTCCAAGCTACAGATAAACTTGTGCAGATCAGCAGTGGTTTACTGCTACAATAAAATGTTCACAATCCAAAACATAGGGCTTGCGTATAACAGCAATAGTTAAAGGGTTATTCTGGTGTTCTAAAATTGTTAATATAGCGGTATTTCTGGTGCTGGTGAAACAATTTAAATAAAAAAATGATACTTACTTACCCTCAGTCCCCTGCATTTCCTGTTGCAGTTTCTTCCAGTCCCCTGCTTCTCCTCGCTCCTTCCACCTTCTCAAACTAGAGCTCGGTGCAGGAATTGCCCGCCGAGATATGACATCTGTGGCCAGGGTTTAGCTGAGTAGACAGTTCCTGCTCCAACCTCTCTTCAGAAAGGTAGACAGACGATAGGAACAGTGTAGGAGCTGCAATGAAAGCTACAGTGGGAACTGTGGGAGTAAGGTATCTAGCTCCAGCATTATATCAATATATTTTTTGAATAATGAAATACACCATTCAACTGCTAAAAGATTAGGCTGTATTTTAACATGTCCACAATCTGGAGCAATAGACTTTATGGTCATGTACATCAAAGAAGAAAGAAGACAAGCGCACTCGCCACGTTTCATGCTTCATCTGTGTGGTTTATTGGAATCCAAATACAGAGACAGTGGTGCAGGGGGACAACAAAGGAGGGAGGTGTTCTCGGGCTACAGAACCATCTCGTGCTACATGCGCTTCATAAGACCCCTACTACGTAACAGGCAAAAAGGTGTATTTAAAAAGGACCCAACCTGAACCGTGTCCTTGGTAACATGTATACAAAAACCTAGTTCAGATACAACAGATGTGAGAAAAAAACATAAACCAAAAGTGCAGAATATCTTAATAAAAACATCACTTAATTACCTAAAAAGACACAGAATATGACAAGGAAGGATTCTGGATTCAAAAAAGTTTTTTACTGCAAAAATGCATTCATCTCATTACGGTCATTCAGACCAAGTGGACCTGTAGCGTTTAATTGCATGATCCAGAAAGCTTCCTTCTGTAGTAGTTGTAAATCTTTATGTAAACCTGATTGCTTTTTCTACCCTTTCTAGGGCTGCAAATATCAATGTATCAGGACGGGCTCCATGTACATCATTCATATGACAAATTAATCTGGAGGCTCCTATGCCTGTTCTCAGAGAACGGAGATGTTCTCCCACTCTATGAAAAAGCGGTCTAATGGTTTTCCCTATATAAAAGAAACCACACCTTAACGCTCCTCCACCGCAGACCCACCAGACTGGCCGAACCTGCCGCACCAGTTCCCACGAGCACATTGAGCCAGCACGGCCTCCCGTGATTTACATTACCGGCGTTTGTTGTTCCCGGATCCCGCCACCGCTGCGGGCAGAGTGAGCCATTACCCGAAGTGCCCCCTGTATACACTACCACTCGGATGGTGGGTGGTCAGGGTGAGGAAGCCAGCTGGATTACTAGGAATACTGAAACTTTGTCCTCAGATGTGGGCTTACGCACAGCGTGGCCCTGGCAGGATGCGCAACCACCCAAACTCCAAAGTGGCGTGAGATTCGAACGCCAGAGCAGCGAAACATCACGTACACACTGCCCGTAGGAGCAGGGGCGTTAAATACCCCCGCCATTACCTACAACTAGACGTGCAGAGGGTGGAATACTCCCGCCCCTCATACAAATACAGCCATAAATAGGCTTCAAACATGTTGTACATCTTGGCAAAACAATACTTGTTCTAATATACTTCTTTAACCCCTTAAGGACTCAGGGTTTTTCTGTTTTTGCACTTTCGTTTTTTCCTCATTAACTAAAAAAAATCATAATTCTTTCAAATTTACACCTAAAAATCCATATGATGGCTTATTTTTTGCGCCCCCAATTCTAATTTGTAATGACATCAGTAATTTTACCAAAAAATCTACGGTGAAACAGAAAAAAAATTATTGTGCGACAAAATTGAAGAAAAAACGCCATTTTGTAATTTTTGGGGGCTTCCGTTTTTACGCAGTACATTTTTTGGTAAAAAATTACACCTTCTCTTTATTCTGTAGTCCATATGATTAAAATGATACCCTACTTATATAGGTTTGATTTCGTCGTACTTCTGGAAAGAATCATAACTACATGCACGAAAATTTATATGTTTAAAATTGTCATATTCTGACTCCTACAACTTTTTTATTTTTCTGCATACGCACCGGTATGAGGGCTCATTTCTTGCTCGTGATCTGAAGTTTTTAGCGGTACCATTTTTGTATTGATCAGACTTTTGGATCTCTTTTTATTCATTTTTCATGATATAAAAAGTGACCAAAAATATGCTATTTTGGAATGTGGAATTATTTTGTGCGTACACCATTGACTGTGTGGTTTAATTAACAATATATTTTTATAATTCGAACATTTCCGCACACAGAGATACCACATATGTTTATTTTTTTTTACACAGTTTTTTTAAAATGGGAAAAGGGAGATGATTCAGACTTTTATTAGGGAAGGGGTTAAATGATCTTTATTAACTTTCCCCCCCACTTTTTTCTTGCTATAACACTGCACACACTGATCTTTTACATTGATCATTGTTATCCCATAGGATACCATTGATCAATGATTCTGCCCCTTGACTGCTCATGCTTGGATCTCAGGCACGGAGCAGTCACTCGGCAATCAGATGCACAGGAGGCAGGGCCCTCCTTGTGTGTTCCAGCTGTTCGGGACGCTGCGATTTCGCCCCGGAAGTCCTGAACAGCGCACTGAGCTAGCCGGGAGTAGTCTACTTTCACTTTAGACGCGCCATCTAAAGGGTTAATAGTGCAAGGGCCCCGCGTTATAGAAATGGAGCGGATTGAGGGAGTATAGGTACGCCCTGAGTCCTTAAGAGGTTAAAACATTTTCACATTTTTTTAAGTGGGTCATGGACACAAGATGGCTGATTGATAAGGCTGCAGGAGGAACACAGCCTGCAGCAACACTGCTGTAACGCAGAGCATTTCCTAGCATTTCTTACTGCTGAGACCATGACAATACGAGTGTGAATTGTGATTATGATGTCAGAAAGGGGCGTGGCTTGACAAGTTATGATAGATAGTGGGTGGCTTGGTCAGACATTAGGATGCATAAGTGTCGGTATGGCATCAGAATGGATATGCCTTACAAGGGGAGGATGTTGAAATCCAGGACAAAGCATCACATGATCTCTGTGTGTGTCTCTTGGGGGAAGGAGAGGGGAGAGAAGAGACAAAGTAGACAGAGATTGGCAGGTTTTCTTCACTTCCTGCCTGTCACAGCATATTTCAATGGGAAAAACGTTCCAGTACAGGTATATATGTATATAGTTGGTCTGGCCATGGGGGACAAAATATGGATAATTTTTGATACCTGAAGTACCTCTTTAACCACAGCTGATTTGCATAAGTTAAATTAATTGTAGATTTGAGCATTTTTCTGACATGTAAGAGTGAGCACATTTTCTGCCTATTTTAGGTGTGGGTTTCATTAACCTTTCATACATATTTCTATTATACAAGTTACATGCAATGAACACCATTGGCATAGATCCACAGCGCTTGAATGACAACACTATTTTTTTTGCATATATCTGATCCTTTGTTCTCTCATAGTGACGCAAGAAGTGTCTGGCAGTGGCATTTCCCCCACTCACTTTTTTTTCATTGTATTTTCGACAACAGTTCAAAAAAGAAGCAAAAATGTGTGCTGGTAATGTGTAGGAGCACTACATTTATTAAATGGTCACAGAGCATTTGACAAATGTTGTGCAGGTCACATTTTCTGAAATTTCTCTCTTCACATACACCAAAAAGCTAAGTCTGGCCTGGTGTAGTTTGAGACTTTTCAGTGGCTCTGCGCCTATTATTGCGCCTTTTCACAAAAAGGCCCAGTTCGTAAAACCCTTTCATATCGTGTGTATTGCCAAAATCTGTGGATTACAACTCAAAATCAGCAGAAATGTGTAAACCAAAAGGTGCAAAAAAGGAGCAAATAAACCCTGCTTGCTCCTTTTCTGGACACAAAAAACAGTCTAAAGACAATGAGAAATGTCGGCCGATGTGTGTAAACCCAGCCTTAAAAGAGTTTCAGGGGGAGTGTTTTTGTATATGTTGCTGCAGGGAACATAACAAAGAGGTATACTTAATCGGCCCATTCCATCACATTCCCGGTTTTCCAAGTGCCAGGTCTCCACCTGGCTGATTCAAAAACTAAAGTTCCAAACCTTATCTGGCATTAAAATTAGCACAAACACTGTGCACCAAGAGCTTGAGTGGGTGTACATGGCAGAGCAGCGGCATGCAAGCCTTAGGCTAGGTTTCCAGAAAATCTTGGCGTTTTCCTCCCATAGAAGTCTGTGGGAGTGAAAGAACGCCAAGGAAAACGCCATGTAGGTTTTAACTTTGGTGTTTTTGCTGGCGTTTTTTATTCTTTTTTGGACTTTAGCGATCCAAAAAAGTGATGGAGATACCTTTTTTTTAATAAAATTTCGTAGGGTACCATTAAAAAAATATAATAAAAAAGATACAGTAGTGATGGAAAAAATTGTGTTTAACAAAATTTTTCTTTTTTATAACAAAATTTTAATACATTTTTAAACAGGGATCAATTTATGTGTGCGGGCAGGGCACTAAAAATGCAGCCGACAATAATAAAAATTTAGTGTGTGTGCGGTTTTCACTTTTTTTCTTTTTCTTTTATTTTTTATTTTTTAGGTAGTACTATTACTCCCAGCATGGAACACACTGTTCCTTGATGGGAGTAGTAGTACCTGTACTAATTGAAAGATTGCAATCCTTCTGTATCATTTATCATTTACGGCCACTCTTCTATGGTCCCCTGCAGTTCCGTACAGTGATCCCTCAACATACGATGGTACGTCGTTCCAAATGAACCATCATTACTTGAATCCATCGTATGTTGAGGGATTCGTGCAATAGTAATACAGTACAAAATAGAAAGTTATACTCACGTGTCCCCGCCGCTCCGGACCGTCTCCACTGCACTGGATCTTCGCTGTCATCACGTCCCCAGGTTGTCCTCACTGCTCCGGACTGTCACCGCTGCCCTGGATCGTCGCTCTCCATAGCCGTCATCACGTCATTGCTCACGCCACTCCTATTGGATGACGGGACGGCATGTGCGGCGATGTGATGACAACGAAGGAGAGCGACGGCCATGCAGCGGAGCCCGAAGAGGACGGTCCGGAACGTCGGGGACAGGTGAGTGACACTCACTGGACCACACGGGGTACCTTAAACGGCTATCTGGCCGCAGCTGAAGCAGTCTGCGCTGCTGGATAGCCGTTTATGAGAGGCCATCGTATGTTGAAACGATCATATGTCGGGGCCATCGTAGGTCGGGGATCACTGTATATATATATATACCTATTCACATTTCCCGCAGAGAGCTGGGATTGGCCAGATGGTTCCAGCCAATCACAACTCTCTGTTGGAAATGTGAATAGGTGTATATATACTCCAGTGCAGGTGACCATAGAAGAGCGGCCGCCCGCATCCATACATTATACAGGATGATCACATCGGGTGTCAGAAGTGATCTGTCTTTTAATGCAGGTACTACAGCTCCCAGCATGGAGCAGAGTGTGCTCCATGTTGGGAGTAGTAGTACCCCATGCGATCGTCCTATCTATTGCAGAGATGGGGAGTGGCTCTGTACAGCACTCGCCTCTCTGCACTATACTCCGGCCAGTGATATGAATAGAACATCACTGATTCATATTTCCTGCTGAGAGTGGGGATTGGCTGCAACCATTCGGCCAATCCCCACTCTGGGCGGAAAATATGAAAGAGTGAGGGGAATATCTATTCACATCACTGGCTGCCCGGAGTACAGAACAGAAATACGAGCACTGTATAGAGCCGCTCCGCATCTCTGCAAAAGATAGGACAATCGCATCGGGTGTCAGGAGTGACACCCTTTCTATTAGTACAGGTACTACTACTCCCATCATCTATTAGTACAGGTACTACTACTCCCATAATGGACAGTCTTTTTCATGCTGGGAGTAGTAGTACTACCTAAAAAATTTAAAAAATAAAGGGAAAAAAAGTTAAACACATACACACACTTTATTAAAAAATAATAAAAATTTTGCTATTAAAAAAATACATTTTGTAAAATACATTTTTTCCCATCCCTACTGCATCTTCACTCAAAGGCAAAAACGCCACAAAAACTGCCAAAACGTAGTAAAGTGTAAAAAAAACAAGTGTAAACCTAGCCTTACACAATGCCTTATCACAATTCACGTTGAATGGAGTGTTGTGAAGAATGTTACTTGCCTGACTGCATTATGCCAACTATAAAGTTTGGTGCAGAAATGGATACTGCTATGGGGTAGTTTTTCTGGGATTGGCCTAGAATAGTTCCGTCCAGTGAAGGGAAATACTTCAGAATATCAAGACATTTTGGTCAGTTTGGGGAAGGCTCTTTTTTATTAAGCAAGTTACATGAAGTGATTCTCATGTGAAAAAACTTGACTGGCCTGCACTGAGCCCTGATCTCAACACCACTGAACACCTTTAGGATGAACTAGAACACAGATTGTAAGCCGTTGCCCCAACAACAGTGTCCGATCTCACAAATGCTCTCTAGATGAATGGGCAAAGAAGAGTGAAAGCTGTTAGGCTAAGTTTCCACTTGCTTTTTTTTCTGGCAGTTTTTGGAATACTGCCACTGGAGTTTTTGAGCCAAAGTCAGAAGTGGATCCATAAGGGAGGAGAAGTGGAAGTCCTTCCTTTATATGTCCTATTCCTTTTGAATACATTTCTAGCTTTGGTTCATAAACTGCAGTGGCAGTATTCCAAAAACTGCCAGAAAAAAAACCTTAAGTGGAAACTTAGCCCGATAGCTGCAAAAGGGGGGACATTTGGGATGTCCTAAATTTCCTGATGTCCTGCAGAGTTGTTAATCTCTGCTGTCTGATTCTTAATTAATTCTAAATAATATTTCTTTATAGTGCACAGATTTTTGTGATTCCCTGCTAATAAATAATCTAATCTGATAAATATAGAACTCCTTAAATTATTTGTCTATTTGCTGACCTCAATTCAAAAAGGAACACCCTAAAATGAAAGGCTTAGCTAGACCACCCAGTTTCTAACCTGCAGGGTGTGTAATTATAAATGTAGCAACCGAACCTACTTCGGTAAACAAGAACTTTGTTTCCATTACCTGCACAGCTATTTTTCTGGATCATGCTATATAATGCTGTACAAATCCTGCTATATATTTCTATTTAATTGTTCTACCTGCTCTGATGGCCATCTATTTCCCAGCTATCAATAATCTATGGGTCTACTTCTGTCAAGATTTTTACCCTTCTTCCGCACCACTACAAGCTTCTTAGCGGAAAGCAACACCTCAGCTGACACTAATGAGCAGCTTCTCCTTTCTCTGACTATCTACTATTCAGCTAGCCCCTTCCCTGCTGGGGCCTGGTTATTTAACCTGCAACAGTTCAGACTGCCTTTGCCCTTGCTTTGTCTTTGATCTCTATGCATGTTCCTATTATTTATGACTGTGACTCCATGTAAAACTATGACCTTGCTGACATTCACTCTGGTTCCTTAACCTGGTTCTGACCTGATGCTGTTTCTGGTACCCTAACTTCGGCTATTCCTGAGTACCTGCTTTGACTTCTGACCCCTGGTTATGGTTAATCATACTATTGTTTGTTATATTTTTATTTTTTTCCTAATTATTTTTATAAAGGTGTGATTTGTACTCAATCTGGTTTTGTGGCCTCATCCTACCAATCAGCGTTTTTCACAAAGGTTTTTGGTTTTTGCTGACTATTATAGAAAGTAGAGTTATTTTGTTTATAGTAAAACCCCTAACTGATGTGATCTGCAAAGACAGCGATCCAAATGTATGTTCTTTGGTTGTGATATAAGAATTTAAACCTTTAAAACTTTCTTTGCTCAGCTTTCATCCTTGTTCATCCGAACCAAGCTCCCCCATTCATATTTAAAATTGAGACAGGAGAAGATACCCTCCTGTTTAGACACACCCATCCCGGAGAGCCCATTAAATCCTTATGGATTTCTATCCACACAACTTTCCTCAGCGGAATGCAACTAGGAAATTGGGGATGGAAAACTCTTGGCCATAATATCGTACCTCAGAAACTGGCTGCACCAGCTTGAAATACTACCGTACTTATTTTTACACTAATGAACCACAAACACTTCATTTAATTCTCTGAGGCCAAACTTTGTGAATAAAAAGGTATCCAGCTGTCCTTTCCCTCAGCCTACCTTCTCCAATCTAATGGTGTCAGAATGCATTCCGATCAGGCCTTTGAGCAATTTCTGCACTATGCGCTATGTATTAACTAAAATGAATGGACTGACCTATTACCCTGAGCGAAGTTCCCCCATAACAATGCCGTGAATTCTTCCTTGGGCATGTCTCTGTTTCTGACTAACTACCATTTTGAACCCTCCTTGTTGCCTGACTCTTTTGCATCAGTAAACATTCTGGCATCAAAAAGCCATTTCTAAGAACTCTGTCCTGTATGTGTATAGGTCCAAAGATCTATACACAGGTCCATGCAGAGGCAAAAGCTACAGGCTGATTGTAGGCGATTAGTTACACCCTCCTAGTAAATGCTACCACATAATCCAGGTTGCCTATGAACTTGACCCCCCACTCTCCAAGCAGATTTCCCTCTACTATTGTTTTTTTTTTTTTTATCATTTTAATAAAGGGATGATTTGTACTTCACGATTGTCTCCATATGGTTTTGCGGTTCCTAAAAAACTAAATATTAGCTCTTCTTCATGACCATTGTTCCTAAATCTGATCCTTTCCATCTCCTTTTACTACGTATGTTCAGTCTTTTCATTTTTTGTGTTTGGACACATTCTCAGACACTGCTTTAGCTTTATAAGGACTACTATGCTTTTTTGAGCTTGATATCCAACCTTTTGACTTAGTACACTGTTCTGAAGTCTTGCTCCATAGGATTATTCTGTAGCCTAGTAGTTTTGCTGCTCTTGTCTGCTCCTTTTTATTAGACCTTCAAATCCAATTAGTGCCTACCTATCAATATTGTTTACTCCGCGACAGAAGTTAAAAACTGCCAATGCCTTGGACAAAGTCATTTTGCACATGTAAGATCTGGTAATAAGAGTATCATTGTTTCAGAACACAATAGGGGAGATTTGTCAAAGCCTGTCCAGAGGAAAAGTTGCTAAGTTGCCCATAGCAAACAGATTGCTTCTTTAATTTATGAAAACGCCTCTGAAAAATTAAAAAAGCAATCTGATTGGTTCCTATGGGCAACTCAGCAACTTTTCCTCTTGACAGGTTTTGATAAATCTCCCTCAGTGTCCTACAAGATAAGCACAAGTTTCAAGCTACAAGTTTCTCTGCCCCCTTGAGTTGTTCTCTAAAAGAAAGCGGGAACCGAATATACATAAGGGAAGGGATTCATGGGAGAATATTTGTGTGAGGTGAGGGAATCTCTGGCCTTTTTTTTTTAAAACTACCACTCCAGTTTTTGAGCCAAAACCAGAAGTGAATCCATAAGGAAGGAGGAGTATAAGTTCATCTTTCATATTTCCCATTACTTTTGAATCCACTTCTCGTTTTGGCACAAAAATTGCAGTAGTAGTTTTCAGAAAAACGCCAGGAAAAAAGGGTTGTCTAGGATAAGATAACTTTCAGAAATAACAACACATGTTCCCAAGGTTGGGTATGGTATTGCAGTTCAGTCACATTTTCATTGATGGAACTGAGCTGTAATACCAGATACAACCAATACACAGTTGTGGTTCTATGTAGAAAGCATCTATGTGTTTCACATATTGGACTAGACTATTGATGTCTTAGCACTTTAGTTTTTTATTATTCATTTATTTCCTTAATTAAAAAATGAGGAACTGTCACGATGCCGGCTGGCAGGTAGTGGATCCTCTGTGCCAGAGAGGGATTGGCGAGGACCGCGCTAGTGGACCGGTTCTAAGCCACTACAGGTTTTCACCAGAGCCCGCCGCAAAGCGGGATGGTCTTGCTGCGGCGGTAGTGACCAGGTCGTATCCACTAGCAACGGCTCACCTCTCTGGCTGCTGAAGATGCTGAAGATAGGCGAGGTACAAGGGAGTAGGCAGAAGCAAGGTCGGACGTAGCAGAAGGTCGAGGCAGGCAGCAAGGATCGTAGTCAGGGGCAACGGCAGGAGGTCAGGAACACGGGCTAGGAACAGACAAGGGAACGCTTTCACTAGGCACTAAGGCAACAAGATCCGGCAAGGGAGTGCAGGGGAAGTGAGGTAATATAGGGAAGTACACAGGTGATCACACTAATAGGTAATTGGGAAGATTGGGCCAGGCACCAACATTGGTGCACTGGCCCTTTAAATTGCAGAGACCCGGCGCGCGCGCGCCCTAGGGAGCGGGGCCGCGCGCGCCGGGACAGGACCGACGGAGAGCGAGTCAGGTACGGGGACCGGGGTGCGCATCGCGAGCGGGCGCCACCCGCATCGCGAATCGCATCCCGGCTGGAGGCGGGACCGCAGCGCACCCGGTCAGTGGATCTGACCGGGGCGCTGCAGCAACGAGGATGAGGCGAGCGCTCCGGGGAGGAACGGGGACCCGGAGCGCTCGGCGTAACAGTACCCCCCCCTTGGGTCTCCCCCTCTTCTTGGGGCCAAAGAACCTGAGGAAAAAAAAGTAAATTTTTCCGTGATGAGGTCCGATGCACATTAGGAGGGGTTCTGTGAGGAAACGCATGAGACAGTCCAATCTTTTATTGTTAATACAATAGATGTAGAGGGGTCTGGCGAGACTGGTCACAGGGACGTAGAACCTGTTGATAAGAGAGGCCAAAAAAATTTTTCCTGCAGATCCGGAATCCAAGGAGACCATAGTAGAGAAGGAGAAGGTAGAGGCAGATATCCGCACAGGCACAGTAAGGCGTGGAGAAGCAGAGTTGACATCAAGAACTGTGTCACCTTTGTGCGGAGTCAGCGTACGTCTTTCCAGGCGGGGAGGACGGATAGGACAATCCTTCAGGAAGTGTTCGGTACCGGCATAGTACAGGCAAAGATTCTCCATGCGGCGTCGTGTCCTCTCTTGAGGTGTCAAGCGAGACCGGTCAACTTGCATAGCCTCCGCGGCGGGAAGCACAGGAACGGATTGCAGAGGACCAGAGGAGAGAGGAGCCGGGGAGAAAAAACGCTTCGTGCGAACAAAGTCCATATCCAGGCGGAGCTCCAGACGCCATCCGGAAGAACGCATGTCAATGCGAGTGGCAAGATGAATGAGTTCATGTAGGTCAGCAGGAGTCTCTCGTGCGGCCAGAACATCTTTAATGTTGCTGGATAGGCCTTTTTTAAAGGTCGCGCAGAGAACCTCACTATTCCAGGACAACTCGTAAGCAAGAGCACGGAACTGAATGGCGTACTCGCCAATGGAAGAAACACCCTGTTCCAGGTTCAGCAGGGCAATCTCGGCAGAAGAAGCTCGAGCAGGCTCCTCGAAGACACCACGGACCTCAGCGAAGAAGGACTGGACTGTGGCTGTGGCAGAATCATTGCGGTCCCCATCAAACTTGTCCGGCAGGGACAAGCAGGGGTTAGGAACGGCCGGTTGCTGCGGAGGAGTTGCAGGAGCCGGCGGAGGAGATGGTTGTTGCAGCTGTAGCTGTGACTGAAGTTGCTGTATCTGCGGCAGCAGCTGCTGTGACTGAAGTTGCTGTATCTGCGGTAGCAGCTGCTGTAACTGTGACTGAAGACGCTGTGTCTCGGAGATCAAGTATGCCAGCTGTTGATCTCGTTGGGCGATCTTTACGCCAAATTTGTCCGGCAGGGACAAGCAGGGGTTAGGAACGGCCGGTTGCTGCGGAGGAGTTGCAGGAGCCGGCGGAGGAGATGGTAGTTGCAGCTGTAGCTGTTGCTGTATCTGCAGCTGCTGTATCTGTGACTGAATACGCAGTGCCTCGGAGGTCAAGTATGCCAGCTGTTGATCTCGTTGGGCGATCTTTAGGGCTAGCTGGGCGACCAGTGTAGGATCTTCAGCGGGATCCATGGCCGGATCTACTGTCACGATGCCGGCTGGCAGGTAGTGGATCCTCTGTGCCAGAGAGGGATTGGCGAGGACCGCGCTAGTGGACCGGTTCTAAGCCACTACAGGTTTTCACCAGAGCCCGCCGCAAAGCGGGATGGTCTTGCTGCGGCGGTAGTGACCAGGTCGTATCCACTAGCAACGGCTCACCTCTCTGGCTGCTGAAGATGCTGAAGATAGGCGAGGTACAAGGGAGTAGGCAGAAGCAAGGTCGGACGTAGCAGAAGGTCGAGGCAGGCAGCAAGGATCGTAGTCAGGGGCAACGGCAGGAGGTCAGGAACACGGGCTAGGAACAGACAAGGGAACGCTTTCACTAGGCACTAAGGCAACAAGATCCGGCAAGGGAGTGCAGGGGAAGTGAGGTAATATAGGGAAGTACACAGGTGATCACACTAATAGGTAATTGGGAAGATTGGGCCAGGCACCAACATTGGTGCACTGGCCCTTTAAATTGCAGAGACCCGGCGCGCGCGCGCCCTAGGGAGCGGGGCCGCGCGCGCCGGGACAGGACCGACGGAGAGCGAGTCAGGTACGGGGACCGGGGTGCGCATCGCGAGCGGGCGCCACCCGCATCGCGAATCGCATCCCGGCTGGAGGCGGGACCGCAGCGCACCCGGTCAGTGGATCTGACCGGGGCGCTGCAGCAACGAGGATGAGGCGAGCGCTCCGGGGAGGAACGGGGACCCGGAGCGCTCGGCGTAACAGGAACTTTCTAAATAGTCTTCACTAGATATTTCCTTCTATTTGTAAAAGGCTAGGTTTCCATTCTGCCGCATGGCATTTTTTATGTTAGCTGCAAATCAATAGGGAACTGCAAAATGCCATATCCACTTGGCGTTTTTCAGAAACAATCTCTTGTTGAGACTTTAGCGTTTTCTAAGGAAAATCTTGGCGTTTTCCTCCCATAGAAGTCTATGGGAGTGAAAACACGCCAAGAAAAACGCCATTTGGGTTTTAACTTTGGCATTTTTGTCAGTGTTTTTTAATTCTTTTTGGGGATTTAGTGATCCAAAAAAAGTGATGGAGATACCCTTTTTAATAGAATTTTGTAGGGTACCATTACAAAAAAATTATAATAAAAGATACAGTAGTGATGGAAAAAATTGTATTTAATGAAATGTACCTTTTTTTATAAAGAAATTTTTTAAAATTTTTAAACAAGAATCAATTTATGTGTGCGGGCAGGGCACTAAAAATGTAGCCGACAATAATAAAAATGTAGTGTGTGTGTTTTTCACATTTTTCTTAACATTTTTTAGGTTGTACTACTTCACCTAGCATGGAACACATTCTTCCATGATGGGAGTAGTAGTAGCTGTACTAATTGACAGATGGCCCAGGGTCCAGCCGCTTTTCTATGGTCCCCTGCACTGACGTATATATACACCTATTTGTATTTCCAGCAGAGAGCTGTGATTGGCCAGATGGTTCCAGCCAATCACAACCCTCTGTAGGAAATATGAATAGGTGTAGATATACATCAGTGCAGGGGACCATAGAAGAGCGGCCACCCACATCTATACATTATACAGGAGGATCGCACTCACTGGGATCTATCTATTAATGCAGGTACTACAGCTCCCAGCATGGAGCAGAGTGTGCTCCATGTTGGGAATAGTAGTACCTGCACTTAAGGACAGATCACAATGGGTGTCACTCCTGACACCCAATGCGATCGTCCTATCTATTGCAGAGATGCGGAGCTACTCTGTACAGCGCTCCCATCTCTGCAATATACTCCGGTCCACCATGAATATGAATAGAACATCACTGATTCATATTTTCCGCTGAGAGCGGGGATTGGTTGCAACCATCCGGCCAATCCCCACTCTGGGCGGAAAATATGAATGAGTGAGGTGAATATCTATTCACATCACTGGCCAGCCAGAGTACAGAGCAGAGATGCGAGCACTGTATAGAGCCGCTCCGCATCTCTGCAATAGATAGGACAATCGCATCGGGTGTCAGGAGTGACACCCGGGGTGATCTTTCTATTAGTAAAGGTACTACTATTCCCATCATTGGACAGTCTGTTCCATTCTGGGAGTAGTAGTCCTACATAAAAAAATCTATAAAAAAAAATAGAGAAAAAAAAGTGAGACACACACACACTTTATTAAAAATGTATGAAAATTTCACTATGAAAAATAAAAAATTCATTAAATACATTTTTTCCCATCCCCACTGCATCCTTTCTTTTTTGGTATCCAACAAATTTTGAAAAAAATGCCAAAGAGGCCAAAAATGCAATTTCCACTCAGGCAAAAATGAAAAAAACAGAGAAAAACATCAGAAAAACTGCCAAAACGTAGGAAAGACCTGTGGCAGTTTTTTGGGGCATTTTTTGCTGGTGTTTTTTTTAAGTAAAAAAAACAAAAACAAGTGGAAACCTAGCCTTACTGTATTAGTCACATTGCTCTGGGATAAGGAATCCTATTGACTTGAATGAGGCTGAGCTGCAGAAAGTCCCAGTTGGACCTACACTGATCAGATCAATCTCAAAGTTATGAAAAACCCCCTTTAAATAGGAAGTATGGTATTTACCATATCACATAAAATTTCCCTCATTGACCACCGAATGGAAAGCCCCATCACAAAGGTACTCAATCAGTTCCACTAGCCATGATGCAGGAAGTTTTATTACAGACATGTAACAAATGTTAACAATGGATTCTGCTTAAAATGAGTATACAGTAATGTCTTTTTTTTTTGTTCCTTTTGGCACATTTATTTTAATGAAGATTTGTATGATGAAGCCTAAGGCCCAGCAATACCTTTCTATGACCTTTGCTTTAAATGTTTACAAGAAAAATAAAATCATATAGAAGTGTGATTTATGTAGCTAGCTCTGCACATCCACTTCACATTGATTCCGTACCTGTCCCCCACTCTGTCTGTTATCATTACCATCTCTTTAGCCACAGATGCATCTTTACAACACAATAGTTACAACTCAAACTCTAAAAGCTTCTGACAAGCATTCATAATGTGTCTTAAGTGATGTGGTCTTTTCCATCCCATGTTCTACACTTTACATGCCAGTGGCCAGTTAGACTGAACTCCTTCAATCCTTTCTGGGTTTGACAGACTGAGTGGAAAATCTGTGACATTTAATGGAAACAAACATAATCAGAAAGAAAACAATAGAGGATCCCCCTTCATGTAAAAAGAAACAGGTTATTGAAATTGGAAGCAATGGCAGCTGTGGAATTCAGGGAGGCTTTCCTGTTACTGCTGATTCATTCATTCCATTGTTATCTGAGTGAGCTTTGTGTCAGCAAGTCAATGGCTTGTTCAGAATAGGGCTGAAAGAACACTTTTTTCGTTTTCTTTTTTAAACAATGTCAATATTATTAGTTAAAAGGGGTATATCAGGCATTTTTATTTTAGATTTATGTCTGGGCAAGTGCTAAATAGAAAAATTGCATATACTGACTAGTGTTGCTCGCGAATATTCGCAATTCGAATATTATTCGCGAATATCGCATATTCGCGAATTTCGCGAATATAGCGCTATATATTCGTAATTACGAATATTCGTTTTTTTTTTTTTTTTTTTCTTCACAGTACACATCACAGTGATCACCCCTCTCTGCTTCCAGCTTGTGTGGTGTAAAGAAGGCTCTAATACTACTGTGTGAGACTGGCGCGCGAAAATTCGTATATGCGAAAATTCGCATATGCGAATTTTCGTATATGCGAATTTTACCTTATGCTAATTTTGTATGTGCTAATTTTCACATCTGTAAATGTTCGCATACGCGAATTTTCGTATATGCGAAAATAAAACGAGGATATAACGAATATGCGAATATTCGCGAATATATGACGAATATTCGGCCATATATTCGCGAATATTCGCGAATTCGAATATGGCCTATGCCGCTCAACACTAATACTGACCCCCCATCTCTTCCCACCACCACTATTTTTAAAGAGCTCCTGGTCCCTATACACAATACTTATAGGATTAGAGTCAGTACATTGCCTTCTAAGCCAATCGGGGACACCGCTATGGCAACATACACAGTGTTTCTCAGACATTCATTATAAAGAATAAAAACTCGAGATGAGAGGCTAGAGAATATAGCCACTGATTTGCTTTGCTCAAGTTTTCACATTTTTATTTCTTTTAAATGGTCACTGTCATATAAAAAAAACGTTTAATATGTCACAGAGAAATTTTAAAAGTTTATGAATAAATTTTATTGGTCAGGGTCTGAGTGCTCAGATCCCAACCAAACACGAGAAGTGCGCACTTAGATCTATGCCACATGGCGTACTCTGGCGGGAGGGTTTTTTATTTTCTAACTCTTCCCATTGTGTGGTATAAGAAAAGAAAAAAAACATATACTTACTTTTAGCACTCCCACAGTGCCTTTGATGTCTTGCTCTGGTTCCCCACAGCTATAGTCTTCCTGAGCTGCAGCGTGACTGTCGTCTACAGAAGCACCTGGGCCCAATGTGTCATTCTGCAGCTCAGCAAATCAATGGCCGAGGCAGGACATTACTATTCGATGACCTACAGTATGACACATTAGGCTCAGGTGCTTCTATAGACGACAGTTGTATAGTTCTTTTCTGTCTGACCCCAGTGCTCTCTGCTGACACCTCTGTCCATGTGAACAACTGTCCAGAATAGAAGCAAATACCCTTAGAAAGGACAGGGTCTAGCCCAAGGAAAAGAAAGGTATTGAGACAGACTGGGCCAGAACCATACGGGCACGGTAAGGACAGAATCGGAACTAGAGAATAGCCATAGTCAGTTCCTTTAGCTGGCTTTTGCTCATTTTTAATGTTTACTATGTATTATACTCATTAATTGTCTGAGTGAAAGGCAGGTATAAGATTAAATTGTGAAGTAGTGTTTACTACTGCATCCATACCACAGGAGCAAAATGGGCTTCCCTTGACTACCATTTACAACAGCTGAGTTTTTATGTCTTTCAACCATTTCTTTACCTATTTGTATATTATATTCCATAGTCCCTGTATCTGTAACTTCAGTACAAGGTTGTTGAAAGGTACAGTATCATATGCTTTTGCCCACTCTAGGTATTTAACATTGGCTTCATGGCCAACACTCACATTTGCAATGACCATATGAACACATGTCTTCAAAGGACATATTATTGAAACATCTTGTTGACAAATTTATTGTAGTATAGACTAAGTAGCAATACAAGAAATTATTACCTAAGGAATTAGTTAGCAGGAAAAGTCTATCTATCTATATATATATAGCAAACAAAATGTAGAGCAGCGCCCAAGTAGATAGTAGATGGTGCAAGCAGCAATGAAAGATCCCAGGTCAAGGCAAGTAACACATTCAAGAAGAAGCTGCAGCACTCAAAATTATGAGTGTAGAAAAGGTGTTTATTCCATATCAATACAAAAAGCTCAACGTTTCTGCTGCCAGTGCAGCCTTTTTCAAGCAACAAACAGTGATCACATGGGTGCTATATATATGCAAATACACAAACAAATCAATAAAGTAACCAATCAAAAAAATTAAGAGGTATATACCATGTAAAGTGCTATAAGATATAGGGCATAAATTGCCACTATAATAATAAAGTGCATGGTGGACAGTGTATGTTAAAAACACAATAAAACTTTACAAAGGCTACGTTTTACAGCCAAAAATATCATAATACAGTAATTATATCATTAAGTTCAAACATGTGTTGCATAATTAATGACTATACGGGAGGCGGGATGGTTCAGTTGCACTCACCCTATGTGTTATATTCAAATCATACGTACAGTGTAACCAGCGATGCAGCATGGGCGTCCGCGCGCGCGCGGCCACGTGACGCGCCAAGTCACATGATCCTCCTCCATCGCGTCACGTGTCCGCGCGCACTTCCGGCCATGCGCACCGACACTTAAACAATGAACAGCCCTATTGGAGCAAATGCACATGTGCGCATGCCCAACGATGTGACTCTAGATGCGGTTCGCAACGGCCGCAATAGAAGTCAGAATAGAGTCTAAGAAATAGCAAGTATGAGAAAAAATAAAATGAAATAAGATTAAACAGAGAAAGATGTGTAGAGTAATAGAACGAAGAATGAAAATAAAATATAAGTAGAAAAAAATTGAAAAAATTGGAAAATTGAAAAAATGAAATAAATAAATAAAAATGGAAATAGAAATAAAAATAAATATAAAATATAAAAAAAAATAGTAAAAATAAAAATGAAAAAAATAAAGTAAAAATAATAAGATAAAATGAGAAAAGAATGAAAATAACAAGAATAAATAAAAATGTAAAATATTAAACAAAATGGACAAAGATGCACATTTCTGTCTGTTAACCAGGCATGTATATCCCGTTCGGTATGACCATATTCAGTGCAATGTTTTGCCACTGGCAGGTCTAACCGTTTTTTCCTTACCGTATACCGGTGGTGATTAAACCGAGTTTTAAAATCCCATGTGGTCTCACCCACATAGATGAGACCACATGGGCAAACCAAGGCATACACAACAAATGTGGAAGTACAGGTCAGATAGTACTTGAGATCATACACCTTGCCGCTAGTGGGATGCGTGAACTGTGGACCTTTAGCCATCTGGGGACAGTTAATGCACTGGCAGCAAGGGTATGAGCCCTTGTTTTGTACTGAATAGAAGTCTGGCGGGACACATCAGCTTTAATCAATCTATCCCTGAGGTTGCGAGGTCGCCGATAGGACATAAGGGGCGAACTCGCAAACTCGGGGATTTGCGGAAAAGACTCACCCAGTAATCTCCAACGTTTGTTGATCACTCTGGAAATCAATCCCGAGTGATCACCAAATGTGGATACAAAAGGGACCCGGGGCACAGAAGACTTAGTTCTAGATTCATGAATCAATTTTGTTCTATCCATCTGCATGACATGCTGTTTACTCTCCTCCAAAAGTTTGGAGGGATAGCCACGTTGAGAAAAATTTCTGATCATTTTGTCCAGGGCTGGTTCCAATTCATCCTCTCTCTCGATGATCCGTCTCACCCTCATCATTTGACTTGTGGGCAGAGATCGGACCATCGGGCGAGGATGGTTGCTTTTGTAATGTAACATGGAGTTACAGTCTGTAGGTTTTGTATACAGGCTTGTAACTAAACGATGTTCATTAATAGAAACAATAGTGTCCAGAAAATTTACCGAATTATGTGATGCTGTTAAAGTAAATTTAATGTGTGTATTAATAGAATTCAAAAAGGGATGAAAATCATAAAGTGAATCTAACGTGCCCTTCCAGACCAAGAAGATCATCTATGTATCTCCACCACCCCAAAAAATTGTCAGAGTGGTGGGACACATAGATAGATGTCTCCTCCAGCACGAACGTGGCACCTACGTATGCCAACGTGTACATGGCGGTGCTGGAGGAGACATCTATCTATGTGTCCCACCACTCTGACAATTTGTTGGGGTGGTGGAGATACATAGATGATGTCTTCTTGGTCTGGAAGGGCACGTTAGATTCACTTTATGATTTTCATCACTTTTTGAATTCTATTAATACACACATTAAATTTACTTTAACAGCATCACATAATTCGGTTAATTTTCTGGACACTATTGTTTCTATTAATGAACATCGTTTAGATACAAGCCTGTATACAAAACCTACAGACTGGAACTCCATGTTACATTACAAAAGCAACCATCCTCGCCCGATGGTCCGATCTCTGCCCACAAGTCAAATGATGAGGGCGAGACGGATCATCGAGAGAGAGGATGAATTGGAACCAGCCCTGGACAAAATGATCAGAAATTTTTCTCAACGTGGCTATCCCTCCAAACTTTTGGAGGAGAGTAAACAGCATGTCATGCAGATGGATAGAACAAAATTGATTCATGAATCTAGAACTAAGTCTTCTGTGCCCCGGGTCCCTTTTGTATCCACATTTGGTGATCACTCGGGATTGATTTCCTGGATTACTGGGTGAGTCTTTTCCGCAAATCCCCGAGTTTGCGAGTTCGCCCCTTATGTCCTATCGGCGACCTCGCAACCTCAGGGATAGATTGATTAAAGCTGATGTGTCCGCGTCAGACTTCGATTCAGCGTTATCTCACAGTTCAAAACAAGGGCTCATACCCTTGCTGCCAGTGCGTTAACTGTCCCCAGATGGCTAAAGGTCCACAGTTCACGCATCCCACTAGCGGCAAGGTGTATGATCTCAAGCGCTATCTGACCTGTACTTCCACATTTGTTGTGTATGCCTTGGTTTGCCCATGTTGTCTCATCTATGTGGGTGAGACCACATGGGATTTTAAAACTCGGTTTAATCACCACCGGTATACGGTAAGGAAAAAACGGTTAGACCTGCCAGTGGCAAAACATTGCACTGAATATGGTCATACCGAACGGGATTTGAAATTTACTCTGATCGACCACGTACCCCAACAAAAGAGGGGAGGTGACCGTATTAGTAAATTAAAAAAATTAGAACTGAAATGGATCTTTGAGCTACAGTCACTTCGCCCAAAGGGTCTCAACGTGGATTTTACTTTAACACCCCAAATATATAGTGCATAAACCCCACTTCACTGAGTATTTAAACATCACGAATGTATAAGAAGTGTGATCACTTACCAAATATTATAACACTTTGTATTGATTTCAATTTTTTCCCTTATGTTTTTCAGGTTGGCGAGAGGAGGACGTTGCAGCCACCCTATAAATTTTGCTATCTTGCCATATTATTATTGAGTTCAGTATGACCTACATTTAATTTCATTATGCCATTAACATGGTGACTCTCCCTTTCAATAAATTATTCTTTATTTCATTTTCTCTTTCTGGTTTATTTAATCTCTTGATTTTTTTATTCTTATTTTTATTTTATTTTAATTTATTTATTTATATATAAAAAAAATTCTTTCTTTCTTTCTTTATTTATTTTTTCATTTTATTTACTTATTTATATTATTTATATTCTTTTGGACATATAGAGCACTAGTCTGATAAAGTACGGATGACTTTATGGATGCTGTGGCCATTAAAGGGGGTGACCCAACCTCATGATTTGGCCTTCCATAGTTGGCTAGATGGCGTTTAATTACGCCTTCGCGTCTCCTGTGGTAGGGCTCATCTGGGTGAGGATACACCACCTTCCTGGGTGGCCCTATAATAGGCACAGAGGTATAAAAAAATTGGCCCTGAGTGATTGATATACATGCCTGGTTAACAGACAGAAATGTGCATCTTTGTCCATTTTGTTTAATATTTTACATTTTTATTTATTCTTGTTATTTTCATTCTTTTCTCATTTTATCTTATTATTTTTACTTAATTGTTTTCATTTTTACTATTTTTTTTTATTTTATAATTTTTTTTATATTTTATATTTATTTTTATTTCTATTTCCATGTTTATTTATTTTTCATTTTTTCAATTTTTCCAATTTTTTCAATTTTTTTCTACTTATATTTTATTTTCATTCTTCGTTCTATTACTCTACACATCTTTCTCTGTTTAATCTCATTTCATTTAATTTTTTCTCATACTTGCTATTTCTTAGACTCTATTCTGACTTCTATTGCGGCCGTTGCGAACCGCATCTAGAGTCACATCGTTGGGCATTCGCACATGTGCATTTGCTCCAATAGGGTGGTTCATTGTTTACGTGTCGGTGCGCATGGCCGGAAGTGCGCGCGGACACGTGACGCGATGGAGGAGGATCATGTGACTTGGCGCATCACGTGGCCGCGCGCGGACGCCCATGCTGCATCGCTGGTTACACTGTACGTATGATTTGAATATAACACATAGGGTGAGTGCAACTGAACCATCCCGCCTCCCGTATAGTCATTTATTATGCAACACATGTTTGAACTTAATGATGTAATTACTGTATTATGATATTTTTGGCTGTAAAACGTAGCCTTTGTAAAGTTTTATTGTGTTTTTAACATACACTGTCCACCATGCACTTTATTATTATAGTGGCAATTTATGCCCTATATCTTATAGCACTTTACATGGTATATACCTCTTAATTTTTTGATTGGTTACTTTATTGATTTGTTTGTGTATTTGCATACATATAGCACCCATGTGATCACTGTTTGTTGCTTGAAAAAGGCTGCACTGGCAGCAGAAACGTTGCACTTTTTGTATTGATATGGAATAAACAACTTTTCTACACTCATAATTTTGAGTGCTGCAGCTTCTTCTTGAATATATATATATATATATATATATATATATATACACCTATGTGTGCTGTGATATATGGCAATAAATAGTGTGACTCAATATATATTATGACACTGTGGCAAGGGAAGGGTGTATTTCCCTAGCTAACCCTGGAGAAACCTCCACCTGTGGCCAAATTAATGAGGTAGCAGAAAGGGGAAGTCTGTTTAAAAGGAAGTCAGACAGAATAGTTGGTGCCCTCCCCAGAAGACAGCAAGGTGGCTGTAAGGGGAGGCAGGGGTCCTGGTGAGGAACACACAGTCCGAGCTGTGAGTGGCCCCAAGAGTGATGTGGATGAGACACACAGCAAGAGGTTGCAAACACTGTGTGTGAACAGTGAGTAGAAAGTTGCAGGAGGCATACGTTTAACTGTCCGGGAAAAGCACACCAGTTGATAGTCAGGGCATGCTGGATTGTTAAGTTAGTGACTAGATGGTCTAGGGTTTTGTTTGTTCCTGTGTTATGTTTTTATTTATCCTGCAACCTGTCTAATAAAGCTGGAGAGGGGCCAAACTTGAATAAAGAATTGTTGTTTGCCTGCTGATTGAAGTGGAAATGTGTCATGTGGCGGTGTCAAGGACGATCCCAGGGCTATCCCCAGGGAGAAATCATTACAATTGGCGGAGGATACGGGCAGCACGTTGCTAAGAGCAACCAACGGTCGCGTTGCAGTGAAGTTGTTGCCAGGAGCAACTAACTGTGCATGTTCTAAGTGGGACAAGCCCAGCTGCGGAGTATAAGAGCAGGACTGAGCCTGTGGTCAAAGCATTGCTTGGAACAACGGATTGCGTCAAGCGAGTGAGCGCTCTCTCAGCTAAGGAGACAGGTGGATGGCCACCTGCGCAGCGCAACAGCAGTAAGCCGTGTTGTTTGTTTTGCAAAGATGGGTCGACATCGAAATGCCGTTGGTAGGAGCAACCGACGTGGACAGCAACCTGTTGTTGCCAAGATGGATGCTATGGTGAGCACCTTGATGAAATTGGCTGCAGTTCAGAAAGAGGACGTCTTCGCACCTGATTATCCTTTGGTCAGGAGGCCAGAAAAGATGGGAGTGAAAACCTGTGTGAGCTGGAAGTAGATAGAAAAAAAAATGACTGCTTTGTAAGAGCCTAGGAGTATAATAAGTCTGGTGAAGCCGGACCCTGTCATAGTGTCTATACAGGCAGTTATTTGGGGTTGTAAAACTGTTAATGTCTGTATTTCTACTCCCTATGGTACCGTGAGTCACAAGGTTGCAATAGAGCCCTCCTTGGAGTATGATGTAGTACTTGGGATGGATTTTCCATTTTTTCAGCAATTATGGGAAGACTGTCAGATAACTGGAGCGGGTACACCTGATGGGCCCTCAACACTTGACTTGCACCACACACTAGTTGAGAGTTACTCAACAGAGGCTGTCTAGCAGTCACTAGATATATGTCAGATAGGGGTCTGCCAGACTGCTGGGAGAGCTGAAGAACAGACCGTGAGTCACGTCCAAGAGGATCCAGAGACTCAAGTGACAAGTGTGCCTCTGACTGAAACAGAATCTTCAGTAAAACCAGAAACGGATCAGGTACAGGAACAAGGGTTCCATCCGCAAGCTGAAGATGAGCCCAAGGTGGGTACTAGAATTGCGCTGTAATCTGGAAGAGGTGATGTTGAATGGAAAAGAAGCTACAGAGATGGCTGTGGATAATGCAGAAGTACTGAAGAGAGTACATGTGGAGCTGGGTGCTGCACTTACTGTCATAGACAGAGTCCTGAGTGAAGGAGATGTGATGTCTGGACCAGAGATGGATCATGACCAGGAAGGTCGAACCACTGGACCAAATGTTGTTGTTGCTGCAGACTAAGGAGCTCTGAACGTTTCTGCGAGTAAGCGGAGAGAAGGTGGTGAAGCGAAAGAAAAGTCTGCCAAAGAGCAGAGAAACAGTCCAGAGAGACTGTCATGGACTACCTTGAGGCCCAAGGGGCTAAGATCCTTGCAAAGGGGACGACAACCCCTAAAATGAGGAGAAGAGTTAGAACAAGTTGGCTTGAAAGAGCAGGAAGCAAAGCTCCAGCTGCAGAAAAATGAGTTTGTGGCTCTGTAGGATGAACTGTCCCTCTCCCAGGATATTATAACCAGCAAGGAGAGAGAATTGGAGAGTCTGGTCAAGCCGTTCTCAGTCAAGGATGAAGAAGTGAATGTCCTGTGTCAGGCATATCTGGCTCTACAAAGTGATCACAAGGCTAGGTTGGTAGTCATGGAAGAGCTGGAGAAGGAGAAAGTAGCAATGGCTCAGAAGCTGCAGAGCCTGGAGGCGCAGAACGAAACGCACCTTAAGTCTCACGCAGCTGCCTTGGATTCACTGGGAACGCAGCTCTCTGAACAAGAGGCTCAGCTAAAAGTCTATGAGCAAAAAGTGTCTAAGATGGCACAGCTGAATAAAGACAACAAGCAAATGAGAGAACAACTGCTGTCCCTGGAGGATACGGTAAAAAAAACTTGACAGAATTGCTGAAAAGTGAGAAGGTGAACTCTGCTAAGTTCAAGAGTGAGCTGCAGAAACATTTAAAGCTACTGGAGATTGAGATGCTTTCTCTAAACGGGGTGGAGTCTGAGCAATGGACTCAAGAAATGGTAGAGTTTGAAGACCATGAGAGGAAGCCATATGAGAAGTCCTCTGAAGCTGAGGCTGAGGTGAAACCCTATGAAAGGTCCTCTGAAGCTGCAGAGATATGGACATTGGATGGTGAAAATGCTGAGGCAGAGAAGTTCTCTGAGGCAGAAGCTAAACCAGAGATAACTTCAGTAGTACTGCAAATGGGTGATACAGGCTTGGTTGGCCACCAGCAAAGTTCGGGTGATGGCGGTACCGGTGACAGAAGAAGACAAAGGCCTGGAGCATCTGACTTGTCCGCACCTAGTGTCCAGAGCACTGCATAGACCAAAGTGAAGAACCTGGCATTGGAAAGGTGTGACATGAATAGAGCCTTTTACAAGGAATTTGTCAAAGTTGACCAAAAGTCTTGTGCTTGGTGACTGGTGAAAGTTCGAATGAAAGAAGGGTGCGCCATTGAAGTGGTGCATATAAAATCTGCTGAAGAAGTAAGCCAAGTGCCTTAAAACCTGTTGGACGAAGTTCTTCAAGGAAGAGGAAAGGCAGTTGGACTCTGCCTTTCGAATACAAGTTGTTACGCCGAGCGCTCCGGGTCCCCGCTCCTCCCCGGAGCGCTCGCTACACTCCTCTCACTGCAGCGCTCCGGTCGGTTCCACGGACCCGGGGCGCTGCGATACCGCCTCTGGCCGGGATGCGATTCGCGATGCGGGTAGCGCCCGCTCGCGATGCGCACCCCGGCTCCCGTACCTGACTCGCTCTCCGTCAGTTCTGTCCCGGCGCGCGCGGCCCCGCTCCCTAGGGCGCGCGCGCGCCGGGTCTTTGCGATTTAAAGGGCCACTGCGCCGCTGATTGGCGCAGTGGTTCCAATTAGTGTTTACACCTGTGCACTTCCCTATATCACCTCACTTCCCCTTCACTCCCTCGCCGGATCTTGTTGCCTTAGTGCCAGTGAAAGCGTTTCCTTGTGTGTTCCTAGCCTGTGTTCCAGACCTCCTGCCGTTGCCCCTGACTACGATCCTTGCTGCCTGCCCCGACCTTCTGCTACGTCCGACCTTGCTTCTGTCTACTCCCTTGTACCGCGCCTATCTTCAGCAGCCAGAGAGGTTGAGCCGTTGCTAGGGGATACGACCTGGTCACTACCGCCGCAGCAAGACCATCCCGCTTTGCGGCGGGCTCTGGTGAAAACCAGTAGTGACTTAGAACCGATCCTCTAGCACGGTCCACGCCAATCCCTCTCTGGCACAGAGGATCCACTACCTGCCAGCCGGCATCGTGACAGTAGATCCGGCCATGGATCCCGCTGAAGTTCCTCTGCCAGTTGTCGCTGACCTCACCACGGTGGTCGCCCAGCAGTCACAACAGATAGCGCAACAAGGCCAACAGCTGTCTCAACTGACTGTTATGCTACAACAGTTACTACCACAGCTCCAGCAATCATCTCCTCCGCCAGCTCCTGTACCTCCTCCGCAGCGAGTGGCCGCTTCTGGACTACGACTATCCTTGCCGGATAAATTTGATGGGGACTCTAAGTTTTGCCGTGGCTTCCTTTCCCAATGTTCATTACACTTGGAGATGATGTCGGACCAGTTCCCCACTGAAAGGTCTAAGGTGGCTTTCGTAGTCAGCCTGCTGTCTGGAAAAGCCCTGGCTTGGGCCACGCCGCTCTGGGACTGCAATGACCCCGTCACTGCCTCTGTACACTCCTTCTTCTCGGAAATTCGAAGTGTCTTTGAGGAACCTGCCCGAGCCTCTTCTGCTGAGACTGCCCTGTTGAACCTGGTCCAGGGTAATTCTTCCGTTGGCGAGTATGCCGTACAATTCCGTACTCTTGCTTCTGAATTATCCTGGAACAATGAGGCCCTCTGCGCGACCTTTAAAAAAGGCCTATCCAGCAACATTAAAGATGTTCTGGCCGCACGAGAAATGCCTGCTAATCTTCATGAACTTATTCACCTAGCCACTCGCATTGACATGCGTTTTTCCGAAAGGCGTCAGGAGCTCCGCCAAGATATGGACTCTGTTCGCACGAGGCGTTTCTTCTCCTCGGCTCCTCTCTCCTCTGGTTCCCTGCAATCTGTTCCTGTGCCTCCCGCCGTGGAGGCTATGCAGGTCGACCGGTCTCGCCTGACATCTCAAGAGAGGACACGACGCCGCATGGAGAACCTCTGCCTGTACTGTGCTAGTACCGAACACTTCCTGAGGGATTGTCCTATCCGCCCTCCCCGCCTGGAAAGACGTACGCTGACTCCGCACAAAGGTGAGACAATCCTTGATGTCTACTCTGCTTCTCCACGTCTTACTGTGCCTGTGCGGATGTCTGCCTCTGCCTTCTCCTTCTCTTCTGTGGCCTTCTTGGACTCTGGATCTGCAGGAAATTTTATTTCGGCCTCTCTCGTCAACAGATTCAACATCCCAGTGACCAGTCTCACCAGACCCCTTTACATCAATTGTATAAACAATGAAAGATTGGACTGTTCCATACGTTTCCGCACGGAGCCCCTTCTAATGAGCATCGGATCTCATCAAGAGAGGATTGAACTTTTGGTCCTCCCCAATTGCACCTCGGAAATTCTCCTTGGACTTCCCTGGCTTCAACTTCATTCCCCAACCCTGGATTGGTCCACTGGGGAGATCAAGAGTTGGGGGCCCTCTTGTTCCAAGGACTGTCTAAAACCGGTTCCCAGTAACCCTTGCCGTGACTCTGTGCTTCCTCCAGTAACCGGTCTCCCTAAGGCCTATATGGACTTCGCGGATGTTTTCTGCAAAAAACAAGCGGAGACTCTACCTCCTCACAGGCCTTATGATTGTCCTATCGACCTCCTCCCGGGCACTACTCCACCCCGGGGCAGAATTTATCCTCTCTCTGCCCCAGAGACTCTTGCCATGTCTGAATACGTCCAGGAGAATCTAAAAAAGGGCTTTATCCGTAAATCCTCCTCTCCTGCCGGAGCCGGATTTTTCTTTGTGTCCAAAAAAGATGGCTCTCTACGTCCTTGCATTGACTACCGCGGACTTAATAAAATCACGGTTAAGAACCGCTACCCCTTACCCCTCATCTCTGAACTCTTTGATCGCCTCCAAGGTGCCCACATCTTTACTAAATTGGACTTAAGAGGCGCCTATAACCTCATCCGCATCAGAGAGGGGGATGAGTGGAAAACAGCATTTAACACCAGAGATGGACACTTTGAGTATCTGGTCATGCCCTTTGGCCTGTGCAACGCCCCTGCTGTCTTCCAAGACTTTGTTAATGAAATTTTTCGTGATCTGTTATACTCCTGTGTTGTTGTATATCTTGATGATATCCTAATTTTTTCGGCCAATCTAGAAGAACACCGCCAGCATGTCCGTATGGTTCTTCAGAGACTTCGTGACAATCAACTCTATGCTAAAATTGAGAAATGTCTGTTTGAATGCCAATCTCTTCCTTTTCTAGGATACTTGGTCTCTGGCCAGGGACTACAAATGGACCCAGATAAACTTTCTGCCGTCTTAGATTGGCCACGCCCCTCCGGACTCCGTGCCATCCAACGTTTTTTGGGGTTCGCCAATTATTACAGGCAATTTATTCCACATTTTTCTACCATTGTGGCTCCTATTGTGGCTTTAACCAAAAAAAATGCCGATCCCAAGTCTTGGCCTCCTCAAGCGGAAGACGCCTTTAAACGACTCAAGTCTGCCTTCTCTTCGGCTCCCGTGCTCTCCAGACCTGACCCATCTAAACCCTTCCTATTGGAGGTTGATGCCTCCTCAGTGGGAGCTGGAGCTGTCCTTCTACAAAAAAACTCTTCCGGGCATGCTGTTACTTGTGGTTTTTTTTCTAGGACCTTCTCTCCGGCGGAGAGGAACTACTCCATCGGGGATCGAGAGCTTCTAGCCATTAAATTAGCACTTGAGGAATGGAGACATCTGCTGGAGGGATCAAGATTCCCAGTTATTATTTACACCGATCACAAGAACCTCTCCTACCTCCAGTCTGCCCAACGGCTGAATCCTCGTCAGGCCAGGTGGTCTCTGTTCTTTGCCCGATTTA
Source organism: Hyla sarda (assembly GCF_029499605.1). NCBI lineage: Eukaryota > Metazoa > Chordata > Amphibia > Anura > Hylidae > Hyla > Hyla sarda. The sequence continues at coordinate 310,771,144 of NC_079191.1, read as the reverse complement.
ATTTTGAAATTCACTTTCGGCCTGCTGATAAGAACATTAGGGCCGATGCTCTCTCTCGTTCCTCGGATGCTTCTGAAATTGAACTCTCTCCTCAACACATCATTCCTCCTGACTGCCTGATTTCCACTTCTCTAGCCTCCATCAGGCAAACTCCTCCAGGAAAGACCTTTGTTTCTCCACGCCAACGTCTCGGAATCCTCAAATGGGGTCACTCCTCCCATCTCGCAGGTCATGCGGGCATCAAGAAATCTGTGCAACTCATCTCTCGCTTCTATTGGTGGCCGACTCTAGAGACTGATGTGGTGGACTTTGTGCGAGCCTGCACTATCTGTGCCCGGGATAAGACTCCTCGCCAGAAGCCCGCTGGTTTTCTTCTTCCTCTGCCTGTCCCCGAACAACCTTGGTCTCTGATTGGTATGGATTTTATTACTGACTTACCCTCATCCCATGGCAACACTGTTATTTGGGTGGTCGTTGATCGATTCTCCAAAATGGCACATTTCATCCCTCTTCCTGGTCTTCCTTCAGCGCCTCAGTTGGCTAAACAATTTTTTGTACACATTTTTCGTCTTCACGGGTTGCCTACGCAGATCGTCTCGGATAGAGGCGTCCAATTTGTGTCTAAATTCTGGAGGGCTCTCTGTAAACAACTCAAGATTAAATTAAATTTTTCTTCTGCATACCATCCTCAATCCAATGGACAAGTAGAAAGAATTAACCAGATCTTGGGTGACTATTTACGACATTTTGTTTCCTCCCGCCAGGATGACTGGGCAGATCTTCTACCTTGGGCCGAATTCTCGTATAATTTCAGAATCTCTGAATCTTCCTCCAAATCCCCGTTTTTCGTGGTGTACGGCCGTCACCCTCTTCCCCCCCTCCCTACCCCCTTGCCCTCTGGTCTGCCCGCTGTGGATGAAATTTCTCGTGATCTCTCCATCATATGGAGAGAGACCCAAAATTCTCTCTTACAGGCTTCTTCACGCATGAAGAGATTCGCGGATAAGAAAAGAAGAGCTCCTCCCATTTTTTCCCCTGGAGACAAGGTATGGCTCTCCGCCAAATATGTCCGCTTCCGTGTCCCTAGCTATAAGTTGGGACCACGCTATCTTGGTCCTTTCAAGGTTTTGCGCCAGATTAATCCTGTCTCTTACAAACTTCTTCTTCCTCCTTCTCTTCGTATTCCTAATGCCTTTCATGTTTCTCTTCTTAAACCACTTATCATTAACCGTTTCTCTCCCAAATCTGTTCCCCCCACTCCTGTCTCCGGCTCCTCGGACATCTTCTCCGTCAAAGAAATTTTAGCATCTAAAAAGGTCAGAGGGAAAACCTTCTTTTTAGTGGATTGGGAGGGTTGTGGTCCAGAAGAGAGGTCCTGGGAACCTGAGGACAATATCCTGGACAAAAGTCTGGTCCTCAGGTTCTCAGGCTCCAAGAAGAGGGGGAGACCCAAGGGGGGGGGTACTGTTACGCCGAGCGCTCCGGGTCCCCGCTCCTCCCCGGAGCGCTCGCTACACTCCTCTCACTGCAGCGCTCCGGTCGGTTCCACGGACCCGGGGCGCTGCGATACCGCCTCTGGCCGGGATGCGATTCGCGATGCGGGTAGCGCCCGCTCGCGATGCGCACCCCGGCTCCCGTACCTGACTCGCTCTCCGTCAGTTCTGTCCCGGCGCGCGCGGCCCCGCTCCCTAGGGCGCGCGCGCGCCGGGTCTTTGCGATTTAAAGGGCCACTGCGCCGCTGATTGGCGCAGTGGTTCCAATTAGTGTTTACACCTGTGCACTTCCCTATATCACCTCACTTCCCCTTCACTCCCTCGCCGGATCTTGTTGCCTTAGTGCCAGTGAAAGCGTTTCCTTGTGTGTTCCTAGCCTGTGTTCCAGACCTCCTGCCGTTGCCCCTGACTACGATCCTTGCTGCCTGCCCCGACCTTCTGCTACGTCCGACCTTGCTTCTGTCTACTCCCTTGTACCGCGCCTATCTTCAGCAGCCAGAGAGGTTGAGCCGTTGCTAGGGGATACGACCTGGTCACTACCGCCGCAGCAAGACCATCCCGCTTTGCGGCGGGCTCTGGTGAAAACCAGTAGTGACTTAGAACCGATCCTCTAGCACGGTCCACGCCAATCCCTCTCTGGCACAGAGGATCCACTACCTGCCAGCCGGCATCGTGACACAAGTGCTCCTTCCTGGTGGCCTGAGCAGAGTGGGGCGGGGGAGGGGGAGAGGGGGGGGGCAGATATGTGACACTGTGGCAAGGGAAGGGTGTATTTCCCTAGCTAACCCTGGATAAACCTCCACCTGTGGCCTAATTAATGAGGTAGCAGAAAGGGAAAGTGTGTTTAAAAGGAAGTCAGACAGAATAGTTGGTGCCCTCCCCAGAAGACAGCAAGGTGGCTGTAGGGGGGAGGCAGGGGTCCTGGTGAGGAACACACAGCCCGAGCTGTGAGTGGCCCCAAGAGTGATTGGGATGATACACATAGCAAGAGGTTGCAAACGCTGTGTGTGAACAGTGAGTAGAAGGTTGCAGGAGGCATAAGTTAACTGTCCGGGAAAAGCACACAAGTTGATCAGGGCATGCTGGATTGTTTAGACACACCCTAAAGGCCATTGGCTAACAGTTAATGTCTCTGGCTTTTTCAGCCTCAGCCTCTATTCCCTGACCAAAGAACATAAAACTGTTCACACACAGCAAATCCAATAGCTGTGTGTGAACACAGACCACGACAGACATGACGCAAACTGTCTAATAAAGCTGGCAAGGGGCCGGACTTGCATAAAGTACTGTTGTTTTCCTGCTGATTGAAGTGGAAAAGTGTCCTGTGGCTGTGTCAAGGATGATCCCAGAGCTATCCCCATGGAGAAATCCTTACAGTATATATATGCGCACCAGGAAAAAGTACCGTATACCACACAGGACACTTTGATATTAATAGGTATCTAATAGATTACTCAGATGAAGCTATCCAAACTCACTAGTATGTATGAGCAGGGTGATTGGAACAAAGATGGCAAAAATTACAAAGTCATACCTGTAGTAGTTGATCTGTATATATGCGAGTGTTGTGGAGTGATGACTGGTATTAGTGTTGGAAAAAAAGCTGAGGATGGAGTGATGTGAAACTTTAGATTGATTATACATATGCATTCCAGTAGAGACCAGGTCTCCAAGGCAGGGTCACATGGGGTTCACTGCTCTCTCTTAAGGGTACAGTAACACAGGAATAACATATATGCAAATAATAATAGAATTAATCAGAAAAATATATTACTTTGCAATAAAGTGTGAACATAATTGATATAACAGTGAGTTTTTTGGTGGGCCCAACACTTTGTGCTGCAAAGCTTCCCGAAGCAGTCCAAAGTCACAGTAAAGCCATTGGTGCTGGGACACCACAAGTATTACTAATAATAACAATTATTATTATTATTATTATGAAACCTATAAACTGACACTGTGACCAAGTAAATAATGCAAAAATATCAAATTTTATTGAACAAACTAGAGATGAACGAAGTTACAGTGATTCGATTCGTCACAAACTTCTCAGCTTGGCAGTTGCCGACTTTAGCCTGCATAAAATAATTCAGCTTTCAGGTGCTCCGGTGGGGTGGAAAAGGTGGATACAGTCCTAGGAGAGAGTCTCCTAGAACTGTATCCACCTTTTCCAGCCCACCGGAGCACCTGAAAGCTTAACTAATTCATGCAGGCTAAAGTCAGCAACTACTGAGCTGAGAAGTTTGTGACGAATCGAATCACTGTAACTTTGCTCATCTCTAGAACAAAGCACAGATAAAAAGTACTGGCATTCATGAACAGAACAAAAGTTTGACTATAATGTGCACTCAGACCATATAAGATACTGCTATCTCCTGTAATCCATATACTGGGTAACAAAAAAGGGGGAAAGAAACAAGGAGAAAAGAGGGCATACATAAATGAAATGTGGTCATAAATGAAGACACACAGTAGAGATAACAGGGTACGAAAAGACAGATGGAGGAAAATCCAACACTGTATGTTACCCCTGCATCTCTAACTCCAACAATAGGGAAAATGAAAGAAGTCACATATATACCACATTCATCAAAGATGACGGCACCCCTTAACCCAGGTCCTCAAGTCACCCCAACGCTGTTTCGCAAGTAATGCTTCCTCAGGGAGTGGTTTGGTAAACTAAGGTTAGACTATTTAAATAGGTTTCACACATAAAGCGGACCAGTGGATGGAGGATCAATTTCTGACAATATTTACAATTGGTCACAGCCGTGACCACTAGAATCCTAAATTTACCATCCACTATAAATCATTAAATGTAACGCCCGGCACATGAGTTTAAGAGTTTAATTATCTACCACCGCTCTCAATAGGGATAAATAGTGCAGCCATACCAATACGCTTGCGCCAACAAACGAAGCAAAATTAATGATATTACAGTAGTTAATGACAAGTAACAAGCAGTAATTGTTACACTATAAGTACAAAACCAATTGCTAGTGAAGTAGAGTCATTAGTGCGCACATATAACAAAGTTTGTGTGTTAAAAAAAGAGTGCAGACAAAAATATATCGCAAACCAGTGCAAACCATACAAAATTATTATTACATTATTTTTATTATTATAATGTTCCATAAAGTAATTGTAACAAGAACACTCTTCTTCAGTAAGTGCTCTTGTTTACACAATTGCCTCTGTGAGACACTGTAAGGAAGTGGTGTACATTGTTCTCTTTCTTCGTCACTTTTAGTTCACTCAGAATGAAAACCATATAAAGTACAATAGTTTCAAAGTTTGCTATTTTTAGATGTATTTGTATTCTTGTGGGAAAGTAAAGTTGTTCCTCACTATAAAAATAGAACATAAGAACATTTGGCAAAGCTTTATGCTTTGGCAAAGTGTTATGCTCTGCTTATTCTCTATAACAGTGAAACTCATTATGGAGATTATAAGTGCAAATATGAAAATAAAAACACCTATCAACAAGACTGGTCTGGATAATGGCATACATAACTTTATCTACTGGGGGGTTTGCACAGCAGGACAAAAGTATTGGTTGGCATAAGAGTACTGCTACAATTTAGGCTCTGTGTACATTGCATCAGGGCTTTGGGGAAAAATTCCTTCCATATCCATAGTGCCCCAAAAGATTTGGCTGCAGTCAGACAGAAAAAAAAATATATACTGTATATCTGTCATGACCGACTGGGGGGACAGGGTGAGTGAGCCCTAAACTGACCCTAAAACATCTCTCCCTGCCTACTTGCCCATCCATCCTAAACAATGGATTCACAACTGGGCACCGATCCCTTCCTGCGCTAAGGTGCAGTGGCGTAAAAACACATAATATACTTAGTCGGTCACAGGCCAGAACAGAAACGGAAAACTACTAGACAACCAGAAATACCAAACAGGATGCAAATACTAACAGGGAAGAATATAAACAGGCAAACTGATGCAGGAATATAGAAGAAACAAACTGGACACCCAACACAGAAGAAACAAACTGGACACCCAACTCCACAAAAGCAGTAGCCAATGAAAATAAAGCCAAATAGGCTACTGGCCAGCGGACAAAATGCTGACCCAGTAGGAAACGGAAATATAATACATGAAGCACTAGACTAGAACCTGACGAGTCTGAATAGACTCAATAATACCAAATAGGAATATAACATACAGAGCCCTGGGTAAGCAAGACTCAGACACAGTGTGAACACAAACAGACAGAATGAACAAACATAATCCTAAAACCGACTAATGTAACACAGACTAAAATTAAAGGAGCATGCTATATAACCATGGCTAAAAACCCAGATAAAATGACAAGATAAATACAAGGTAAATGCTCAAGCAGACTTGAAAGTGTATTGCACAAACCGACATAGTGGCATTAAACTAAATAACCAGCACCAGAATGCAGGAGAACTCTGGTTAAATAATTCCACCCGAGTTCTCATTCTTTCAGAGCATTAACTATTCCCTATCCAGGTAGAATAGCAAACTGCTCTGAACAAACTAGTGTGTGAATACACACCTAAACAGAAAAATACAAAAACAAATAAACGGACATTACAATATCACTGACAGAATTGGCGCAGCAGTGTCAGTTAGCTATATTAACCAAAATACCAAATCACAAAGTAGCTAAAATTAACTTTACTTTATTATAAACAACACTAAAAACCCTATTAACTATTATCACAATTACCATAGAAAAATGCATATAACAATCTCCAGATGAAGATGTTATAATGAACAACAGTTCTCCTGATGTACACACCCACAAATCCTGACGTGTTTCCCTATATATCTGATATCATACAATGGTACATCAGGGGATTAAAGAATAATAATATACAGGTAAGGGGAAGGATACATTGACAGACAACAAGATATACATAAAGTAAATAAATGCACAGCGGCCAAGTGTATAGTTAGTTACAGGACAGATGTTAGATGTACAATTAGCACTCCACATAGATCACATTGGAATGCTGGGCAGATTGCTTTTAGTTCCTTGAATTGAAAAACTTTTGGTCCTATAACAAATAACAAACAAAATATACCACAAAGAAAAACATGTAACAACAAACAAGACAATAAAAAGCATAAATGTGACAAAACAGAAAAATGCACTAAATAAACACAAAAAAAAGCACAAATCCATACAAAAATCTAAATGCAGGGATACAAATAGAAAAAAAAATAAATGAAAAAAATAATAATAATAGTAGACATCATTTTTCAATATACGTGGACTTAACAAGAGTTAAAATAGGTGGATTACTTACCGGTAGTCTGTTTTTCGAGAACCCATGACAGCACCCCTGGAGAGGACCTCATACCGTGGGACAGGAAACCTGGCTAAATTTGGATCTCCACCTCTCCACCCTCAGTTTAATAATAAAGTACTCCTACGGAGCAAGAGGTAGAAAAACATGCACAAATATACAAGATATACAAGAAAATTAAAAAAGGAGGGATATCCGAAGGGTGCCATCATGGGTTCTCGAAAAACAGATTACCGGTAAGTAATCCACCTTTACCCTATCACCCATGACAGCACCCCTGGAGACTACAATAGAAATAACTAGGGGGGGACAGCAACCTGAAGAACCTTGCAATCGGCAACTGGTTCCAGGTGCAACCTGTAGTGTTTCAGGAAAGTATGGCTAGATGACCTGGTGGCTGCCCTACAAATTTCATCTATGAAACGTCAGCTTTTTCTGCCCAAGATGCTGCAACTGCTCTTGTGGAGTGAGCTTTAAAGAAACAAGGGGGGTCCTGATTTTTAGAATCATAAGCCATGCTAATAGCAAGTTTAATTAACCTACTAATAGTGGATCTGGAGGCAGCTTTACCCCTATTAGGGCCAGGAAACTGTAAGAGAAGGTTTTCGGATGAACAAAAACTTTTAGTAGAATCCAAATAAGTGATTAAACATCTTCTTACATCTAAATTATGAAAACGTTTTTCTTGATCATTAGCAGGATTATCACAGAAAGAAGGGAGAATAATATCCACCTTAGGTAAGAAGTGCGGTAATGTTCTCATTACAACTCTATCTTTACGAATTTTTGATATAAGGAGAAAAGGCTGAGAGGGCATGTAATTCTACCACCCTTCTTGTTGTGGTAATGGCCAAGAGAAAAGCAAGTTTAATTGTTAAAACTTTAATGGGAACAGATTCAAGGTAGGTTCAAATGGAGGAGTCATGAGGGCGTCCAGATCTAAAGTAAGATCCCATGGAGGGACTAAGGACCTAGTTGAAGGACAGAGTCTGGAGGCTCCTACTAGAAATCTTTTAATAAGAGGCTGGTCAGCCAACTTATAGTTTAAAAAAGAAATTAAAGCAGAGATTTGAACCTTGAGAGTATTGGGACTGAGGCCTAACTCTAATCCTTTCTGTAGAAAACTGAGAATGACCGGGATATTAGGTTCACCTAGGGGATATATTCTATCACCTGCAAAATTAAGAAAAGCTTTCCAAGATCTAACATAGATGTTTGAAGTTACTTCCTTCCTGCTTGCAAGTAAGGTACTAATTACCCCACCAGTAAAGCCTCTCCTTCTGAGGATAAGCCTTTCAGCATCCAGGCCGGGAGATGTAGATGCGGGGATGGAGGATGCAGAAATGGACCTTGCGAGAGGAGATCTTCCCTGTCTGGAAGAATCCATGGTTGGCACACTGACAGAGTCCTCAGAAGGGTAAACCAGGGTCTCCTGGGCCAGAAGGGAGTAATGAGTAAGACTTGGGCATGGTCCTGTTGAATTTTCCTTAGGACTGCTGGGATTAGGCGGAAGGGAGGAAAAGCATACCCTATTCTCTTTGTCCTTGACTGTGAGAAAGCGTCCACTGCAGATGGATGATCCAGAGGATTTAGAGAGTAGAACTTGGGAAGCTTTTTGTTTAGTTTTAAAGCAAACAGATCTACTGGGAAGACTCCAATTCTGTGACTTATCATACTGAAGACTTCCAGATTTAGTGACCACTCTGACTGGCTCATCTTGTTTCTGCTGAGAAAATCTGCTATGGTATTCTCTTTGTCCTTCAGGTGTACTGCCCGTATAGATGACTCATGGGTCTCTGCCCAAAGAAAGATTTGAGATGTCAGGTCCATAAGTTGTTTGGACCTTGTTTCCCCCCCTGCTTGTTGAGGTATGCCACTGTGGTTGTGTTGTCTGTATAGATTAAGACATCCTTCCCCTTTACTTGGTGTCACAGGCCGAGGAGTGCTTGAAAGACTGCTGAGAGCTCTTTGTAATTTGAAGAGGAAGAAACCAGATGTTAATCCCACTTCCCCTGAAGGAGACTGCGATCCGCATGAGCTCCCCAGCCCCAAGGACTGGCATCTGTTGTAATTCTCTCCAGTGAGGAGGGAAACCAGGGAACCCCTTTGGAAAGATTCTGGGGGTTTACCCACCACCTGAGGGAGAGTCTCGCTTTGGAAGATAGAAGGAAGCTCTGGTTTAAAGATGAACTTTCCCCATTCCAGTTGGATAGGATGTCCAGCTGTAGCTCTCTTGACCTGAACTGGGCCCACCTTACTGCAGGAATTTCTGCTGTCATGAGACCTAAGAATGACATTGCCTCTCTGAAGGAAGGAGTGTGGGATAGAAACAGATTTAGTACCTTCTCTTGGAGCGATAGCTGTTTCACTGGCGGCAGGCTTGATATTTGAGAAGTTGAGTTTAGGGATATTCCCAAAAACTGACAGGTCCTGGAGGGAACAAGACAGGATTTTTTTTACGTTCAGGTTAACCTAGGAATTTGAGAATTGAACTTATTGACTGTTTTTGTTGGGTAAGCAGATCTTCTGAACTCGCCACAATAAGAAAGTCATCCAGATATGGGACTATAAGAATGTCCTTTGTTCTGAGAAAGGCAACTGTCTCCGCTATCACTTTGGTAAACACTTTGGTTTAAAAAAATTTTATTGGATTTTTTTTGGAGAAATTTACAACAAAGGAGAGATTGGCCAAAGAAAACAACGTGGCCAAGGAACAATACATAACAACTATAACACAGTTATATAAATATTACTAAAGCAATCACTCAGCTAACACTTTGGGTGCTTGAGATACCCCAAAGTGTAGAGCCGTATACTGAAGGTGGGCCCACCTCCCCTCTAAGAACACTGCCACTCTGAGGAACTTCTGATGAGAGGAATGGATTGGGATGTGGTAGTAAGCATCTTCTAGATCGATCGATGCCATCACACAGTTTGGGAATAGAAGACTGATAGTCTACTTGATTGATTCCATACAGAATTTTTTGTAGGTTAGGAACTTGTGGCCCTGAGATTGATGATTACCCTGAATGCTCCTGAGGGTTTTTTCACCAGAAAAAGGGGGGAGTAAAAACCCTGCTTCTCTTCTGAATGGGGAACTGGGACAAGGACCCTCTTTTGCAAGAGGGACTTGACCTCCAGACACATTGCCGATTGTTTCAGCGGATCAGTCATTACTCCAGTAGGAAAAAATCTGTCCGGGGGAATTGCTTTGAACTCCAGAAGGAGTTCCGAGGAGATGGTATTCAGGACCAAGGGGCTTGAAGAAATAGTTCTCCAAGCTTCCACAAATACGGACAGGTGTCTCCCTACTGGAGTAAAGGTGTCATTGTTGGGAATCTTTGGGGCGGGAATCTCTATTGGGATTAACCCCTTAAGGACGCAGGACGTAAATGTACGTCCTGGTGCGGTGGTACTTAGCGCACCAGGACGTACATTTACGTCCTGTGCATAACCGCGGGCATCGGAGCAATGCCCGTGTAATGCGCGGCTGATCCCGGCTGCTGATCGCAGCCAGGGACCTGCCGGCAATGGCCAACACCCGCGATCTCGCAGGCGTCCGCCATTAACCCCTCAGGTGCCGGGATCAATACAGATCCCGGCATCTGCGGCAGTGCGCGATTTCAATGAATGATCGGATCGCCCGCAGTGCTGCTGCGGGGATCCGATCATTCAGAACGCCGCACGGAGGTCCCCTCACCTTCCTCCTTCCGGCTCCCGGCGTCTTCTGCTCTGGTCTGATATCGAGCAGACCAGAACAGAAGATGACCGATAACACTGATCTGTTCTATGTCCTATACATAGAACAGATCAGTATTAGCAATCATGGTATTGCTATGAATAGTCCCCTATGGAGACTATTCAAGTGTAAAAAAAAATGTAAAAAAATGTAAAAGTAAAAAAAAAGTGAAAAATCCCCTCCTCCCATAAAAAAGTAAAATGACAGTTTTTTCCTATTTTACCCCCCAAAAGCGTAAAAAATAAATTTTATAGACATATTTGGTATCGCCGCGTGCGTAAATGTCCAAACTATTAAAATAAAATGTTAATGATCCCGTACGGTGAACGGCGGGAACGTGGGAACGTAAAAAAAAAATGTCCAAAATTGCTACTTTTTAAATACATTTTATAAAAAAAAATTATAAAAAATTTATTAAAAGTTTTTTATATGCAAATGTGGTATCAAAAAAAGTACAGATCATGGCGCAAACAATGAGCCCTCATACCGCTGCTTATACGGAAAAATAAAAAAGTTAGAGGTCATCAAAATAAAGGGATTATAAACGTACTAATTTGGGTAAAAAGTTTGTGATTTTTTTTAAGCACAACAATAATATAAAAGTATGTAATAATGGGTAATGGGTAATGTAATCATTTTAATCGTATTGACCCTCAGAATAAAGAAAACACGTCATTTTTACCGTAAATTGTACGGCGTGAAAACGAAACCTTCCAAAATAAGCAAAATTGCGTTTTTCTTTTTAATTTCCCCACAAAAATAGTGTTGTTTAGTTGCACCATACATTTTATGATATAATGAGTTATGTCATTACAAAGGACAACTGGTCACGCAAAAAACAAGCCCTCATACTAGTCTGTGGATGAAAATATAAAAGAGTTATGATTTTTAGAAGGCGAGGAGGAAAAAATGAAATGTAAAAATTAAATCCTTAAGGCCAAAATGGGCTGAGTCCTTAAGGGGGTTAAAGAGGAAACCCTTACCTCTCCCCGAAATTCAATTTTTTTTATTTTGGTTCCCTTGATTGGAACGCCTACCTCTGCCCCTACCCCTAAGAGAAGATTCTGACTGTTTGGGGGGAACAGGAAATCACTTATTTTTATTGGAAGCTTTAAGAAGAATATTGTCTAAAGGAGGCCCAAAGAGAAGGTCACCTGCACAAGGGATAGCACAGAGTTTAGATTTGGATGTGACATCCCCCTTCCAAGTTCTGAGCCAGATGGCTCTCCTGGCTGAATTTGACAAAGCTGCAGACCTAGCAGAGGATTTAACAAGATCCACAGAAGAATCTGCTAAGAAATCAGCTTTGGAAATCACAGGAAAAGAATGTAAAATTTCCGGCCTAGAAGTTTTATTCTCAATATGAGTTTTAAGTTGTGCTAACCATACTCTTAGGGACCTAGACACACATACTGAGGCTACTGAGGGTCTAAGAGAACCTGCTGCTACTTCCCAGGTTTTTAAATTGAACAAATTGGCTTTCCTATCCATAGGAGCAGAAAGGGAGCCGAGATCTTCAAAGGGTAAAGCAATTTTTTGGGAAATTTTTGCCACAGGAGCATCAGTAAGGGGAGCTCTATCCCAATTCTTTGTGACTTCTTCCTGAAAGGGATATTTTCTCTTCAGATGTTTAGTCAGGTAAGAATTTTTGTCTGGCTGACTCAACTCCTTATCAATGAGGGCTTTCACTTTGTTATGGAGACTGAAAGTGCACCTATCTTTAGGACCTAGACCCTCATAGAGCGTATCCTCGGCTGACAAAGGCTCTTTACTTGCTTCCATATTCGCGGTAATACGGATAGCCTTAATAAGTTGTTCCGTAACCTCACAAGTAATCCAGGATACAGAATCTGAATCTTCAATTTCTTCCTCAGAAGAAAGTGGATTCATGAGAGGGGGATTGGGATAGAGGGGCAGGAAGGGTGGGTGTATCCTTCTGGTTTGTTAGGCCTAAGCCATGCAGAGAACTCTTAAGCTCATCCTTAATCATCTTTTTGATGGTTAATGCTAATGAAGATGATTCCTGGGCAACTAAGGCGTCTACACAGGACAGACAAAAATCTCTCTCATTAGAGGAATCTAGCGGGTTTCTGCACTGCGCACATTCCTTATTCTGAGCTTCAGATAACGCTTTCCTAGGCACCCCAGTAAAGCTTTTATCTATCTACAATAAAGCACATGATAACCCCAATTAGATCATTAAAGAGGACAAAACATGGAAAGGTCTCACCCAAGGAAGCTGTAATACCTGGCTGGAGCTCTTGGATTTAGCGCGTCCACCTTCTTTCCCAGGATCAGGCATGCTGGAGAAGGTCTTCGGTTTGGCAAGAACCGGAATTCAGGCACCAACTCAGGAACACTGCAGTATAGAATACTGCACGGGTGCAGGAGCTGGCTGCTGCAGTAGGTGGGATCTCAGGACACAGGAGATACAACAGACGCCCGAGTCCGGAATCCGCGTCTCTTTTAAATTTTCACCCGTACGCTGCCTGCGCGTCCTCCGGAAGTGACGCGTCCCCCAGGTTTACTGGGCCTGATGTCATCAAAGTGTGCCACATCCCCTTTGCATGCGCTCGCACACACGCGCAGAGGACACACAGAGATGGGAGAGCTGGACACCCGACCCGCAGACTCCGCTGTGTCCCCCGAAGGAAACACCGCCGAACCCGGACCGGACCCTGCCCGACCCCACAGCAGTCATGCCGGCCGGGAAACCCCTCACAACCTAAGGCAACGGGGGCCCGCAGCTCAAATACTGGAGAAAAAGGGCAGAATACACATCCAGGCCTCCCATCCGTAGGAGAGGAAACCTGAACTGAGGGTGGAGAGGAGGAGGTCCAAATTTATCCAGGTTTCCTGTCCCACGGTGGGAGGTCCTCTCCAGGGGTGCTGTCATGGGTGATAGGGTAAATAGAAAATCTGATATAGAAAGAATTCAAGTGCACTCACAAACAGACATAATGCAGGGAGACGACATGCAGGGGGTGTGTGTGGGCTACGGACCCGTCTCGCGCTACAAGCGCTTCATAAGGCCCCTTGCTAGCTTCACAGGTAAAGAGGTGTGCTTAAAAAGGACCCCACCAGAAGGGAATCCAAGGTAACAACATAAACCTTCCTTCTAACAAACAAAATTTTTAAGAAATATTAAAACAAGACAGCAAAGGTAAGTCTTATGAAACATCCTCTCTCTCTCTCCTGTAAGATATTTGATTGACTGCATAGGTTATATTGGATTGCATCAGCAAAATACATTAGTGCAGAAACGCACCCATTTCGTTGCAGTCATTCAGACCTAGCGGTCCTATTGCATTTAATTGTACAATCCAATATGCCTCTTTTTTTTTGGAGCAATTGATTATTTTTTATCTCCAAACCCTATGGATTTCTCAACCTTTTCCAAAGCTGTAAAAACCGCACCAATGGGCATGCATGCATGTGGGACATGTTCTTTTTGTAAATATAATATGAGAAATCATATGGTTCATTTGGGTGAACATACGATAAATATAAAACAATTCATTACATGCCGTTCTACACATGTAGTATATGCCCTAATATGTGGATGTGGTTTCTTCTACATAGGGAAAACTGTCAGACCACTAATTCACAGAATAAGAGAGCATCTCCGGTCGCTAAAAACAGGGATAGGAGCCCCGGTTCATTAATCATATGAAGGAAACACATGGGGGCCTTCCCGATACATTGAAATTTACAGCTTTCAAGCTTTGGAAAAGGTTGAGAAATCCATAAGGTTTGGACATAAAAATAATCAATTGCTCCAAAAAGAGGCATATTGGATTGTACAATTAAATGCATTAGGACCGCTAGGTCTGAATGACCGCAACGAAATGAGTGCGTTTCTGCACTAATGTATTTTGCTGATGCAATCCAATATAACCTATGCAGCCAATCAAATATCTTACAGGAGAGAGAGGATGTTTTATAAGACTTACCTTGCTGTCTTGTTTTAATATTTCTTCTACATTTGGTTTGTTAGAAGGAAGGTTTATGTTGTTACCTTGGATACTCTTATGAAGGGGCCTTATGTAGCGCTTGCAGCGCGAGACGGGTCCGTAGCCCACGCACACCCCCTGCATGTCGTCTCCATGCATTATGTCTGTTTGTGACAAGAAATAAAGTAACAAAGAAGCAACCTATGTGGTGAGTGCACTTCAATTCTTTCTTTATCGGATTTGTGCATAAGTGTTATATTTTCTATCAAGTCCTGCACCGCCTCTGCTCACATGAATCTATTGCTGCATTGTGTCTACCTGAGTAATAATCCACAGGTGTGTGAAGTAGCAGTGCCAGGCTAGCTGTTTCTCTCTTACCATTGATAGGGTAAATAGAGTTCACCTCCCAGGGTTAGTAGATTAGTGTAGAATATTGAAAGATAGAAGAAGCTGACATAATCCATCACATATACAAGGGAGTCGAATAATCCATATCATATTATTGCTCTGCAATTCAAATTGAATACGAGATACTAAATAGTGTCAATCAATAATCATAAAATATCCCCCATATACTGATACAGAGGGAGTCCACAATACTTCCGGTCCAGCTCACTGTTGATATGTACTTTTTAAGTCAGATAAACACAACATCTTGCTTCCATTAATCAAAGAGATATAGATGGCCCAGAGTATATAGATTCCTCCTAGAACAGTGGTTCCCTACCTTTTTCTGCTCGGGGCTCCCCTTGTAAAAAATTTTTTTAATGGTGTACCCCTACCGAATATTTTTTGACGCATGACAAAAAATGGCTATAAGGAAGCAATACACCTATATATCTGTTAGCTATGTAAGTTACAGTGCTGCTATATGCAGGACTCACTGATGACTTCTTCTCTGATCGGAGTCATTCACTTTTCCCTTGTCTTCTCCATCTGGCCCGGACAGTCATGATGGTTTCTTCCAGTCACAACTCTTTACCACAGAACCTGCAACACAAACATATATTAGGCTCTGCACCTTTTTTCTTCACAAATGCCTCCAGCCTCGATCCTCCCCCCACACACACGTACAGCCTCTCCTACACACATTGACAATGCCTCCAGTCTCACTCACACACACACACACACACACACACACACACAGACAATGCCTCCAGCCTCACACATACAATGCCTCCAGCCCCCAATGCCTCAACCTCTCTCCCACACACACAATGCCTCCAGCATCCCAACCAAGTGCCTCCAACCTTACTACCACACACACACAATATCTCTAGCCTGCCCACAAATTCCTCCAACCTCTCTTCCACATGCACACAATACCTCCAGCCTCCCCCAAATGCCTCCAGACCCTCCTTCACACACAATGGGCCTCATTTACTAAGAGTTTTGGGTTTTTACAAGTGGGAAAAGTTGTTTCAGACTTGCAGGATTCCTCTCTATTTACTATTAAAAGTCGGGACCATTTTCTGACCTGCTTTTTCTAGGTCGATATTTCCAGCCATTTACCCACAGGATTTTCTGTGAATTCAATAGTAAATCGGTCGGGTTGTGAAACCACACCCCTTTTCGGTCTGATCACCCCCCCTTTGCAACAGACCACGCCCCCTTTTCGGCTTTTCACAGTGCAATGTCGGGTTTGTTTGATTTTTCAGGCACACATTGTCGCAAACTGGCGCAGACTGGCAAAGACATGTCTCAGACACTCTGCGCCATAATAACCAGACAAAAACCAGTCGGTTTCAGCTTAGTAAATGAGGCCCAATGCCTCCAGCCTCTCTCACACACTGAGACAATGCCTTCAGCCTCAAACAACCACACAATGCCCCCAGCATCCTCCCCAAAAGGCCTCTAACCACTCTCCCACACACACGCCTCCAGCCTTTCCCACACTCAGACAATGCCTCCAGCCACACACACACACACAATGCCTCCAGCATCCCTGCAAATGCCTCCAACCTCTCTTACACACACACACACACACACACACACAATACCTCAAGCCACACACACAATACCTCCAGCATCCCTCCAAATGCCTCCAGCCTCTCTCTCACACACAATGCCTCCAGCCTTTCAACCACCCCTATTGCCTCCAGACTCCCAGCCACCCACTCCTACATTTATCAGACTCCCAGACAGCCACCAGACTCCCATCCACCCACCCACCACTATTGCCTCCAGCCAACCACTTACACCTTTTGCCTTCAGCCTCCCACCCACATTGCTTTCGGCCACTCACATTTTCTCCCACCCACCCACATTGCCTCCCACACAGCTTCCAGCCACCCACATTGCTTCCTGCCTGTCAGCGCTATTGCCTTCATTCAATACCCCCCACTGCTTCCTTCCTCCTCAGCCACCCACGCCACTGCTTCCATTGCCCACCCAGCCACCCACCCACACTTCCATTCACCCCCCAGCCACCCACCCACGCTCCCATTCACCCTCGAGCCACTGCTTCCATTCACCCCCCATAAACCCACCCACCTCTGCCACTGCTTCCATTCACTCCCCTGTCACCCACGTTTCCATTCACCCACCAACCCACTCCCACGCTTCCATTCACCCCCAGCCACCCACACCTGCTTACATTAACCCCCCCAGCCACCCACCCCTGCCACTGCTTGCATTCCCCCCAACCACCCATGCCACTGCTTTCATTAACCACCCAGCAGCCACGCACCCACGCTTTTATTCACCCCCACCCATGCTTCCATTTATTCTCCAGCCACCCATCCCTGCTTCCATTAACCCCCCCTTCCGAGCCACCCATCCCTGCCACTGCTTTCATTCACCCCCCATAAACCCACCCACCACTGCCACTGCTTCCATTCACCCCCCCCCCCCAGCCACCCACCCACCCCTACTTCCATTCACCCCCTAACCCTGCCACTATTCACATACACCTGTCCCTTTTCACCCACCTCTGATGGGATGGGGGAGGACATATGTAAATGGGTTAGCAACTGGCTCTATGACAGGGAGCAGAGGATGAGTATCAATGGAACGTACTCTGGTTGGGTGACAGTTAAGAGTGGGGACCACAGGGATCAGTACTGGGTCCACTTCTTTTTAATATGTTTATTAACCCCTTAAGGACGCCGGGCGTATCCATATGCCCCCGTTTCAAAGTCCTTAAGAACTGAGGGGGCACGGGTGAGCAAGAGTGGCAGCAAGAGGGAGGTGGCACGGGTGCCGCCCCACGATAACGTGATTGATCGGTCGGAACGACCGACCAATCACGACCCTGCTGGGTGGTGATCAGGTACCTCTCCCTGGTCTGGCGAGGGTCCCCTCTGGTGCGGTGGCGGCAACAGGAGCAGCAGGATAGGTGGCAGCAGCAACCGCTGTCCGGCGGCAGGATACAGCAGGAGGTGAGGCCTGTTCACCTCCTGCTGTTGCTTAGCAACAACTCAGCATGCAAAGCCAAAGGGCATGCTAGGAGTTGTACTTTTGCAACAGCTGGAGTTCCAACTACAACTCCCAGCATGCCCTTTGGTAGTCTGTGTATGCTGGGGTTGTTATGTTGCCTGAGGGGTTTCCAAAATAGTATGTCATGTGGGGGGTTTTCTGCTGTTCTGTCACCAAAATCCCATTGTCTCTCCTTCCCTTCTGAGCCCTCTACTGCGCCCGCCGAACAGTTGACATACACATATGAGGTATTTCCTTACTCAAGAGAAATTGGGTTACAAATTTTGAGAGGATTTTTCTTTTACCCCTGGGTAAAAAAAACTGGGTCTACAAGAACATGCGAGTGTAAAAAATTTAAATGTTGAATTTTCTCCTTCACTTTTCTGCTATTCCTGTGAAACACCTAAAGGGTTAACACACTTACTGAATGTAATTTTGAAAACTTTGAGGGGTGCAGTTTTTATAATGGGTCATTTATGGGGTATTTCTAATAAGAAAGCCCTTCAAATCCACTTCAAACCTATTTGCTATTGACCACTGAGGAAGAGGTTTTGAACGGCTTATGTTCAGCTATACACCCCGAAACGCGTTTGGAATGTCTAGACCTATTCAGACCGATGCATATGCAGTTTTAACCCTGGAGAGATGTTTTATTTTAAACTCTGGAAAAACTTGTTAACACATTGGACATAATTAGTGTTGCTCACGAATATTCGCAATTCGAATATTATTCGCGAATATCGCATATTCGCGAATTCACGAATTTCGCGAATATAGCGCTATATATTCGTAATTACGAATATTCGGGTTTTTTTTTCACAGTACACATCACAGTGATCACCCCTCTCTGCTTCCAGCTTGTGTGGTGTAAAGAAGGCTGTATTACTACTGTGTGAGACTGGCGTGCAAAAATTTGCATATGCGAAAATTAGCACATGCTACTTTTCGCATATGCGATTTTCCGCATATGCGAATTTTCGCGTATGTTAATTTTGTATATGCTAATATTCACATATGTTGATTTTTGCATACGCGAATGTTCGCATATGCGAAAATAAAACGAGAATATAACGAATATGCGAATATTCGCGAATATATGACGAATATTCGTCCATATATTCGCGAATATTCGCGAATTCGAATATGGCCTATGCCGCTCAACACTAGACATAATCTCATATCACCAGATTCAGATCCAAATCCAAGTTGCCAGATTATTGGATATTTCGGACTATCAGGATCTGCTGCTCTGAACTGGTTAAATCCCAGCAATTCCTTTACCTGTGTGAAGACATCAGGGCCTCTACACCATCTCAACTCAAAGCCACTTTGCGGAGCCTGTGCAAGTAAAAAGAATCCATCTGATCAGCAGAAGGGCATGCTGGGAGTTGTAGTTTTGCAACAGCTGGAGTTCCAACTACAACTCCCAGCATGCCCTTTGGTAGTCTGTGCATGCTGGGGGTTGTAGTTATGCAACAGCTGGAGGCACATTTTTTCTATGAAAAAGTGTGCATTCACCTGTTGCATAATTACAACACCCAGCATGCACAGACTACCAAAGGGCATGCTGGGAGTTGTAGCAGTGTGCCTTCAGCTGTTGCAAAACTACAACTGTCAGAATGCCCTTCGACTGTCATTGCATGCTAATTGTTGCAGTTTTGCAACAGCTGGAGACACATTGGTTTTTAAACCGAGTTTGTTACCTAACCCAGTGTTTTTCAACCAGTGTGCCTCTAGCTGTTGCGATAATACAACTCCCAGCATGCACTGAGAGACTGTACATGCTGGGAGTTGTAGTTTTGCAACAGCTGGAGGTACACTGGCTGTGAAACACTGAGTTAAGTAACAAACGCTCAGTATTTCGCAACCAATGTGCCTCCAGCTGTTGCATAACTACAACTCCCAGCATGTATGGTCTGTCAGTGCATGCTGGGAGTTGTAGTTTTGCAACAGCTGGAGGTTTGCTCCCCCCCAATGTGAATGTACAGGGTTCATTCACACGGGTGAGTTTACAGCAAGTTTTCTGCTGCAAGTTTGAGATGCGGCAAATCTCCAGCCACAGCTCAAACCCCCAGCTCAAACTCACTGTAAATCAGACCATGTGAATTTATCCTAAAAACACTACACTACGCTACACAAAATAAAAGGTAAAACACTACAAATACACGTACCCCCACACAGTCCCCCCCCCATAAAAAAAAAACGTCTTGTACGGCACTGTTTCCAAAATAGAGCCTCCAGCTGTTGAAAAACAACAACTCCCAGTATTGCCGGACAGCCACTGACTGTCCAGGCATGCTGGGAGTTTAGCAACAGCTGGAAGCACCCTGTTTGGGAATAACTGGCGTAGAATACCCCTATGTCCACCCCTATGCAATCCCTAATGTAGGCCTCAAATGCGCATAGCGCTCTCTCACTTTGGAGCCCTGTCGTATTTCAAGGAAACAGTTTAGGGCCACATATGGGCTATCTCCGTACTCGGGAGAAATTGCGTTACAAATTTTGGGTGGCTTTTTCTCCTTTTACCCCTTATGAAAAGGTAAAGTTGGGGGCTACACCAGCCTGTTAGTGTAAAAAAACACACATGGCCTCCCTCTTCTATTCCAACCAAATTCTCTCACCAAAAGCTCAATGGCGCTCCTTCTGAGCATTGTTGTTCGCCCGCAGAGCAATTTACATCCACATATGGGGTATAGAAGAAATGGGTTTACACATTTTGGGAGGCTTTTTCTCCAATTACCCCTTGCGAAAATGAAAAATTTGGGGTAACATCAGCATTTTTGTGAAAAAAATTACATTTTTAATTTTCCTGTCCAACTTTGTCAAACACCTGTGGGGTGTTAAGGCTCATTGTACCCCTTGTTACGTTGCTTTAGGGGTGTAGTTTCCAAAATAGTATGCCATGTGTTTTTTTTTTTCTGCTGTTCTGGCACCATAGGGGCTTCCTAAAAGGTGACATGCTCCACAAAAACCATTTCAGCAAAATTTGCTTTCCAAAAACCAAATGTGACTACTTCTCTTCTGAGCATTGTAGTGCACCAGCAGTGCACTTGACGTCCACACATGGGGTATTTCCATACTCAGAAGAGATGGAGTTACAAATTTTGGGTGGCATTTTCTCCTATAACTCCTTGTAAAAATGTAAAATTTGGGGGAAAACCAACATTCTAGTGGGAAAATTCATCAAACACCTGTGGGGTGTTAAGGCTCAGTGGACCCCTTGTTACGTTCCTTGAGGGGTGTAGTTTCCAAAATAGTATGCCATGTTTTTTTTGCTGTTCTGGCACCATAGGGGCTTCCTAAATGTGACATGCCCCCCAAAAACCATTTCAGAAAAACTTACTCTCCTAAATCCCATTGTCGCTCCTTCCCTTCTGAGCCTTGTTGTGCACCCACAAAGCACTTGACATCCACCTATGAGGTATTTCCTTATTCGAGATAAATTGGATTACAAATTTTGGGGGGCTTTTTCTCCTTTTACCCCTTGTAAAATTTCAAAAATTGAGTCTACAATAACATGCGAGTGTAAAAAAATTAAGATTTTGAATTTTCTCCTTCATTTTGCTGCTATTCCTATGAAGCACCTAAAAGGTTAACACACTTTCTGAATGTCATTTTGAATACTTTGGGATGCAGTTTTTATAATGGGGTATTTCTAATATGAAGACCCCTCAAATCCACTTCAAAACTGAACTGGTCCCTGAAAAATTCTGATTTTGAAAATTTAGTGAAAAATTGGAAAATTGCTGCTGAACTTTGAAGCCCTCTGATGTCTTCCAAAAGTAAACCTATATGATGCAAATAAAAATACATATTGTATATGTGAATCAATATATAATTTATTTGGAATATCCATTTTCCTTACAAGCATAGAGTTTCAAAGTTAGAAAAATGCTAAACTTTCAAAATGTTCATGAAATTTGGGGATGCAGAAAGAAAGGATGCAAGTAATGACGAAAATTTACCACTGTGTTAAAGTAGAATATGTCATGAAAAAACTATCTCAGATTCAGAATAATTGGTAAATTCCCAGAGTTATTAATGCATAAGGTGATAGTGGTCAGAACTGCAAAAAAAAGGGCTGCGTCCTTAAGGTGAAAAAGGGCTCAGTCCTTAAGGGGTTAAGGGGTTAAGATGGGGCAGGCAGCCTTATATGGTTTTAATATTCTGCCTTCCCCATCCTTTTCTGATAAAATTACTAGTTGCCTCAAGTGTAAGGCCCCACTTACTCATCTCTACCATGGGGTTTGGGATTGCAAGTCAACAGTGGATTATTGGCGAATGATACAGACGTACATTTGGGATCATTGGCAAGTGAGAATCCCAAAGGGAATGAATGGGAAGGAAGAAGGATCCCGATATTTTTCCATGTTGTTCTTTTAGTGGCCTTGAGATGCCTTTTTGCCAAATGGTTGGATTCAAGCACTCCGGATTTGTCCATGCTGGTTATTCATCTGAAGACCTTTCTAGGAGTAGATAGCTTGAATGCTGCACGTCATAATGACATGGGTACTAAACATTTCTTTCAGAAATGGAAATCATTTATTGTGACTCACTTTGACTCTCAGGGGATTGCTCGCAAATTCTGATACACCACGTGGTACAGCGTGAAAGCATTGCGGGGTTCCCTGGGGGAGCTTTGCCTGCCTGATGACTGATCCAGTCAGTTGATTCTATTTTTCCATTGTTATTATTTACAGGATCACCAGAGAGTTAGAGGAGGAGCTAGTGTGTTGAGTGTGGCCCTGATGCCAGGGGTACTGCTCAATCCACTTCTACAAGGGGGGAGGGGGGCGTGGATGGTCCTGGTTCTGGGGATTTGTTTCTTATTTCTGTATTTCAAAGACTGATCTACACCATTACATCCGACACTGCATGTTTAGATTACCTCTGCGGACTATGGGACTCTTGCCTGGTTGTTCCTTCCTTTTTATTATGTTTTCTCCTTGTTCTTTTATTAAAAGGAAACTTGTTTTTTTGTTTGATAAACTTGTTTAATAAAAATATATTAATTTTTTTTTTTTTAAAGCAAAAATAAAAATTGTCTGGCTCATGAAGGGGGTTAAACTATATTCCAGATTGTGAAAGTTATTGCATTACCAAACCAAATGGGGAGCTTCAGTCAAGTGATGCAACAGTTCCTAGGATAGAGAAGTGTTTATAACTACACTGATATACCTAGTGGAAGTCTGTTCTGTCTGTTGTGGAAATTTGATGCAGTAATATGTTTACCTGATCTGGCTGCATTTTTCCATTTGCTCACTGTAAAGATGCCAAGTTTTCATCTGCCAAACTATAGCTAAATACAGTAACAACAAGAAACAAAAGCTTTCCGCACTCATTGCAAAGCTTCTGACTCGATGCTCATACACGGAGATGTCGACAGACCTGGACAGAACGGGATGCATAGCGCTCAGAGGCTATTACCGGCAATTTCGGTCGAGGCCGGAAGAAGCGCTGCGGGAAATTGAAGGTAATAGCCTCTGAGCGCTATGCATCCCGTTCTGTCCAGGTCCGTCGGCATCTCCGTGTAGGAGCATCGAGTCAGAAGATTTTTAGTGAGTGCGGAAAGCTTTTGTTTCTTGTTGTTACTATATTTCTGACACATCTATTTGCTGATTGTTTCCAGCACCGCCACTGACTCCTTTACCAGTGTCTCACTTGCTGCACTGCTTCCTGGATAGGTGGATTTACTCCAGGGTATTCTAGAATCCTTTATTGCTGGTGGTGCCATCCTAAGAATTTTCTTTTTCTGCATGTATAGCTAAATACAGTAGTACTAAAAATACAATCTTTCTGGAGAAAAAAAATAACAGGAAGAGCACATCATAGAACAGTGTATAGCGACAATTTATGTATATGGAAATGGTACCTATTGTGGTTGTGTGGGGCCAACGGGGTCATTAGTATATCTAAATGGTCCTCAATCATGGAAGATAGGCCAAAGAAAATGCTAGTCTTGCTCAACTGTTTTCTGATAGTGACAACAGGCATAGTTCAGAAATACTGCTAAATGTAAATGTACAGTGGTCCCCCAACATACGATGGCCCCGACATATGGTAATTTCAACATATGATGGCCTCTCAGAGCCCACCGTATGTTGAAGGCAGCATCAACATACGATGCTGCTATGTGTCAGGCAATCGCTAAAATGGCTATCCGTCAGCACTGACAGGTTCAGCAGCCCCCGGATAGACGTTTAATCAGTTGTCATCTAAGGAGACAGCAACCAGTGTATGGCGTGGGCTCCTGACTTGAGCCCACACAATACCGGCTGGCCTCCAGCTGATTCCTGTAGCTGGCGTCTAAAGAGACCTTAAAAGACTCTCTGGTGGTCCAGTGGGGTGGATTGCCCCCCGCAACGATCCACTGCCTGTGGAGATAGCCAGAGGGCTTACCTCTGCTTCCATTGCTGCCATGGCTCACCAAATGAACACAGAGCACACAGATCAATGGAGTTCTATGGAACTCCATTAATCTGTATGAGGAATCTAGTGATTCCTCCTGAAAGTCCCCTAAGGAGACTGATAAAGTATAAAAAAAAAAAGTTTTGTAAAAAGTTTAAATCCCCCCCCCCCCCCCCTTTTCCCAAATTCCATATAATAAATGTGTAAACATAATAATAAAATAATAATAAAAATAAACATATGTGGTATTGCCACGTGTGCAAATGTTCGAACTATAAAAATAAAATGTTAATTAAACCGCACTGTCAACTGCGTATACATAAAAAAATACCAAAGTCCAAAATTGCGTATTTTTGGACACTTTGTATACCCTAAAAAATGTGATAAAAAGCGATCAAAAAGTCCCACCAAAACAAAAATGGTACCGATAAAAACAACAGACCACGGCACAAAAAAATGAGCCCTCATCCCACCCCGTATGCGGGAAAATAAAAAGTTATAGGGGTCAGAAAATGACAATTTTAAACATACTAATTTTTGTGCAAACAGTTAAAATTTTTTAACAGAAGTAAAACAAAATCAAACCTATAGATTTGGATCATTTTAATCGTATGGACCCACCCACACTCAACATACAATGGTTGTCCCAGAACCAATTACCAGTTTTCCATAGACATATGTACTCAACATATGATGGACACTGGAAAATACAAGACAGCTCTCTCCGACACTGCTAATACTAATATGCTGAGACAGTTTTTATTTCCATTATTAGGCAAAAAGCATGTGTAACTGAATGGTGCCGAAATGTCCCAACTGGAGGTGCTCTTATCCAATAGTGAAAGACAGGAATGTGGATCACATCAATATGCATGGATGCAAAAGAGATAATGCACTCACCAGGATTCTTGCTGGAATATTTTCAGCAAACAGACAGGGTACACAGGGAGCTCGTGATGGAACAGACAGGGGGCGTGCGAGGGGCGGCAACTAGTTTCACGCTCAAAGACGCTTCCTCTGGCCCGCACTGATGTTTTAGCATCAGGAAGGGGTTCTTATGGACTGTATCGGCCAGCGTTACCATGACAACAAAACAAACGTGAGTGAAAAGTAACGTGCATAAAAATATCCATAAAAACAATACCACAATAAAAACAACCAATAGTGAGTCTTAGAGAGGAGAAAAGCACCCATCTCGTTTATCTCATAATGGACACTGAATCTTCTCAGAGAATAGGGGATAAGATGGCTGATTGCGGGGGTCCCACAGCTGTCACGCCCCCTCCCATAGGCTTACCTTGAGGGGGCAGAGCGTGATATCAAAGGGGGCAGAGCCGTGACGTCACAGCTCTCCGGCCCCGTGATTGACAGTAATCAGACCGGGAGCGAACACGCTCCGGGGACTGACTTTAACGAGGTGCGGCGTGCAAGATCATGGGAATAGGGGATAAGATGTCTAAGCGCCGGAGTACCCCTTTAAGAACACGTTTAATAAGCGCAGTTTAAGCAGTTCATGCAAAACTTAGATTAAAAAATCCTGCAGCTTCAAATCTCTCTAAAAGAAGTAAAACGTGACAAATACATGAAGGACAAGAAAGATTTTGCAAATAAAGCACTCTTTACCTGGGCAAAAAATAATGCGGAGTCCATCTAGTTCAACCCACATCCCTAATGAGTCCCTACTGAGTTGATCCAGAGGAAGGCAAAAAACCCTCATACTAGAGGTAAAAATTCCTTCCCGACTCCAATTATGGCATCAGAATAAATTTCTGGATCAACATGCTGTCCCTAAATATCTAGTACTAGCTGAGTACCCGGCGTTGCCCGGTTTTTCCTTCCTAATCCTTGTTGGGGAGGAAAATAAACAAAGGAGGATGCTTTTGACTTCATATGCAGTCCTCATATATTGTTGTCATATCCCAACCCCTCGTCCTCCTATCCCATCCTCCTATCCCGATCTCCAATACAGTCCTCCTATCTCGACCTCCTATCCCGTACTCCTATCCCGTACTCCTATCCAGTCCTCCTATCCCGACCTCCTATCTTGTCCTCCAATCTCGAGCTCCTATCCCGACCTCCTATCCTGACCTCCTATCCTGACCTCCTATCCCGACCTCCTATCCCGTCGTCCTTTCTCGTCCTCATATCTCGAACTCCTATCCCATCCTCCAATCTCGACCTCCTATCCCGACCTCCGATCCCGTCCTCCCATCCCGACCTTCTTTCCCGTCCTCCTATCTTGACCTCCTATCCCGTCCTCCTATCTCGACCTCCTATCCAGACCTCCTATCCCATCCTCCTATCCCGTCCTCATATCCTGTCCTCATATCCCGTCCTCCTATCCCGACATCCTATCCCGACCTCCTATCCTGTCCTCCTATCTCAACCTCCTATTCCGTCCTCCTATCCCGACCTCCTATCCCCACCTCCTATCTCGTCCTCCTATCCCATCCTCCTATCTCGACCTCCTATCCCGTCCTCGTATCCTGACCTCCTTTCCCGTCTTCATATCTCAACCTCCTGTCTTGACCTCCTATCCCGTCCTCCTATCTCGACTTCCTATCCCAACCTCCTATCAAGGCCTCCTATCCCGTCCTCATATCCCGTCCTCCTATCCCTTCCTCCTATCCCGACCTCCTATCCCAACCTTATATCCCGACCTCCTATCTCGACCTCCTATCCAGACCTCCCATCTCGTCCTCATATCCCGACCTGTAATTTGTGTACCAGGTATCATTAAAATATATCCAGCCGTACGGAAGTTATGTGGGAACATACATTTCCAATTGATTTGCATGGGACTTTAAACAAAAACCCCGACCCTCACAAATGGGGGTAGTTAAGGGTTAAATTAACTATCCTATATTTTAAGTGGACATATAAGTAACATGTGACCAAGTATTATCAAAATATCTCCAGCCGTTTGGAAGTTATGCAGTAACATATATTTCCCATTGACTTGCATGGGACTTTAAACATAAGCCCCGCCCCTGTCAAATGGGGGTAAGGGTTAAATTACCTATCCTATGTTTGTTGTTGACATATAAGTAACATGTGTGCCAAGTTTCATGTTAATATCTTTAGCCGTTTGAAAGTTTTTGTGGAACATACACACATACATACACACACACACACACACACACACACACACGTTGAGTTTTATATATATATAGATACACTAGCTGAGTACCCGGCGTTGCCCGGTTTTTCCTTCCTAATCCTTGTTGGGGAGGAAAATAAACAAAGGAGGAAGCTTTTGACTTCATATCCCGTCCTCATATATTGTTGTCATATCCCGACCTACTATCCCGTCATCATATCCCGACCTCCTATCCCGACCTCCTATCCCGTCCTCCTATCCTGTCCTCCTTTCCCGTCCTCCTATCCTGTCCTCCATTCTCGTCCTCATATCTCGACCTCCTTTCCCGTCCTCCTTTCCTGTCCTCCTATCTCGACCTCCTATCCTGTCCTCCTATCCTGTCCTCCTATCCCATCCATCTATCCCATCCATCTATCCCATCCTCCTATCCCGTCCTCCTTTCTCGTCCTCCTATCCCGTCCTCCTTTCCCGTCCTCCTTTCCCGTCCTCATATCTCAACCTCCTTTCCCGTCCTCCTTTTCCGTCCTCCAATCCTGTCCTCCTATCCCGTCCTCCTATCCAGTCCATCTACCCCGTCCTCCTATCACGACCTCCTATACCGTCCTCTTATCTCGACCTCCTATCCCGTCCTCCTATCACGACCTCCTATCCCATCCTCATATCTCGATCTCCTATCCAGTCCTCCTATCTCGACCACCTATCCCGACCTCCTATCCCGACCTCCTATCCCGTCGTCCTATCCCGTTGTGATATCCCATCCTCCTATCTCGACCTCCTATCCCAACCTCCTATCCCGACGTCCTATCCTGACCTCCTATCCCGTCCTCCTATCCCGACCTCCTATCCCGGTCCTAATATCCCGGTCCTCCTATCGCGTCCTCCTATCCTGTCCTTCTATCCCGACCTCCTATCCCGTCCTCCTATCCCGTCCTCCTATCCCGTCATCCTATCCCGACCTCCCATCCGGACCTCCTATCCCGACCTCCTATCCCGACCCGTAATATGTGTACCAGTTATTGAAATATCTCCAGCCGTACGGAAGTTATGTGGGAACATACATTTCCCATTGATTTGCATGGGACTTTAAACAAAAACCCTGACCCTCACAAATGGGGGTAGTTAAAGGTTAAATTAACTATCCAATATTTTTAGTAGACATATCAGTAACATGTGACCAAGTATTATCGAAATATCTCCAGGCATTTGGAAGTTATGCAGTAACATATATTTCCCATTGACTTGTATGGGACTTTAAACATAAACCCCGCCCCTGGCAAATGCGGGTGAGTAAGGGTTAAATCACCTATCCTATGTTTGTTGTTGACATATAAGTAATGTGTGTGCCAAGTTTCATGTTAATATCTTTAGCCGTTTGGACGTGATGCTGGAACATACACACATACATACATACATACACACACACACACACACACACACGTTGAGTTTTATATATATAGATAACCATTAGAGATGAGCAAACTTTTCAAAAATTTGATTCGGCCAATTCGCCAAATTTTCCCGAAAAGTTTGTTTCGATCCGAATTTTTTTGCGGCCAATCGATGTTAAAAAAGGCTATTTCTAGCCTACATACAGCCTCTATAGGGGTATAGAACACTTTGCTGTGTCCTAAAACGCATATATGGAGTGTGCTGGGGTAGTGAAATAATACTGTTATTCAGAATAGCATGCAGATTACCGTCACCGCTTTTAGAATCACTGCCGCACAGCAGCACAATGACAGAGCCTGGTGGTGGCATCAGTGTCAGGAGACCATATAGTGACTGAATGACATAGCGTGGACATGTTGGAAGCAAGAGTAGACCATTTAGTGGCTGAATGGCACAGCGTGGAGTTGGCTGATGCACTAGTACACTACACACCAGGGCTTCACAATCCCCCCCAAAAAAACAACACAATATATGACATTTTTGACAAAGATTTCTCATTGGTAGCACCCGCTATCCAAAAATTTGAAATTTCCAGACCCAGGAGCCACCTCTGCGGCATCAGTAACCCATATATTGCCTGTAGGACACAGCAAGGAGTTGGCTAATGCACCAATAAACAGCAGGGCTTCACAATCCCCCCTCCAAAATCAACACAATGAGAAATTTTTGTCAAAGATTTCTCATTGGTAGCACCCGCAATCCAAAAATTTGAAATTTCCAGAACCAGGCCCCACCCCTGTGGCATCAGTAACCCATATATTGCCTGCATGACACAGCCTGGAGTTGGCTGATGCAAGAGTACACACCAGGGCTTCACAATCCCCTCCAAAAACAACAACATTTTAGAAATTTTTTAAAGAAATACCTTTGTGTAAGAACAAGCGTATATCCAACAGTTCACAAGACTCTATAATGCAGGACGGTGGACCACCCAAAGACATTCTTCTCAAAAATAATAAACCACACAATATTTGAAATTTTTTTACAAAAACGAAATCAATATGTGTGTAAGCGCATCTGTCTCCAAAAGATTAGATCACCAAAGGACTTTTTTCGCCTAAAATGATGAAGCAGAGTTAATCCCTGTCCGTATTTATTTATTTTATTTTTTTTAATTTTCATTAAAAAATCACACGCAACAAGCATTCCGTTGTGTAACGATTAGCATTCTGGAAAATTCTATTTTATTACTGATAAAATTATCAGTAAATGAAAAAAAAAACACTACCCAAGAGTGTTTAATTACCCCATACATTGCACCAGGAGCAGTCAAGAGTAGGCCTCAGCAGTACCTAAGAGGCTTTAATAACCCCCTACCTTTGCACGATCAATTGCGAGATCGAACAATACCAGGTGTGTTATGCCCTCTGATTTCCTGGGCCGCAGGCGCGCTCCACTGAACGGATTAGCGTGTCTCTATTTTTCATCACCGGTGCTGGTAACCCGCTAACTCCCGGAAAGGTAAGCTGCTGCGAAGCAGGTGGTCTCCCCCGGGCACGTTTGGCTCCAGAATTTCCACTACTGCCACACCACGCTGACTGCCAACCGTGCTACCGCCTTGCTGACTCAAGGGCAACTTGCAACTCTCTTCTCCCGATGATGAACCCCCTTCTCCTGAGATCGAGCAATAACAGGTGTGTTATGCCCTCAGATGACTGGGGCGGCAGGCGCGCTCCACTGAATGGATTAGGGTGTGTCCATCTTTTTTGTAGCACCCGCAATCCAAAAATGTTAAATTCCCAGACCCAGGCCCCACCTCTGCGGCATCAGGAACCCATTTATTGCCTGAAGGACAAAGCCTGGAGTTGGCTGATGCACAAGTACACACAGGGCTCACAATCCGCCCCAAAATCAACAAAATTGTATACATTTTTTTTTTAATTTACAACTTTGTGTAAGCACAAGTGCATATCCAACATTTCAGAAGACTCTATAAGGCAGGACGGTGGACCACCCAAAGACTTTCTTCTCAAAAATAATGAACCACACAATTGTTGAATAAAAAAAAAAATAATTGAAATTCCTAGACCCAGGCCCCACCTCAGCTGCATCAGTAACCCATAGATTGCCTGAAAGACACAGCCTGGAGTTGGCTGATGCACGAGTACACACCCGGGCTTCACAATCCACCCCAAAAATGTTTTTTGAAATTGTCTGACAAAATACCTTTTTGTAAAAACGAGCGCATATACAGCAGTTCAAAAGACTCTATAATGCAGGAGGGTGGACCACCCAAAGACATTCTTCTATAATATAATAAACCACACAATATCTTCAATTTTTTTTAATAATTGAAATTCCAAGACCAAGGCCCCACCTCTGCTGCATCAGTAACCCATATATTGCCTAACGGACACAGACTGGATTTGACTGATGCACAAGTACACACTACACACCCATCACCCGGGCTTCACAATCCACCCCAAAAAAATGCAACATTTTATCGAAATTGTCTGACAAAATACCTTTTTTTTTTTTTTTTAAACAAGCGCATATACAGCAGTTCAGAAGACTCTATAATGCAGGACGGTAGACCACCCAAAGACATTCTTCTATAATATAATAAACCACACAATATGTTCAAATTTTTTTAAATAATTGAAATTCCAAGACCAAGGCCCCACCTCTGCTGCATCAGTAACCCATATATTGCCTATCGGACACAGACTGGAGTTGACTGATGCACGAGTACACACTACACACCCGTCACCCGGGGTTCACAATCCACGCCAAAAAAACGCAAAATTTTATTGAAATTGTCGGACAAAATACCTTTTTTTTTTTTTAAAACAAGCGCATATACAGCAGTTCAGAAGACTCTATAATGAACCACCCAAAGACATTCTTCTCAAAAGTAATAAACCACACAATGTTTGAAATTTGGTTAAAAAAATTATTACATGTGTGTAAGTGCATCTGTCTCCAAAAAATCAGATGGCAAAAGGATTCTATGTGCCATTCTATTTTTATTTTTTCATTAAAAAATCACATGCAACAAGCGTTCCGTTGTGTAACGGTTAGCATTCTGCAAAATTAAATTTTATTACTGATAAAATTACCAGTAAATTTAACAATAACACTACCCAAGAGTGTTTAATTACCCCATACATTGCACCAGGAGCAGTCAGGAGTAGGCCTCAGCAGTACCCAAGAGGCTTTAATAACCCCTTACCTTGCCCGATCAATTGCGAGATCGAGCAATAACAGGTGTGTTATGGCCTCAGATGTCCTGGGCCGCACTAGCGCTCCACTGAACGGATTAGCGTCTCTCTATCTTTCAAGGACAGGTGCGTGTTGCATGCTGAAACCAGTTCGTGATAGGGATCTGTGATTGCAATTATTTAATCTTAAAACGAGGAATTACCAGTAAGTGAGGGTCATAAGCTGGCGTTTATTAAGTCCCTGCCCTTTGTACACACCGCCCCTCGCTATAAGCGATTGGATTAGTTAGTGAGTTGGTTAGTGAGGTCCTCGGATCGGCCCAGGCGGGGTAGGAGAAGGCCCTGGCAGAGCGCCGAGAATTTAATGATCATTGTTGAAATTTTCATTAAGCATGTATTTAGCTACTGCTAAACATCCAAAAATGTAAGGCCCAAGGCCAGAGGCACCAGGGAGGCAAGTAGTTCCTGAAAGACACAGAATGAGTCTGGAGCATTCATTTGCAGTACCCAAGAGGTTTTCATAACCCCTTACATTTAAAGATCAATGTTTATATTTGCATTAAGCATGTATTTAGCTACTGCTAAACTTCAAAAAATGATAGGCCCAAGGCCTGAGGCACCAGGGAGACAAGTAGTTTGTGAAAGACACAGAATGAGTCTGGAGCAGTCATTCGCAGTATCCGAGAGGGTTTCATAACCCCTTACATTTAAAGATCAATGTTGACATTTGCATTAAGCATGTATTTAGCTACTGCTAAATTTCAAAAAATTATAGGCCCAAGGCCAGAAGCTTCAGTTTTCCCCATATTAGGAGCATAGTTGTCCCCCAGATTAGGCAGCATAGATGTCCCCCAGATTAGGACCATAGTTGTCCCCCAGATTAGGCAGCATAGGTGTCACCCAGATTAGGCAGCATAGATGTCCCCCAGAGTAGGCAGCATAGATGTCCCCCAGATTAGGAGCATACTTGTCCCCCAGATTAGGCAGCATAGATGTCACCCAGATTAGGAGCATAGTTGTCCCCCAGAGTAGGCAGCATAGATGTCACCCAGATTAGGCAGCATAGATGTCCCCCAGATTAGGAGCATACTTGTCCCCCAGATTAGGCAGCATAGATGTCCCCCAGATTAGGCAGCATAGTTGTCCCCCAATCAGCGCGGGCCGGTCAGAGCCAATCAAAGGGCCGTATGTGTCAAGCGGGCCATACAATCCCCAGGTCTGCCCCAGAGGGTTTCATAACCAACCACAATAGAGAAAATTTTGTTGTAGGAGCATGGTCAATCTACTAAAACCCATCTGTCATTGGTGGCTGGAAATCCTGGCTGATCCATCCCTGATTCATCTTGACAAACGTCAGTCTCTCCACATTTTTAGTGGACAGACGAGTTCGCCTTGGCGTGACTATGGCCCCGGCCGCACTAAACACCCGCTCTGATGGCACACTACTGGCCGGGCAGGACAGCTTTTCCAGGGCAAACTCCGGTAGTTGCGGCCATAAATCGAGTTCTGCTGCCCAGAAGTCCAGCGGATCTTCAATGGTTGTTGGCAGGGTCATGTCGAGGTAAGCCATCACCTGCTGGTTCAGGTCCTGCTCCATGTCCACCTGCTGCTGATGAGTAGCTTCACTATGGGGCTGAAGGAAGATACTCATCAGCGACTGTAGACTCAGGCTGCTGCTGATTGAGCCGGTACTGCTCCTGCCACCCCTCCCCTCCCGAGCAGCCGTGGCAGTGGAAGGTGAGCGCAGAGGGCCCCCCGAGTCAGACCTGCGAGTGGATGGACCATGTGGCCGATAGGCATCGGCCAACCGACTACGTAGAAGCTCCCTGAAGTAGGTCAGTTTGCCCTCCCTCTCAGTGGGTGTAAAAAAGGCCCCCATTCTGGGCCGGTAGCAAGGGTCTAAAAAGGTGGAGATCCATAAGTCATCGCGCTGATGAATTTTGACAATTTGGGGGTCACTACGCAAGCAACTCAGCATGCATCGTGCCATTTGTGACAGTGACTCACTGGGACTTCCTGCCTCCATCTCCACTGCATACTGCCATGGTGTGTCTGGGTCCTCTGTCTCGCCTCCCTCGTAATAACCCTCCAGCTCCTCTGGTTGCTCCTGCTCCTCCCCTCCTGTCCAATGACCAGAAACACCGGCCATCTCATCCACCGTAAACTGTGCTCCGCTCTGCCCCTCATCATCCTCCTCCAGTTCATCCCCCACAGGACTCATGTAGCCTTCTGATGTAGGCGCAACATCTCCATTGCCGTGACCAGCCATGTTTTCAATCATTTTTTGGAGTAAATGTAGGAGTGGAATTACGTCGTTCATGGCGTAATTAGAGCGACTAACAAAAAATGTGGCTTCCTCAAAGGGCCTCAGCAAACGGCAGGTGTCACGTAGGAGCTGCCACTCGTTCACATTGAAGTTACACAGGGGAGTACTCCTATCTGCTTGTATTATCAAAAAATCCGTGATGGCTTTTCTTTGTTCGTATAGTCTGTCCAACATATGGAGGGTGGAATTCCAACGTGTGGCAACGTCACAAATGAGCTGCAGCTCAAGCAAAGTGTGCTTGGCGGTGTACGAGTGGCTGAAGTGCATGCACAGTTTCCTTGCCATTGTCAGGACGTCTTGCAAATGGGGTGAAGACTTGATGAACTTCTTGACAACCAGATTCAACATGTGTGCCATGCAGGGCGAATAGTTCACACTTCCTTGTCGCAGCGCGGCCACAATGTTCTTCCCATTGTCGGTCACCATGGTTCCCATTTCCAGATTTCGTGGAGTAAGCCATACTCTACCCTAATGAACTTCAACAGTTCCTCCCCTGTGTGACTCCGTTCGCCAAGGCAAACCATGTGAAGGACGGCTTGACACCGTTGTGCCCTACACACGTGGTACGATGAAGGGCCACCAAGATTTGGATGCGCAGTGGAGGCCGAGGACATGGGGGAGGAGGAGGCGCACACTGTAAAAGGACAAACTGCCTGGGAGCGAGAGCGTGGAGGAGGAAGCGGTGTGACCTGTCCAAGTTGCTGCTGTGGCTGTGCAGGAACAACATTTACCCAGTGGGCCGTAAAAGACATGTATTGTCCCTGTCCGTAGTTACAGCTCCACACGTTGGCGCTGCCGTGCACTTTTGAACACACCGACAGGCTCAAGGACTGGCTCACCTTCTCTTGTACAAACTTATGCAGGGCTGGTACTGCCTTCTTCGCAAAGAAATGACGGCTTGGGACTCTCCACCTCAGCTCGGCACAAGTCATCAATACCCTGAAAGCTGCAGAGTCCACCAGTTGGAAAGAGAGGGACTGCAACACCAGCAACTTGGACAGGAGCACATTCAACTTCTGCGCCGTTGGATGAGTGGGCGCATACTGTTGTCTCTTGGACATGGCTTCGCCGATCGATTGTTGGTGGAATGGCTGACTACGAGCGGAGGAAGCAGGAGCGCAAGAAGGATGGTTTGACACAATGCTCTCTACGGCTGAGGTGGTGGAGCCTTGGCTGGATGAAGAAGGAAACGGATGGCCACTGGGTGATGCGGCAGGCTGGACCACTACCTCGGAGCCGCGGTTATCCCAGCCCGCTTTATGGTGGCGAATAGTGTTGAGTGGCATAGGCCATATTCGAATTTGCGATATTTTGCGAAAATATGGACGAATATTCGTCATATAGTCACTAAATTCGCATATTCGTAATATTCGCGTTTTATTTTCGCATATGCGAAAATTAGCATATGCGAAAATTTGCATATGTGAAAATTTGCATATGCAAAAATTAGCATAAACAAAATTTTGCATATGCGAAAATTTGCATATGTGAAAATTCGTACGCCAGTCTCACACAGTAGTATTAGAGCCTTCTTTACACCACACAAGCTGGAAGCCGAGAGGGATGATCACTGTGATGTGTACTGTGAAAAAATAAATAAACGAATATTCGTAATTAGGAATATATAGTGCTATATTCGCGAATATTTGTGAATTCGCGAATATGCGATATTCACGAATAAAATTTGCATTGCGAATATTCGCGAGCAACACTACTGGCGAATCATGTGTTGACGCAGGGCCGTGGTGCCGAGATTGGGACCCTGGCCACGCTTCACTTTCTGCCCACAGATTTTGCATGTGACTACGCTAAGGTCCTCCGGATTCTTTATGAAGAACAACCACACCGCAGAGTAGCTGATTTTCCCACCCGTAGTTCGCACTATTTCACTGCTATTGGCGCCGTCTCCAGGAACCCCTGAATGGTAGCTTGCCGCGAAGCAGGTGGTCTCTCCCCGGCACGTTTGGCTCCTGAATTTCCACTACTGCCACCGTGGTGGTGGCAGTAGTGGAAATTCAGGAGCCAAACGTGCCACCTTGGTGGTGGCAGTAGTGGAAATTCAGGAGCCAAACGTGCTGATTGCCAACCATGCTACCGCCTTGCTGCCTCATAGACAAAGAGCAAATCTCTTCTCCTGATGATGATGAGTCTGCCTCAGGACCCTGAGCAATTGAAACACCGCCTCCCACGTCACTCTCCGCATCACTACTTGGCCACTAATGTCTCCTCACATTCTTGGCTGCCCATTAGATGCTGACTGTCCTCTATTACATCGTCCTCGCTAAATAGTGGAGCTGAACCCAAAGCATGAGATACTTCTTTGGAAGAGGGAACAGCATAGGACAAAGGCAATGGGATTACAGGGACTGCTCCCGGGCCATGCCAACTGAGGGTTGTGTCTGAGGAATCCATCGACTCTTGACTAGGGTTGTCCTATGTCGCTTGTGAAATTGGGGATGAGTGTGCAAACCAATTGACGAGGAGAGATGGGTTGACGACACGACCGCTGGGTGTTAACGGGAGCTCAGGCCTATTGCTGCGACTCCTGCTGCCAACTCTGCCTGACGTATTTAGGCCTCTGCCCCTTCTCTGTGCACGTCCTGGCACTTCCCTGCCTGACATACTTAGTGCGTTTATGAGGGTATAGAACAGCAGCAGGCGATTACTTACGGCCGTCCTTTCAAAGTATATAGGCCCTAGACAGAATAACAGTTACTAAATAGTATGCTCCTTTGTTGTATGTATGCCCTTTGCAATGATGAGCGCACTGTTAAGCGTATTTATACGCAGAAAAAAACTCTTTTTTTGTTGTATACACCAGACAGTGTATACAAATGTGTGGAATAGCACTGAATTTAGCACCGAGACAGAAATACAGGTACTAAATAGTACACTACTTGGTTGTATGTATGCCCTTTGCAATGATGAGCGCACTGTTAAGGGTATTTGTAGGCAGGAAAAACTATTTTTTTTCTTTAATACACCGGCAGGTGTATAACGTGTGGTATAACACTTAATTTAGTACAGAGACAGAAAAAAAGGTGGTATATGGTATACTATTTGCTTGAATTTAGGCCCTTTGCAATGATAAGGCCACTGAAAAAGCGTATTTTTACGCAGGAAAACCTTTTTTTTCTTTAATACACCGGCAGGTGTATAACGTGTGGTATAAAACAGAAATACAGGTCCTAAATAGTACGCTATTTGCTTGTATGTAGGCCCTTTGCAATGATAAGGCCACTGTTAAGCGTATTTTTACGCAGGAAAACCTTTTTTTTCTTTAATACACGGGCAGGTATATAACGTGTGGTATAACACTTAATTTAGCACAAAGACAGAAAAAAAGGTAGCATATGGTACGCTATTTGCTTGTATTTAGGCCCTTTGCAATGATAAGGCCACTGTTAAGCGTATTTTTACTCAGGAAAAAAATGTTTTTTCTTTAATACACCGGCAGGTGTATAACGTGTGGTATAACACTGAATTTAGCACAGAGACAGAAAAAAAGGTGGTATATGGTACGCTATTTGCTTTTATGTAGGCCCTTTGCAATGATAATGCCACTGAAAAAGCGTATTTGTACTCAGGAAAAACTTTTTTTTCTTTAATACACCGGCAGGTGTATAACGTGTGGTATAACACTAAATTTAGCACGGAGACAGAAAAAAAGGTAGTACATGGTACGCTATTTGCTTGTATTTAGGACCTTTGCAATGATAAGGCCACTGTTAAGCGTATTTTTACTCAGGAAAAAGATTATTTTCTTTAATACACCGGTAGGTGTATAACGTGTGGCATAACACTGAATTTAGCAAAGAGACAGAAAAAAAGGTGGTATATGGTACGTTATTTGCTTGTATGTAGGCCCTTTGCAATGATAAGGCCACTGAAAAAGCGTATTTGTACTCAGGAAAAACTTTTTTTTCTTTAATACACCGGCAGGTGTATAACGTGTGGTATAACACTGAATTTAGCACAGAGACAGAGTAACAGGTGAAAAATGGTAAAAAAAAAAAGGCACTAAAGTCCACACTAATATGACTTATTTCTGAACAGCAGCAGGACCCAACAGTGCAGCACCACCAAAAAAAAAAATCCAGGGATTAAACCCTAAATTGCACTCTGTCACACAATTCTGAGCAGCAGAAGATTTGTGGAGCAAATAAGAATAAACTCAATTGAGCTGAAAAATTAGGAGATAAGATGCTTCAGAAAGTTCAGGCAGCTTGGAGATCTGTATGAGGCAGCTGACAGCTATCTGCCCCTCTCTGCTGCAATGCTCAATAACGTGAATAGGAGGTTTAGCTATCAATGATCCTTCTCAGTGTTACAGCAAAGCACTCTGCACTCCTGCCTTTCCCTAATGCCGATGTGACTAGCAGTTGCAGTGTAACGCTGTGGTATGAGCTATTCACACACACGCAGTCCTCTCCATCTGAGTGCATAGATGAAATGAAGAGAGGCAAGATGGCCGCCGATTATATAGGGGCTGTGACATAACAGGGGTCAGTGAACACTGATAGGCTGCATCTCACATGTGATTCAGGGTCAGCCCACCTACCTTCATTCCCGCCGCTGTTTCCCGCCCTCCCATAATCCCCTGCCCCATGTACTCAGATGTGGATCCGCCATCTTAGCTCTACAATAGCCTGGAACGCTGTAAAATGGAGTTTAACCTCTTCAGGACATAGGGCGTATGGATACGCCCTGAATCCCGAGTCCTTAAGGACCGAGGGCGTATCCATACGCCCGTGGGAATTCCGGCCCCCACCGCTAGCCGGTTGGGGACCGGAGCCGGATGCCTGCTGAAATCGTTCAGCAGGCATCCCGGCATATCGCCCAGGGGGGTCATTATGCCCCCCCATGTCGGCGATCGCCGCAGATCGCTGGACAATTCAGTCCAGCGATCTGCGGCGATTCCGGGTCAATCGGGTCTTCGGTGACCCGGTGACCCGGAATTACTGGCTGTTCGGGGCCGTCTCTGATGGCCCCGAACAGCCAGAGCCTGCAGGGGTGAGGTGGCACTGGTGCCACCTCACGATCGCCCTGATTCGTCGGCCGGATTACCGGCCGACCAATCAGGGCGCCTGCTGCGGGTGTCACTCCCGCACCCGCTCCGCCCCTCTTCCGGAGGACGTGAGCGGGTGCGGGAAGACGACCCCCGGTGCTGGGGACCCCGATCCCCGGCGCCCCTGTTGGGATCGGGGCCCCAGGAGCAGCTGCGGCGGCGGGACTGACCTACAGCGTCTGGATCGTTGGAGGTGAGTGACAGCCTCCTGTTGTTGCTTAGCAACAGCTCCCAGCATGCAAAAAGGGCATGCTGGGAGCTGTAGTTATGCAACAGCAGGAGGCAGACCACCACAACTCCCAGCATTCCCTTATGGGCATGCTGGGACTTATGGTTTTGCAACAGCTGGAGGCACATTCTTTCTATGGAAAAGTGTACCTTCAGCTGTTGTATAACTACAACTCCCAGCTTGCACAAACAGCTAAAGTGCATGCTGGGAGTTGTAGTGGTGCATCTGCTGGTTGCATAACTACAACTCCCAGCATGCCCGTTGGCTGTCGGTGACTGCTGAGAGTTGTAGTTTTGCAACAGCTGAAGGCACACTGGTTGTGAAACTCAGAGTTTTTTTTTACCTAACTCAGTGTTTCACGACCGGTGTGCCTCCAGCTGTTGCAAACTACAACTCTCAGCAGTCACCGTACACCATGCACTGTACATGCTGGGAGTTGTAGTTTTGCAACAGCTGGAGGCACACTGGTTGTGAAACACTGAGTTAGGTCACAAACTCAGTGATACATAACCAGTGTGCCTACAGTTGTTGCAAAACTGCAACTCTCAGCAGTCACCGACAGCCAACGGGCATGCTGGGAGTTGTAGTTATGCAACAGCTGGATGTCCCCCCCCCCCCCCCCAATGTGAACGTACAGGGTACACTCACATGGGCGGAGGATTACAGTAAGTATCGGGCTGCAAATTTGAGCTGCCGCAAACTTTCTGCTGCAGCTCAAATTGCCAGCGAGAAACTACTGTGAACCCCCGCCCGTGCGACTGTACCCTAAAAACACTACACTAACACAAAAAATAAAATGAAAAAGTAAAAAACACTACATATACACATACCCCTACACAGCCCCCCTCCCCACCCCAATAAAAATGAAAAACGTCTGGTACACCACTGTTTCCAGAACGGAGCCTCCAGCTGTTGCAAAACAACTCCCAGTATTGTCGGACAGCCGTTGACTGTCCAGGCATGCTGGGAGTTTTGCAACAGCTGGAGGCACCCTGTTTGGGAATCACTGGCGTAGAATACCCCTATGTCCACCCCTATGCAATCCCTAATTTAGGCCTCAAATGCACATGGCGCTCTCACTTTGGAGCCCTGTCGTATTTCAAGGCAACAGTTTAGGGTCACATATGGGGTATCGCCGTACTCGGGAGAAATTGTGTTACAAATTTTGGGGGGTATTTTCTGCTTTTACCCTTTTTAAAAATGTAAAATTTTTGGGAAAACAAGCATTTTAGGTAAAAAAAAAAAATTTTTTTTTACATATGCAAAAGTCGTGAAACACCTGTGGGGTATAAAGGTTCACTTAACCCCTTTTTACGTTCCCCGAGGGGTCTAATTTCCAAAATGGTATGCCATGTGTTTTTTTTTGCTATCCTGGCACCATAGGGGCTTCCTAAATGCGGCATGCCCCCAGAGCAAAATTTGCGTTCAAAAAGCCAAATGTGACTCCTTCTCTTCTGAGACCTGTAGTGCGCCAGCAGAGCACTTTTCACCCCCATATGGGGTGTTTTCTGAATCGGGAGAAATTGGGCTTCAAATTTTTAGGGGTATTTTCTGCTATTACCCTTTTTAAAAATAAAATTTTTGGGGGAAAACAAGCATTTTAGGTAAAATTTTTTATTTATTTTTAACATTTGCAAAAGTCGTGAAACACCTGTGGGGTATTAAGGTTCACTTTATCCCATGTTACATTCCCCGAGGGGTCTAGTTTCCAAAATGGTATGCCATGTGGTTTTTTTTTGCTGTTCTGGCACCATAAGGGCTTCCTAAAGGTAACATGCCCCCCAAAAACCATTTCAGAAAAACGTACTCTCCAAAATCCCCTTGTCGCTCCTTCCCTTCTGAGCCCTCTACTGCGCCCGCCGAACACTTTACATAGACATATGAGGTATGTCCTTACTCGAGAGAAATTGGGCTACAAATACAAGTAAAAATTTTGTCCTTTTACCCCTTGTAAAAATTAAAAAATTGGGTCTACAAGAACATGTGAGTGTAAAAAATGAAGATTGTGAATTTTCTCCTTCACTTTGCTGCTATTTGTGTGAAACACCTAAAGGGTTAAAACGCTGACTGAATGTCATTTTGAATACTTTGGGGGGTGTAGTTTTTATAATGGGGTCATTTATGGGGTATTTCTAATATGAAGACCCTTCAAATCCACTTCAAACCTGAACTGGTCCCTGAAAAATACTGAGTTTGAAAATTTTGTGAAAAATCGGAAAATTGCTGCTGACCGTTGAAGCCCTCTGGTGTCTTCCAAAAGTAAAAACTCATCAATTTTATGATGCAAATATAAAGTAGACATATTGTATATGTGAACCAAAAAAAAATGTATTCGTAATATCCATTTTCCTTACAAGCAGAAAGCTTCAAAGTTAGAAAAATGCTAAATTTTCAAATTTTTCATCAAATTTACGGATTTTTCACCAAAAAAGGATGCAAGTATCGACAAAAATTTACCACTATGTTAAAGTAGAATATGTCACGAAAAAACAATCTCGTAATCAGAATGATAACCAAAAGCATTCCAGAGTTATTAATGCTTAAAGTGACAGTGGTCAGATGTGCAAAAAACGCTCCGGTCCTTAAGGCCAAAATGGGCTCCGTCCTGAAGGGGTTAATGAAGCGATTCGTACGATAGAATCGCTGCGATATTTGTATTCGTTGCAAATCGAATTTTTCATGAAATTCTTAACGAATTCGGGTTCGTCAAGTTCGATTCGCTCATCTCTAATAGATATAGTGCATGGATGTATTAATGGACAAGTACAGACTAGATCATAAAAACACATGTCAAGTCGTTCTGTTTGGAGAATTAAAGTTTATCTGAGCCTAAAAGCTGCTTTTTATATCCCTTGGCAAAATTCCACCTACAGATGTGTATTTCTGCTAAATTCATTATGTAATTTGGTGTGATGTAATCTTTGGAGAATGTTAGGTTTCTATGGTATTATATACAGTAGTGACGGAGTTCATATGTAAACTGTATAATTTAATAACTTTGCATACCCAAGAAAAGGATGAATTTATGTAAAATCCTACTGTGAGCTCAGTGTATAAATATTTTATGCATTCTTTAATATTTTATGCATTCTTTCACAATTCCAATTTTTGAGTTAGTAGAATATAAATCACTTACCATTAAGGATGATATCATCAGAGTTTCCACCATGTTTCCATAGAGATCAATTTGTTTATATATACACAATAATTTAAACTTTTACATAGAATTAACCCCTTAAGGACCACAGGTTTTTCCGTTTTTGCACTTTAAGTTTTTCCTCATCAACTTCTAAAAATCATAACGCTTTCAATTTTGCACCTAAAGACTCATATAAGAGCTTATTTTTTGCATCACCAATTGTACTTTGTAATTACATCAATCATTTCATCACAAAATATATGGCAAGATACTTAAATACTTTTTTAACCCCCTATCGATATCGATACATCATGAGTCCGCTCCTGTTCATAGCGGGTTGGACCCGTGGCTAATAGCACGCATTACTTATTGCGGTGCCGCGTGCCATTAACCATTTAGATGCGGCGTTCAAAGTTGAACGCCGCTTCTAAAGTGAAAGTAAAACAATGCCGGTTAGCTCAGGGAGCTGTTCGGGATCGCCACGGCTAAATCGCGGGATTTCGCTGTGGCATCCCGAACAGCTTACATGACAGCCGGAGGGTCCCTACATGCCTCCATGCTGTCCGATCACCAAATGACTGCTCAGTGCCTGAGATCCAGGCATGAGCAGTCAAGCGGCAGAATCATCGATCAGTGGTTTCCTATCAGAAACCAGAGATCAATGTAAAAGATCAGTGTGTGCAGTGTTAGAGCCCCCTATGGGAGGTATAACACTGCAAAAAAAAAAGTGAATAAAGATCATTTAACACCTTCCCTAATAAAAGTTTGAATCACCCCCATTTTCCCATTTGGAAATGTCCTCATGTGGAAATGTCTGAATAATAAAAATGTATCGTTAATTAAAGCGCACGGTCAATGGCGTACGTGCAAAAAAGTAAAAAAGTCCAAAATAGTGCATTTTTGGTCGCTTTTTATATCATGAAAAAATGAATAAACAGCGATTAATAAGTCCTATCAATGCAAAAATGGTACCGCTAAAAATTTCAGATCATGATGCAAAAAATGAGCCCTCATACCAGCCCATACGCCGAAGAATAAAAAAGTTATAGGGGTCAGAAGATGACAATTATAAACATATTAATTTTTCTGCATGTAGTTATGATTTTTTCCAGAAGTACGACAAAATCAAACCTACCGTATTTATCAGCGGATAACACGCACTTTTTAGGCTAAAATTTTTAGCCTAAAGTCTTTGTGCGTGTTATACGCCGATACACCCCCAGGAAAGGTAGGGGGAGAGAGGCCGTCGCTGCCTGCTTCTCTCCCCCTGCCTTTCCTGGGGTCTAGAGCCCTGCTGCCGGCCCTTCTCCCCCCCTGGCTATCGGCGCCGCTGCCCGTTCTGTCCCCCTGACTATCGGTGCCGGCGCCCCATTGCCGGCGCCGATAGCAAGAGGGAGAGAAGCGGCAGCGGCACCCATTGCCGGCGCCGCTGCCCCGTTGTCTCCCCCCATCCCCGGTGGCATAATTACCTGTTGCCGGGGTCGAGTCCGCGCTGCTGCAGGCCTCCGGC
Organism: Hyla sarda; assembly: GCF_029499605.1. NCBI lineage: Eukaryota > Metazoa > Chordata > Amphibia > Anura > Hylidae > Hyla > Hyla sarda. The sequence goes on along the minus strand of NC_079191.1, from coordinate 310,726,858 downwards.
GTGCGTCCCCTGCGTCGTTGCTACGCGCTGCACGGCGTGGCGCATGACTTCAGTGCGCCGCACCGTGCATAGCAACGACGCAGGGGACGCACGCCGGAGGCCTGCAGCAGCGCGGACCCGACCCCGGCAACAGGTAATTATGCCACCGGGGATGGGGGGAGGCAACGGGGCAGCGGCGCCGGCAATGGGTGCCGCTGCCCCTTCTCTCCCCCTGGCTGTCGGCGCCGCTTCTCTCCCCCTGGCTATCGGCACCGGCAATGGGGTGCCGGCACCGATAGTCAGGGGGACAGAACGGGCAGCGGCGCCTATAGCCAGGGGGGGGGGGGGAGAAGGGCCGGCAGCAGGGCTCTAGACCCCAGGAAAGGCAGGGGGAGAGAAGCGGCAGTGACGGCCTCTCTTCCCCTGCCTTTCCTGGGGGTGTATCAGGGTATACACGCGCACACACGCACCCTCATTTTACTATGGATATTTGGGTAAAAAACTTTTTTTACCCAAATATCCTTGGTAAAATGAGGGTGCGTGTTATAGGCCGGTGCGTGGTATACCCCGATAAATACGGTATATAAGTAGGGTATCATTTTAATTGTATGGACCTACAGAATAAAGAGAAGGTTTCATTTTTTACTGAAAAATTTACTGCGTAGAAACAGAAGCCCCCAATAATTTTTTTCTATTTTGTCTCACAATGATTTTTTCCATTTCGCCGTACATTTTTGGGTAAAATGACTGATATAATTACAAAATAGAATTGGTGGCGCAATAAATAAGGCATCATATGGATTTTTAGTTGTAAAATTGAAAGAGTTATGATTTTTTAAAGACAAGGAGGAAAAAACGAAAATGCAAAAATGGAAAAAACCTGGGTCCTTAAGGGGTTAAGTGTACTGTAGTGCGTTTTTCTGCCTTCATAAGTGTATACCACATGCGTACATATAAGTAGTGTACTATTTTGTACCTGTTAATCTGTAAAGGGCATAGATACTGTACTGTATGTCCAGGGAAAAGTAATCACTAGCTGGTGTTTTACTAAAATACATTTTTTTAAGCGTACTGTACTGCATTTTTCTACCCTCATAAGTGCATAACTGCATACCACATACCTACATCTAAGTAGTGTACTATTTTGTACCTGTTAATCTGTCAAGGGTCTAGACACTGTGAAAGTCTAGGCAAAAGTACTCACCGGCTGGTGTTTTTACTTAGATACTTTTTTAAGTGTATTGTAGTGCATTTTTCTGCCCTTATAAGTGCATACCACATGCGTACATCCAAGCAGTGTACTATTTTGTAACTGTTAATCTGTCAAGGGCCTAGATACTGTGAAAGGACAGCCAATAGTACACACCTGCAGCTGTTCTAAACAAATACGGTTTTAAGTTTAGTGAAGCTTATTTTTTGCATTCACTTCAAGGCAAAGGAAGAAAGAGGTAGTATCTGGTAACTATAAAAGCAAGTACACTGACCGATTGTTTGAGCTAGTGATTGTGTGTCTGTATACAAGAATGTGAAGTATACACGTGAGTGTAAGTATAAAAGTGAGAGGGACTTAAAATTAAGGGACTTTAAATTAAGGGAGTTTAATTGAAATATTTGATTGTTTGGTGAGAAGGAGCACCATTGGGATTTTGAAGAGAAAATTTGTCCGGAATTGAAGGCCACGTGTGTTTACATAGCCCCCATAGTGCCAGAACAATGGACCCCCCCCCCCCCCCACAAGTGACCCCAGTTTGGAAACTAGAAGAAGGACACCTAGGAAATAGTGATCATAATATAATACATTATAGTCTGTTATTCCATAAGGGAATCTCTCGAGGGGCCACAAAAACATTGAATTTTAGGAAGGCAAAGTTTGATCAACTCAACTCAATATAAATTGGGATAATGTCCTCAAAAACAAGAATACTGACACTAAATGGGAGACTTGTAAAAATATCTTAAATTATCACTGTAAGATGTATATACCTTATGGGAATAAAAGGGTCAGAAATAAAAGAAAACCAATATGGATGAATAAAAAAGTTAAGCGGGCAATAAATGACAAAAATTAAGCATTTAAACTACTAATACAGGATGGCAGTGAAGAAGCATTAAAAAGCTTTAGAAAGAATGTAAAATATGTAAAATAGAGACAGAAAGACTTTTTGCCAAAGAGAGTAAAATTAACCCCCAATTTTTTTTTTAAATACATAAATAGCAGAAAGGTTAAAAATGAAAGTGTTGACCCTTTAAAAAATGATGAGGAAGAAATTATAAACGGGGATCAGGAAAAGCAAATAAATTAAACAAATTCTTCTCCACTGTATTCACAGAAAAAATTGAATTTCCAGGTGAAATACAGCGAGATAAGGTAAACTCCCCAGTACATGTCCCCTGTCTAACCCAGGAAGAAGTACAGTGCCACCTACAAAAAATCAAAATAGACAAATCGCCAGGTCCAGATGGCATTCACCCCTGTTTTCTAAAAGAATTAAGTAATGTAATAGACAGACCCCTATTTTTAATATTCAGGGACTCTATAGTAACAGGGACTTTTCCCCAGGACTGGCGCATGGCAAATGTGGTGCCAATATTTAAAAAGGCGTCAAAAGGTGACCCCGGAAATTATAGGCCTGTTAGTTTAACCTCTGTTGTATGTAAATTGTTTGAGGGTTTTCTAAGCGACTCTGTTTTGGAGTATCGTGATGAAAATAAATGTATGACTCCATATCAGCATGGCTTTATGAGGGATCGGTCCTGTCAAACCAACCTGATCAGCTTTTGTGAGAAGGTGAGCTCCAGACTGGAACAGGGGCAATCGCTGGATGTCGTATATTTGGATTTTTCCAAAGCATTTGATATGGTGCCTCATAAAAGGTTGGTGCAAAAAATGAGAATGCTTGTACTGGGGGGAAAATGTGTGCAAGTGGGTAAGTAACTGGCTTAGTGATAGGAAACAGAGGGTGGTTATTAATGGTACTTATTCTGATTGGGTGAATGTTACTAGTGCCACAGGGGTCATTCTTGGGTCCTGTTATATTTAATATATTCATTAATGACCTTATAGAGGGGTTGAATAGTAAAGTACCAATCTTTGCAGATGATACTAAACTCTGTAAAGCGGTAAACACTATAGAGGACAGTGCACTATTACAAATGGATCTGGATAGGTTGGAGGTTTCGGCTGGGAAGTGGCAGATGAGGTTCAACACTGATAAATGTAAGGTAATGCATATGGGGAAGAAAAATCCGGGCTGGGATTATGTATTAAATGGGAGAACACTTGGGACGACTGATGTGGAAAAGGACTAGGGAGTCTTAGTTAATAGTAAATTTAGCTGTAGTGACCAGTGTCGGGCAGCTGCTGCCAAGGTAAATACTATCATGGGGTGCATCAATATAGATGCCCATCAATAGGGGTATAGATGCCCACGACAAGGAAATAATTCTACTACTGTACAAATCACTAGTCAGACCACCCATGGAATACTGTGTACAGTACTGGGCACCAGTGTACAGGAAAGATATAGTGGAGCTAGAAAGGGTTCAAAGACGGGCAACCAGAGTAATACAGAGAATGGGAGAACTACAGAACCCAGAAAGATTATCAGAATTAGGGTTCTTTGCTTAGAAAATAGAAGGCTTAGGGGCGACCTAATAACTACGTATAAATATATCCGGGGACTTTACAGAGATCTCTCCCATGATCTATTTATACCCAGGACTGTATCTATAACAAGGGGGCATCCTCTACATCTAGAGGAAAGAAGGTTTCTACACCAGCACTGATGGGGGTTCTTTACTGTAAGAGAAGCGAGACTGTGGAATTCTCTGCCAGAGGAGGGGGTCATGGTGAATTCTGTAAAAGAATTTAAAAGGATTCTGGATGCATGTTACTATGTGTTGTACTCCCCTAATATACGCAATAGGTATGCCAGTCAGAGTAGTGCCAGGACATGCACAGAAGAGTGGCAGAGGCCTAAATTCATCAGGCGCAGGCAGAGGTCACAGCAGAGTAGGGGTGTGGGGTAGCCGGAGTCACAGTGAGAGGTCTGAGCTCCCAGTGTCAGCTACCAGTCGTGTCGCGACCAGCAACCCAGCAGCTGTGATTGATTGGTTCACTCGGTCATCCACTTCATCCCAAGTGAGGTTCACTTGGTCATCCACCTAATCCCGAGTGACATCGACTCCCCCAGTCAACAGTCGGTTGGTTCCTCAGACTCAACCCTCAGTTGGCATGGCCCTCATGCTGCTGCCACCTCCAGGCTCTTTCATTGTGCTGCTCTATGGTTTCCTCATGCTAATGCTACCACATCCAGGCTCTGTCATTGTGCTGCTCTATGGTCTCCTCATGCTAATGCTACCACCTCCAGGCTCTCTCATTCTGCTGCTCTATGGTCTCCTCATGCTAATGCTACCACCTCCATGCTTTCTCATTCTGCCACCATATGGTCTCCTCATTCTGATGCTACCACCTCCAGGCTCTGTCATTGTGCCGCCATATGGTCTCCTCACATGCTGATGCTGCTACCTCCAGGCTCTCTAATTGTCTGCTCTATGGTCTCCTCATGCTGATGCTGTCACCTCCAGGCTCTCTCATTGAGCTGCTCTATGGTCTCCTCATGCTGATGCTACCACCTCCAGGCTCTCTCATTGTGCTGCCATGGATACTGCAAAACATAATTAAGGTGCTGGTCCCCAGTTTCAGAAATTTCTTGTATTAGGGTCACTTTCAGGACTCCTGATGCCACCTCCAGGCTGTCTCATTCAGCCACTATATGCTCTACTCATGCTTCAGCCAACTCCAGGCTGTGCCATTCAGCCACTATATGGTATCCTCATGCTTTAGCCACCTCCAGGCTGTGCCATTCAGACACTATATGGTCTCCTCATGCTTCAGCCACCTCCAGGCTTTGGCATTCAGCCACTATATGGTCTCCTCATGCTTCAGTCACCTCCAGGCTGTGCCATTCAGACACTATATGGTCTCCTCATGCTTCAACCACCTCCAGGCTGTGCCATTAAGACACTATATGTTCTCCCTATGCTGCCACAAACTCCAGGCAGTCATTCAGCCACTATATGGTCTCCTCATACTGATGCCACCTTCAGGCTCTGTCATTGTGCTGCCATGGGACATGTGACTCATTGTTAGATTTGTTCCTTTGTACCCACACGCCGGGGCCTGGGACACTAAAACTTGGGAGTTAAAATTTAATTTTCGAAATCCTCAATTTCAATTTCAAAATCCTAAATTTCAATTTCAAAATCTTACATTTCAGTGGTCTCCTCATGCTTCTGCCAACTCCAGGCTGTGCCATTCAGATACTATATGGTCTCCTCATGCTTCATACAACTCCAGGCTGTGTCATTCAGCCAATATATAGTTTAGTGATGCTGCTGGGCCAGGGTCTGGGCCTAAAAATTTTTTTATGGTAGAACTAGCTACCCTAAATCTTCAAATTTAGATTTCAAAATTCATCTTATAATCTTAGGGATGGTGAAGCCCTAGTGTCTACTCATGTTGCTGCCAACTTCAGGCTGTGCCATTCAGACACTATATGGTCTCCTCATGCTTCATCCAACTCCAGGCTGTGTCATTCAGCCAATATATTGCTTACTGATGCTGCTGGGCATGGGTCTTGGCCTGAAAATGTTTTATGGTAGCACTAGCTACCCAAAATCTTCAATTTAAATTTGGAAATTCATCTTTTAATCTTTGGGATTGTGAAGCCCTAGTGTCTACTCATGCTGCTGCCAGCTCCAGGCTGTGTCATTCAGCAACTATATGATCTCCTCATGCTGCCAACACCTCCGCAATGTGTCATTCAGCCACTATATGGTCTCCTCATGCTAACAACACCTCCATGCTGTGTCATTCAGCCACTATATGGTTTCCTCATGCTGCCAACACCTCCACGCTGTGTCATTCAGCCACTATATGGTTTCCTCATGCTGCCAACACCTCCACGCTGTGTCATTCAGCCACTATATGGTCTCCTCATGCTTCAGCCCCATCCAAGCTGTGTCATTCAGCCACTATATGGTCTCCTTAATGCTGCCAACACCTCCACGCTGTGTCATTCAGCCACTATATGGTCTCCTTGAACTGATGCCACCTCCAGGCTCTGTCATTGTGCCACTCTGCGGCAGTGATCCTAAAAGTGATGCCTGTAATCTGCATGTCATTCTGAATAACTGTCTTATGGCCGAGCTTGTATTTCAGGCTGAAACTGTAGTTTGAATAAAATATTCACAGTCCTCAGTGTTCTACCCACTAGGGGTATATGATGGAAATCAATACAAGTATGGCGAGCATAAAAAGGGGAATTATTTATTTCTCTCCTCAAAAGTAGACATAAAATGTTAAAATATTTTATGCAGGGCCCTTGCGTATATATAGACCAAAACACAAACATACATAGATCATAAAAAATATAAAATATGACGATACATATTCAAGGTGTCCACCTGCAAAAGGAGATATGTATATATGATGTGTCCACCTAAAATATGAAATATACACGTCCACCTGAAAGAATCCACCTATGGAGAAAAGCAACTGGAGTAGTCCACCTATAGGGAAAACAACTCAAGTCTATAGAATATAGTTCGATCACTCAGTAGCAAGTTGTCTCAATAACAAGTTGTCAGGATGCACAGTTCCATATGGATAACAGCGGAGATGGGTGTAAATGTAAGAAAGTCCCACCAGTATCCACTATTCCACTCGCTAACTTGATAGATAAAACACAAGTCTAATGCAGAAACGACCTAGTTTGGCACTGTGTGCCACTCACCGCTCCACACCGGGGCTGCGGGTCCTGCATCGGAGCTCTAACCAGCAGTAGTATGTCTTCAGACAGCCGCGCGCCTGCCGGTGTCTCGGATGTAACTCGCGGCTGTGAGCTGGTGTGTTTCCAGTGTCTACGGTCAGCTGATTGCAGGTCAGCTGACCAGTTCATTCCATCAGATGGAAAATGATCGTTCCGTCAGATGAAAGTGGCTTTTGATTAGCGGTGGTGGTCTCCAGTGGCAACGGACCTTGATAGTGGGAAGATGTAGCTGGTGGAAGGATATAGCTTTACTGTTGTCCAAAGCTCTGATAGAACCGGTAGAGAGGGTGATTAACCCTTAGCATCCAGAGTGATAGCGCACAATTTGAACAGCGTTCACGAACCAGAAAAGTAGCTGCAACAAACTAATTTCACCAAACGCGTTTCAGGGTATTGGGAGTGAGATCAGAACCCCTTCCTCAGTGGTGTACCGGCAGGCGCGCGGCTGTCTGAAGACATACTACTGCTGGTTAGAGCTCCGATGCAGGACACGCAGCCCCGGCGTGGAGCGGTGAGTGGCACACAGTGCCAAACTAGGTCGTTTCTGCATTAGACTTGTGTTTTATCTATCAAGTTAGCGAGTGGAATAGGGGATACTGATGGGACTTTCTGACATTTACACCCATCTCCGCTGTTATCCATATGGAACTGTGCATCCTGACAACTTGTTATTGAGACAACTTGCTACTGAGTGATCGAACTATATTCTATAGACTCGAGTTGTTTTTCCTATAGGTGGACTACTCCAATTGCTTTTCTCCATAGGTGGATTCTTTCAGGTGGACGTGTATATTTCATATTTTAGGTGGACACATCATATATACATATCTCCTTTTGCAGGTGGACACTTTGAATATGTATCGTTATATTTTATATTTTTTGTGATCTATGTATGTTTATGTTTGGGTCTATATTACTTAACCGCGCAAGGGCCCTGCGTAAAATATTTTAACATTTTATGTCTACTTTTGAGGAGAGAAATAAATAATTCCCCTTTTTATGCTCGCCATACTTGCATTGATTTCCATCATATACCCCTAGTGGGTAGAACACTGAGCACTGTGAATATTTTATTCAAGTTATTTCTTTATTTTTCCCTTTCGGGTGAGAGGGTCACAGTTAACCTCGTGTTGTGTGTTTTGTGAGCTCCACTCCCCTTTACGTATTTTGAAACTGTAGTTTGACAAGGCAGCCAACAATCTATGTCCTGTGCTATCCAGCTTGGCTGTAGTCTGAATGTAGGTGAGTGGATTGTTATCAGTTCTTACTTCAAATATTGCTCCTTACAAATAGTCATGCAGCTTATCCACGATGGCCCACTTGAGTGCAAGAAATTCCAATTTGTGGACTGGATAGTTCTTCTCAGCACCCGTTCTTCTTGACCGTTCTCTGAAAGGAGTTGGATCAGAAAGTCTTATAGCCTGGGTGGCACTCTCAGAACACCCCACGTCCATTTATGCTCTGTAGAAAACTCCCTCTCGAGTAGCTAGTTTAGAACGAAGGCTGTGTTTCCGCTGTTGTGGTAAAGAAGAATCTTCCAAATGAAAATCTTCCGGTGCTTCCACACAATCCTTCTGTTCTGCACTCACAGACATGATGGACGAAACTTGATCTAATAGGTGTATTAGATAAATTGAAATTTTGTACCATCACAGGAAAGCTCCGACACCAATTTTTGCGCCAATCTTTCACCTCAGGTATGAGAGTCCACCCCTTCTTCTGGTCCTCTTCAAGCAGAGACTCAATAAGGTATTATCCAGTTTCCCCCAACATTTCATGGTGCATTGATACTATGGCTCGTAAGGTTTTGGTCTCACCGGGCTTCACAAATACAGATTCTGTCACTGAATCAGGGGCGGACATATCGCCTGTGCAGCCGGTTCAGCTGCACAGGGGCCCAGCGTGGGAGGGGGCCCGCCCTCACACGCTGGGCCGGTCCTACCATCGGACCCAGTGGACAGGGCCGCCATCAGGGGGTAAACCCATACACTTGTATGGGGCCCGGAGCTTCAGGGAGGCCCGGACGTCCCTGTACTTTTTTTTTTCCGGCTAGTCAGTGAGTGACTGCGACTGTCACTCACTGACTCCTGGCTGGGTACCCGTCCGAACTATGACCGGGCCTCATAGTCTGGGGGGCCCGCAGGACTATGAGGCCCGCTCTTTCTAGGGCGCGGGCCCCTTAAGAAGTACGGCAGGGCCGGACAGGCCAGGGGCTGATGGGAGTCGACGTGCCCCGCGCAGGCACGCACGTCTACTCCAGTCACCTGACCTGTCCCGGCGCGATCTCCAGTCCAGCAGCCTCCCGACGGATCCTCCCCGTGCAGTGGAACAGGAGTGTGACAGGAGCAGCAGCTGCAACGAACCCCGGCAGGGTAAGTGAACGGGGGGGGGGGGGGGGGGTTGGATGGGGGCTATGTTGTTTGCAGACTACAATGGTGATGAGAGGTGCAGGGGAACAGGTGCTTGGGGTGTTATAGGGGTGATGAGAGAGGGGGGGGTTATGGGGGTAATGAGAAGTGCAGGGGGTGTTATAGGGGGATGAGAGGTGCAGGGGGTGTTATGGGGGGATGAAAGGTGCATGGGGAGGTTATGGGGGTGATGAGAGGTGCAGGGGGGTGTTATGGGGGTAATGAGAGGTGCAGGGGGGTGTTATGGGGGGGGGGTGAGAGGTGCAGGGGGTGTTATGGGGGGATGAAAGGTGCATGGGGAGGTTATGGGGGTGATGAGAGGTGCAGGGGGGTTATGGGGGTGATGAGAGGTGCAGGGGGGTTATGGGGGTGATGAGAGATGCAGGGGGTGTTATGGGAGTGATGAGAGATGCAGGGGGGTGTTATGGGAGTGATGAGAGATGCAGGGGGTGTTATGGGAGTGATGAGAGATGCAGGGGGTGTTATGGGAGTGATGAGAGATGCAGGGGGTGTTATGGGGGTGATGAGAGGGGGGGGTGTTATGGGGTGATGAGAGGTGCAGGGGGGGTTATGGGGGTGAAGAGAGGTGCAGGGGGGTGTTATGGGGTTGGTGAGAGATGCAGGGGGCATTATAATAGTGATGAGGAGAGGTGCGGGGGTTATAGTAGTGATGAGGAGAGGTGCGGGGGTTATAGTAGTGATGAGGAGAGGTGCGTGGGGGGGTTATAGTAGTGATGAGGAGAGGTGTGTGGGGGGTTATAGTAGTGATGAGGAGAGGTGTGTGGGGGGGTTATAGTAGTGATGAGGAGAGGTGTGTGGGGGGGTTATAGTAGTGATGAGGAGAGGTGCGGGGGGGGTTATAGTAGTGATGAGGAGAGGTGTGTGGGGGGGTTATAGTAGTGATGAGGAGAGGTGTGTGGGGGGTTATAGTAGTGATGAGGAGAGGTGTGTGGGGGGGTTATAGTAGTGATGAGGAGAGGTGTGTGGGGGGGTTATAGTAGTGATGAGGAGAGGTGCGGGGGGGGTTATAGTAGTGATGAGGAGAGGTGCGGGGGGGTTATAGTAGTGATGAGGAGAGGTGCGGGGGTGGTTATAGTAGTGTTGAGGAGAGGTTTGGCAGGGGTTATGGGGGTGATGAGGACACAGAGGATAAGAGGTATTATATTTAGTGGGTATAGTGTGTGGCAGGATTATATTTAGTGGGTACAGTGTATAGCAGTATTATATTCAGGGTACAGTGTGTGGCAGGATTATATTCAGGGTACAGTGTGTGGCAGTATTATATTTAGTGGGTACAGTGTATAGCAGTATTATATTCAGGGTACAGTGTGGGGCAGTATTTTATTTAGGTTACACTTTCTGGCAAGGTTATAATGATTATTGTCTTCATGCAGAGGATGAGGATCTGCTGACAGTGAGGAGCCAATGATGTCCAGATGTCAGACTCTGCAGAGAAGATGGAGCTGGGGGAAGACCTGGTCTCTGGACGAGATGAAGAAGAAAAGAAGACGTCACTCAGGTCAATGACATCATTGTGTGTTCTTATGACTGTCCCATCAGAGCTGTAGTCACTTGTAAGTTCTGCAGTGATGATGGGTAAAACTGTGTCTCTTCAGCTGTTACAAAACTACAACTCCCATTGCCTGAGGCTCTCCAGACATGATGGGAGTTTTAGCTTTCCAACAGCTGGAGAACCACTTCAACCGAGGTGATCGGTGGGGGTCTCAGGCCTTGAGTTGTGTAAGGGGCCCCGAAATTTCTGATGGCAGCCCTGCCAGTGCACATATGACAGGGAAACCAGTCTTGCCCAGTCACTAAACTGCTACTTACATCTGCCCATGGGGACTTCCTGGCTGAGGTGCGTGCGGTGAGTGACGTCATCGCAAGCACCTGGACGCTGACGTCCAGCGCAGAGCGTGCGATGATGTCACTTATAGCACGCACCTCTGCCAGGAAGTCCCCATGGGCAAATGTAAGTAGTGCAGGCCAGGTAAGAGTGTGTGGGTGAGTGAGAGTGTGTGTGTGTTTGTTTGTTGGGGTTATGCTATGCTACCTAATGTGGGGAATCTATGCTACCTAATGTGGGGAATATATGCTATGCTACCTAATGTGGGGAAATTATGCAATGCTACCTAATGTGGGGAATATATGCTATGCTACCTAATGTGGGGAATCTATGCTACCTAATGTGGGGAATATATGCTATGCTACCTAATGTGGGGAATCTTTGCTACACTACCTAATGTGGGGAATATATGCTACGCTACCTAATGTGGGGAATCTATGCCATGCTACCTAATGTGGGGAATATATGCTATGCTACGCTACCTAATGTGGGGCTACGCTACCTAATGTAGGGAATCTATGCTACGCTACCTAATGTGGGGAATATATGCTGCGCTACCTAATGTGGGGAATATATGCTACGCTACCTAATGTGGGGAAATTATGCTACGTTACCTAATGTGGGGAAACTATGCAATGCTACCTAATGTGGGGAATATATGCTACATAATGTGGGGAAACTATGCTACCTAATGTGGGGAATCTATGCTACCTAATGTGGGGGAACTGCTGCCTATCTAATGCAAATTAATGTGAGTTGCAGTGCAATTTTATGGCATATTACTTTTTTTTTTTTGGGGGGGGGCCCAGGCACATTCTTTGCACAGGGGCCCTCTGTTGTCTGTGTCCGCCCCTGCACTGAATAGTGGCATGACTCTGGTTTCATTTCAAGGGCTAGTCATCGGCACTCTTTCCCTAGGACAGGGCTGACCTCCGTCAGTCGGGCTAAGGAAACATCTCCCACTTCTGTCAGGTAGGCCCTGAATACATCCTGTACCATCTTTGCTTTACTACCCAAGATTATTGAAAATTATGGTACAGTGTACTGTATATTATTATAATTAGGGATCTATGATACCTATATATAGTTGTTGCATATGGCCCCGCTATACACTCCTTATACTAAGAACAAATAAAAAAGAATGGGATGGAGTAATAAATTGAAAAAAATATTATGACTTTATTGATAATTCATTACATATTAAAAACAAGACTTGTGGTGGAAAAGAGGGTGTCACTCCAGAAGGTCCACAATGTAAACTATAATATTGAACACATTTCATAAGTTGCGCTACTGCTCATTCTATTGCACAATCCCATAGAGGGTATACCTCAACAACTATAAGGTGCCTAGAGACAGTATACATACCAATAAATAGAATCAAGGTGCAAGTACAAGAGGGACCGCTGGAGAGACGCCACCCCAACGTACGTTTCGGGTTGTCCTTCGTCCTGGGGGTGGCGTCCTCTCAGCAGGAGCTGCTTTTTATATGGTCCCCTTCCAATAACATACATCCACGTCATCCTTACATATATTACCAGGTAAGACATACCTCTCTATCGGCGCATGATGCCGGGACACGAAAACTCCGCCACTTCCGGACGCCGCGTCCCCGGCACGGCCATGATAGCAGTCACATGACCGCATCACATGACCGGCCGGATAGGATAGAGCGCCGGAAGAGCGAAGTACGGGCACCCCGGCGCATGCGCACATTCGGTATGACGTCGGCGCTGCATCAGTGGAGCGTCCAGGCAACCACCCGCCCCACAGGTGGTGATTGGCTGGAGGCTCCATTGACGCAGCGCCGATAATACAGTTTACAGAAGTGTTAATACAATTACAAAACAATACATTTGTTACAGGGGTGTCTTACATATGTATATATGAACTGAAATTATTACATAGAAAAGAATTAAGCAGTGCGGATCATAATACAAATCAAAAGAAAAAAGAAAAAATCAGTATTTATAATTAAAAAGCAATAATAATGATCAGGTGAGTAAGTAATATATATGTGACAATCATAATATTTATATCTCATGATCAATTAAATGTGTGGTATATATCATATATACTTAATGTTACCATAACTATATGTGTGTATAAGCTATTATATGTGATGCCCAATACAATCATGATGGACAGGTACACTATTCTATCATTATTATTGTAAATCACTATAATTTGTGTAAATACTGTGAATAAATATTATAAATAAAGTACGTGTTAAAAATGAACGATTAATGAATAGACTGTGTATATAACGTATATGTGATGAAATAAATATTTAATAAAAAATATAATAAAAAATATATATAAATAAAATATAAAAATATTTGTGATCAAAAATTAATTATTAATCATGCAACAAATTCATATAAATTAATAATGATACTGAAAAGTGTATAAATCGTACCAGAATAGTGCAAACAACTTAAATGAAATAATATGTGAATAATAAATGATGTAAATGATAAAAAATATAAAATATACGTGTATAAATTTATAATTGTACATGATTCCGTCCCGCAAACAATATTTAAAAAATTAATAAAGAAAATCTCTATATCAGTCTCATACATATGTCCGAGTGTGTAATCGTGTCCAGATGTTACAATCCGTCATGTGATTCTTCAAGCGTGGAGATGAGGAGGGGGACAAAGAAAGACCAATCAAAGTAAAGTTATCTAGAACAAGAAAAGAAGAAATAAAATAAATTAGTATACAAATACTAAGTGATTAAAATATCATCTAAAAAGCAAAAGCGGCTGAAAGGAAAAGTCTGGTGATCAGAGAAATGGGGCAAATGGTTGTATTTCATTTAGTCCAAGTGGTTGTAGGGTATGAAGACGCCAAATCCATTTGCTTTCGCACTGTGCTAGAATTTTTGGAATATCACCACCTCTGATGCCTAGGTTTACTTGATCAATTCCTTTTACCTTCAGGAGGTTTGGGTCACACTCATGTTCCAACAAGAAGTGCCTTGCAATGGGTTTTAGTTCTTCTACATGTGCCCACGTAGCCGCCTGTCTAATGTCTCGCATGTGTTCCCGCACCCTGACCTTTAATGGTCTAGTAGTTAGTCTGATGTAGATTTTAGGACATGGGCAATAGGCATAATATACCACTGCTTTAGATTCACAAGTGATGTGATGCCGAATTTTAAAAGTTTTCTGTCCACCAGAATCACTGAAGTCTGTGCTTCTCACAATGTTGGGACATGCGACACATTTACCACACGGAAAACCACCATTTTTTATGGTACCCAAATTAAATAGATTAGGAGTAGATGAGACATACTCACTTTTCACGAGGATATCTTTCAAGTTGCGGGCACGTCTTGCTGTCATCTGTAGTCTATCTGGAACGTAGTGACGAAGGACAGAGTCCGTTTTCAGGATGGGTAGATGTTTTTCAATTGCTCATCTCATCTCTTCCCAGTGTGCATTGTAATGTGATATATTGCGTATGGTGTCGTATGAAGTTTCTTTTGAAGTAATTGTTGTCGTGGCGTCTTTCTAGCACGTCGATAGGCTTTTTTCAAACACCGTTGGCTATACCCTCTCTCTTTAAACCTTTTTCGTAGAATCCTTGCTTGTTCTTCGAACTTTGTGTCGGTGGAACAAATTCTTCTGATTCAAATGTCAAATGAGTATGTAACCTTAATATTCATGTTGTTATTGTTAAGACTACAAATGAAGGCTTCTAATTCAACGGCCGTTCCCTGCCAGATCATGAGGACGTCATCGATGTACCGAGCCCAAAACAGGACTCTGTACATCGAGACGTCCCCATGATCTGACAGGAATAGATCCCTCTCCCACAGCCCCAGGAACAGATTAGCATACGAGGGCGCACAAGGCGCCCCCATAGCTGTGCCCTGGAGCTGCAGGTAGAGGGATCCATTGAATGTAAAGAAATTGTGCGTTAAGACAAATTGTAATGCTTCACATAAAAACTTGGCAAGTCCACTCCCAATATCACTTGATCTCAGAAAGAAGTCAGTTGCTCGCAGGCCATCCTCGTGTCTAATGCATGTATATAGTGATTCGATATCTATTGCCACCAAGAGTGTGTCTTCAGCCAGATGGAGTCCCTCAATACGGCTCAAAAGATCATTGGTGTCCCTCACAAATGAGGGTAGGCACTCAACCAATGGTTTCAATTTATCATTAATATATCGTGAAATATTTTCAGTTAAATTACCCATACCTGAGATGATTGGTCGCCCAGGTGGTCTGGTAGGGTTTTTATGCACTTTCGGCAACAGATATAGCGTTGGTATCTTGGGGTGTGATACACTCAGGGCGCGATGAAGTTTTGAAGAAATAGTGGAATCTGCTTCTGTGCCCGCTCAAGTCTCTGCTTGAAGAGGACCAGAAGAAGGGGTGGACTCTCATACCTGAGGTGAAAGATTGGCGCAAAAATTGGTGTCGGAGCTTTCCTGTGATGGTACAAAATTTCAATTTATCTAATACACCTATTAGATCAAGTTTCGTCCATCATGTCTGTGAGTGCAGAACAGAAGGATTGTGTGGAAGCACCGGAAGATTTTCATTTGGAAGATTCTTCTTTACTACAACAGCGGAAAGACAGCCTTCGTTCTAAACTAGCTACTCGAGAGGGAGTTTTCTACAGAGCATAAATGGACGTGGGGTGTTCTGAGAGTGCCACCCAGGCTATAAGACTTACTGATCCAACTCCTTTCAGAGAACGGTCAAGAAGAACGGGTGCTACAAGGTGCTGTTGGATACACTGAAACATAATGTCCCAGAGGTTCCCAGGTCTGGGTAATGTTAGAGCCTGCAGTTGCATCAATAAGGGCTGACAGTTGCCCTGAGAATTTCATCCCAGTATCTGAAAGCAGTCATTGAGACATATGAAAAATGATGATGACAAGAGCAAGCCGGGTGAAGTATGCGCGTAGTGCGTTCTCTCTCAGCTTTGTGTCATGTGATCTGGAGGGACTTGCAATGCAAGTGGCGCAGTCCAGGTCTCATAGACACAGGGCAGGGAGAGGAGCACGCTGACACATGTCTCTCTCTCAGCTTGCTCATGTCATCAGTTGGGGTCTGAACACTCACATCCTGATTGATAAAACATTTTTGTTACAGGTATACTTTAAAGGAGTTGTCCCACACAGTAAAGTTGGTAAAATCAGATGTGTACCACATACATATATGTAAGGGGAGCAAATGTGTTGTTTTTAAGTAAAAAACATAAATCCCCATATTGTTCTTCTCCCCCCTAAATTTGATCACTTCCTGGTTTCCTCTCTGAACTGTGACTCTGCTATTGCCATGCAACATTGCATATATTTTCCCACAATCCCCTTTAGTTACATGCACAGTGGAGACCAACTGCCATTACTTTCAGGAGATTGCAGTTGAACTGAGCATGTGTGACCCAACTTAAAGGGTAACTCTCATTAAAACAAATTTTTGCTATTGCACTCCTACGGTAAATAAAAAATATTTCTAATATACTTTGTTTAAAAAAAATGAAGTTTTCTATGTTTCATTTGCGCTTAAAAAAGCTCAAGAGCGCATTTTGCCCCATCTTATACACAGACTTTGGACCGAAGTCCAAACACAGAAAGTGCAGCCTGGAGTGCTGAGGGATTTGTGTCCAGTCTCATCCAATCATAGCTCATCTCACACTTAACTGCCATATGCTGTTGGCTAGACACACACCCCTCAGCACTCCAGGCTGCACTTCCTGTGTTTGGGCTTCGGTCCAAAGTCTGTGTATGAGATGGGTAAAATGTGCTCATGAGCTTTTTTAAGCGCAAATGAAACATAGAAAACTTCATTTTTTTTTTAAACAAAGTAGAAATAAAAGTATATTAGAAATATTTTTTATATACCATAGGGAGTGCAATAGTAAAAATTTGATTTAATGAGAGTGAGCATTTAATGTAGGTTATAGCCAAGGGCAGCAGGTTATCAAAACAAAGTAGGCACATGGGGGATTGGTAAATCTATATCTCTCACACAAAACAAAATAAAAGAAATTATTGTCATATGTCATTTTAATCCGGAATGGTTACCACACCATCAGAAATAACAATCTGTCCAGTAAGTAAGCATAAGTGATTCTGAATTCAATTCACCTTCCAGGGAGGCAAAACTTAAGCAACCCCCAAAAAATGTATGGTTTTGCATGGGTTGTAGCTACAGACTAGAGGGCTGCGTTGGACTGCTTTTCTTAATTCCACTCCCACCCATTCCTGCTGCATTTTTGACTATTACTGCCTGCTTTCCCAAGGTGTGTGTTCCACTCCTGCTGGCTCCCGCAACATGTGTGCCCGATCCCGCCGGCTCCAGCCAACGTGTGTCTAATCCCGCAGCTCCCACTAAAATGCCCCCCCCCCCCCGATTCCTTCCTGTACCATTTTAATTTCTCCACCCTCTGTGCCATTTTAATCTCCAATGTGCCATTTTAACCCCTCCCCCTGTTCCATTTTTATTCCCCCTACTCACTGTGCCATTTTAATCCCCCCTACCCCTTGTGTCATTTTACTACCCCCGTACCATTTTAACACCCCAACCCATTTTATTCCCCCCCTTGCCCCTCCTTCTGATCCCCTTGCTGTTCCTCACCTGTCCTGTGTCCTCCGGTGGGCTCCCGCAGGCTCAGGTGCACGGTCACAGCGGGTCTGATGAACTCTGCGCTGCCCTGACGAGTGACGCCCCTGATGTCATGCCAGGAGGACGTCACAAGGAATGTGAGGGGGGTTTCAAAAGGTCTGTGCCGGCATCTGCAGCGGTCCATTATTTTAAAGTGATGTATTATAAATCAGTGGCTGAACCAAATTTTGCAGAGGCTGGAGGGGGTTTCATATTTTACTTTATATAAGTGATACATTTTGGTTGTTCCATGTAGCATTTTTTGTGAAAAACTAAAATGTGAAAAATTGGCAAATTTTAGTTGTTTCTTTTAATGACATTCACTGTACATAATCTATATTTTGTGGATCGGTATGATTACAGCAATTCCTAATTTATGTAGCTTTTTATGTTCCTTTTTTTCTTTTCACAACAAAGTACTTTTTTTAATTCTTTTTTGTCATGTTCCAACAACCATAACTTTTTATTTATAGTCTGACCACATTGTGTAAGGGCTTATTTTTTGTCGGACAAGCTGTACGTTTTATTGGTACCATTTTTGTGATACATGCTAACTTCTGATAATTTTTATTCCATGTTTTGGACAAAAATTTGTGAAAATTTCATTTAATTTTTATCCTTTTTACAGGTTATATTATGCTGTGCAACTGTACTGCAGCACAGCATAATTGTCAGTATTACACTCAGCCAATGAGATCCAGACTATGGCCATGACAACCATCAGGACCCCGCAATCACATTGTGGGGTTGCAGATGGGGACAGGGGGAGCCCCTTCAACCTGTCAATCCTATAGATGCCATGATCCTATAGATGCCATGATATGGGGTTAATGGCGCTGAGACCAGCACAATCTTGGTCTCAGCAGCTGTGGCGGGACCCCAGCTGTGATTGACAGCCTGGTTCTGCCACTGATCTCCTGCAGCACATCATGCTGTACAGGAGATCGCTAGGATGTACTCATACATCCAGTTGCGTTAACACGTTAGGAGCTGGGACGTATGCTTACATCCAATAGCGAAAAGGGGTTAAAGTCTAACTATCATTTAAAGGGGTAGTCCCCTGGAAAACATTACTTTCCTTACTTCCTTGCCAGGGGCGATTTCACAAAGCTATCACTTTATCTAAAGTCACCAAAGTGTACTAGTAAACAGGCCTAGGATTACAGCAGTAATTGTTGAGAAAGAAAAGCATTAAACACTACAATGGAAACATAATCATTGAGAACATCTCATCATTGTCATGAACATCTGCACTCTGGGCTGTTTTCTGTTTTTCACTATACACAGAAGGAAACATATATGCTCTGGACATCTACAGTGTGTCACGATGCCGGCTGGCGGGAGGTGGATCCTCTGTGCCAGAGAGGGATTGGCGTGGACCGTGCTAGTGGACCGGTTCTAAGTCACTACTGGTGTTCACCAGAGCCCGCCGCAAAGCGGGATGGTCTTGCTGCGGCGGTAGTGACCAGGTCGTATCCACTAGCAACGGCTCAACCTCTCTGACTGCTGAAGATAGGCGCGGTACAAGGGAGTAGACAGAAGCAAGGTCGGACGTAGCAGAAGGTCGGGGCAGGCAGCAAGGATCGTAGTCAGGGGCAACGGCAGGAGGTCTGGAACACAGGCTAGGAACACACAAGGAAACGCTTTCACTGGCACAATGGCAACAAGATCCGGCGAGGGAGTGCAGGGGAAGTGAGGTATACATAGGGAGTGCACAGGTGAACACACTAATTAGAACCACTTGCGCCAATCAGCGGCGCAGTGGCCCTTTAAATCGCAGAGACCCGGCGCGCGCGCGCCCTAGGGAGCGGGGCCGCGCGCGCCGGGACAGGACCGACGGAGAGCGAGTCAGGTACGGGAGCCGGGGTGCGCATCGCGAGCAGGCGCCACCCGCATCGCGAATCGCATCCCGGCTGGAGGCGGTATCGCAGCGCACCGGGTCAGTGGATCTGACCGGAGCGCTGCAGTAGCGAGAGTGTAGCGAGCGCTCCGGGGAGGAGCGGGGACGCGGTGCGCTCGGCGTAACAGTACCCCCCCTTGGGTCTCCCCCTCTTCTTAGAGCCTGAGGACCTGAGGAGCAGACTTTTGTCTAGGATATTGTCCTCAGGTTCCCAGGATCTCTCTTCAGGACCACAACCCTCCCAATCGACCAAAAAAAAGGTTTTCCCTCTGACCTTCTTGGAGGCCAGTATCTCCTTTACGGAGAAGATGTCCGAGGAGCCGGAAACAGGAGTGGGAGAAACAAGTTTGGGAGAGAAACGGTTGATGATGAGTGGTTTAAGAAGAGAAACGTGAAAGGCATTAGGAATACGAAGAGAAGGAGGAAGAAGAAGTTTGTAAGAGACAGGATTAATCTGGCACAAAATTTTGAAAGGACCAAGATAGCGTGGTCTCAATTTGTAGCTAGGGACACGGAAGCGGACATATTTAGCGGAGAGCCATACCTTGTCTCCTGGAGAAAAAATGGGGGGAGCTCTTCTTTTCTTATCAGCAAACTTCTTCATGCGTGATGAAGCCTGTAAGAGAGAATTTTGGGTCTCTTTCCATATGGTGGAAAGATCACGAGATATTTCATCCACAGCGGGCAAACCAGAGGGCAAGGGAGTAGGGAGGGGGGGAAGAGGGTGACGGCCGTACACCACGAAAAATGGGGATTTGGAAGAAGATTCAGAGACTCTGAAGTTATACGAGAATTCGGCCCATGGTAGAAGATCTGCCCAGTCATCCTGGCGGGAGGAAACAAAATGCCGTAAATAATCACCCAGGACCTGGTTAATTCTTTCTACTTGCCCATTGGATTGAGGATGATAGGCAGAAGAAAAGTTTAATTTAATCTTGAGTTGTTTACAGAGAGCCCTCCAGAATTTTGACACGAATTGGACGCCTCTATCCGAGACGATCTGCGTGGGCAACCCGTGAAGACGAAAAATGTGTACAAAAAATTGTTTTGCCAACTGAGGCGCTGAAGGAAGACCAGGAAGAGGGATGAAATGTGCCATCTTGGAGAATCGATCAACGACCACCCAAACAACAGTGTTGCCACGGGATGGGGGTAAGTCTGTAATAAAGTCCATACCAATCAGAGACCAAGGCTGTTCGGGGACAGGCAGAGGATGAAGAAGACCAGCGGGCTTCTGGCGAGGAGTCTTATCCCGGGCACAGACAGTGCAGGCTCGCACAAAATCAACAACATCCGTCTCCAGAGTCGGCCACCAATAGAAACGAGAGATGAGTTGCACGGATTTCTTGATGCCCGCATGACCTGCGAGATGGGAGGAGTGACCCCATTTGAGGATTCCGAGGCGTTGGCGTGGAGAGACGAAGGTCTTCCCTGGAGGAGTTTGCCTGATGGAGGCTGGAGAAGTGGAGATCAGGCAGTCAGGAGGAATGATGTGTTGCGGAGAGAGCTCTACTTCCGAGGCATCCGAGGAACGAGAGAGAGCATCGGCCCTAATGTTCTTATCGGCAGGCCGAAAGTGAATTTCAAAATTAAATCGGGCAAAGAACAGAGACCACCTGGCCTGGCGAGGATTCAGCCGTTGGGCAGACTGGAGATAGGAGAGGTTCTTGTGATCGGTGTAAATAATAACTGGAAATCTTGATCCCTCCAGCAGATGCCTCCATTCCTCAAGTGCTAATTTAATGGCTAGTAGCTCTCGATCCCCGATGGAGTAGTTCCTCTCCGCCGGAGAGAAGGTCCTAGAAAAAAAAACCACAAGTAACAGCATGCCCGGAAGAATTTTTTTGTAGAAGGACCGCTCCAGCTCCTACTGAGGAGGCATCAACCTCCAATAGGAAGGGTTTAGATGGGTCAGGTCTGGAGAGCACGGGAGCCGAAGAAAAGGCAGACTTGAGCTGTTTAAAGGCGTCTTCCGCTTGAGGAGGCCATGACTTAGGATTGGCATTCTTTTTGGTTAAAGCCACGATAGGAGCCACAATGGTGGAAAAATGTGGAATAAATTGTCTGTAATAATTGTCGAACCCCAAAAAACGTTGGATAGCACGGAGTCCGGAGGGGCGTGGCCAATCTAAGACGGCAGAGAGTTTGTCTGGATCCATTTGTAGTCCCTGGCCAGAGACCAAGTATCCTAAGAAAGGAAGAGATTGACATTCAAACAGACATTTCTCCATTTTGGCATAAAGTTGATTGTCACGAAGTCTCTGAAGAACCATGCGGACATGCTGGCGGTGTTCTTCTAGGTTGGCAGAAAAAATCAGGATATCGTCCAGATACACAACAACACAGGAATATAAGAGATCACGAAAAATTTCATTAACAAAGTCTTGGAAGACGGCAGGGGCGTTGCACAGGCCAAAGGGCATGACCAGATACTCAAAGTGTCCATCTCTAGTGTTAAATGCCGTTTTCCATTCATCCCCCTCTCTGATGCGGATGAGATTATAAGCACCTCTTAAGTCCAGTTTGGTAAAGATGTGGGCACCTTGGAGGCGATCAAAGAGTTCAGAGATGAGAGGTAGAGGGTAGCGGTTCTTTACCGTGATTTTATTAAGACCGCGGTAGTCAATGCAAGGACGTAGGGAGCCATCTTTTTTGGACACAAAGAAAAATCCGGCTCCGGCAGGAGAGGAGGATTTGCGGATAAAGCCCTTTTTTAAATTTTCCTGGATGTACTCAGACATAGCAAGAGTCTCTGGGGCGGAGAGAGGATAAATTCTGCCCCGGGGTGGAGTAGTGCCCGGGAGGAGGTCAATAGGACAGTCATAAGGCCTGTGAGGAGGTAGAGTCTCAGCTTGTTTTTTGCAAAATACATCCGCAAAGTCCATATAGGCCTTAGGGAGACCGGTTACAGGGGGAACCACAGGGTCACGGCAAGGAGTACTGGGAACCGGTTTAAGGCAGTCCTTGAAACAAGAGGTACCCCAACTCTTGATCTCCCCAGTGGACCAATCCAGGGTTGGGGAATGGTGTTGAAGCCAGGGTAGTCCAAGGAGAATTTCGGAAGTGCAATTGGGGAGGACCAAAAACTCAATTTTTTCGTGATGAGGTCCGATGCACATTAGGAGGGGCTCCGTGCGGAAATGTATGGTACAGTCCAATCTTTCATTGTTAACACAATTGATGTAGAGGGGTCTGGCGAGACTGGTCACCGGGATGTTGAACCTGTTGATGAGAGAGGCCAAAATAAAATTTCCTGCAGATCCGGAATCCAAGAAGGCCATAGTAGAGAAGGAGAAGGTAGAGGCAGATATCCGCACAGGCACAGTAAGACGTGGAGAAGCAGAGTTGACATCAAGGACTGTCTCACCTTTGTGCGGAGTCAGCGTACGTCTTTCCAGGCGGGGAGGACGGATAGGACAATCCTTCAGGAAGTGTTCGGTACCGGCACAGTACAGGCAGAGATTCTCCATGCGGCGTCGTGTCCTCTCTTGAGGTGTCAGGCGAGACCGGTCGACCTGCATAGCCTCCACGGCGGGAGGCACAGGCACGGATTGCAGGGGACCAGAGGAGAGAGGAGCCGGGGAGAAAAAACGCCTCGTGCGAACAAAGTCCATATCCTGGCGGAGCTCCTGACGCCTTTCGGAAAAACGCATGTCAATGCGAGTGGCTAGATGAATGAGTTCATGTAGGTTAGCAGGGATTTCTCGTGCGGCCAGAACATCTTTAATGTTGCTGGATAGGCCTTTTTTAAAGGTCGCGCAGAGGGCCTCATTATTCCAGGATAGTTCTGAAGCAAGAGTACGGAATTGTACGGCGTACTCGCCAACGGAAGAATTACCCTGGACCAGGTTCAACAGGGCAGTCTCAGCAGAAGAGGCTCGGGCAGGTTCCTCAAAGACACTTCGAATTTCCGAGAAGAAGGAGTGTACAGAGGCAGTGACGGGGTCATTGCGGTCCAGAGCGGTGTGGCCCATGACAGAGCTTTTCCAGACAGAAGGCTGACTACGAAAGCCACCTTAGACCTTTCAGTAGGAAACTGGTCCGACATCATCTCCAAGTGCAGGGAACATTGAGAAAGAAAGCCACGGCAAAATTTAGAGTCCCCATCAAATTTATCCGGCAAGGATAGTCGTAGGCCTGAAGCGGCCACTCGCTGCGGAGGAGGTGCAGGAGCTGGCGGAGGAGATGATTGCTGAAGCTGTGGTAGTAGCTGCTGTAGCATCATGGTCAGTTGAGACAGCTGGTGGCCTTGTTGCGCTATCTGTTGTGACTGCTGGGCGACCACCGTGGTGAGGTCGGCGACAACTGGCAGAGGAACTTCAGCGGGATCCATGGCCGGATCTACTGTCACGATGCCGGCTGGCGGGAGGTGGATCCTCTGTGCCAGAGAGGGATTGGCGTGGACCGTGCTAGTGGACCGGTTCTAAGTCACTACTGGTGTTCACCAGAGCCCGCCGCAAAGCGGGATGGTCTTGCTGCGGCGGTAGTGACCAGGTCGTATCCACTAGCAACGGCTCAACCTCTCTGACTGCTGAAGATAGGCGCGGTACAAGGGAGTAGACAGAAGCAAGGTCGGACGTAGCAGAAGGTCGGGGCAGGCAGCAAGGATCGTAGTCAGGGGCAACGGCAGGAGGTCTGGAACACAGGCTAGGAACACACAAGGAAACGCTTTCACTGGCACAATGGCAACAAGATCCGGCGAGGGAGTGCAGGGGAAGTGAGGTATACATAGGGAGTGCACAGGTGAACACACTAATTAGAACCACTTGCGCCAATCAGCGGCGCAGTGGCCCTTTAAATCGCAGAGACCCGGCGCGCGCGCGACCTAGGGAGCGGGGCCGCGCGCGCCGGGACAGGACCGACGGAGAGCGAGTCAGGTACGGGAGCCGGGGTGCGCATCGCGAGCGGGCGCCACCCGCATCGCGAATCGCATCCCGGCTGGAGGCGGTATCGCAGCGCACCGGGTCAGTGGATCTGACCGGAGCGCTGCAGTAGCGAGAGTGTAGCGAGCGCTCCGGGGAGGAGCGGGGACCCGGAGCGCTCGGCGTAACACAGTGTAGTACTGCTCAGCCAGCATTTGCAGGTCTCCCGTATGCCACTTTGCCTTTTCAGTTATAACACAATACCAAATGTTCTGCGTTTGTCCAACTTTGTATTTCGAGACACAGCGTTAGTTTAGAGAGTTATCTTCTGTGCAGAGTTCCTGACCAGGAGCATAGCAACTATCTATCTCTAATATTCACATTGTCCAATTCTGAATGTCATGATAGAATTTTGTCTGTTGTTGGATTTTGGTTGTGTGTTGTGTGCCCTCAATAACAAACAGCATGTAAGGATATGAATGAATGAAGTATTGCATTCACGTTTGTCCCCTATGGGGTCATGCATTTCATACAGCTTCATACAGTGTCTGAATTATACATATCCATAATATGGCACCCAATTTTTTTTTATAGGCCTTTCGGTATGGCTCTGATTTCATACGGAGGAAAAACATGGCATGCAATCAGACTCCATTGAAAGTACTTCAATCCCTAGGCCACCCTAAAACATAAATATTTTTGATTTGCTAAAATAAATTAGGTGACCCATTTGAGCAGTGAATCCACAGTAAGTGAATGCTAACATACCTGGAATAAATCTATACAGTATCGGCTGTCCGGACATGCTAGGAATTGTAGTCTTGCAACAGTTGGAAGCACACTGATTGGGAAACACCTTAGACATAGGTAAGCTGAAATATACATGTGACAGAGCCATTCACTGTAACTCCTAAGGGAAACAGGACCTATATGTACATCATGGGGCCCTTGTACTTAGCACATGTCATGCACATAAAGCCAGCAGATAGTATCAAGGACCTTACCGCTAATATCGTTCATCAGCGATCACACCTTTAACCATTTGGGTGGCATGATCAATGCTGATCATGGCATCTAAAGCAGTTTTGCAGGGCTTTGTGGACACTCATCGGACCACCCGCAGTGCAGGGTGTCCAGTGAGTACAGCACAGTGATTGAAGTCTCTTGCCCTCCTCCATCCTGCTCTCTTTTCGTGTAGTCAGCTATACAAATAGATTACAAAGCACTGAGCCATAATGGCAATAAAAAGATCGCTATTAATAGTCCCCTGTGTGGACAAAAACATGTGAAACGTAGTAAAAACTTAAAAATAAAAGAAACACATAATGAACCCCTTCCCCAATAAAAATTTAAATAACCCCCTTTTCCCATTTTACAGATTAAAAAATAAATATTTGGTATTAACACATGCAAAAATGTCCTAACTATTAAAATATTTGTTAAATGGTACCTGTCATTAGAGAAAAAAAATGTATAGGTTATAGTTCAGCCTATTCCGATTAACTTCCTAATGTATTTATTGAAGAAAACATTATTACCAAATGGGTTAAATTCAAGTTCTTCCTTCGAGTTCTGCCTGCAGTCCTCTTTCCTGGCGCTGCAGGATTGTCTCCTGCAGCAACCTGGAGGAGACAAAAGTCTAGAAATGCAGACGGAACCTCAACTATGCACAACGCTTCGTTCTCTGCCTGTCAAGGAAGGAGACGAGAACAGTGCAGTGCATGCCTTTGCTCAGTCCCTGCCTTCTATAATGAAGTGCTGGCTGCCGGGGGACACAGGCCGGAGGTCTTCACATGTAGTTTGTAAGTATCTATACAGTACTTTAGTAAATAGTATTTTACTGAAAGTGACAGCATATTTTTTGTAAGGACACCCTTATGTTATAATAATATGAACCATCATTTTGCTTGTATAGAGAAATGCAAGCAGCGCAGCACAGCAGGTACGCTCCAATCCTCCTTCTCTAGTGTAGTGCAAAACAGAGAGGAGGGGATTGAGAAGCAGCCTCACGCTATTGGCTGCCTCATCTATGCACGCTCCCAATTCCAAACCCAGCATATATAAGGGAGGGCAGAAATATTCCTCTGCAGGGCTTCGCATGATGTCATGCCTGCCGGGGAATGCTCTCTCCTTCTTTGCAGAGCTCACTAAAAGTGAGCAGAAGAAAGAGGCAGATATAAGAAAAGATGGTAGAATAAAAATAAAGGCACTGGGTGGTTAGTATGAGGATGGGAGAAACATATATTATATCTGTACATATTATATATAATATATTTCAGCATAATAACAGGTACTCTTTAATGATGCCATATGGTCAAAAGTCCAAAGTCCAAAATTGCTGATTTTTGGTCACTTCACATACTAGGAAAAATGGGGGGAAAAAAGTCGCAAAAAGTGAACCCTCATGTAGCTCCATATACGAAAGTTAAAGGGGTCAGAATAGGGCAATTTTAAGCATTGATTTTTTTTTTTAAGTTTTACTTTTTTGTAAATTAGTACAATAATAGACAATCATGTATTGTTTTAATCACATTGACCCACAGAAAAAAGATAACATGTCAATTGTACCGTAAAGTGCACTGCATAAAAACAAAACCTTCCCAAAAGATTCAAAATTGCATTTGTTTTTAATTTCTCCCCACAAATAATACATTTGGTTGTTGCCCAGTACATTTTATGGTAAAGATGTCATTAAAAAGTACTATTGGTTGTCCAAAACAAAAGCCCTTGCATGGCTCTGTGGATGGAAAAATAAAAGAGTTATGGCTCTTAAAAGGCAAAAATTTAAACAGGCTGTGTCCTTAAAGTCATAAATGGGCTAATGGACTAAAATTTTCCGTTTATGACAATGTACAGTTTCCTAACATATAATTTTATTTAGTGGGACTCAATAGCACAGTAGACCAAGCTTGGAAATTGCATAAGATAAAATATATACATTTGGGAAATAGACAGGATCTAGCCACTAGTAAATTATGTTTGGTCTATTACAGTAAAGGGGCCTACTGCTGGTATACTATACTTTTCTGATAAAATCGCACATATACCACAGACATATTCGACTTTTTTTTTATGTGAACTTAGCCTAGCTAACTTCTAAAAATATCTATCCAGCATTAGAAAACCCCATCATATCCAATCAAAATGATAAGAAGAAGACAGGTCTCCTATAGACTCGTCACTTTCTCTCTTACTATTTTCTCTGGTTTATACACAATACTTATTGCACTACTTGCACACACACAATATAATGTGTTGGAACTTAAAAGTGTCTCTCCTAATTCTAAATGTGTATATGTAATCATAGGGAAATCCTTGTTCACAGCTTCAAAGATAAACAGCAAACTGGAATGTAAGTTTTCTGCATAGCTCTGAAGAATAACTCACTTCCATTTAATAAACTGTAAACATGCTTTGTGCATACTTTACATTGTACATTTAAAATAGTATTTGGGCAGAATAAGTGGTGGATAAATTTGCCTTTCTCTTCAGTAAAGATGGATCAGTTTAGAATCGTAATTTCGGGGTTGCCAGGTCTGTCCTTTAATTATGGATGTGTTATTTACTTAGGGAAAGTATCTCACTAAACACTACTAATGATATATGAAGACACAATGATTTGTTCACAAAGTGACTGTAAACCACATAAGATAAACCTTATTTTCTTGGACAATATTTTTCTGTTCATTCACAATCTTGGCATAAGGAGATGTGGTAGCCACTTTTTTAAATAGTTTTATGGCCACTCCGACTTTAGAGACATGATGAGAACATGACATCAAATCAATGTTTACATGATGACATTACATAATGCTATTCTATACTATATATAATGTTTATTATTGACATTATACTTGTGTTTGTATAACATGCATGTTTGATATGAAATTTTCTAACTTATATAGCAGCCACTACTGTATGTAAGGGTGAAAAGTGTGTCTATTTTGCCACAAGTTGTGCCAAATTTTAAACTGTCCTCCACAGTTAGATAAATTTGATGCAACCTCTGCCAAATTAAATATCATATAATATTAATATCTCCTTGTAAAGTGCCAGTAAAGTGTGAAGAACAAAAACTAAATATCAAAATGGAACCATACCCTGGAGATGATCCAAGACTGGGCTAGATGGAGCCAACTTCCTCAATCCTGTACCTATGGACCATAGCAGTAAGTGCCGGGACCGGGGGAGCGGTGACCGGGACACTGAAGAAGATGACGCGCCGCCGGTCACTTACCAGGCCCCGGCCAGCGTGCGTCCTCCTGCGATTATCCTGCGGTCCTCCTGCGTCTCTATGGTTGTACGCACGGGACGTCAGTGACGTCCCGTGCGTACAACCATAGAGGCGGAGAAGCGAAGGACCGAAGGTTTGAATTCCACACCAAGGCATAATATTTTTCCAGAACAATTGCTTCCTGTAGCTCCTGTCTATCTTCAACAAGTTCCACCTGAAAAATATTTTGTGCCTGCTAAACTGAGACTTAAATTCTATAATTGGGGGCATACTTCTTTGCTGCCTGGTCACCCTGGTAAACGGAAGACTCTTTTACAGAAACCTGCGGGCCTCTTACAGTCTTTGCCCACTCCTGAAACCCCTTGGTCTCATAGTGCTAAGATCTGCCACCCTCCTATACTTCAGAACCTTCAAAATTCCAAGAAGAGGGGGAGACCAAAGGGGGGGGGTACTGTAATGTGAGCACTCTACTGTCATGTCCCAGCTGCCGGCAGGGCTGAGATTCGCATCGCGAGATGTGCCCGCATGCGAGTCACAGCCTGTCACTCACCTCCCTGGTCTTCCGTGTTCTCAGCTCCGGTGCGCGTGCCCCCGCCTCCTAGGGTGCACGCACCGAAGCTCTTACATTTAAATGGCCAGTATGCCCTTAATTAGTGAATTCACCTGTACCATGTCTTATAAATATCTGCACCTCCCATCACTCCCTGCCGGATTTTATTTGTTTGCCTTAGTGCCTGAGAGAAAGCTTATCTGTGTCATGCCTTGCTGTGTTCTGTGACCTGACCTAGCTCCTTGCCGCCTGCCTATTTACCTCCTGCTACATTCCTGACTCCACACCTGTGCCGCCTGCCCTGACCTACTGCTATCCAGACCACGAGTTGCTGTATCCCTCCTGTGCCTCACACCGCCTGTGTGGTCGAGTTGTGCCAGGGGTAGCCACCTGAGTGCCACCTGCCACAACAAGACCATCCCACTTTGTGACGGGGTCTGGTGAAAACCAGTGGCACCTTAGACTCTGCTCTCTGGCACGGCCCCTGTCATCTGCCACACAGATCCAGCGGATCCACTTCCTCCGTGAGTATCCTGCCAACAGTCATGAGTCCTTACTAGGGCTGCAACGATTAATCGATGTTATCGATAAAACTTGATAACGGGATTCACTGAATAATCGGCCAATTCGTTGCAAAGGGATGCTGGCACCGGCACTCATGAGGCTGCAGCAGGCGGTGCGGGCGTTAGGGCGCTGTGTCTGCAGGTGCTGCTAATCCCACACCGCCACAGCCTCTTTAAGTTAACAGTACCTGACCCCAGTCGCAGAGCCAAGGCGGATGCCATGACAGACGGGTGGCGTGTGTCTCTGTCATTACAGTCTGCAATAGTAAGCTTGGTGGGGCAAGTATTAGTATATAGTGTGTACTACACACACTGCTATACACATGGAGGGTATGTGCAGAGCATTGCACCCTAGTGTCTTCTGCAGACACGAGGGTGCAAATGCTCTGCACATATACCCATGTGTATGTACTACACACACACTGCTATACACATGGGGGTATGTGCAAAGCATTGCACCCTAGTGTCTGTAGTACAGATAATTTTGTGCAAAGCTCTGCACATACCATTATGTGTATAGCAGTGTGTATGTACTACATACACACTGCTATACACAAGTGCAGAGCATTTGCACCCTAGTGTCTGTCTGTATTACTGAAGAGTCTGTACTACAGACATGGGTTGGGTGCAATGCTCTGCAGTACATAAGAGTGCTATATAAAAATAGTAAAGTAAAAATAAATAAATAAAAAAGTAAAAAAAAATGTAAATGAACTGCTCCCCCCCATAAAAATTAGCTCCCCCTTTTCCTATTGCTATACAGAAAAAATAATAATAATATATATATTTTTTTTACATATTTGATACTGCCGCATGGCTAACTGTCTGAACTATTAAAATATTAGTGAATCATTGACATTTTATTTTAATAGTTCAAACAGTTACCCATGTGGCAATATCAAATTTACGCTGGTTTCTGTACAGGATCATTAATAATGATCTTGTAAAGCAACCGGTGTAAACATAAAAATAAAAAATAAAGTCCAAAATTGCTGCTGTTTGGTCACATCGCATGCTAGAAACTTTTAATATGGCCATTGTAGATAATTTTTCAAGTATCAAACACCACTATGCGTTCCTATATGTAGAATGTATGAAGGATATAGGTTAGACTATGGAGGAAGGGCAGAGAGAGCATTAGTTGCAGTATATGATAAAATGCGGGTATGTTTATTAAAAGCAATAGTCTGGTGTCAATGTATAGGGTACTAAAACAGCAGAGCCCCTTGCGGTATATCACACCTATTCAGGAAAACCACCACATATAGCATACAAACTAGATACAGCATAGACGAGAAAACTGAATTCACCATGTCAATATAATTACGGTAATTATATACCATGTTATATAATTTGTGTTACATAATTCCTGCATTCGTAAAATAGACAGATAAATAAAATTATCATAATGAAAAAGCCACTGAAGAAGGAGCTGTGAGGAACCCTGAAACACGTCTGGTCTGCTATACCTAACCATATATGAAAGGGGTTCTTATCTGAGAAGAAGGTAAGGATACAGAGGGTTAACAGGCTAATCACAAAGTACAAACAGAATAAACAGACAAACAGAAAAGGCGTAGTCAGACAGGCCGAATCAAGACCAAGAGAGTCTGCAGTGCAAGATCAGAAGATGGAGAGATAGTCAGAACTTAGCAAAGAGTCAAATGTACACAGGAAGGATCAAGCAAGTAGTATAATAGAAGCTAGTGCAGATAGACTGAACACAGGCATTTTGATGCACAGACAGACTGGTATTTATATGCACCTGAGGAGGGAGTAGATGCTGAAACCAGAAATGATGGAGCCACAGCAACACAGAAAGCCTCAGCCGAACTCAGGATAACTTAACCCTTAGCCACAACCAGATCCACTCATTATAGCACCATAATATTTCTTGCATTTTTACCCAAATTGCCTATACATTGCCATCTAATGTACCAACTATTTATCTAAATAGCTAGTGGCAGCTTAACCTAATAGAACACAACACCAGGATTTAATCTGGATTATATAAGGAGTTAATCCAAAAGCTCAATGTGCATATTCAATAATGAACTGTGAAAATAATTGTATGATCATCTTTGTATAGAATTATTTACAAAATTATAAGTGACTTTATATTTATATATCAACAGCATATATTTTATGAATGAATAAATAAATGAATAATACTGACTTGGTGAATTCAGTTTTGTGTTGTATGCTATATCTTATCTGTATATTCATATATATATATATATATATATATATACACCGGTGTATATATATATATATATATATATATATATATATATATATATATATATACCGGTGTATATATATATATATATGTAAATATATATATATATATATATATATATATATATAGTGGTTATATCTGGTGCTGCTAAATCTGGGTTATCACACTTATACTGTATCTTGAGACTAAAGTATTAGCATTTAATAATCTATTTACTAAACATACACACATTTTATCATATAATGCAAATAATTCTCTATCCTCACTCTATAGTCTACCCTATCCATAATCTATCCTTCATACATATAAGCACCAAGAGGACGGACATATTTATTTTATTTTAATTCATTTTTGGGGGGCTCCAGGAATAGGCCATATGTCCAGCTCCTCAAGTTCCTCAATATTGAGTTATCTGCACAGTTTTAGGTCTCCAAATAGAAGTATGTGAGACTGGTCTTGTTTTGCTTTTTTTTATTTAACCTAAGATGTACTATAGTAAATAATGCAAGAATGGGATTAATTGAGGAAAACAGAAGAGTCCATTTAGTTGAGTATTGCGGATTTCTACCTTATGGCAATGCCATTTGGTTGCAGTGAACTTTGACCCCTAATTGTGAACAGCCTTATTCACAAACTGACTTGTGGACTCTGTTTCATTTTGTACTTGAAATACAATGCATCATTTCACAAGACAAGACAGTGGTAGTATGGTCAATACTTTTAAGCGTCCTTCATTTTTTGGGGGCTTTTTTTGTAGTTTTTTTTTGTGCTGCATAGTTTTTTTTAAAGCCATTTTTATAGCAGTTTTTCTAAATCTTTTTTTTTTGTTGTTGCTGTTCTTTGGTGCAATGATTTTTTTGTGGCAAAGTTTTGCAACTTTTCATTTAAAAGATTTCTCAAAAAGAACATCCCAAGTTATGATTTCAGCTGATATAATGCAGTGGTCAGGAATTTATGATGTGCAACATTTTAATTTTGCGCATCTTTTGGCTGAGGCAC
Organism: Hyla sarda; assembly: GCF_029499605.1. Lineage (NCBI taxonomy): Eukaryota > Metazoa > Chordata > Amphibia > Anura > Hylidae > Hyla > Hyla sarda. The sequence continues at coordinate 310,693,813 of NC_079191.1, read as the reverse complement.
AAATCTACAGCAGCCCTGACTTGGCTTACAAAACTGGCCGTGGACAGCATCAAAAAGTCGCACATTTTGTTCCACGGGTTAAAAAGTCGCCCACAAAAAGCCACAGGGAAGCACAATATAGTAAGAAATGGGATCAGGCCCCTATTTATCACATGCCCAGCACCATGTAATAAACTGCAGGTACACAGTTTCCACCACACAGACTAATGGAGTAAAAAGATGTGCACTTTCACCACTCTTGATGGACTCCTCCTATTCTGTCAGGCCCTTTTTAATGTCTGATTATGGTTCAAATTATAGCTGTGAATACAGAAGTATTTTGGCAATATCTTGGCCCATTTTTCTTACGCTACTTTTCTACAGCCCCAAAAATGGAGGGGAAAAAAAGTAGGGAAAAATGTCACAAATGCAAACAAAGGATAAAATATACTTCCAATATCAGCATTTTTTTTTTTTTATAAAAAAAATGTGCATGATCAGCCTGTCTCATCATTTAAATTTTTTGTCACCAGGTTTGCTTCCCATGTTCTTCCTAGTCCACAAGATGGCTCCACAACATATTCTTGGTACCCAGTAGAGATGAGGGAATAGTAACTGACGAATCCAAATACGCTACGAATTTTATGAAAAAATTCAATTTGCAACGAATGCGAATATCACCACGCAAATAACTTCATTAAACTTAATTTAGTGCGGTCCAGGCTCCAGGGCATCTAAAATGGCAGATCCACATGTAAGGACATGGGGCTAGCAACTCTGGGAAGGTGGGAAGGGAAGGCGGGTAGGTGGGACCCTGAATCACATGCAGGATGCAGCCTTTCGGCAGCCAGTCACCCCTGTGATGTCACAGCCCTATATAATCAGCAGCCATATTGCGGCCAGTCACTTCATTCAATACACTACAGAGAGATAGGACAGACATCCTGTGTGTGTGTTACACAGAAAAGCTTTTTCCAGCACTGTTTTACCTCCTAGCCACATCAGCGTTCGGGTGGACAGAGAGCAGTGCTTTTTTCCACTGAAAGGGATTTTTACTGCAGCCAGTAACCTCCCAGTCACTTTCTACAACATTGTATTACAAAGAGGGGCAGAGAGCTGTGTATTTCCTAATACATTTCAACAAGCAGCCTAGACTTCATAAACCTAAGCAGAGGAGGCAGGAAAATGTTTCAGCGCAATTCTGTGTCTTTGTCTCAAAATAAATCATCTGCTGGTTATACTAGTCTGTAGACGGTATAATACCCAGCACTCCAATCCTAATAGTCTTTGACAGAGTGCAATTTTGGGTTTAGTACACAGCTTTGGTGTGCTCCAGCACTGTACTGCTGGTGTTGTGCAAAAAGATTTTTTTTTAAGCGTACTGTAGCGCATTTTTCTGCCCTCATGAGTGCATACCACATACCTTCATCTAAGTATTGTACCATTTTGTAGTTGTTAATCTGTCAAGGGCTTAGATACTGTGAAAGGCCAGGCAAAAGTACTTACTGGCTGGTGTTGTACTCAAATACTTTTTTAAACGTACTGTAGCACATTTTTATGCCCTCATAAGTGCATACTACATTCCTACATCTAAATAGGGTACTATTTTGTACCTGTTAATCTGTCAAGGGCCTAGATACTGTGAAAGGACAGCCAAAAGTACACACCTGCTTTTGTTCTAGACAAATACTGTTTTAAGTGTAGTGAAGCGTATTGTACTCCCCTCATATATGCACTAAGTAGTAGCAGAGAGGTGCCAGGATGTACACAGAGTAGTTTCAGAGGCCTGAATTTATCAGGCAGAGGTCGCAGCAGACTAGGGGTGAGTGGCAATAGGAGTTGCAGCGAGAGGCCTGAGCTCCCGACATCAGCTAGCGGTCGTGTCTCGACCAGCAACCCATCTGCCGTCATTGATTGGTTAAAACGGTCATCCACTTCATCACAAGTGACATCTGATACCCCCAGTCAACAGTTGGTGGGTTCCTCACACACAACCCTCAGTTGGCATGGCCCGGGAGCAGTCCTTGTCCTCCCATTGCCTCTGTCCTATGCTGTTCCCTCCCTTAAAGAAGTATCTTATGCTTTGGGTTCAGCTCCACTATTCAGTGAGGACGATCTAATAGAGGACAGTCAGCAGCTTCTGCCCAGCTAAGAAGTGGAGAAGACATCCGGTGCTTCCTCTGCTAGGCGGGCAAGTAGTGATGAGAGGGAAGTGGGAGACGGTGTTGCCAGCATTCAGGGACCTGAAGCAGACACTGTTGAGGAACCTTAGGAGGACATCAGTGACGTGCAGACACAACTCGATGATGATGAAGCCAATTGCACTTGGGAGCCGGGTGCAGAAGGGGCTTCATCATCATCAGGAGAAGAGGGTTGAAGGTTGCCCGTGAGGCAGCAGCTGAGCCAGCAAGGTGGTAGCATAGTTGGCAGTCACCATGGTGGCAGAAGTGGAAATTCTGGAGCGGAAAGTGCCCAGGGGAGACCACCTGCTTCGCGGCAGCCTACCTTCCTGGGAGGTAGTGGAACAGAAGTTCCTGGAGACGGCGGCAGTAGCAGTCAATTAGTGTGGACTGTTGGTGGGAAAATCAGTTACTCGGCAGTGTGGCAGTTTTTCATCAAGCATCCAGAGGAGGTTAACATAGCCACATGCAAGATATGTCGGCAGAAGGTGAAGCGTGGCCAGGGTCCCAATGTTGGCACCACGGCCCTGCGTCAACATTTGCTCCGCCACCATAAAGCAGCCTGGGAGAACCATGGCTCCGATGTAGTGGTCCAGCCTGCTGTACACCGCTCCCTCTTTCAGACAGCCAAGGCTCCACCACCTCAGCAGAAGGGAGCTGTGTGTCATGCCCCTTCTGTTACTCCAGATGCTCCTTCTCCTCCTACTTTTAGTCAGTCATTCCGCCAAAATAGATACATTCTTTGATATGTTGCTGGGCCCACTATGCAAAAAAATCATACTTACCTACCTTCCTTCCTCAGAGCTCCCTGTAATGTCTTGCAGCACCCTGCTCATTACTCCACTTGTTCTACTATGTTTCTCTTTTTAAAATGGAAATTATATAACATTTTGTTGCTATGATTTCTAAAGGACTGCAGTGAGCACAAATACTGCCTTAGACCAACACTTCTTATAGAAATGTTGGCTACATTTACACACAGTTTTTGTGTATATATATCTATTTATTTATTACAAAAACTGCTATTTTTTGATTGTACGTGTTATTTTTCTAGTGCACCTTTCCACTACATTTAGAATTCCCATAATAGCAAATTAGCTGTTATGCCAAGCGCTCCGGGCCCCTGCTCCTCCCCGGAGCGCTCGTGGCGTTCCTCTCTCTGCAGCGCCCCGGTCAGACCCGCTGACCGGGAGCGCTGCACTGACACTGCCGGCGGGGATGCGATTCGCATAGCAGGACGCGCCCGGTCGCTAATCGCATCCCAAGTCACTCACTTGTCCCGGTCCCCGGCTGTCACGTCCTGGCGCGCACGGCTCCGCTCCCTAGGGCGCGCGCACGCGCCAGCTCTTTAAGATTTAAAGGGCCAGTGCACCAATGATTGGTGCCTGGCCCAATCAGTCTAACTAGCTTCCACCTGCTCCCTGTCTATATAACCTCACTTCCCCTTCCCTTCCTGGCCGGATCTTGTTGCCTTGTGCCAGAGAAAGCGTTTAGTGTTGTCCAAAGCCTGTGTTCCAGATCTTCTGCTATCGCCATTGACTACGAACCTTGCCGCCTGCCCCGACCTTCTGCTACGTCTGACCTTGCCTCTGCCTAGTCCTTCTGTCCCACGCCTTCTCAGCAGTCAGCGAGGTTGAGCCGTTGCCAGTGGATACGACCTGGTTGCTACCGCCGCAGCAAGACCATCCCGCTTTGCGGCGGGCTCTGGTGAAAACCAGTAGCAACCTAGAACCGGTCCACCGACACGGTCCACGCCAATCCCTCGCTGACACAGAGGATCCACATCCAGCTAGCCGAATCATAACAGTAGATCAGGCCATGGATCCCGCTGAGGTGCTGCTGCCAAGTCTCGCTGACCTACCCACGGTGGTCGCCTAGCAATCGCAGCAAATTGCCCAACAAGGACAGCAGCTGTCGCAGTTGACCGCCATGTTACAGCAACTTCTGCCACTGCTACAGCAGCAACCATCTCCTCCGCCAGCTCCTGCACCTCCTCTGCAGCGAGTGGCCGCTCCTAGCCTCCGCTTGTCCCTGCCGGACAAATTTGATGGGGACTCTAGACTCTGCCGTGGTTTCCTGTCTCAATGTTCCCTACATATGGAGATGTTGTCGGACCAATTTCCTACAGAACGGTCTAAGGTGGCGTTCATAGTTAGTCTTCTGTCTGGAAAGGCCTTGTCTTGGGCCACACCGCTCTGGGACCGCAATGATCCTGCCACAGCCACAGTCCAGTCCTTCTTCGCTGAAGTCCGTAGTGTCTTCGAGGAACCAGCCCGAGCTTCTTCTGCCGAGACTGCCCTGCTGAACCTGGTCCAGGGTAATTCTTCAGTAGGCGAGTACGCCATCCAATTTCGTACTCTCGCCTCCGAATTATCTTGGAATAACGAGGCCCTCTGCGCGACCTTTAAAAAAGGCCTATCCAGTAACATCAAGGATGTGCTGGCCGCACGAGAGATTCCTGCCAACCTGCATGAACTTATCCATTTAGCCACCCGCATTGACATGCGTTTTTCTGAAAGACACCAGGAGCTCCGCCAGGAAAAAGACCTTGATCTCTGGGCACCTCTCTCACAGTATCCTTTGCAATCTACCCCTGTGCCTCCCGCCGAGGAGGCTATGCAAGTGGATCGGTCGCGCCTGACCCATGAAGAGAGGACTCGCCGTAGGGATAAAAATTTATGTCTGTACTGCGCTAGTACCGAACATTTCTTGGTGGATTGCCCTATTCGTCCTCCACGTCTGGGAAACGCATGCACCCAGCTCACGTGGGTGTGGCGTCTCTTGGTACGAACTCTGCTTCTCCGCGTCTCACTGTGCCCGTGCGGATTTCTCCTTCTGCCAACTCCTCCTTCTCAGCCGTGGCCTTCTTGGACTCTGGTTCTTCTGGAAATTTTATTCTGGCCTCTTTGGTTAATAGGTTCTGCATCCCGGTGACCCGTCTCGTCAAGCCGCTCTACATTTCTTCGGTCAACGGAGTGAAGTTGGACTGCACTGTGCGTTACCGCACAGAGCCCTTGCTTATGAGCATTGGACTGCATCTCGAGAAAATTAAATTTTTTGTTTTGCCCAACTGCACCTCTGAAGTCCTCCTCGGTCTGCCATGGCTCCAGCGTCATTCTCCCACCCTTGAATGGACCACCGGGGAGATCAAGAATTGGGGTCCTGCTTGCCACAAAAAATGCCTCACGTCTGCACCCAGTCCCGTCAGGCAAGCCTCAGTGCCTCCTCCTATACCTGGTCTCCCCAAGGCCTATCAGGACTACGCTTTGCCTCCTCATAGCCCCCGTCCTGGTAACACTCTGCCCCGTGCCAAGCTTCACCCTCTGCCCCCCCTCCCCATTCCCACTCCTTCTGAACTGCCTGCCTTTGATGAGGACTTCTCTGTCTTCCAGAAGGAAACTCTACAATCGCTCCCAATGTCCTCGTCCCACGTGAAGCAACTACCGGACAAAAAGAGGGGGAGACCTAAGGGGGGGGGGTACTGTTACGCCGAGCGCTCCGGGTCCCTGCTCCTCCCCGGAGCGCTCGCGGCGTTCCTCTCACTGCAGCGCCCCGGTCAGACCCACTGACCGGGAGCGCTGCACTGACACTGCCGGCGGGGATGCGATTCGCATAGCGGCATGCGCCCGCTCGCGAATCGCATCCCAAGTCACTCACCTGTCCCGGTCCCCGGCTGTCACGTCCTGGCACGCGCGGCTACGCTCCTTAGGGGGCGCGCGCGCCAGCTCTCTAAGATTTAAAGGGCCAGTGCACCAATGATTGGTGCCTGGCCCAATCAGTCAATCTAGCTTCCACCTGCTCCCTGTCTATATAACCTCACTTCCCCTTCCCTTCCTGGCCGGATCTTGTTGCTTGTGCCAGAGAAAGCGTTTAGTGTTGTCCAAAGCCTGTGTTCCAGATCTTCTGCTATCGCCATTGACTACGAACCTTGCCGCCTGCCCCGACCTTCTGCTACGTCTGACCTTGCCTCTGCCTAGTCCTTCTGTTCCGCGCCTTCTCAGCAGTCAGCGAGGTTGAGCCGTTGCCGGTGGATACGACCTGGTTGCTACCGCCGCAGGAAGACCATCCCGCTTTGCGGCGGGCTCTGGTGAAAACCAGTAGCAACCTAGAACCGGCCCCCCGACACGGTCCACGCCAATCCCTCGCTGACACAGAGGATCCACATCCAGCTAGCCGAATCCTAACATTAGCGCACTGCTTTTCCATTAGTCAGGGGACAATGGAACTCAATTCTTGTGATTGGTAGTGAAGTTACTACCTTTTTTTGTAAACCGGTGATAATTTTAAATCTTTGTATAACCCCTTTAAGGCACAGAAATATCAATATTTGGCAAATGTATGACAAAACAAGCCTCTTATGGTATAGATTTGATAATATATAACCTACATGGCATGCTCTGTACACTATGGGGTTTATTTACTAATGTGATCCCGACTCTTTTTTGTCGGGTTTTGCGCCCAAATTGTGTCGCACGTCCCTTGCGACACAATTTGCGACAAAAAAAAACCAAAACCCTCCATTTTACAAGAAAACCCTGAAAAGGGATCGTGGCCACGGGCTAAAGTGGGCATGGTCCCGACAAAAGGGTCGTGGTCCCGACAGTTTTGAAAAATCCCAACATATTTACTAAGGTTTCCACAGAAAAAGTGGTGTATTTTGAGCTGAGAAAAACCCGACAGATCAGAACAGTTGTAAAAAAAAAAGCAAAATGTAGGGAAAAGTGCAAAATATAGGGAAACCCTAGTAAATACCTTGGGAAAATACAAGTGGGAAATCGAAACCCACAAAGAAACCTACACTCCACTCTCAGTAAATAAACCCCACTGAGCGGAGAAACATATATTTTATGACTCGCAGCTCAGTTAGCATTTGCTAGGGTGGGGGTTCTGTCTGGAGCCAGCCAGTAGTAAGCAGAAATGATGTACGCATTGCTGCTCACATTAAGTACATTTGCTGGGTCAGGCACTGCTCACTTAGTGCAGGAGCAGGGACTTCTGTCTTTAAGAGTAGTCCCTGCTCTTTTACACTGGCTCAGCAGTAAGTGAGGATGTTCTGTGTATTGCTCCTTAAAGTACTCACTAGTACAGTCACTGGCCAGTGACCACATTTCATAAGGTTCCATAATCTCTAATATTAATGTATAACAAAATTTACATTGTTACACATTTCCTTGGATATTGAGGTAACAAAGCTAGTGATGATTTTTTTTTATTGCAGACACTTTAGTCCTCATTTGTTGACTTTAAAGTGTAACCTAATACTTAGCAGAGGTACGGTTATTTTGTGTGTGTGCGTGTGTGTGTGGGGGGGGAGTGTTATGGTTTTTTTTGTTAACCATTTAATTCAGATCAGCACAGAAGACAACTTTACTCACTCACTCACTTTACTTGGACTTCTTCTGTTGTAGTGTTTACTTGTTAGCAACCACTCAGCTTTATTCTACATGTCATAGTGACCACACATACTTCTGTCATATGTTGTTCTTATCTACTCCTACAATTTGCAGCCGAACGTAAATCATATAGTGTGCATTGGGTTTAGTTACTAATCTGACCTGATGATCTTGTGATAAAAAGCACAAATTGGCAAAAATATTACATACTGCACATCTGTAACTTTTTTAGAGCCTGGAAACCCCCTTTTTACTGACAACTTTACTGTTGGAATCCTAGACAAGGTAGAGCAGCAGTGTATACTATACTCACAGATAAGGCTCTGTATGTATCTTCCTTGTCACTCACCGATGTCCAGGGGAGGTGGCTATAATACGATAATAAATCACTTACTGAAACAGGTAATTATCTGTGACATTTTTATGTCAATTAGATATAATTTATTACAACAGCCATAAACTACACACCCTGCTGTATTGACTACAGTGTACAGGAAATGCAGAAGTGTGTGTGTCCCATATGGCCAACCCATGGCAAGTTTTTAAAACTAGGTGACATATTTAAAAAAAGATTGAACACATTGTTTGTATTCTTTTTAAGGAGGGGCTATCTGGGCTATATAAAGGGATTTGATTAAAACAGCAGTACTGTTAGTATGCCACAGGTTATTTCTTATTGCTGAAACATGTGTAACACTAAAATCTTCACCTATTGCACTGGAAAAGGGATAACTTGTCTTCCAATAACACCCTTGAATTATTAATGTCCCTATTTTCTCTTCAATCCATTTACAAAACTCAACCTGGGTCAAAGCGCTGCTAGCAGACCTCAGGGCAGCCAATGTTTCACTAACAGCTGGTCACTCCCTTTTTGGACTAGCATCTTTACAGCCTGCACTGACCTTGTAATGGCTCCTAAAATCTGTCAATCTTTTTACGAGCTTCCAGTTCACTGGCATTTCTCATGGCAAATATAGTCAAGCCTTGCAGTTGTAGTGCAGCAACTTTTCAGGTTATCTTGGTCTCCCAGCCCCTGGCTTCATACTTAGTCTAATAGATCTGCTAGGTTCACGCACCCAATATAACACCTCTAGAATTATTAAAATTGCTGCATGTAACTGGGCTGCACAGGATCAGTTGCCAAAATGATGCCCCCTTTTCTGACATCATTTCTGACACCATCACCTGCATATAACACTCTTACTACTTTGCTCCCTTTAACATAATTATCCCAGCTTTCTGGCCAAATGCAAAAGGTAGCAGCTAAATGGAAAAAAATAGTTCTCAATGTTAAAGTAAATGATGGAGTAGGGAAGAGCAGGAAGTCTGTGAGGCGTTGTTTTGTCAAATAGCTCCAGAGCACTAAGTGATGTCAGCAAAAGGGGTGCTATTTTGAAAACTTCTGCTATACAGCCCAGTAACTTGGGGGAGATTTATTTATAACTAGCTGAGTACCCAGCGTTGCCCGTGACCTCCTCTCCCGTGCTCCTATCTCAACCTCATATCCTGTCTTCATATCCCGACCTCATATCCCGTCCTCACATCCCGTCTTCATATCCCAACCTCATATACCGTCCTTATATCCTATCCTCATATCCTGTCCTCATTTCCCTACTTCATATCCCGTCCTTATGTCCCATCCTCATATCCTGTCCTCAGGTGGGACTGATTTGTGATGAAGATATTGTAAGCTGAAAATAGAAGGGGACGTGGCTTTGTGGGACTGGGCGTGATTTGCAAGCCAGACCGATGCACAAAAAGGGTGGATAATAAAGGGGTGGGGCTTAAAATGTGGGCATGTTTTTATGAGATGGGGTGTGGCTTGCAAGCTGGATCGACACATTCACCAGGAGATGCAGAGTGGACCTTGTGGAGTAAGGTACTGGAAGTCCCATATACTTGCATGGGAATTGAAACAAAAACCCATCTTTTATATAAGGGTGTATGTAAGGGTTCATTTAACTATCATATCTTTTTATATGACATATAAATAATATGTGTACCAGGAATTATTGAAATATCTCCAGCCATACAGAAGTTATGTAGGAGCATACATTTCCCATTGATTTGCATGGGACTTTAAACAAAAACCCCAACCCTCACAAATGGGGTTAGTTAAGGGTCAAAATTACTAGCCTATATTTTAAGTGGACATATAAGTAACATGTGACCAAGTATTATCTAAATATCTCCAGCCGTTTGGAAGTCATGCAGTAACATATATTTCCCATAGACTTGTATGGGACTTTAAACCAAAACCCTGACCCTGGCAAACGGGGGTGAGTAAGGGTTAAATCACCTGTCCTATGTTTGTTGTTGACATATAAGTAACATGTGTGCCAAGTTTCATGTTAAGATCTTTAGCCGTTTGGACGTGATGCTGGAACACACATACACACACACACACACACACACATTGGCCCTCATTTAGTATTGCAAACCCAACATGTTTTGTCGGGTTGTGCTCCAGAATCTGTCGCATTGCACCAGAAATTCTGTCTGCGCCAGAATTTGCACCAGAATTGAAAAAACCCTGACTAACTCTCCATTTTGCTAAGAAAACCCAAAAAGGGGCGTGGCCTCCGAAAAGGGGCATGTTCCCGACATTTTCACAAAAAAACAACATATTTATTAAGGTTTCCACAAAAAATGTGGTGGATTTGAACTGTGGAAAACCCTACAGATCAGAGCATGTGTAAAAAAAAAAAAAAAAAAAAAAAAAGCAAAGTGTAGGGAAAGTGGAAAATGTAGGGAAACCTTAGTAAATATCGTGGAAAATTATTTGAAAGGAATTAAAACTCACAAAGAAACCTACACTCCACCCTTAGTAAATGAGGGCTGTCACGATCACACCCTATCGGTCCAGCCGAGACGCTAGAGAGAGTGTGATGGTGCTAGGGTTATAGCCGCCAGACCTCTGGGTATCCACTACTAGTCCCAGCAAGTCACCAAATTAACCCTTAGATAAACGTGTTTCCACCAGAGCTGCCTTCAGAAAGGTGAGCTCATATATAGACCAGAGCTGATTAATTAAACATTTAATCTGATAAAAGGTATCACAGTGCTATATATATAAAAATACAGAAACAAATGACATACAGGTATAAAAATATATAAAAGAGTTTAGCAAGGCAAGTTCAGAAAACAAAAGATGAAGTTCTTACAGCATGATGATATAGCAGTCCATGAGAGAGTGAGTTCCAGCTGTTCTTAGGATGGTCTTGTCAGCTTGTTGCACAGCATTCAACACCCTGAGTCTAGCATTGTTAAATATTATATATCTGCCTTTTTGGAGGGAGACTCCATTCCCCCCTCCCCTCTGATCCCACCAGGGGGGCATCTCTGTTGCTTCAAAGGGCCTCTGACTTCAAAGGAGATACAAACAGACATCCAGACCCCCCAATAAAATGCAATACACAAAAGGACACACCGTCCGAATGACCTCTCACCCATGTCCTGGACAATCCATCACACACAGTCATAACTTATAATACACAAATAGGATTTTAATAATCAGGTCTTGGGCCTGACACCTCCCCCTTAAGATGGAGACAGAGAGATCTTGCCTATCCAGGCTGATAGATCTGTTTCCCTTAACCATCTATTTCTCTTCTTGACACCACAGGCCCTGCATTCCCAGGCAAAGATGGCACTGAAGGGCCTATTTCCTCATTTAGCTCTTTCTTTCCTCTGAGAGCTGTGGATTGATCTCCACATTCTGAAGGGATCCCTGGCTCTTAGCTTCCTCCACTAGGTCCAGTAGGGGATCACTACCCAGCCCTTCCTCTGGTGCACTACATACACTGAGTACCACCTTCTCAGGGTCATAGTATGCCATATTAATGTGGTACTGTCTCTGCATCTGACCTTACTCATCAAGGGCAACTACATATGTGGCACTGCAAAATGGGGAAGGGACCCTCCCAGGCAGCCTGCAACTTATTCTGCCTGATGGGGTTCAGAACCATTACCTTCTGTCCCACTTCATAGACCCGGTTTCTTGCATTGTGATCATACCAGCACTTCTGCCTGGACGGTGCTGCTGTGAGGTTGTCATGTACCAGCCCAGTCAATGCCTGCATCCTGTCCCTGAATCTCAGAACATACTCCACCACAGAAGTCTCAGGGGCATGTAGCCCCCTTCCCATTCTCCCCTAACTAAATTTAGGGGTCCCCGCACTTTGCGACCATACAATAACTCAAAGGGCGAGAAACCCGTAGACTCTTTGGGTACCTCCCTGTAAGCAAATAACAGATGGGGTAAATACTTTCCCCAGTCTCTGCCCTCCAATTCTACAAATGTTTTTAGCATTTGTTTCAAGGTGCCATTGTTACCGGACACTCTGTCCAACCAATGTAGAGGGTTGTGATCAGTTATGACAGTAAAATCCCTGCCATACAGGTATGGCAGTAATTTTTGAAAAGCCCAGACCACAGCTAGACATTCCTTCTCTATGACCGCATAGGCCACTCCCAAATGTCCTGCCAGGGGGGTCTCATGGGCCAACCTCAGCAGCTCTTTCCTGTACTGCCTAGGAACCACTAACTGCCTTTCTCTCTCCTGGGCCCCTAGCATGCCTTTGGAAAGGGACTCCCAGTACAAGACATCATTTTCCCAATATACCCGATGCCCCTCTATGTCAACATCCGTATGCTCAGCACGTTGTCTCAGCCCTTCAAGGGAAGGGTCACTGCGCAGAGCTTCCCGGAAATGCTCATTTCCCTCCCCCCATCTCGTGGTATCAGGGAGCACATTTCCCCCAGGTGAACTAGCATCTCCTCCCTTCCTTTTAACCCCTTAAGGACTCAGGGTTTTTCCGTTTTTGCACTTTCGTTTTTTCCTCCTTACCTTTTAAAAATCATAACCCTTTCAATTTTCCACCTAAAAATCCATATTATGGCTTATTTTTTGCGTCGCCAATTCTACTTTGCAGTGACATTAGTCATTTTACCCAAAAATGCACGGCGAAACGGAAAAAAAAATCATTGTGCGACAAAATCGAAAAAAAAACGCCATTTTGTAACTTTTGGGGGCTTTCGTTTCTACGCAGTGCATATTTCGGTAAAAATTACACCTTATCATTATTCTGTAGGTCCATACGGTTAAAATGATACCCTACTTATATAGGTTTGATATTGTCGCACTTCTGGAAAAAATCATAACTACATGCAGGAAAATTTATACGTTTAAAAATGTCATCTTCTGACCCCTATAACTTTTTTATTTTTCCATGTATGGGGTGGTATGAGGACTCATTTTTTGCGCCGTGATCTGAAGTTTTTATCGGTATGATTTTTGTTTTGATCGGACTTTTTGATCACTTTTTATTCATTTTTTAATGATATAAAAAGTGACCAAAATACGCTTTTTTGGACTTTGGAATTTTTTTGCGCGTACGCCATTGACCGTACGGCTTAATTAATGATATATTTTTATAGTTCGGACATTTACGCACGCGGCGATACCACATATGTTTATTTTTTATTTTTTTTACACTGTTTTATTTTTTTTATGGGAAAAGGGGGGTGATTCAAACTTTTATTAGGGAAGGGGTTAAATGACCTTTATTAACACTTTTTTTTTACTTTTTTTTTGCAGTGTTATAGGTCCCATAGGGACCTATAACACTGCACACACTGATCTCTAATGCTGATCACTGGCGTGCATTAACACGCCTGTGATCAGCATTATCGGCGCTTGACTGCTCCTGCCTGGATCTCAGGCACGGAGCAGTCATTCGTCGATCGGACACCGGGGAGGCAGGTAAGAGCCCTCCCGGTGTCCGTTCAGCTGTTCGGGACGCCGCGATTTCACCGCGGCGGTCCCGAACAGCTCGACTGAGCAGCCGGGTCACTTTCACTTTCACTTTAGAAGCGGCGGTCAGCTTTGACCGCCGCTTCTAAAGGGTTAATACCGCACATCGCCGCGATCGGCGATGTGTGGTGTTAGCCGCGGGTCCCGGCCGTTGATTAGCGCCGGGACCCACGCGATATGATGCGGGATCGCGGCGCGATCCCGCTTCATATCGCGGGAGCCGGCGCAGGACGTAAATATACGTCCTGCGTCGTTAAGGGGTTAAAGCTGCAGCCCTGGCATGCTGCTGACGCGTTACCACTGCCACCATTGGTATGCCTCCCTTGGGTTTACCTTCCTCCCCCTCAGTTCCAGACATAACAATACAGGCATCATACACAGGTCTATCACTCCTTCCCTCCTCCTCCTTAGGCTCACAGGATTGGGACATATCACTCACTGCTGGTCCCTTATCCTTACATGTCACCAGGGGCACACCAACCCCTCCCCCTAGCCCATCTCCACTAGGTTTTGGCATTGGCAATGCATTGTCACCACATTTTACAATACACCCCATTTCACTTTTGGAAAACATTACTGGTTCAGTCACAAGTAAACAATTACCAATCCCCTGCACTCCCTCCCAGTTACCACAGTTCGCAGTGTCTCCCAAAGTCTTGCACAGTACTTCAGAATGAACAGGGCTCTCTCCTAGCCCATCCGGTGTGCAGGTAGTGTCCTATGGAGCATAATGACAGAGCATCCGACCCAAATCATTCCCCAGCAGAACATTAACAGGGATGTCCTCAGAGACCCCCACCTCCCGCAAACCTTTGCCTGTACCCCAATCCAGGTACACACGGGCCATGGGCACAGCAGGCCGCACACCTCCAATTCCTTTTAAAGCCATGGTTCTTCCAGGGATGATGTCCTCTGTATCCACCACTTCAGGCCACAACAAGAGAAAGGAGGCTCCAGAATCTCGTAACCCCTCTGTCACCTGGTCACCCACAGTTACACTCTGCAGGTTATCCACTCTTTTCTCCACCGCTCCGGACAGCAGAAGAACGGCTGTGTGTCCTCCAGCTACTGGTGGAGAATTCTTTTTGTTGGGGCAAGTGGCACTCAGGTGCCCAATGTTGTTGCATCTGTAACATCGGCGGGTGTCCCCCTGACCCAATGTGGCTCCTGTTGCTTTTGGGGATTATGGCAAGAATTTCCTAGCTGTCCTGATGGTGCTTTGTGGTTGTGTGGCTCCCCTCCAGGTACTTGCTCCAGCTTGTGCAGATCCACGTTTTGCTGCTGGCGCCCGGTTGTTGGCAAAGTCATCTCCTAATTCTGCTGCTTCCATGGCTGTCTTGGGCTTGCGGTCCAAAATCCACTCTCTGGCTTCAAAGCTCCGTGTTTGGAGAAACTGATCCAGGACCATCAAGTCTTCCAGGGCCTCATAGGTAGTGACTTGTAGGCCCCCAGTCCATTGCCTGAATGCAGTCCTTAGTTGACCTGCATGTTCAGTGCTGCTTTCTGTGGCGATTTGTTGCAAAGTCGAAAATCTTTTCCTTTAAGTCTCTGGAGTCAGATTAAAACTTTTTAGCAGGGCAGATTTTATTGCCTCATAGTCCTGGTCACTTTCAGAGGGAAGCGAAGCAAACACATCCAGAGATTTCCCTTGCAGCCGTGGGGTTAGATATCATCCCCACTGTTCCTTAAGTAGATGGAACTGCCGGCAAACCTTTTCAAATCCCCTCAGGAACACATCCAGATCAACATCTTTCTCCAACATGGGGAAATGTTCCAAGTGGGGGTTGTGGTCTCCTTGATCCTGCACATCACTCCGTGCAGATGAAGCATCCCCTCTCAGCCTCAGAACCTCCAGTTTATGCCTTCGCTTGGCCTCTCTTTCTGCGGCCTCTCTCTCTCTGCAGCTCGTATCTGTGCCTCTCTCTCTGCAGCTTGTGCCTGGGCCTCTCTTTCTGCGGCTCGTGCCTGGGCCTCTCTCTCAGCAGTTTGGTACTGGAGAAGCAGTTGGAGTTTCATATTGGCATCCACATTCCCAATGTGTTGTAAGGCAGTCCGCACATAAGAGTCCAAGGCCTGATGTGGAGTACTGTCCTAATGGGGAGTAATGTTGTATTCCCCAGGAGATAGCAGTCCTTGGATGGCAGTTCCAGCTGTAGGACTTTGTCTCATGTCACTCAGCTCTTCTGCACAGGCATCAAACTCCACAAGATCAGCAATAAGTTGTTCCTTGTTCTTTCCTGCAGTAGGGATGTCCTTTTCTTGGCACATTAGCTCCAGTGCAGGCTTGGACTGCTTGCGATATGCCTCCATATTTCCGAGATGAGACAGAGGAGGTAAAACAGGAGATGGGGAGGACAGAACTGTCTTGCACTCTTTTTGTATGTCTTTTAAACCAGCACTGAGCTCTGTCTTTGGAATTTACACACAAAAATATGTATGCAATTTCTTTTTAGTTCTAAGATTTCCTTACAGGTAAAATCCAGCAGGCACTAAAAATCTCTAAATATATCCCGATGCTGCCACCAGTTGTCACGATCACACCCTATTGGTCCAGCCGAGACGCTAGAGAGAGTGTGATGGTGCAAGGGTTAAAACCGCCAGACCTCTGGGTATCCACTACTAGTCCCAGCAAGTCACCAAATTAACCCTTAGATAAACGTGTTTCCACCAGAGCTGCCTTCAGAAAGGTGAGCTCATATATTTAGAGATCAAAGACCAGAGCTGATTAATTAAACATTTAATCTGATAAAAGGTATCACAGGGCTATATATATATATATATATGTATATATATATATATATATATATATATATGTATATATACAGAAACAAATGACATACAGGTATAAAAATATATAAAAGAGTTTAGCAAGGCAAGTTCAGAAAACTAAAGATGAAGTTCTTACAGCATGATGATATAGCAGTCCATGAGAGAGTGAGTTCCAGCTGTTCTTAGGATGGTCTTGTCAGCTTGTTGCACAGCATTCAACACCCTGAGTCTAGCATTGTTAAATATTATATATCTGCCTTTTTGGAGGGAGACTCCATTCCCCCCCCCCCCCCCCTCTGATCCCACCAGGGGGGCATCTCTGTTGCTTCAAAGGGCCTCTGACTTCAAAGGAGATACAAACAGACAACCAGTCCCCCAATAAAATGCAATACACAAAAGGACACACCATCCGAATGACCTCTCACCCATGTCCTGGACAATCCATCACACACAGTCATAACTTATAATACACATATAGGATTTTAATAATCAGGCCTTGGGCCTGACAAGGGCCCTTGAGTTTTATATATATATAGATTACTAGCTGAGTACCCGGCGTTGCCCGGTTTTTCCTTCCTAATCCTTGTTGTGGAGGAAAATCAACAGAGGAAGCTTTTGACTTCATATCTCGTCCTCATACCCCGATCTCCTATCCCGACCTCCTAAACTGACCTCCTATCCTGTTCTCCCATCCCATCCTCCTATCCCGTCCTCCTATCTCGACCTCCTATCTCGACCTTCTATCCCGTCCTCCTATGCAGACCTCCTATCCAGACCTCCTATCCTGTCCTCCTATCCCATCCTCCTATCCCGTCCTCCTATCTGGACCTCCTATCTTGACCTCATATCTCGTCTTCCTATCTCGTCCTCCTATCTCAGCCTCCTATCTCGACCTCCTATCCCGTCCTCATATCACGTCCTCCTATCCCGACCTCCTATCCCGACCATCCCGTCCTCCTATCCCGACCATCCCGTCCTCCTATCTCGACCTCCTATCTCGACATCCTATCCCGACCATCCTGACCAACCCATCCTCCTATCTCGACCTCCTTTCTCGAACTCCTATCCCGACAATCCCGTCCTCCTTTGTCGACCTCCTACCTCGACCTCCTATCCCAACCTCCTATCCCGACCCGTAACATGTGTACCAGGTATTGAAATATCTCCAGCCGTATGGAAGTTATGTGTGAACATACATTTCCCATTGATTTGCATGGGACTTTAAACAAAAACCCTGACCCTCACAAAAGGGGTTAGTTAAGGGTTAAATGAACTATCCTATATTTTAAGTGGATATATAAGTAACATGTGACCAAGTATTATCGAAATATCTCCAGCCGTTTGGAAGTTATGCAGTAACATATATTTCCCATAAACTTGTATGGGACTTCAAAGAAAAACCCTGACCCTGGCAAATGGGGATGAGTAAGGGTCAAATTACCTATCCTATGTTTGTTGTTGACATATAAGTAACATGTGTGCCAAGTTTCATGTTAATATCTTTAGCTGTTTGGACGTTTTTGTGGAACATACATACATACACACACACACACACACACATTGGCCCTCATTTACTATTGCAAACCCGACATGTTTGGTTGGGTTATGCGCCAGATTCTGTCGCATTGCACCAGAAATTCTGTCTGCCCCAGAATTTGCGCCAGAATTGAAAAAACCCCGACTAACTCTCCATTTTGCTTAGAAAACCCGAAAAAGGGGCATGGTCGCCAGGAAATGTTGGCATGGTCTCCGAAAAGGGACGTGTTCCCGACATTTTCACAAAAATCCAACATATTTACTAAGGTTTCCACATAAAATGTGGTGGATTTGAGATTAGGAAAACCAGACAGATCAGAGCATGTGTAAAAAAAAAAAAGCAAAGTGTAGGGAAAGTGGAAAATGTGGGAAAACCTTAGTAAATACCGTGGAAAATAAATTGTAGGGAATTAAAACCCACAAAGAAACCTACACTTCACTCTTAGTAAATGAGGGCCAGTATGTTTTCCTGTATGTACTTTTTGTGGCACCCTACATTAATAGCTCAGTGAGTGTACAGGATCTGGAACTCCTGTCACATGGCTGAAGTTCCTGGTCCTGTTCATTCCCTGAGCATAAACTCGCAGAGATACCCAGCCAAGTGAATGGGAGTAAGCAGTGATACATACAGGGTGATCCAACATACTTACTGGGATAGATGCTTTGCTCTGCTCAGTAACTAAAGGAGCAGAGATTCCTGTATTTTCTGTATACCAGCCTAGCAGTAAATAGAGCGTTATACATGGGCCCTTACACTCATTAGTACATTGGGTCGGAGCTGGGTGGTTTGACCTAGTAAGAGGCATACAGTATATGTTTTACCCCTAAGTGTACAGCAGCAGGGGCTACAGTACAGGCATTTTTCCCTTTACAAATTCATAGATCATGTAATTCACTAATTCCTTGAATCACATGCTTTGTAATTTAAATAACTTGAATTTATTTAAGAAGGCATATAGAGCTATAGAGGTCTATGGGAAAAAAATTCCACAAACCCCCAAACTGCCTGAAAATGCCAGATCTAGAAAATACTGAGCTTGGGGAAAATGCCACTGACAAAAAAAAACTAGAAAGGAAGAAACATGACACAAAAAATCCTTGCAGAGTGTTTTAAACTTCTCTATAAAATGTTAGCTATTGTCGGGTCATAGTGTTGTTCTGCAGAAAAGTCAATAAAAAGCATGGATTTTGGTAACTGGGCATTATACATTTGTGTGGATTTTTATAACAAATGTAAATTTTGGATGTGGATTTTATAAACAAATATTTCCTTAACCTCTTCAGGACGCTGGGCGTATGCATACGCCCTGCATCCCGAGTCCTTAAGGACGTGTGGCGTATGCATACGCCCGTGGGAATTCCGGTCCCCTCCGCTAGCCAGTTGGGGACCGGACCGGGGTGCCTGCTGAAATCATTCAGCAGGCATCCCAAAACATCGCCCAGGGGATACCCCCAATGTCGGCGATCGCAGAAAATCGCATGTCAATTCAGACATGCGATTTTCTGCTATTCCGGGCGGATCGGGTCTCTGGTGACCCGATCACCCGGAAAATAGGGATGATTGGAGCTGTCAGTGACAGCCCCGATCATCCTGAGGGCTAGGAGCGAGGTCACAGTGCTGCGATCTCCTCCTATCCCCAGCCATTGGTCCGAACTAATTCTGACCTTAGGCAGCGCAGGACAGTGCCCACCCCTGGATGTCGTGGGGAACATGGGGAGAAGATGGAGGCCGGTACCTGGAGGAGAAGATACGTGGGGACCCCGGATCATCGCTGGAGACAGGCACAGGTAGGGAAATGACGGTGGGTGGGGGGGCGGGGGGGAATGAAAGTGAAAGTAAAGTGATCTTTACTGTGGCAACCACTAGGAAGACCAAACTGCAACTCCCAGCAGCCAAAGGCTGTCTGGGCATGCTGGGAGTTGTAGTTTTTCAACATCTGGAGGGTCACAGTTTGGAGACCACTGTGACAGTGATGCCCAAATGGTAGCCCTCCAGATGTTGCCAAACTACAACTCTCAGAATGCCTAGACTGCCCAGGCATGCTGGGATTTGTAGTTCTGTAACATCTGTCCCTTCAGATTTTGCAATTTTCATGAAATTTTTGAAAATTGCTGCTCTACTTTGAAGCCCTCTAATTTTTTTAAAAAGCAAAAATATGTCCATTTTATGAAGTGGACATATTGTATTTGTGAATAAAAATAAAATGTATTGGGAATATCCATTTTCCTTACAAGTAGAGAGCTTCAAAGTTAGAAAAATGCAAAATTTTCTAAATTTTCATGAAATTTTGGGATTTTTCACCAAAAAAGGATGCAGGTAATGCCGAAATAAAGTAGAATATGTCACGAAAAAACTACTCAGAATCAGAATATTCGGTAAAAGCGTTTTCAAGTTATTAATTCGTAAAACGGCAATGGTCAGAATTGCGAAAAAGGGCTCAGTTCTTAAGGTGAAAAAGGGCTGTGTCCTTAAGGGGTTAAAACTAAATTTTTTAGTTTACATTGTTGCCAAACTAAGTGGGAGAATTTGCTCAGATAAATTACATGTGTTGCTGATTTAATTCAAATAAGTAAAATGAGTTGCTGATTGGATGGAAACATTTCATTTCCATTTCAAGGTAACTGGAATAAAAAAAAAAAAGTTTCTTGAAACTTAAGAATGCAAAACAGCCACATTTATAATCAAAGCTTTCAAGGTAATGGAAACCCAACAGGCCCACAACCAAATGTTTTTTTTTTTTTTTTTTTACAATGGTTCACGGTTTCTAGTGATGTTCAATCCATCTGTTTCCTGTATACAATTTCACTAATGCTTTATGCTTTTAGTTGAGTGGACTTTTGTTCAGCTTCAAAACATAATTTTTTTCTATATATGACAGGTGTAGCAAGTGTAGTAATGTTCCAAAAGTAGTAATGAGTGTTGCACATGTGTTCATTGGGGTATTATGAAATACAATATTACCTCAATTTCAATTTCCCTGTGCTATACATTAAAAATAAGTATATATGTTATACAAAGTTGGCCCTTGGTATTGAAAGCTACTTTTTAGGTTTGCAATATTCCTTCTTCAAGACTAGTTTTGAATTATAGCTACTCTGTTAGACTGTACTAACATGCTGTAGCTTAGCTATAAAAAGCAAAACTGTGCACTGAAAGATGACTTGTGTCAGGCTGGGTTCACATTAGGTTTTAAACAATACAGGATCGTATATGGCTGGGGGAGCAAAAACCGGGCGCTCCCTTATCCCAGCTGTATCCGGCCCGTATGTAATGCATTTCAATGAGCCGACCGGAGTCAGCGTTTTGCCCCGTATACGGGGCCACCGGACCTAAAACCGTGGTTGGCTCATTGAAATACATTATGTACGGTCCCGTATTGCTTAAAACGTAGTGTGAACACAGCCTTACACAGTCAATTATTGTTTGAATTTTAAGGCAAAGTGCTTTGTTTCATAGGTCCTGTTTTAATTTAAGGGTATTTCGGTAATAAAAAATATTTTTTTGAATAAAAACAACCATCACCCCAAGACACACAATTTACTGTTATAGTTGTCACAAATTACTAGTTTCAAGATATTTTTGCTTGATTTACCCCGACAGTTGTGTAGTCTTCTTAATGTCAATGTGGTATCATCCAGTTTCATGAGGCTTGGCTAGCTCTTGTCTCTGAGGTCTCGCTCTGCTCCCTGAAGTGATATCATCACCTGCCTACGTCACTATCTCTTTGTCATATACATGTATATCTTTATTGGGACATTTAGGGAAGAATTAGATGTCTACAGCATACTGCATTGTGCTTAGCAATGCCACATTCGGACGAACAGGCAGGAAATGAATAAGCAGCTTTTGTAGACTTGCTGTGTGGGGAGAGAGTGTGTTGTGTAGAGCAATGTTCTGCAGCCACTATGGGCTGGCAGGAAGTCTGTCATGAAGAACTGAGAGATATAATTGCATTCTGGGAATTGTAGTACTGAGAAACTGCTCAACCAGAAAGCACAATAGATTATCTGACATAGAAAAGACAACAGACACACCAAACAATTAGATTTTTCGTAATTTCAGAACTGGCCCAGACAGGTAAGGCTGGGTTCACATACGTCCAGCGTCCGGCATAGGTTCCCTCCAGCGTTTGCCGGAGGGAAACTGATGCTAGAACTGATCCCATTCATTTGAATGGGACAGTTTAAATTCATCCAGCTTCTCAATTTTGACGCTGTATGGTTGGACACGCTGGACGGCACCGGACAGGGAAATGCAGCTTACATATGTGAACCCAGCCTGAGCAATGCTATCTGCAGCAGAACCTGA
This sequence comes from Hyla sarda, assembly GCF_029499605.1. NCBI lineage: Eukaryota > Metazoa > Chordata > Amphibia > Anura > Hylidae > Hyla > Hyla sarda. Next base: position 310,671,832 of record NC_079191.1, on the reverse strand, counting down.
ATAATCCTTTAACTTATTCCATTTCAAGCCCTCAACAGCAAAGATACACCAAAATCTGCACAATTTAGGGCAGATTTGCAGCTGTGGATTCAATTCTGCGGATACACCCACAGTGTTCCAATAACTTGTCTTTGTTTGTACCCCATAATTGTAAGCGCTGCGGAATCTGTAGGCGCTATATAAATAAATAAATAAATAAATAAATAACTTGTTTTTTTTTCCACACTAGAAATTGTATGCTGCTATGATTTTTTTATCCATGCACGGAACAAATGAAAAAAATTATCTTTTGCAGATTAACCATGCTTAGTTTTTTTTGGACCACATAGAAAATATCACAAGCAGCAAACATATATATGCTCTAACATTGTGGTTGTGCAGTCTGTTTACACCACATCTCATGCTGTGGCCAATGGACACACAGTGTTGCCGAGATTACCAGCAAAATCATGAAGCCATCTGCCACAACAGGCATGGTTTCAGTCTCAGGTGGCTGCCAGAATGTGTTAAAAAGATTATTTTAGGTTCTCAGTAAAACAAACACAAACCTGTAACTCATAAATCTAATTTAACTACATTAATAACATGACAGCCCAAGGGACTGCTTGTGTTACTGGAGGAGGAGACAGTCTGTGGACTGACTGCTACTTAAACTGGTTGACCTACAGTGAATTCCCAAAAGCCTTAATCACTTTAGTGCTGCAATGCCCACTGCAGGGTGCAGGTTTCTGAAGAGGTGTACTTTAGCTGGGGCAGCCACTTGTTTTATGGTCAGGCTTGAAGCCCTGAAGTTTTCTGGGGTAACTATAGAGCATATATTCAGCATCTCTGGATATGTATCAGAATCTCTGCAATAGTTATTCCTCCTAAGCAGTCCTTGGTTTATGCATTACAAGCATGGCCTCTCCAAAGGAGAAGCTGCACTAGCCAGTTCACTATTGATAAGGACGTATTGGCACACTGTCTGACTATGTAGCTTGGCAGTAAACAGGAAAGATTAAAATACACAGCTGTTGTCATCTATTCCATCTATTTTTTCTTAAAAATCAAAACCCTGCAGCTTTTTGGTTCCAAAACCAAATAGTGTGCATCATCACAAAAGTTGATTGCAGATGGAAAATCTTGTCCAAAAGAAAATGGATCCATTATTGCTTCCATTTCTGTACATCTTTTGATAAAATGAAAAAAAAAAAGTGAAGCCAATGTCTTTGAAACCCATAATAACGTATACATTTGTAAAATAGTAGTAGACTAGTAGAATATGTTTGGTGTAATAAAATGAATGGACTTACCACATTTCAAAGGTATTCTGAAATATATCTTTGCAATATCATAAAAACTTGATGAGAATGCATTTTTATCTTAAAGATCCTTGCCAGAATTTTTGTGGTTTAATTACTTGTATATATTTATAGTATGCATTAACTTTCACCATATTTCCCAATAGTAACCACTCCCTTATAAATCAACAGCACTGGTATTAAAGAATTCACACATTGATACACCTTAAATTATTTATTATGTATATAAGATGGATTTTCTGTCACTAGAGGCTCATTCACATCTGCATTGGAGCACTGTTCAGGGAGCTCCGATCGTAGAATCTGTCGAGATAGTGGGACATAGACTAAAAAAATAAAAAAATAAAAAGGGTTTTATTCTCTGCTCAAATCCTAACAAAAAATGGACACCAGGATGGACCCAATAAAAAGTCAATGGGATCTGTAGGGAACTGTTTGTGTCAGTTCTGCAATAGACTATTTAGCTCAGGTTTTCTATCATTAATGGACTGTGTGACAGAGTTTCCTGAACGAATCGTCAATGCAGATGTGCACTTAGCCTTACACTCTATCATAAGCTATGGTTTGCATTCACATACAAGAATGTGAAACCCTCATACCTAGAGCATGCATTGTTTTTGGAAAGAAACACCAATGGGCCAAAATCGGAAAATTAAAGAAAAACTATGAGCCTGTTCACCCACACTAAATCCAATATACAGTGTCCATATTAGGACATCCTCTGGCATCGTTCCTCACTCCGTCATACCTCAGACCAAACTGCCTCGCTCCCCCTCCGTCACACAAAACGTCATACTACCTCAGCCGAAACTTCTCCCGTCATCACACAAAACTCCCACCTCCCTAAAGTGCTAAGCATAAACTCTGTCAGGTATCAGCTGTCAGCTTCAGACATCGGGTGTCGTACAGCAGGTGTCAGCCCTAAGCATAAAACTGTGTCATACATCAGCCCTCAGATGTCAGACATTGGGTGTCATACCTCAGCAGTCAGACCTCAGGTATCAGACATCAGGTCTCATACAGATTTTCATGTAGGGGGCAGTGCATTATCACAAGCAAAGCCTATTGTCTCATGTACTTATGCAAAGGAGCTGCAAGGGGAGGAGACCTGCATGATACAACATGTTCATCCGCCCAGGCGGATTACTTTTTATCATGCAAACCAGTTTGTAAAGGAAAGGCCCAGCATACCGGATCTTCATCCATCCCCTGACCAAGCACCTGGAAGGAAGAATTGTTATGCACAGCGGAGTGGGGTTGCAGCAAGCCTTATTCTACTTGTGTGACAGGAAAGAGAATTTTAATTCCAGCTAAGATATTGGGGGCATATGGTGGTATACAGGTAAAGCAGTCTAGTTCATCCAAGGCGCAGCACTTTCATACAGGAGTCTCGCCCCAATGTGCGAGCACCTCATGTCTCAGATAGCAGTCAGAGCAGGGAGTAGGCCGCAGCATCTCCAGTCTCCCTCCTTGTTTTCCAGGTATATTCATCAGCCATGCTCAAGTATTTTGTGTCTTGGTGTACTGTGTGTGTGTGTGGGGGGGGGGGGTACCTTGTTCTTAAAGGACCAAGCATTTGGCGGACATTTTATATGAGTTAATGGGGCAGCACTTTAATACAGGAGTCTTGCCATGTGCTCGCACCTCAAGTCTCATATAGCGGTCAGAGCAGTCCGCAGCATCTCCAGTCTTCCTCCTTGTCTCCCAGGTATATTCATCAGCCATGCTCAGGTATTTTGTGTCTTGGTGTACCTTGCCATGTGCTTGCACCTCATGTCTCATATAGCGGTCAGAGCAGGGAGCAGGCTACAACATTTCCAGACTTTCTCCTTGTCTCCCAGGTATATTCATCAGCCATGCTCAGGTATTTTGTGTTTTGGCCGTCTGTGGGGGTGATCCCTGGATGAATATACATTGTAGACAATATTTTTTGCACACAATATTACTGGTTTCCTATCATTTGATTATACTTACTTATTTCCAAAGTTTAGGGATCGTTATCAAAACCTGTGCAGAGGAAAATCTGCTGAGTGGCCCATAGCAACCAATTTGATCACTTCTTCGATTTCTCAGAGGCTTTTTCAAATATGAAAGAAGAAATCTCATTGGTTGCTGTCGGCAACTCAGCAATTTGTCTCCCCCTAAGTGTTTCTCATCTGCTTAATTTCCTTTGTATGTGTTGACTTCGTTTTGTAGTCCTTGTCTGGTAAAAAGTCATAAGGAGGGAGGACCTAGGCTCGAGTTCTAGTGAAATAGTTTTTTTTTCCTTTCCTACCTACTACATCTGTTAATGTTTTATCAATGTTGATCAATCCAAGTTTTTCCTTTTTACAGTAATTTCTTAGAATTGGCTGATCCTAACAAAGCTGTACAAGATTATGAAAAATTACTACAAGACCTTCGGTATGGTAATGTATCATTATGCTATGTTTGAGACACCATTTTTTTTTATAATCTTTTTAACATTTTAATTATTATTATAATTTTTTTTTTGTTTTTACCAATTAGGGACTTTGACAGAAGGAGCCTTTCATAGCAAAGTAAGATCATTATTTGATGTGCCAAGGAATTAAACAGTTAATGTATATCAAGGTAAAACAATATAATTCCCAATTTATTTATTTTTTCATTTTTTTATTTGATTAAATTTTTTTAATAATCTTAGTCAAATAATAATATAGAAATTGTTCAATGGGTTGTTTAAGAAAATCATGGAAAAATTTTGATATTTGCTAGTGAAATGTCTAAATATTTCATTGCCTTTTATTTAAGGCTTCTGACTACCATTGACCATCATAACTTATCGCTGATCCATTTTTCTCTTGGATCTATGTCATGTGATAGTTTCACTCATAATGTAATTCTCTGTAGTGTGCCTGGATGCCTGGCACAGTATGGAGAAAGCTACCATTTCTGTAACTTTCCACAGGCTTTGTTCTAATTGTAAATATGTTGATATTTCAAGGGCAAACTTTTTATTACTTACAGTTAAGCTTTACATTTTCTTTTCCAAATATTTTTAGTATTTTTTTTTCTTAAGAAACATTACATAACCTAATAAGGGCATTGTTTCAGCAAGGATACACCCACAAGGAGATGTTAATCATGCTACACAGAAAATGTCAAATTAAATTCTGGTAAGTAATTTTTTTTTTCTACAGTCCAGATATGTAAATATGTCAGATGCACTTAAACCACGTTATCTCTAGAATTTAATGTCTACATTATTTATTTATCTTTTTTTCTAAGTGGTCGACACTTAAGGAGAATTTAAAACATTTGGGATTGAGAAGATGTCCTGACAGACCTATAACCCAAATTTTCAGGGCAGTACAGGATCTTATATGTCTCAATTTACATAGAGATATATTTTAAAATGAAATAGTGATACTTTGTGTTAAGAGTTTACCTTCTTATTTAAGGGTGAGTCAAAAAACTGGTTTCCATTTAAAGGAATAAAAGCAATGCACAAGCGCATTAGAGATGTTATTGGACTTAAACCCTGCTATAGGTATTCTGTTTTTAAAATTTTCCTTTAATAACATTTTGAAATTCATAACACAAAATATTTTTTTCTTTATAATTTCTTTGGAAACAATATTCATGAAATTATGAGAGAACTTGACAATGACGGTTATTTTTCACCTTAATTTTTCTTTCTTTTTTTTTTATTAATAAAAATATTTCAACCGAAGTTATAAACATGTGTCACCGCACAACTTTAATATAACCTATAAAATAGTTAATTTTATCTAAAGTTTTAATTAGAGATGAGCGAAGTTACAGTACTTCAATTCTGCACAAAACTCGTGGCTCGGCGGTTGCTGACTTTAGCCTGCATACATTAGTTCAGCTTTCAGGTGCTGCGGTGGACTGGAAAAGGTAAATACAGTCTGTATCCACCTTTTCCAGCCCACTGGAGCACCTGAAAACTGAACTAATTCATGCAGGCTAAAGTCAGCAACTGCCGAGCTGCGAGGTTCGTGCAGAATCAAAATACTGTAACTCCGCTCACCTCTAGCTTTAATACATCACTAATCCATGTTACTTTAATTTGATAGGTAATGACAAACTACGGTTTTATGGTTTATGGATACACGTTTGTGTGGATGGGAAAGTTTATTATTTATGTTATATCTTCACTTTATTGGTTAGGCCGCATCCTGAAACTATTAGTGATAGTTGTATGATTCCATAGGATTAAGTTATTTTAATTTTTATTATTTTTCTTTGTACATAGTGACCAACATTTAACAACTATGGCTTTTTTTTTAAATTTGTGTCATTGCCACTGAAATTATAGGAGTTGGCTGTGTGTTTTTTTAATATATTTTTTTATTTTATGTTTATGTGGTTCATTTGGCCTATTAGTATTAGCACGGACCAACACAATTATATTACAGTAGTGTAAAGTTTTTTTGTCCTATGAGCTCACACCATTATTTATTCAGATAATTTAAAGCATATTCCTGGACGTCCTACGGCAGCACAGAATGGGTTAAGTTCGTCCTCCCGAACTTGTCAGAAGAGGTAATCAGCATATAATTAAACAAATTAACATAATTAACAACCCCTCCCACCAGGTATAAGTAGGTACATAGGAACTCAGACCACAGAGTTTTTTTCTTCTGATCTTAGAAGGGGTAATGTTTGGATGGGGTTTTTAACTTATTCCCTGTCTCATTTTGTTTCTTTCAGAGTTAGTATGAAATCCTGGGAGGTACTGTGAAGTCCTCTGCAACAGGCCGATTTATTAGACACTGTGAAGTCTCTATTTTTTTATCTCAAGGGCTACTGTGAAGTGCCCTTTTTTTGTGGACAGCAGGGTTGGAGCGAGATCGCTGACGTTATGGCCCTTCCCTCCTCCAGAAGATCCACGGTGGACGATGGGGTCACAGTTACTGGAATGATTTGCTGGTTACTCACGTTTATCTGCATCCCTAGCTGCAGCAGGATACGGTACAAGGTCCGCCAGCCGGTGAGTCAGCGCTACTCGCGGAGCTTTACTTCCGGCGGCGTTCCACGTGCAGTTGTTTACTGCACACGCAGACCGGAAGTACGTCACATTCAAGCAAGGGGCGGTACGGGCGGTGATTCGCGCCAGAAACCCTTCATAAACTGCTCCCGGCCCGTCCCTGCTGCCGCATACACTGTACTCGGGGCAGCAGGGCTATTGGAGCTTAAAAGTAAGTGCTTGTTTGTAGGTGTGATTAATATTTATGCTGGGCAGATTATTGGGACTACTGTGAAGTGTCCTATTGCGCCTCCTTCTAGGAATACTGTGGGATACCAGGTTACTGTGAAGTACCTAGGTTTTTTGCCTGTTTTTTCCGCTGCCTGTCTTTCCAACATTCAATATGTGCGCTTTATGTGTCAAGTGATCATCTCACTTATAATTTATTATTTGACCTCTTTTTTTCCTCAGATGTCTGAGGATTCTCACACAAGGGTCAAAAAGTCAAGAAAGACGAAACACCGACTGTGTGTATCATGTTCCCAGTCTTTGGCAGACGATATAGAAGGAGACACTTGTGGCATGTGTTCCCCACAACAACATCCAGTTCAAGAGGAAACATTTGGTGACGAGGCTTCTTTATTTTTTTCTTGGTTTAAGAAACGTATTTCTGCCATATTACCCGAGGAAGGTTCCTGTGCAAAAAAACGCAAAATTCAACACAGAACGACCTCTCCTCCTGACTCGGAGGATTCCGGTCCAGGCTCCTCTATTGAATCACAAGATTCTCCGGAAGATTACTATATTTTCCACAAAGACGACATCCATACCCTGATAAAATCAGTGAAGCATGTACTAGAAACAGACCGATCCACTGAAGATAAGCCTCCCAGGGAAAGTCTATATTACTTTCCAGCTTCTAAAGATAGGGTGTTACCCTCTCATCCAGCCATTACTAAATGGTTCAGGTCCAACTGGGATAAGCCTGAAAAGAGAGTGGACGTCGGTTCCAGATTTAGGTCTATATACAAATTGTCTTCTGAGGCTACAGGTTCTTGGTTCAATCCACCTAAATGGATTTATCAGTAGCCAAGCTTGTTAAAAAATCGTATTTTCCTTCCGAAGAGTCATCGGTGTTATCCAACCCCATGGATAGAAAGGCGGAGTCTCTATCTAAAAAAGCGTTCTCCACAGGAGCAGCGATTTCAAAGGTAGCGATGGCCTCTGTTCCAGTGGCTAGAGCCCTTCGTGTTTGGATAAGTCAATTATCCAGAGACCTGAGTGATGGAGTTTCCAGGGAGGACATCATCAAGAGAATCCCTGTTATGAAATCCGCGGCAGAATTTCTGTGCGATGCACCACTGGATACAATGCGATTATCAGCTCAGAACATGGCGGAATCTAACTCCATTAGGAGAGCGCTATGGATCAAGAATTGGAGTAAAGGAGATGTAGCAGCAAAGAATAATCTCTGCTCCCTTCCATTCTCTCCAGAGTCTCTTTTCGGACCTAGTCTGAAAAGCATTCTCAAAGATATGAACGATGAGAATGACGCATTTCCAGGTACATCTAAGAAGGACGCATCAAAGGATCGCCCGAAATGGAGAAGATCACCCAAGTTCCAAAGGAGGAATTTTCAGTCGGGCCAATATAACAAGCTTAGATTTAATCGGCAGAGGAAGAACACAGGCTTTAATCCTGCATCTAAGAACAAGCCACCAACCAAAAAGAAGGACTTATGACGCCAGCTTAGTACCCCTAAAAGTTGGTGGAAGATTAGAAGCATTTTTTCCTGCCTGGGCACAGACGACAGAGGACAAGTGGGTACTCTCAGTAGTAGAGAAAGGATATCGTCTCGAGCTTCTCAGTGCTCCTCAGGAGATGTATTTTGTCAACTCGAACCAGGACCAGAACGTACTGTCTCTGGTCAAGGATTTTCTGGAGAAGAATGCTGTCGAGTGGGTACCCCCTCAAGAGCAATCATCAGGAATTTATTCAAGGATTTTCGCAGTACCGAAATCCAACGGCAAATGGAGGTTGGTCGTAGACCTCACATACCTGAACAAGTTCATGGCCAGAAGGCATTTCAAGATGGAGACCATCAGGTCAGTACTCCCCATTCTGAATCAGGGGGACTTCATGGCCACATTAGATCTATCGGACGCATATCTACATGTACCAATTCATCCGTCCTACAGGAAATTCCTGAGGTTTGCAGTGTTGGTAGGACACTCAACATGGCACCTCCAGTTCAGGTGCCTCCCCTTCGGTCTGAGCTCAGCACCAAGGGTGTTTACAAAGCTGGTGGTGGTTCTTTCAGCAGCCCTGCGGCTTCAAGGTATGACGATAGTACCATATTTGGACGACTGGTGGATAAAGGCGGGATCACAACCAGAATTGAGTCGGCATGTAAAGCAGACAATAAAGTTTCTAGAACATCATGGATTTATAATCAATCTGAAGAAATCCCACTTAGCCCCATCACAACAAATCATTTTCTTGGGATTCCGAGTGGATTCTCTATCAATGAAAATTTCGATTTCTCAGGAAAGGGAAATGAAGTTGAGGAAGCAAATAAAGTTCCTCATAAGAGCCAGAACAGTGTCCATTCGGTTAGCCATGAGAGTACTAGGCAGCCTCACATCAACAATAGATGCAGTACCTTGGGCGAAGGCCCACATCCGCAGTCTTCAGTCAAGAGTTCTGTCGTATTGGAACAGATCGAGGACGGGTTTAGAAACATCCATCTGGATTCCGTCGATCCTCTGCAAAGAACTCAAATGGTGGCTCGCACGAAACAGGTTCTCGGAAGGAAGGTCCTTGCTTCCGGCCCGACAAGTGGTCGTTACAACCGATGCGTCAGCTCATGGATGGGGAGCATTCATTGGGGACCACTGGGCCCAGGGCCTCTGGTCCCATTCAGAGAAAACTCTGTCCTCAAACATGAAAGAACTAAGGGCAGTACGTCTGGCCCTGCTTCATTTTTCCCCCTGCTTGTCAAACAAGGATGTTCTAGTGAGGTCAGACAATCTTCCCACAGTCTTTTACTTGAACAAGCAGGGGGGGACCAGGTGTCATTCATTAATGACGGAGTGTGCCAAAATCTTCAAATGGGCAGAAACCAATATCAAGAACTTGGCGGCGGTACATCTACAGGGGACACTGAATGTCAAGGCAGATCTCCTCAGTCAGAAATCCCTACATCCGGGAGAATGGGAGCTGAATGCAGAAGTCTTCGAGCAGGTGACCAGACGTTTCGGGACACCGGAGATAGATGTATTCGCAACAAGGAAAAATTCCAAACTGCTAAAGTTTTGTTCCCTTTCCAGCCTGGACCACCCGCAGCATGTGGACGGCCTGTCATTCTCTTGGAGAATGAAATTTCTGTATCTATTTCCACCTCCGGCCTTGATACAGAGAACCTTACTGAAGGTCAAGAGAGAGAACCCTCGGGCGATTCTAATTCTTCCATACTGGCCCAGGAGAGCATGGTTCTCCATGATAAGAGAGATATCGGACAACCAATTCTGGCATCTGCCCAAGAGAATGGATCTATTGTCACAACACGGGATCTATCATCAGGATCTAGACCCATTACACCTAACTGCATGGAGGGTGAACTGAGTTTACTTAAGGACAAGGGTCTGTCGGGTGAGGTGTTATCGACACTGGAGAAATCAAGCAGACCAGGGACAAAGAAGTGCTACACCAGGGTATGGAATCTATTCAAGTCCATGACCCCTAATAGGGATCCTACAGTCATCGATATCTTGAATTTTTTGCAAAAGGGGTTGAACAAGGGTCTCAAGCAGTCTACACTGAAAGTACAGTTTGCGGCTATAAATTTCTTCTTAGCGGGGAAATTCGCTAAAGACCCTTTGGTTAAGAGATTCTTTAAAGGAGTCAATAATCTATGTCCAAAAGTCAGTAAACCTATACCTTCATGGGACCTTTCCAAGGTACTAAGATGTCTCGCTTCAGACCCATTTGAGCCTATACATTCCATTGATATTAAGTTTCTCACGTGGAAAACCTGTTTCCTGGTAGCCATCGCATCAACTCGAAGAATCAGCGAAATACAGGCCTTGTCTTGCCGGGAACCTTACCTGCGGGACCTGGGGGATGCGTTAGTCCTTCGAACCCTGCCAGGTTTTATTCCTACGGTTCATTCGGTTAATAACCTGCAACATGAAATTGTCTTGCCGGCTTTGGCGGAAAACCAAGAAGTCTCAAAACTGGATGTGAGGCGATCAGTTCTGGAATATTTGTCTAGAACAGCATCCTTTAGATGCTCGGAGCATCTATTCGTGCAATTTGGGGCCAAGTCTAAGGGCTCGAAAGCAGCCAAACCTACTATTGCCAACTGGATTAAGAAGACGATCAGTTTTTGCTTTCAGAAGGAAGGCTTGGAGCCCCCGAAGGATCTCAAAGCCCACTCAACTAGGGCGACATCTGCATCCTGGGCAGAAGCTTCTCATGTGTCTCTTCTAGAGATTTGCAGAGCTGCAACGTGGGCAACTCCGATGACGTTCATTCAGCACTATCGCCTAGACATATCCAATAGCTCAGCCCTGGGTAAGACGGTGTTGGAAGAAGCGTTTAAGAAGTAATGCCCGCCCTTTTTTGTTTTTTGCTACTTAAGTCCCATTCTGTGCTGCCGTAGGACGTCCAGGAATGAATTAAATTTTGCTTACCTGAAAATTTCAATTCCTGGAGTCCGTAGGCAGCACAGAGGACCCTCCCTAAATAAATATTGCTATAAAAATACTCTGTGGTCTGAGTTCCTATGTACCTACTTATACCTGGTGGGAGGGGTTGTTAATTATGTTAATTTGTTTAATTATATGCTGATTACCTCTTCTGACAAGTTCGGGAGGACGAACTTAACCCATTCTGTGCTGCCTACGGACTCCAGGAATTGAAATTTTCAGGTAAGCAAAATTTAATTCATTTTCCATTCACAAAATCTGTTCTGTTCTGTTTAAAAGTTCCTGAAGTGTAAATTTTAGATCGTAACAACCATTCACTAGCTTGTACATGTTAGCATGCTTATTTGCTGCCTGCTATTCCAAATTCAAGTTGCAAGCAGAAATTCTGTCGTGTGAACTTAGCTAAAGGTATATTAAAGGAATTTTCCTCAGATTTTTTTTTTTATTATCTGATTACTTCTAACTTATTATTAATTTTTTTTTCATAACAGATTTTTAAGACGGGTTATGTGGCTTCATGTCGCAACATCAAATCGCAAACCAGACTTCATTGCCTGTTAATATTATTTATGCAGTGGTCAGGGAAGATGGTTATGTAAAATCTCTGGCATCAAACCAAATTTTTCTATTCTATTTTTTTATTTTTTTATTATTATAGTCAAAATTTTTAGTTTCATTCTTTTTTTAAAACTTGTATTCTCATTTTAGGTTGTCTACGAGTAGCCAGAGCAGACAGAGGAACAGAAAACCGGTCTGTTGCTGTAATACAAACCTATTTTTGTTATCGTCATAATGACTCTTAATCAGGACCTAACAGTTTTCGATATGGCAAGTCTGTACATAATCAGGTAATTAAAAGAACATCTTGCCCACAAAATAATTAAATTAGCTAAAATTTTTGAATTTAGCAGAGAATGACTGAGGGTTCAGGGATTTCTTCATGAAATCAGGCTTTTCAATTATGTTTACTAAAGCTCCTGTAGTGCAGATAATTGCTTGTTTAGCACTCTGTACTAAACACTATCATGCTATTGCCCAGTTAGATGGGCAGCAATTTAAAATGCCATAGCAAGATAAGGCTTTACAGTGTGTTTTTTACTAAAATGAAGTGTGTTCTTCAGTGCTCATGCCAGGCAAAGTGAGATTGCCTATAAAGGGAGCAGTGGAAGAACAAAACCAACTGTGCAGGCTTCTACTTATATATATATTTTTAAGTTTTATTCTTCAGTTACAATGATAATATTTAGAGTATAAAATAATTAACAATTCCATTTTCTTCCTCCAGCGGGCTGAGTGTTTTAACAGGTTTCTAAAAAAAAAATCATGGATTTGCACCTGGCAGAATAATTTTGAGGTAATTTAATGAGGTACTCCGGTGGAATTTTTTTTTTTTTTTTTTTTTTTTTTAAATCAACTGGTGCCAGAAGGTTAAATTAATTCTATTAGAAAATCTTAATCCTTAAATTACTTTTTAGCTGCTGAATACTACAGAGGAAATTCTTTTCTTTTTTTGGAACACAGAGCTCTCTGCTGACATCAGGAGCACAGTGCTCTCTGCTGAAATCTGTCCATTTTAGGAACTGTGAGGAGCAGCATATGTTTGTTATGGGGATTTTCTCCTACTCTTGACAGTTCTTAAAATGGACAGAGATGTCAGCAGAGAGCACTGTGCTCTTGATGTCAGCAGAGAGCACTGTGCTCGTGATGTCTCGTTTACGTGGTACAATCACTTATAAGGTTGTTAAAAAGAGACACAAGTAAATCACTTGATAATCTCACTTCCAAATTATTAAAAATTTGGGGGGAGATTTATCAAAACCTGTCCAGAGGAAAAGTTGCCCAGTTGCATTTAGCAACCAATTAGATCACTTGTTTCATTTTGCAGAGGCCTTGTTAAAAATGAAAGAAGCAAGCTGGTTGGTTGCTATGGGCAACTGCACTACTCTTCCTCTGGACATGTTTTGATATATCTCTCCCTTGATATTTTATATCACACACTATAATCTCAAAATGTGGCCACACTATAATGTCAACATGTGGCCCTATTCAGTTCAATATGTGGTGTTTGAGGTAAAATCTTCATAATCCCTGTTCTATCATCTGACAAATCTAGTGGACATGTAGGTAACTTAAATTTTACATATACCTTTTTAATTTTCATATAAACATATATAAATATTACTTGAATGCAGAAACAATACACAAGCTTTATCCAAATATCAAAATGAATAATTTTTTTTCCTTCCTTACTAAAAACAGGCAATGTTGGAGTCACAGATTTTGGAACTATTGAATCCTGTCCATATGTAGATATTATTAATCTTAAAATGATATTAAATTTTCTATGTTTTTAAGCAGCATTGTAGTCAGATAAACCAAATGGAAGATTTATTAATAAACCTCTTTAACCCCTTAAGGACCCATGACGTACCGGTAGGTAATGAGTCCGCTCCCGTTCTATAACGTGGCCCCGCGTCATAGCGGGTCGGGCCTGGCCTTTAACAATGGCCGGGACCCATGGCTAATAGCATGCGGCACTGATCCAGGTGCCGCACACTATTAACCCTTTAGACGCAGTGTTCAAAGTTGAGCGCCGCATCTAAAGTGAAAGTAAATCATTGCCGGTTAGCTCAGGGGGCAGTCCGGGATGTCCGCGGCGAAATCGCGGCATCCCGAACAGCTGTGACACAGCAGGAGGGTCCCTTTCCTTGCCTCCTGGTGTCCAATCGCCGAATGAGTTCTCAGTGCCTGAGATCCAGGCATGAGCAGTCAAGCGGCAGAATCATTGATCAATTGTTTCCTATGAGAAACCATAGATCAATGTAAAAGATCAGTGTATCCAGTGTTATAGCCCCCTATGGGAGCTATAACATTGCAAAATAAAAGTGGAAAAAAAAGTGAATAAAGATCATTTAACCCCTTCCCTAATGAAAGTTTGAATCACCCCCTTTTCCCATTTAAAAAAACCCAGTGTAAATAAAAATAAATATAAACACATGTGGTATCGCCATGTGCAGAAATGTCCGAATTATAAAAATATATTTTTAATTAAGCCGCACGGTCAATGGCGTATGCGCAAAAAAATTCAAAAGTCCAAAATAATGTATTTTTGGTCACTTTTTGTCATCATGAAAAAATGAATAAAAAGCTATCAATAAGTCCAATCAATGCAAAAATGGTATCGCTAAAAACTTCAGATATGGCGCAAAAAATTAGCCCTCATACCACCCCATATGCAGAAAAATAAAAAGTTATAGGGGTCAGAAGATGACAATTTTAAACGTATACATTTTCCTGCATGTAGTTATGATTTTTTCAAGAAGTACAACAAAATCAAACCTACATGAGTAGGGTATCATTTTAATCATATGGACCTACAGAATAAAGAGAAGGTGTCATTTTTACCACAAAATGTACTGTGTAGATACGGAAGCCCCCAAAAATTATGAAATGGTGTGTTTTTTCTCAATTTTGTCTCACAATTATTATTTTTTCCGTTTCGCCGTCGATTTTTGGGTAAAATGACTGATGTTATTACAAAGTAGAATTGGTGGCGCAAAGAAATAAGCCATCATATGGATTTTTAGGTGCAAAATTGAAAGAGTTAGGGTTTTTTAAAGATAAGGAGGAAAAAACGAAAATGCAAAAACGGATAAACCCTGGGTCCTTAACCCCTTCCCGCTATTGGACGTATGCATACGTCCAGGCGAATTACACGTTCGCGCAAATGGACGTATGCATACGTCCAAGCGATCTCCTGCTCTGACGCGGGCAGCGCAGGAGATCGCAGGTGGGACTCAGCTGTCATTCACAGCCGGAGTCCCACCGCAGCTGCCGGGGCCGTGATCGCGCCAGTCCTGGCAGCATTAACCCCATAGATGCTGTGATCAGTTCTGATCACGGCATCTACGGTGTTTGCAGGGGGAGCGCTCTCCCCCTGCCCATCAACGGCGGCGCCGCGATAAAATAAGGGGGATCGAGGGTGTCCAAGACACCCTCGATCCCCCTTGAAGAGATAGGAGTGAGGTGGCAGGGTTGCCACCCCTCCTATCCCTGCTATTGATCGGCGGAGTGGCCGACCAATAGCAGACTGGGGGCGGGGGGGTTAAAGTTCGGTTCCCTGCGCTATGCCCGCCCATCGGTGTCCGGGCACAGCAGGGGGAACCGTGTAGTAGCGGCGGCAGCGGCGGTCACTTACCCGGCGGCGGCGGCTGTGATCACGGCGGCGGTGGAGGTGAGTATGACGCCGCGTGTCCAGGAGTCTGTTGCCTAGCAACATCTGCAAGGCGACAGTTTAGAGGGTGGTCTCTAAACTGTCGCCCTCCAGATGTTGCAAAACTACAACTCCCACCATGCCTTGACAGCTGTTTGCTGTGTTGGCATGCTGGGAGTTGTAGTTTTGCAAGATTTAGAGGGGTTCAGGCTGGAGATCACTGACAGTGGTTTCTAAACTGTAGCCCTCTAGATATTACAAAACTACAACTCCCAGCATGCCCAGACAGCAAACTGCAGATGTTGAGATTTGTAGTTTTGCAACAGCATGCTGAGATTTGTAGTTTTGCAACATCTGGAGGGCCACAGTTTAGAGACCACTGTCAGTGATCTCCAGCCTGAACCCCTCTAAATCTTGCAAAACTACAACTCCCAGCATTCAGGAACAGCAAATGGGTGTCTCGGCATGCTGGGAGTTGTACTTGCGTGCCTCCAGCTGTTGCATGACTACATCTCCCAGCATTCCCTTTGGCAATCAGTACATGCTGAGAGTTGTAGTTCTGCAACAGCTGGAGGCACACTGGTTGGGAAATACCGAGTTAGGTAATAGGTTCTATTACCTAACTCAGTATTTTCCATTCAGTGTGCCTCTAGCTGTTGCAAAACTACAACTCCCAGCATGCACGTTCTGTCAGTGCATGCTGGGAGTTGTAGTTTTGCCCCCTCCCATGTGAATGTACAGGTTACATTCACACTGGCGGCGGATTACAGTGAGTTCCCTGCTTAAAGTTTGAGCTGCAGCAGCCGCAGCTCAAACTCCTAGCGGGAGACTCCGTGTAATCCGCCGTCAGTGTGAATGTAACCTAAAAACACTACACTACGCTAACACAAAATAAAGAGTAAAACACTACATATACACACGTACACTGCCCCCCCCACCCCTTCCCCCCCAATAAAAATGAAAAACGTATCCTACAGCAGTGTTTCCAAAATGGAGCCTCCAGCTGTTGCAAAACAAAAACTCCCAGCATTTCCGGACAGCCATTGACTGTCCAAGCATGCTGGGAGTTTAGCAACAGCTGGAGGCACCCTGTTTGAGAATCACTGGTGTAGAATACCCCTATGTCCACCCCTATGCAAATCCCTAATTCAGGCCTCAAATGCGCATGACGCTCTCACTTTGGAGCCCTGTCGTATTTCAAGGCAACAGTTTAGGGCCACATATGGGGTATCGCCGTACTCGGGAGAAATTGCCTAACAAATTTTGGGGGGCTTTTTCTCCTTTTACCCCTTATGAAAAGGTAAAGTTGGGGTCTACACCAGCATGTTAGTGTAAAAAAAAACATTTTTGTACACTAACATGCTGGTGTTGCCCCATACTTTAAAATTTCACAAGCGGTAAAAGAAAAAAAGCCTCCAAAATTTGTAACGCAATTTCTCCTGAGGACGGAGATACCCCATATGTGGGCGCAAAGTGTTCTGGGGACGCACAACAAGGCTCAGAAGGGAGAGTGCACCATGTAAATTTGAGGTCTAAATTGGTGATTTGCACAGGGGTGGCTGATTTTACAGCGGTTCTGACATAAGTGCAAAACAATAAATACCCACATGTGACCCCATTTTGGAAACTAAACCCCTCACGGAATGTAACAAGGGGTACAGTGAGCATTTACACCCCACAGGTGTCTGACAGATCTTTGAAACAGGGGTCTGTGAAAATAAAAAATAAAATGTTTAATTTGCACAGCCCACTGTTCCAAAGATCCGTCAAATGCCAGTGGGGTGTAAATTCTCCCTGCACCCCTTATTACCTTCCGTGAGGGGTGTAGTTTTAAAAATGGGGTCACATGTGGGGGGGTCCACTGTTCTGGCACCACGGGGGGGCTTTGGAAATGCACATGGCCAAATTCTCTCTCCAAAAGCTCAATGATGCTCCTTCTCTTCTGAGCATTGTAGTTCGCCCCCAGTGCACTTCAAGTCCACTTGTTGGGTATTTCCATACTCAGAAGAGATGGGGTTACACATTTTGGGGGGTATTTTCTGCTATTATCCCTTGTAAAAATGTAAAATTTGGGGAAAAACAAGCATTTTAGTGTAAAAATTTTTTTTTTTTTTACATATGCAAAAGTCGTGAAACACCTGTGGGGTATTAAGGTTCACTTTACCCCTTGTTATGTTCCCCAAGGGGTCTAGTTTCCAAAATGGTATGCCATGTGGGGTTTTTTTTCTGTCCTGGCACCATAGGTGCTTCCTAAATGCGGCATGCCCCCAGAGCAAAAATTTGCTTCCAAAAAGCCAAATGTGACTCCTTCTCTTCTGAGACCTGTAGTGCGCCAGCAGAGCACTTTTCATCCCCATATTGGGTGTTTTCTGAATCGGGAGAAATTGGGCTTCAAATTTTGGGGGGTATTTTCTGCTATTACCTTTTTTAAAAATGTAAAATTTTTGCTAAACCAAGCATTTTTGGTAAAAAAAAAATTTTTTTTTTTACATATGCAAAAGTCGTGAAACACCTGTGGGGTATTAAGGTTCACTTTATCCCTTCCTCAAGGAGTCTAGTTTCCAAAATGGTATGCCATGTCATTTTTTTTTGCTGTCCTGGCACCATAGGGGCTTCCTAAACGCGACATGCCCCCCGAGCAAAATTTGCTCTCAAAAAGCCAAATATGACTCCTCCTCTTCTGAGCATTGTAGTTCGCCCGTAATGCACTTCAGGTCAACTTATGGGGTACCTCCATACTCAGAAGAGATGGGGTTACAAATTTTGGGGGGTATTTTCTGCTATTAACCCTTGCAAAAATGAGAAATTTGGGGGAGAAACACACATTTTAGTGAAATTTTTTTTTTTTTTTTTACATATGCAAAAGTCATTAAACACCTGTGGGGTATTAAGGCTCACTTTATTCCTTGTTACGTTCCTCAAGGGGTCTAGTTTCCAAAATGGTATGCCATGTTTTTTTTTTGCTGTTTTGGCACCATAGGGGCTTCCTAAATGCAACATGCCCCCAAAAAACCATTTCAGAAAAACATACTCTCCAAAATCCCCTTGTCGCTCCTTCGCTTCTGAGCCCTCTACTGCGCCCGCCGAACAATTTACATAGACATATGAGGTATGTGCTTACTCGAGAGAAATTGGGCTACAAATTCAAGTATAAATTTTATCCTTTTACCCCTTGTAAAAATTCAAAAATTGGGTCTACAAGAACATGCAAGTGTAAAAAATGAAGATTTTGAATTTTCTCCTTCACTTTGCTGCTTTTCCTGTGAAACACCTAAAGGGTTAAAACACTTACTGAATGTCATTTTGAATACTTTGGGGGGTGCAGTTTTTGTAATGGGGTCATTTATGGGGTATTTCTAATATGAAGACCCTTCAAATCCACTTCAAACCTGAACTGGTCCATGAAAAATAGCGAGTTTGAAAATTTTGTGAAAAATTGTAAAATTGCTGCTGAACTTTGAAGCCCTCTGGTGTCTTCCAAAAGTAAAAACACGTCAATTTTATGATGAAAATATAAAGTAGACATATTGTATATGTGAATCCAAAAAAAAAATATTTGGAATATCCATTTTCCTTACAAACAGAGAGCTTCAAAGTTAGAAAAATGCAAAATTTTCATTTTTTTCATCAAATTTTGGGATTTTTCACCAAGAAAGGATGCAAGTTACCACAAAAATTTACCACTATGTTAAAGTAGAATATGTCACGAAAAAACAATCTCGGAATCAGATTGATAAGTAAAAGCATTCCAGAGTTATTAATGTTTAAAGTGACAGTGGTCAGATGTGCAAAAAAGGGCTGCGTCCTAGAGGTGAAAATGGGCTGTGTCCTTAAGGGGTTAAGGGGTTAATGTCTCCATAATTTTTTTTATCGTACTAAAAATTATTACCCCACAATTAAAAATTATAAATATTATTAAAACAACTAGACTCCAAACCCTGGAAAAACATGATAAAAATAAATAAATAAATAAAAAAGAATATATATATATATATATATATATATATATATATATATATATATATATTTGAACTCACAAGAATGTTGGAGGGCTTTAAATCCTGATGGATGATGTTTTAAGAGTGAATGTATTCCATGGCCAAGGACATTTCAAAAAGACACATGTATTTTTCTTCAGGGTCAAGCTACACAAAATTTTTAATAATTACCGTATATACTCGAGTATAAGCCGAGTTTTTCAGCACGATTTTTCGTGCTGAAAACACCCCCCTCGGCTTATACTCGAGTGAACTCCCCCACCCGCAGTGGTCTTCAACCTGCGGACTTCCAGAGGTTTCAAAACTACAACTCCCAGCAAGCCAGGGCAGCCATCGGCTGTCCGGGCTTGCTGGGAGTTGTAGTTTTGAAACCTCCGGAGGTCCGCAGGTTGAAGACCACTGCGGCCTTCAACATCATCCAGCCCCCTCTCGCCCCCTTTAGTTCTGAGTACTCACCTCCGCTCGGCGCTGGTCCGGTCCTGCAGGGCTGTCCGGTAAGGAGGTGGTCCGGTGAGGAGGTGGTCCGGGCTGCTATCTTCACTGGGGAGGCCTCTTCTAAGCGCTTCGGGCCCGGCCTCAGAATAGTCACGTTGCCTTGACAACGACGCAGATGCGTCGTTGTCAAGGCAACGGCTCTATTCCGGGCCGGAAGCGCGGAGAAGAGGCGCCCCCGGTGAAGATAGCAGCCCGGACCACCTCCTCACCGGACCACCTCCTTACCGGACAGCCCTGCAGGACCGGACCAGCGCCGAGCGGAGGTGAGTACTCAGAACTAAAGGGGGTGAGAGGGGGCTGGATGATGTTGAAGGCCGCAGTGGTCTTCAACCTGCGGACCTCCGGAGGTTTCAAAACTACAACTCCCAGCAAGCCCGGACAGCCGATGGCTGCCCGGGCTTGCTGGGAGTTGTAGTTTTGAAACCACTGGAGGTCCGCATGTTGAAGGCCGCAGTGGTCTTCAACCTGCGGACCTCCGGAGGTTTCAAAACTACAACTCCCAGCAAGCCCGGACAGCTGATGGCTGCCCGGGCTTGCTGGGAGTTGTAGTTTTGAAACCTCTGGAGGTCCGCATGTTGAAGGCCGCAGTAGTCTTCAACCTGCGGACCTCCGGAGGTTTCAAAACTACAACTCCCAGCAAGCCCGGACAGCCGATGGCTGCCCGGGCTTGCTGGGAGTTGTAGTTTTGAAACCTCTGGAGGTCCGCAGGTTGAAGACCACTGAGGGCGAATGATGAGAAGAGGATGATGAAGGGGGGGGGGTGTGGGGATGATGAAGGGGGGTGGGGATGATGAAGGGGGGGGGGGGGGGGTGTGGGATGATTACAAGGGGATGATGAAGGGGGGATGTGTGGGATGATAAGGGGATGTGTGGGATGATGACAAGGGGATGATGAAGGGGGGATGTGTGGGATGATAAGGGGATGTGTGGGATGATGACAAGGGGATGATGAAGGGGGGATGTGTGGGATGATGACAAGGGGATGATGAAGGGGGGATGTGTGGGATAAGGGGATGTGTGGGATGATGACAAGGGGATGATGAAGGGGGGATGTGTGGGATAAGGGGATGTGTGGGATGATGACAAGGGGATGATGAAGGGGGATGTGTGGGATAAGGGGATGTGTGGGATGATGACAAGGGGATGATGAAGGGGGGATGTGTGGGATAAGGGGATGTGTGGGATGATGACAAGGGGATGATGAAGGGGGGATGTGTGGGATGATGACAAGGGGATGATGAAGGGGGGATGTGTGGGATGATAAGGGGATGTGTGGGATGATGACAAGGGGATGATGAAGGGGGGATGTGTGGGATGATGACAAGGGGATGATGAGGATGTTAATGACGGGTCTGGATGATGACAGGGGGGGATGAGGTATTTCCCACCCTAGGCTTATACTCGAGTCAATAACTTTTCCTGGGATTTTGGGTTGAAATTAGGGGTCTCGGCTTATACTCGGGTCGGCTTATACTCGAGTATATACGGTACTTACTAGTTGAAAACTAAAAAATGGTAAGTTAGCCATAAATAATTAAATTGGATAAGTAAAAAGTAGGTAAATTATTAATATGAAAAAAAAAATGAAAAAAAATACCTTCAGGGTGGTTTCAGAAGAATGCTGAACTTTGTCAAAACTTGCACCATGTATATATTCTTTGGCAATTAATAGAAAAGATTCTGTTTAAGCAGCTGCCATAAAATGAACTATATTTGGATGAGATAGTCTTCTGCAAATACATGGAATGTTAAAGACTGTTAACTGTGGCACTTTTTAAAAAATAGCATGCAACTACAGTGTTTTAAATGAAAAAAAAAAATTAACATATACTTACAAACAAACCAGGATTTTGTGCATGATATCACAATTGTGTTCAGTCATCTCAATTCTTTTTAAAGCCGCAGGTGTTCCCTGAAAGGATCCAATAAATACGGAACCAAATGAGCCACTGCCAATCACCTTATTAGGGTTGTATTTAATTTGATCTGCATCCACATGGGGCACACAAGGCATATATTCAGCAATTTAAACAAAAATAACTATTTTCATAAATTCAATTAAAGTTTAGAAAAAAATTAAGAAATAAAGAAATGTAAATAAATACTTACAAGGGGGGGGGGTCATAGTTGCAGGTGGAGTAGCGGCACAAGCCTTTTTTTGTACTCCTGGAGTTTCTTGACTACTTAAATCAATATTCTGGAATGGATATAGCAACTATTAATTAATAGATAGCACTGTACCTCACAAGTTCTATCATAAACCACATAAGTATGTAAATCTATCAAAATAGTAGATGTAAAACACTCAAATATGGAGAACCTGGTACTAGGGGGCTTCATATATGAACTCCCTTGGAATAGAATTAAACACTAGAAACATAGAGTCCTTTCAATTAACCCCTTAAGGACCGGGGTACAGAAATGTACAGCATATCTGCCACATGCGTTATGCCAACTAATTTGTCTAGTTTTTAAATATATATATATTTTTTTAAAAATTTATTTGGAATATTATTATACATTATTATCTTAAATGAGAATATCTTAGATTAAAATAAACTAACAAAATGTGATACAAACTGTTGCAAGCATCGTGTTGTTGTGAGCCTTACATGTTGTACCATTGGACCCACATGCTAAGTATTGTGAGAAAGTTAAGTCATAACTTTTTTTTAACATGGCTGCCATGTCCTAGGCCCTTTAACCCCTTAAGGACCAAGCCCATTTTGACCTTAAAGGGCACTGTCATTGTTGAAAACGTTTTATATGTTATAGAACTAATCATATGATGGCTTTTTGCAATATAAATGTATTTTTAAAACATTTCTAAAAATTTCCCCAGAAATGTAATCTAAAAATAGCCACCACTAGGGGTCGTTGCCAGACAGACTAGTGTTGATTTTGCAGCATAGCAGATACCAGCCGTAAAATGTGATGGTATCCAGTATAGGAGTTTTCTGCTGTATGCCACACAGCTTATGCGCGGGCTTGCACTGCCTGTGAATGAGCGCAGGGAGCGCGCACACACAGGCAGTGCGGGATACAGGCAGATCCTGTATCCCCGGTTTTTCACTGCGCCCGATCCGGTAATGTGGGGGAACTGCTACCTAATGTGGGTAAACTGTGCTACTGTGGGGGAACTCAGGTGCCTGTGCCTACGGTGGTGGAACTCCGGGCCTGTACCTATGGTGTGGGAACTCTGATGCCTGTAGTTACTGTGGGGGAATTGCTACCTAATGTAGGTAAACTGTGCTACTGTGGGAGAACTCTGATGCCTCTACCTGCTGTGAGGGAACTCTGATGCCTGTAGCTGCTATGGGAGAACTCTGATGCCTCTACCTGCTGTGGGGGAACTCTGATTCCTGTAGCTGCTGTGGAGGAACACTGATGCCTGTAGCTGCTGTGGGGGAACTCTGATGCCTGTACCTACTGTGGGAGAACTCTGATGCCTGAAGCTGCTGTGGGGGAACTCTGATGCCTGTAGCTAATGTGGGGGAACTCTGATGCCTGTAGCTGCTGTGGAGGAACTCTGATGCCTGTACCTACTATGGGAGAACTCTGATGCCTGTAGCTGCTGTGGGGGAACTCTGATGCCTGTAGCTACTGTGGGGGAACGCTGATGCCTGTAGATGCTGTGGGGCAACTCTGATGCCTCTAGCTGCTGGGGGGAACTCTGATGCCTCTAGCTACTGTGGGGGAACTCTGATGCCTGTACCTACTTTGGGGGAACTCAGGTGCCTGCACATACTGTGGAGGAACTCCGATGCCTGTAACTGCTGTGGTGGAACTCGGGTGCCTGTGGCTATGGTGGGGGAACTCCGATGCCTGTATCTACTGTGGGGGAACTCTGATGCCTTTAGCTACTGTGGGGGAACCTGGGTGCCTGTAACTACTGTGGGGGAACTCAGGTGCCTGTGCCTATGGTGGGGGAACTCCGGTGCCTGTACCTACTGTGGGGGAACTCTAATGCCTGTAGCTACTGTGGGGGAACTCCGGTGCCTGTATCTATTGTGGGGTAACTCAGGTGCCTGTGCCTATGGTGGGAGAACTCCGGTGTCTGTACCTACTGTGGGGGAATTCTGATGCCTGTACCTACTGTGGGGGAATTCTGATGCCTGTGCCTACTGTGGGGGAACTCTGATGCCTGTAGCTGATGTGGGGGAACTCTGATGCCTTTAGCTATTGTGGGGGAACTCCAATGCCTGTAGCTGCTGTGGGGGAACTCTGATGCTTGTAGCTACTGTGGGGGAACTCAGGTGCCTGTAGCTACTGTGGGGGAATTCTGATGCCTGTACCTACTGTGGGGGAATTCTGATCCCTGTTGCTGCTGTGGGGGAACTCTGATGCCTGTACCTACTGTGGGGGAACTCTGATGCCTGTAGCTGCTGTGGGGGAACTCTGAAGCCTGTAGCTACTGTGGGGGAACACTGATGCCTGTAGATGCTGTGGGGGAACTCTGATGCCTCTAGCTGATGGGGGGGAACTGTGATGCCTCTAGCTGCTGTGGGGGAACTCCGATGCCTCTACCTACTTTGGGGGAACTCAGGTGCCTGCACAAACTGTGGAGGAACTCCGATGCCTGTAGCTGCTGTGGGGGAACTCAGGTGCAGTGGCTATAGTGGGGGAACTCCGATGCCAGTATCTACTGTTAGGGAACTCTGATGCCTTTAGCTACTATGGGGGAACTCGGGTGCCTGTAACTACTGTGGAGGAACTCAGGTGCCTGTGCCTCATGTGGGGGAACTCCAGTGCCTGTACCTACTGTGGGGGAACTATGATGCCTGTAGCTACTGTAGGGGAACTCCGGTGCCTGTATATACTGTGGGGTAACTCCGGTGCCTGTACCTACTGTGGGGGAATTCTGATGCCTGTACCTACTGTGGGGGAATTCTGATGCCTGTGCCTACTGTGGGGGAACTCTGATGCCTTTAGCTGATGTGGGCAAACTCTGATGCCTTTAGCTATTGTGGGGGAACTCCGATGCCTGTAGCTACTGTGGGGGAACGCCGATGCCTGTAGCTGCTGTGGGGGAACTCTGATGCTTGTAGCTACTGTGGGGGAACTCTGATGCCTGTAGCTACTGTGGGGGAATTCTGATGCCTGTACCTACTGTGGGGGAATTCTGATGCCTGTGCCTACTGTGGGGGAACTCTGATGCCTGTAGCTGATGTGGGGGAACTCTGATGCCTTTAGCTATTGGGGGGAACTCCGATGCCTGTAGCTACTGTGGGGGAACTCCGATGCCTGTAGCTGCTGTGGGGGAACTCTGATGCTTGTATCTACTGTGGGGGAACGCAGGTGCCTGTAGCTACTGTGGGGGAACTCTGATGCCTGTACCTACTGTGGGGAAACTCTAATGCCTGTAGCTACTGTGGGGGAACTCCAATGCCTGTAGCTACTGTGGGGGAACGCAGGTGCCTGTGCTTATGGTGGGGGAACTCTGGTGCCTGTACCTAACTGTGGGGGAACTCTGATGCCTGTAGCTGCTGTGGGGGAACTCTGATGCTTGTAGCTGCTGTGGGGGAACTCTGATGCCTGTAGCTGCTGTGGGGGAACTCTGATGCCTGTAGCTGCTGTGGGGGAACTCTGATGCTTGTAGCTGCTGTGGAGGAACTCTGATGCCTGTAGCTGCTGTGGGGGAACTCTGATGCCTGTAGCTGATGTGGGGGAACTCTGATGCCTTTAGCTATTGTGGGGGAACTCCAATGCCTGTAGCTGCTATGGGGGAACTCTGATGCTTGTAGCTACTGTGGGGGAACTCAGGTGCCTGTAGCTACTGTGGGGGAATTCTGATGCCTGTACCTACTGTGTGGGAATTCTGATGCCTGTAGCTGCTGTGGGGGAACTCTGATGCCTGTACCTACTGTGGGGGAACTCTGATGCCTGTAGCTGCTGTGGGGGAACTCTGATGCCTGTAGCTACTGTGGGGTAACTCTGATGCCTGTAGATGCTGTGGGGGAACTCTGATGCCTCTAGCTGCTGGGGGGGAACTCTGATGCCTCTAGCTACTGTGGGCGAACTCTGATGCCTGTACCTACTTTGGGGGAACTCAGGTGCCTGCACATACTGTGGAGGAACTCCGACGCCTGTAGCTGCTGTGGGGGAACTCAGGTGCCAGTGGCTATGGTGGGGGAACTCCGATGCCTGTATCTACTGTTAGGGAACTCTGATGCCTTTAGCTACTGTGGGGGAACTCGGATGCCTGTAACTACTGTGGGGGAACTCAGGTGCCTGTGCCTATGGTGGGGGAACTCCGGTGCCTATACCTACTGTGGGGGAACTCTGATGACCTGTAGCTACTGTGGGGGAACTCCGGTGCCTGTATCTACTGTGGGGTAACTCCGGTGCCTGTACCTACTGTGGGGGAATTCTCATGCCTGTACCTACTGTGGGGGAACTCTGATGACCTGTAGCTACTGTGGGGGAACTCCGGTGCCTGTATCTACTGTGGGGTAACTCCGGTGCCTGTACCTACTGTGGGGGAATTCTCATGCCTGTACCTACTGTGGGGGAATTCTGATGCCTGTGCCTACTGTGGGGGAACTCTGATGCCTGTAGCTGCTGTGGGGGAACTCTGACGCTTGTAGCTACTGTGGGGGAACTCAGGTGCCTGTAGCTACTGTGGGGGAACTCTGATGCCTGTAGCTGCTGTGGGGGAACTCTGATGCCTGTACCTACTGTGGGGAAACTCTGATGCCTGTAGCTGCTGTGGGGGAACTCTGATGCCTGTAGCTACTGTGGGGGAACTCTGATGCCTGTAGATGCTGTGGGGGAACTCTGATGCCTCTAGCTGCTGGGGGGGAACTCTGATGCCTGTAGCTGCTGTGGGGGAACTCTGATGCCTGTACCTACTGTGGGGGAACTCTGATGCCTGTAGCTGCTGTGGGGGAACTCTGATGCCTGTAGCTGCTGTGGGGGAACTCTGATGCCTGTACCTACTGTGGGGGAACTCTGATGCCTGTAGCTGCTGTGGGGGAACTCTGATGCCTGTAGCTACTGTGGGGGAACTCTGATGCCTGTAGATGTTGTGGGGGAACTCTGACGCCTCTAGCTGCTGGGGGGGAACTCTGATGCCTGTAGCTGCTGTGGGGGAACTCTGATGCCTGTAGCTACTGTGGGGGAACTCTGATGCCTGTAGATGCTGTGGGGGAACTCTGATGCCTCTAGCTGCTGGGGGGGGGAACTCTGATGCCTCTAGCTGCTATGGGGGAACTCCGATGCCTGTACCTACTTTGGGGGAACTCAGGTGCCTGCACATACTGTGGAGGAACTCCAATGCCTGTAGCTGCTGTGGGGGAACTCAGGTGCCAGGGGCTATGGTGGGGGAACTCCGATGCCTGTATCTACTGTGGGGGAACTCTGATGCCTTTAGCTACTGTTGGGGAACTCAGGTGCCTGTAACTACTGTGGGGGAACTCAGGTGCCTGTGCCTATGGTGGGGGAACTCTGATGCCTGTAGCTGATGTGGGGGAACTCTGATGCCTTTAGCTATTGTGGGGGAACTCCGATGCCTGTAGCTACTGTGGGGGAACTCCGATGCCTGTAGCTGCTGTGGGGGAACTCTGATGCCTGTGCCTACTGTGGGGGAACTCTGATGCCTGTAGCTGATGTGGGGGAACTCTGATGCCTTTAGCTATTGTGGGGGAACTCCGATGCCTGTAGCTACTGTGGGGGAACTCCGATGCCTGTAGCTGCTGTGGGGGAACTCTGATGCTTGTAGCTACTGTGGGGAACGCAGCTGCCTGTGCCTATGGTGGGGGAACTCCAGTGCCTGTACCTAACTGTGGGGGAACTCTGATGCCTTTAGCTATTGTGGGGGAACTCCGATGCCTGTAGCTGCTGTGGGGGAACTCTGATGCTTGTAGCTACTGTGGGGGAACTCAGGTGCCTGTAGCTACTGTGGGGGAATTCTGATGCCTGTACCTACTGTGGGGAAACTCTGATGCCTGTAGCTGCTATGGGGAACTAAGGTGCCTGCGCATACTGTGGGGGAACTCCAATGCCTGGAGCTGCTGTTGGGGAACTCAGATGCCTGTGTTTATTGTTGGGAACTCATATGCCTGTAGCTACTGTGGGGGAACTCTGATGCCTGTAGCTATTGTGGGGGAACTCTGATGCTTGTACCTATTGTGGGGGAACTCAGGTGCCTGCGCATACTGTGGGGGAACTCAGGTGCCTGCGCATACTGTGGGGGAACTCCGATGCCTGTAGCTGCTGTGGGGGAACTCAGGTGCCTGTGCCTACAGTGGGGGAACTCCGGTTCCTGAAGCTACTGTGGGGGAACTTGGGTGCCTGTAGATACTGTGGGGGAACTTCGGTGCTTGTCCCTATTGTGGGGGAACTCCGGTGCCAGCCAGTGACAGCTATGTTGATTAGCATCCAACTTTACTAGGAAAAGATAAAACAGATAGAAAATGTATTCATAAAAATGCTGTACTTTTATCTATAAAATCCTTGCACTAATTTTATAAAGATCTATTCTTACATTTATACATTTTATCCTGTTATGAACTCGTCATTATGTCTTAGGAATACTGCAGGCAAGCTCCAAGCATCTTCCTCTGTGCATGAAACCAGAGAGGAAAGAGTTACAGAGTAGAGTGCTGTGATTGGCTGACAGCTCAGGCTCGCTCCCGAGACTCAGAGTAGATGAGTCATCACTGTGTGGGAGACAGACTGACACGCCCCCTCCAGCCTGCAAGATGGAAAAGTAACTGAGCAGCAGATAAATGCTTATATATCTGGATATAAAGATCCTAGAGACATAAAACATGATCAGGATTAGGTACGGAGTAACATATCGCTTTTTTTTATTTAACATTTTTTTTTATTTTTTTATTTTCGTTATTTCCTCCTCGTCTTCTAAAAATCGTAACTCTTTTATATTTTCATCCACAGACTAGTATGAGGGCTTGTTTTTTGCACGACCAGTTGTGCTGCGTAATGACATCACTCATTTTACCATAAAATGTATAGCGCAACCAAAAAAATACTATTTGTGTGGGGAAATGAAAAAGAAAACCACAATTTTGCAAATTTTGGAAGGTTTCGTTTTCACATCGTACAATTTACGGTAAAAATTACATGTGTTCTTTATTCTGGGGGTCAATACAATTAGAATGATACCCATGATTATACACTTTTATATTATCGTTGCGCTTAAAAAAAATCGCAAACTTTTTAACCAAATTAGTATGTTTAAAATCCTTCTATTTTGATGACCTATTACTTTTTCATTTTTCCGTATAAGCGGCAGTATGAGGGCTCATTTTTTGCGCCATGATCTGTACTTTTTATTGATACCAAATTTGTCTATATAAAACTTTTATACATTTTTCATAATGTTTTTTTCAAAGTGTGACAAAAAAGCAGCAATTTTGCGTTTTTTTTACATTCACGCCGTTCACTGTACGGGATCTATAACATTATATTTGAATATTTTGGACATTTACTCGTGCGGCGATACCAAATAGGTGTATTAATAATTTTTTTTTTACATTTTATGGGGGTAAAATGAGAAAAAAATGGGGGATGGGATTTAAAAAAATTACTTTTTAAAACTTTTTTTTACTTTCATTTTAACACTTTTTATGTCCCCATAGGGGACTATCTATAGCAGTGATGGCGAACCTATGGCACGCCGAGCCCCCTCTGTGGGCACGTGGCCATAGGTCGCCATGGATGCCTTTCAGGGCACACCGGTTGGCCGGCCGTCTGTCTTTGCGTAATGTCTAAAAATGTATTTATTTTTAACTTGCGGCTACGGCCGCTCTATCCCACTGTCCTCCGTCCGCTCTATCCCCTCAGTCCTCCGCCCGCTCTATCCCCTGTGTCCGCTCTTTACACCTTCCTCCGGGCCGCTCCTCCCCCCTTCCCCAGCCACGCACACTGCTGCACGTCTGCTTCCACCTCCTTGGATGATCCTGGCCGCAACTCCTGACGCCGGGCGTCCATTCCTCGGCGTGAGGAAGAAGTGGGCGATGGTGCAAAGCTGGTGAGAAATGACGACTGTGGACAGGAGGGGGGTGGGATGTATGTATGTATGATGTGTGTAATATGTATGGTGTGTATTATGTATGTATGGTGTGTGTATTATGGATGTATTATGGATGTATGATGTATTTATGTATGTTGTGTATATGTATATATTATGGCTTTGTGTATGTATAATGTATGATGTGCATATGTATGTATGATGTATGTATTATATATGTATGATATATGCATGTATTATATATGTATGATATTTGTATGTATGCATATAGTATGTATGATGTGTGTGTGTATATATATATATATATATATATATAGATATAAATATGTATGTTATGTGTGTATGATCTGTGTATGTATGTATGTATGGCGTATGTATATATGTATTATAAATCAGAACAAAAGATAAAAGAAAGTTGCCTCCAGCTCTTCCAAGGATAAAAGTGCATGTAGTATTAAAAAATCAAACCTTTAATATGTATGCATTATAAATAAAAAAAGGTGGACATCATAAAAGAAAAGTGAAACTCCAGTGCGTTTTGAGCTAAACTACATTTAGCTCAAAACGTGTTATCGGTGATCTTCTGCTCTGGTCTGCTCAATCTCAGACGAGAGCAGAAGACACCGGGAGACGGCTGGAGCCAGGGGAGGGGACCTCTGGCCGCCATGCTGGATGAACGGATCCCCGCGGCATCGCTGCGGGCGATCCGATCATCCATTTAAAGTACCGCACTGGCGCAGATGCCGTGATCTGTATTGATCACAGCATCTGAGGGGTTAATGGCGGATATCCGCTTGATCGCGGATGTCCGCCATTACCGGCAGGTCCCTGGCTGCTTATAGCAGCCGGGACCTGCTGGTCACGATGGGGCGTAAATGTACGCCATGGTGCGTTACGTACCACGGCACCATGACGTACATTTATGTCCATTATCGTTAAGGGGTTAAGAGGCTTGGACCAACACTGAAACATGCCTCAAAAATACAGATCTTATGTCATTGTTTACATGCATCAATAAACAAACCCATTACTTTAAATTAAACAGTAAGAATGCTGAAGCCCGATTTCTGTGGTGAACACTCTGGAGGGAATTCATCAAAAACATGTGCAGGGAAAATTGTTAACAATTGCCCATAGCAAACAATCAGAGGGCTTCTTTAGTTTATTTTTTATACATGTAACCAATGAAATAAGATCTGTTAGATTACTATGGGCAACCGATCATATTTTCATCTGCAAAGGTTTTTATAACTCACAGGCATTTTGAGAGGTAAGTTAGTGCAATCACATGATAGGAAACCAGTAATATTGTTCTGTGACATAAACTTGTCCCCAAGATATATTCAGCCAGGTATCACCCCCAAAGACGGCCAACACACAAAATACCTGAGCATGGCTGATGAATATACATGTGAAACAAGGAGAGAGCCTGAAGATGCTGCACCCTGCTCCCTGCTCTGACCACTATCTGAGACATGAGGTGCGAGCACATGGCAACACTCCTGTATTAAAGTGCACCAATGAAAGTTCTAAAATGGCCGCCAAGCGCCTGGCCATTTAAGAGCCAAGTACCACCCCCACACAGTACTCCAAGACGCAAAGTAACTGAGCATGGCTGATGAATATACCTGGGAGACAAGGAGGCATGTAATGTCAGCGCTCTGGCCAGATACACTGGCCGGGAGTGCTCTCCTGTCATGTCCCCGTTGCTGGCGGGGCTGGGATTCGCATCGCAGAACATGCCCACATGCGAGTCCCAGCCTGTAACTCACCTCCCTGGTCTTCCGTGTTCTCAGCTCCAGCGAGCATTCCCCCGCCTCCTAGGGCGCAAGCGCGCCAGAGCTCTTAGATTTAAAGGGCCAGTACGCACTTAATTTGTGAATTCACCTGCACTTTGTCTTATAAATATCTGCCCCTCCCATCACTCCCTGCTGGATCTTTGTTGCAATAGTGCCTGAGAGAAAGCTTCTGTGTTCCATTGTTCCTGTTATCCCTTGTCCTTACCCTGCTACTGTGCCACCTGTCCTGTCCATCAGTTATCCTGACCACATCTTGTCTGTATCCTTCTGTGCCACGCTTCATCCCAGCAACCTGTGTGGGTAGGCTGTGCCAGGGGTAGCGGCCTGGGTGTCGCCTGCCACAGCAAGACCATCCCACTTTGCGGTGGGCTCTGGTGAAAACCAGAAGCACCTTAGACTCTGCTCCCTGGCACGGCTCATGTCATCATCCACACAGGCCGAGAGGATACACCACCTGCCGAGACCCGTTACAGTAAGATCAGGCCATGGATCCCCCTGGAGTGCCTCTGCCAGATGTTTTGGATCTTTCCACCATTGTGGCTCAACAGTCACATCAGTTAGCTCGTAAAGCGCAACTGCTGAATCAACTTTCTGCTATGGTGCAACAGCTTGTTGCCGCTCAGCAGCAATAACAGCAGCAGCAACCTGCTGTACGGAAAAGCCCTGGCCCCGGCTACACCTCTCTGGGATCATAATGTTCTGGTCTCCTCAAACCTGCTGGCTCTCCTTGTAGAATTCCGCAAGGTATTTGAAGTACCCGCATGAGCCTCCTCTGCCGAGACGGCTCTTTTGACTGTTTGTTAGGGTAATTCCTCTGTGGGGCGACTACGCTGTTGAATTCCACACACTAGCTTCTTAACTGGCTTGGAACGACAAAGCCTTGTGTGCCACCTTTAAAAATTGACTCTCCAGTAAAATCAAGGATCCTCTGACTAACCTGAGTGAACTTATCCATTTAGCCACTCGTATTGATGTGTGTTTTGCCAAGAGGCAGGAAGAACTTCATTTGGAAAGAGAACCTGCCCGAACATGGCAATTTCCCCAACTGGCTCCTGTGTTCCAACCTCCACCTCTACCATCTTCTTTGTCTCCTGCCGAAGAGGCTATGCAGGTGGATCGTTTTGTCTAACACATCAGGAAAGATTCTGTCGATGCAATGAGAATTTGTGCCTATATTGTGCCAGTCCGAAGCGCTTTCTCAAAGACTGTTCTATATGTCCTCCGCTTTTGGGAGAATGCTTGCATTTTGGACAAGGCTTCCCGAGATGTGAATATTACCTCTCCTCATTTGACCATCCCAGTAAAGGTTTTTCTCCTGCCAAGACGTCTTTCAACGCTTCTGCATTTTTGGACTCTGGTTCCGCTGGCAACTTCATTGGTGCCTCCCTGGTCCAGAGACTTCATCTTCCAGTGAATCGTCTTGCCAAGCCCTTGTACATTTCCTCTGTTAATGGACAAAATCTGAACTGTAAGGTGCTATACTGCACTGAACCTCTCAACCTGCAAGTAGATTTGCATAAGGAAAAAATGTTGTTCTATGTGCTCCACATTGTACTTCGGAGCTTCTTCTTGGTCTTCCTTGGCTTCAACGTCATTCTCCTCAACTAGACTGGAATTCTGGTGAAATCACATGCTGGGGACAGTTTTGCCAGAATCATTGTCTTGTGCTGATCCAGTCTAAAACTCTTTCTTCACCTCCTCCTAGGCCTGCTAACAAAAACTTCAGAGCTGACTCTCTTTCCAGGTCCTCCGATGTTGCAGGTTTGAATTCCACACCAAGGCACAATATTCCTCCAGAGCGATTACTTCCTGTAGCTCCTGTCTGTTTTCAACAAGTTCCACATGGAAAATCCTTTGTGTCTGCTAAACTGAGACTTAAAGTCTTGAATTGAGGACATTCCTCTTTGCTGCCTGGTCACCCTGATAAACAGAAGACTCTTTTACAGAAACCTGCGGGCCTCTTACAGTCTTTGCCCACTCCTGAAACCCATTGGTCTCATAGAGGGACATTTATCAAAGCATTTAGTAGGTTTTTTTTTTGCTTAAAATTGTCGCAATAAAGTCGCACTTGCGACTACTCTCTTTTTTCTGCGACTTTTTGAACGTACTTAATTTACTCCAGCTCAGACATGGAGCAGAAAAAGCCACTACCAAAGCAAAAAAAGAAAAATTACTTACATGAAAATAATTTATCAACAGGCTTAAAGCAGTTGAAAAATAAGTCGCACATAAGCAAAAAAGTGTAAGAAAAAAATAACTAAAAAAAGGAATACATAAGCAAACATTGAAAAATGTCCCCCTTAGTGCTAAGAACTTTTTTACCAATCTGCCACCCTCCTATACTCCGGAACATACTAAATTCCAAGAAGAGGGGGAAACCAAAGGGAGGTACTGTAATGTCAGCGCTCCAGTCAGACAAGCTGGCCATGAGTGCTCTCCTGTCATGTCCCCGCTCCCGGCGGGGCTGGGATTCGCATCGCAGGACGTGCCCGAATGTGAGTCCCATTCCGTCACTCACCTCTCTGGTCTTCCGTGTTCTCAGCTCCGGTGCGCGTACCCCCACCTCCTAGGGTGCGCGCCGGAGCTCTTACATTTAAAGGGCCAGTATGCCCGTCCAGATCTTTGTTGCCCTAGTGCCTGAGAGAAAGCTTCTGTGTTCCATTGTTCATGTTATCCATGTACCTGACCCTTGTTCCTTGTCCTTACCCTGCTACTGAGGTCTGACCGCTGAGGTACGACACCCGATGTCTGACATCTGGGGGCTGACAGCTCATGAATGACAGAGTTTTATGCTTAGGGCTGACACCTGATGTGCGACACCCAATGTCTGAAGCTGACGGCTGATACCTGACAGAGTTTATGCTGAGCGCTGATACCTGACAGAGTTTATAAATATACAAAGCAGTCCGGCACTTGGAGGATGTTGGGGGGCGGCTGGGTGGGTGTATTCTGCTGATGCGAGCGTGTAGTGGTGCTCTGGTTAACACAGTAATACAATCTTCTTAACCAAGCAAAGGTATAGAAAAAAACGGTGACTCGCAAAATTCACGTCTTCCGACTTCTTTATTTAGAGAAATACTCACATGAATTCATAGGGAGGGGACATTTACAGGGAGGATACCAACAGGCGACAAGCTCCGTTTCGCACTGATCAGTGCTTCATCCGGCCATATGACCACTGATCAGTGCGAAGCGGAGCTTGTCGCCTGTTGGTATCCACCCTGTAAATGTCCCCTCCCTATGAATTCATGTGAGTATTTCTCTAAATAAAGAAGTCGGAAGACGTGAATTTGGTGAGTCGCCGTTTTTTTCTATACCTTTGCTTGGTTAACCTGACAGAGTTTATGCTGAGCACTTAGGGAGGTGGGAGTTTTGTGTGATGACGGAAGGAGTTTCGGCTGAGTTAGGATGAAGTTTTGTGTGACGGAGCAGGAACGAGGCAGTTTGGTCTGAGTGCGGAACGATCCCGAAGGATGTCCTAATATGGACACCTTACCAATACACTGTAAAATTCGGTGAATTGTGCGCTGGAGGCGGGCCCTTGCTTGTTAAATTTACATATTCATGTTCTGTGACACCACATCCTAGTGACGTGGATGGAGTAGCTGGTCATGTGAGCACTCTGTTCTTTGCATAGAGTGGATGCACCAACTGAGCGCTCACATGACCAATGACTCCATGTCACTAGGATGTAGAGTCACAGAACATTAACATGTAAATTGAGCTGGTGGGGCCCCGACTCCAGCGCAAAATTCACGGAATATAGCAGTGGATCTTAAGGGGGACATATCTCTGGACCTAAGGAACGTATTCTAGTAAGTGACCCTCATCCGTCTCCTGTTCACCCACACTATAACTCAGTGTATTGGGTTTAGTGTGGGTGAACAGGCTGAAATTTTTCCTTTAATAGAAAAATGCATTGTTTATAGAGAACTTTATGTTCTACTACTGACTACCAGCAATCATCTGAGCGCTACAGTATACATAGTTCCCTTCATCTGCTATATATTGTCACTAATTTAAAAAAAAAGTATACCACATGGTATACACTTTTTTGTATTCTGATATATTTAAATTGTACAATACAGACAACTGTACTTTTCAATTCAATAAAATTCAAGTCTATTGGCTTATTAGCATAAAGACCAAAAGTTTTTTTGGTAGACACTCTCACAGTACACCACACATGGGTGATATATATACACATTTCTGCAGTGTTTCCTGGGCATCTTTTTGGTGGGGGTGGAGGGAAATGCTGAGGCCAAATATCAGTTGGAAGTCGATAGGAAAATATAAAATACTATGTGCTTTTTCTATCCCTTAGGCTCAGTTGCTAAGTTTCCACTTGGGTATTTTTGTGCGTTTTCCACCAAGAAAACGTCAAAACGGCTCCATGGTGTGTTTTTTTTTCTGTGAAAAAACGCTGCGGCCAGATGTTAGCTGGAAGTCAATGGAAAAACACAAAATGCGTATCCACTTAGCGTTTTTCCAGTTTGCCGTTTATTTAATCCTTTTGCCGTTTTTAAGCTCCTTGGCAGTTTTTCAAAATCGCAGCATGTTGAGCCTATGGTGTTTTTTTTTTTTATTTACTGAAACCGTGGCGTTTTTCGCCAATAGAAGTCTATGGGAATAACAAAAACCAAGCCGTGTGGGTTTTAACTTTGGTGTTTTTGCAGGTGGTTTCTTAAGCTATCCAAAAAAGGGATGGAGATACCTTTTTTGATAAAATGTCATAGGGTACCATTAAGAAAAAAAAAATGTTTATTAATTTTTAAACAGGGATCAATTTATGTGGGCGAGCAGGGAACTAAAAATGTAGCCGACAATAAAAAAAAATTTTAGAAAGGGGACATTTAAATGTAAAAATAATATATTTTTTTATAATTAATTTTGTTAAACTTTTTATTAGTAATGTATTTTAATAATGTGTTTAATAAGTGTGTGTTTTTAACTTTTTTAATTTTTTTTAGGTAGTACTATTACTCCCAGCATGGAACAGACTGCCCCAATTGTGATCCTCCTATATAATGCTTAGAAGCGTGCGGCACTGCCACTTTTCTCCGCTCCCATGCACTATGTTCTGCAATGTGATGTCATTCACATCACAGATTCATATTTCCTGCAGAGAGCTGTGATTGGCCAGATGGTCCCAGCCAATCACAACTCTCTGCGGGAAATATGAATAATAGGTGTATGTATACAGCATATACTACAGACCATACTACAGTGGGAGCAGAGAAGAGTAGCTGTGCTGCCCGCATCTATACATTATACAGGACAATGGCAGCAGGTGCCAGGAGTGACACCCGCTGTGATCTGTCCTTAACTGCAGGTACACTCTGCTCCATGCTGGGAGCTGTAGTACCTGCATTAATAGGCATATTGCAACAGTGGACACCTGATGAGATCATCCTTTATATTGCAGAGATGCGGAGCGGCTTTCTCCTGCGCTCGTATCTCTACACTATACTCCGGCCAGCCAGTGATGGGAATATAAATTCACATCACTGATTCATATTTACCGCTGAGAGCGGTGATTGGCTACCACCATCTGGCCAATCACAGCTCTGGGTGGAAAAATATGAATCAGTGATGTGAATTATAGTCACATCACTGGCCTGCCCAGAGTACAGAGCAGAGATGCGAGCGCAGGAAAAAGCCACTCCGCATCTCTGCAATATAAAGGACGATCGCATCAGGTGTCAGGAGTGACAACGGGGCGATCTGTCTATATTAGTACAGGTACTACTACTCCCATCATGGAACAGTCTGCTCCATGCTGGGTGTAGTAGTACTACCTAAAAAACTATTACAAAAATAAAGAAAAAAAGTTAAAAACACACACACTTTATTAAACACATTATTGAAATACATTACTAATAAAAAGTTTAACAAAATTAAATGGCCCTCTTATAAATTTTTATTATTGTCAGCTTATGTGGGCTACAAGTTCCTGGATGCCCACATACATTGGTCCCTGTTTAAAAATTAATTATAATTT
This sequence comes from Hyla sarda, assembly GCF_029499605.1. Classification (NCBI taxonomy): domain Eukaryota; kingdom Metazoa; phylum Chordata; class Amphibia; order Anura; family Hylidae; genus Hyla; species Hyla sarda. Next base: position 310,634,368 of record NC_079191.1, on the reverse strand, counting down.
CGTTATAAAAAATATAAATTTCGTGAAAAACATAAAAACTGCATCCTTTACTTTTTTATTTATTTATTTTGGTACCTAACAAATTTTGATAAAAACGCCAAAGGGGCCAAAAATGCAATTTCCACTCAAAGGAAAAAAAAAATGCCAAATGCAGGAAAATGCCATGGCGTTTACCGTAGACCTGCATACGTTTTTCCTGTGTAAAACACACATAAACTTTTGTGTTTTTTCACATTCTTTATGAGAAATAAGGAATCACATTGATCAATGAATCACAGTAAAAATGCAACCAATAAAGTGTATGTATTTAAACACATTTTGGCTCATATGTGCTATTCGCATCCCTGCAGCTTGGTACCGGCTTTTGCAACACTTTAGCAAATTGTTACACTTTACAAGTAAAAACCTGACAAACCCATGAATCACATTTTAAGGCTAAGGTCACGTGTAACGCATACACAGCGTATTTCACTTTGCGCAAAGTCCACTGGGCAGGGGGATCTACACTGCGTAATCTCCTATGAGCAGACACACAGGGCTACCCACAGCAGCCCTATGTGTGAAGTGAGGTTTGGAGGTGGGGCCAGTGCCCTGACATGACTGTGACAAAATCACACTGTGCACACAGGGCTGCTGCCAGGTAGCCATATATGTTTGCTCATAGGAGAATACTCTGCGTATCAGATTTTGTGCAGCATCAAATACACTGCGTAAACGCTACATGTGACCCTACCTTTAGGGTGTGTTTTCACAGATTTTTTTTTAAGGCCCTTCCTTTGAATCCACTTCTGGCTGTCACTTAAAAACTGCAGTGGCAGTTTAAAAAAAAAAATTATAAAGTGGGTGTGTCCAAAACATTTTCACAAAACCCTACAGATTCATTATTAAAACCTACAAAAAAAAGCTTTTTTCCCATAAGTCTTTAAGTGGTCAGAAAAATCCAACAGAACTGTGTATGTGGGATAAATTACTGTGGTATTTTAATATAATAATTTTTCTGTCAATGGTTTAGTTAAAAACTAAAACAAGCAGCCAGCAAGACTTTATAGGATTTGGTTAAAAAAAACTACATCAACACTACTGTACAGTGGTGTTTTTTCAAAGAAGTCGAGTATAAGCCGAGTTTTTCAGCACGATTTTTCGTGCTGAAAACACCCCCCTCGGCTTATACTCGAGTGAACTCTCCGCCCTCAGTGGTCTTCAACCTGCGGACCTCCAGAGGTTTCAAAACTACATCTCCCAGCAAGCCCGGGCAGCCATCGGCTGTCCGGGCTTGCTGGGAGTTGTAGTTTTGAAACCTCTGGAGGTCCGCAGGTTGAAGACCACTGCGGTCTTCGACATCATCCAGCCCCCTCTCACCCCCTTTAGTTCTGTACTCACCTCCGCTTGGCGCTGGTCCGGTGCTGCAGGACTGTCCGGTGAGGAGGTCATCCGGTGGGATAGTGGTTCCGGGCTGCCATCTTCACCGGGGAGGCCTCTTCTCCGCGCTTTTGGCCCGGCCCCGGAATAGTCACGTTGCCTTGACAACGATGCAGAGGTACGTTCATTACCAACGTCCCTCTGCGTCATCGTCAAGGCAACGCCGAAGCGCAGAGAAGAGGCCTCCCCGGTGAAGATGGCAGCCCGGAACCACTATCCCACCGGACGACCTCCCCACCGGCTAGTCCTGCAGCACCGGACCAGCGCCGAGCTGAGGTGAGTACAGAACTAAAGGGGGTGAGACGGGGCTGGATGATGTCGAAGGCCGCAGTGGTCTTCAACCTGCGGACCTCCAGAGGTTTCAAAACTACAACTCCCAGCAAGCCCGAACAGCCGATGGCTGCCCGGGCTTGCTGGGAGTTGTGGTTTTGAAACCTCTGGAGGTCCACAGGTTGAAGACCATGATGATGACATGTGGTGATGATGACAAGGGGATGATGAAGGGGGGGGGGGGTGGGATTATGACAAGGGGATGATGAAGGGGGGGTGGGATTATGACAAGGGGATGATGAAGGGGGGGATTATGGTAAGGGGATGATGAAGGGGGGGGTGTGGAATGATGACAGGGGGATGATGAAGGGGGGGTGGGATGATGACAAGGGGATGATGACAAGGGGATGATGACAAGGGGATGATGAAGGGGGGTGGGGATGATGACAAGGGGATGATAAAGGGGGGTGGGGATGATGACAAGGGGATGATGAAGGGGGGGTGTGGGATGATGACAAGGGGATGATGACAAGGGGATGATGACAGGCGGTGATGATGAAGGGGGGATGATGACAGGGTGATGATGATGAGGGTGTTAATGACGGGGGTCTGGATGATGACAGGGGGGGATGATGTATTTCCCACCCTAGGCTTATACTCGAGTCAATAACTTTTCCTGGGATTTTGGGGTGAAATTAGGGGCCTCGGCTTATATTCGGGTCGGCTTAAACTCGAGTATATGCGGTATGTTGTGAAAAAATCCTAAGATTGAAAACAGACACGGTTTTTGTAGTTTCGTCTATCCTTTATCAAGGTACCTTGATTAAGGATAGACGAAACATGTCAGTGTTTTTATATTTCTCTGCCTTGTACTATTTTATCTCTAGACATTAAATAAAGACCACTTTTGATATTATCACTCCAGGGTGCTGGAAACCTTTTTGTATGGACTTGGTCTTCAAATGAATGGGATGCGGCGCAGGTCATGCAGTGGTGGAGGACAGTTTTTAAATTTCCCTGCCAGATACGTGACTGTATTGCTAAATAGTAGTGTGAATGTAGCTTTATTTTGGTCAGTATTTTTAACCAAACCCAGGAGTGGGTCCATAACATAAAAAGGTGTAGATCATTCCACTATAATTTTTCCTCTGTGTTGGTTCTACTCCTGGCCTTGCCTAAAAATACTGATTAAACGCTAACTGAAATACTACATATGAACCCAGCCTTCTAGTTTTATTATATTCTGCCAACACTCTTCTTGGCAGGAGATGTGTCAGGTGTTCTACTGAATAATAATCAACCTTATTAAAAAAAAAAACAACACTACTGTACTCCACCTTATTCTATTGTCAGCTAATAAAGAGGCCAAAATAAACTTATAGCTATGCCCAAGTGACGTAATCCTGAAAGTCTGCCTTAACTTCAGACATACATGAATAGCTACTCTTAAATTGACATAATAAATGAGTCAGGATTTTTGCGTGTTGACATTTATCATCAGGTTTTGGTTTCTGCTGAATTGGCTCTTCCAGGAGTATTCAGTCTAAACACTCATATACATAATAGTTAAATAGTCACAGTAGTATAAAAGAATGTAAAAAACTTTTTTATATATCTTATCAGAAAAAATTTGTATTTCTCCTTTTATCTGCCTTCTTTCCTGCCCCCTCCAAACTTTCATTCACTCTGAACACAATTTTATCTTGGGTTTACAGGACAGACTGTGGCTACTGTGTCTCTCACATATGCCACAAGACAGATTAGCATCTTACTGTGTCTCTCACATATACTACAAGACAGATTAGCATCTTACTGTGGCTCTCACATATGCTATAAAAGCACACATGTGGCATACATTACCCATAGCTTGCTGTTGTCTCAAATCATTTACTGCATGGTCTCCAACCTGCGGACCTCCAGATGTTACAAGACTACAACGGCTGTCCGGGCATGCTGGGAATTGTAGTCTTGCAACATCTGGAGGGCCGCAGGTTGGAGACCACTGCTTTATAGCAATGTATACTGTACCATGCAGTAAATAATTTGAGACAACAGCAAGCTATGGGTAATGTATGCCACATGTGTGCTTTTGCAGCATATGTGAGAGCCACAGTACGATGCTAGTCTGTCTTGTGGCATATTGGCCCTCATTTACTTAGAAAATCGGGTTGTAATTCTATCTTGTATTCTTACCCGACTGCTTTTTTCCCCTGGTATTTATTATTATGTCGCATCCTGTTTGTCGCACGTGGGTTTTGTTGGTTTTGGTTTCCAACTCTTCTGACTTGTCGGGAAAAAATCCACAACAATTCAACAAATTCGGGTTGGAAACCTTTATAAATACGTGGGAAAGCTCAGAAATGTCGGGTTACGCCCCTTTTTCGGGTTTTGGAGAACCCACATCGGGTCCATCGGGAAAAAATGTCGCATCGTGTCGCAGACTGGCGCACGATGTCTGCGACATGTCGCAGACAAAGATGCGCCAAAAAAACCCGACAAAAAAAGTCGGGTTTAGAATAGTAAATGAGGGCCATTGTGCTGATTGAAGACCACTGCTATATAGTATAGTGTACTACACTACTGCAGTAAATAAAAAGGTGTCCTAACAAAAACTGACAATTCACAAAAAGACACTTTTGGTATTGATCATTTAGTTGTATAGGGGTATAACGTAGTGAGTATTAAACATAAACATGATCCGAAGAGGTTGCCAAAAAAAAAAAACTGGCAGCAGGTGGTTGGTCACACTTCTGCCGCTGCTTATCTCCCAAAGAACAAAATGTTAGGGCATGTTGAAATCCAACATGCCTCATTCAGCACGCAAGATTTTGATATACGCTCTAAAAGGATAACCACTATTTGTAACCTTTTAAATTTAAACATGTTTGTTTATTTACAAATAGTCACATGGAAATTTAGTATTTAATAGGAATAAATTTGTTATAAAAAAAAAACAATAAAGTTGAGTAATAATGCTTGACCTAGAATAACCAATATGATACACTAAGGCAGCAGGCTTGTTTGAACATATTTCAGTGGGAGTGTGATTACTTGTACCATCTGCCCAGTTCAGCAACATTTAACTTGTTTTTGCTTTGAAACAGCATGTAGAAGGATATGGGGAGGAGGAAGAACTTGCAATTATAAAGAATCTAATTGACAGTTTATAGCCATCTGGATTGCTTGCCTTCAGCAAAACTGTCCAGGAAAAAATATTTAACAACCAATTGAGGAGCCTTCTTATGCTAACAACCCTGGAGAGTTTAGAAAAACAATAGTTGTAGTGAAAGAGACTACTGTTGTTGTAACAGAGCTGGATGTGGACCTTCTAACCTGTATGGCTGATGACTCAGACCATATCAGGGAGCGGAGTCTAAGGTGGCGATGGTCTTCACCAGAGCCCACTGCAAGGCAGGATGGGCTTGCTGCAGCAGGCGACACCTAGGTCGTTACCCCCAACACAGCTCGACCACACAGGTAGCTGGGCATGGCGAGGTACTGAAGGATCAGGCAGTAGCATAGTTAAATGTAGCAGAAGGTCAAGGCAGGCGGCAAAGGTGCAGAGTCTAATAACATAGCGGAAGGTCTGGAAACACGTGTAAGGCTAACAGGCTATAAGGGTGGCTTAATCTCAGGCTAGGGGCACTGAAGATCCGGCAGGGAAGTGTGGGAGGTGCAGGGACTTATAATGTGGTGTCAGGTGCAAACACTAATTATGGGCGCACTGGCCCTTTAACCCCTTAACGGCCACGGACGTAAATGTATGTCCTGGTTTGGTGGTACTTCGCACACCAGGACGTACATTTACGTCCTGTGTATGACCGCTCGCATCGGAGCAGTGCTCGCATCATACAAGGTAGGTTCCGGCTGCTATCAGCAGCCGGGGACCCGCCGGTAATGGCCGACATCCGTGATCGCGCGGATGTCGGCCATTAACCCCTCTGATGCTGTGATCAGTACAGATCACGGCATCTGCGGCAATACGCATGTTAAAATAGATGATTGGATCGCCTGCGGCGCTGCCGCGGGGATCCGATCATCTGTATGGGCGGACGTAATGCCTCCGTCCGTCTCCCAGTGTCTCCTGCTCTGGTCTGATCGAGCAGACCAAAGCAGAAGATAGCCAATAATACTGATTAGTGCTGTGTCCTATGCAAAGCACTGAACAGTTTTAGCAATCAGATGATTGCTATAGATAGTCCCCTATGGGGACATAAAAAGTGTAAAAAAAAATAAAAAAAAGTTGGGAAATTTAAAAATAAAAAGTAAAAAAATATAAATCCCCTCCCCCAATAAAAATGAAAATTTTCATTTTTTTCCCATTTTACCCCCAAAAACCGTAACATTTTTCTTTCATAAAAATATTTGGTATCACCGCGTGCATAAATGTCCGAACTATCAAAATATAATGTTATTTATCCCGTATGATGAACGGCGTAAACGTAAAAATTTTCCAAAAATGCGCCTTTTTTGTCTAATTTTATTCCCCAAAAAAATAATAAAAAATTATCTAAAAGTTTTATATATGCAAATGTGGTATTGATAAAAAGAACAGATGTCAGCGCAAAAAATGAACCCTCATACCACCCTATATATATATATATATATATATATATATATATGGAAAAAGGAAAAAGTAATTTTTCAAAAAAAGGCGATTTCAGATTACTGATTTTGTACAAAAAGTTTTAGATTTTTTTCAAGTGGTACAAAAATATAAAAGTATCTAGCCATGGGTATCGTTTTAATCATATTGACCCAAAGAATAAAGAACACATGTAATTTTTACCGTTAAGTGTACAGTGTGAAAACGAAACCCTCCAAAATGTGCAAAAGTATGGTTTTCATTTAAATCCCCTCCCTAAAACTGAATTTATTGGGTTCGCCATACATTTTATGGTAAAATGAGGTTTCAATACCAAGTACAATTGGTCACGCAAAAAACAAGCCCTTATATGGGTCTGTAGATGGAAATATAAAAGATTTATGGATTTTAGAATGCGAGGAGAAAAAAAAAACGAAAGCGCAAAAATAAAATTGGCCGGTCCTTAACTCCTTCAGGACGAAGGGCGTACCTGTACGCCCCTTGCACAGTCCCGGTGTTTAAAACGGGGTCACACCGTGACCCCGCATCACACCGGGTCAGTCCCGGCCGGGACCCTGGGCTAATAGCGTGCGGCACCGATCGTTGTGCTGCGCACTATTAACCCTTTAGATGTAGCAATCAAAGTTGATCGCTGCGTCTAAAAATGAAAGTAAACGCTTCCCAGCAGCTCAGTCAGGCTGATTGGGACTATCGCGATAAAATCGCAATGTCCCGATCAGCTAGGACACGAGCGGAGACCCCCTTACCTTGCTCCATCGCGTCCGATCGGCATTTGATTGCTCCAAGCCTGAGCTACAGGCTTGAGCAATCGAACCCCTATCTCGCTGACCCATGCAAAGCTATGTCTTTGCAGGGATCAGGGTCAGAGATCAGTGTGTGCAGTGTTATAGCCCCGTTTGGGAGCTATAACACTGCAAAAAAAAAGTGAAAAAAAAAAGTTAACAATGGTCATTTAACCCCCTTCCCTAATAAAAGTTTGAATACCCCCCCTTTTCCCATAAAAAAAAACCTGTGTATATAAAAATAACAATAAAACATATGTGGTATCGCCGCTTGCGGAAATGTCTGAACTATAAAAATATATTGTTAATTAAACTGCACAGTCAATGGCGTATGTGCAAAAAAATTCCAAAGTCCTAAATAGCGTATTTTTGGTCACTTTTTATATCATGAAAAAATGAATAAAAAGCGATCAAAAAGTCCTATCAATACAAATATGGTACCAATAAAAACTTCAGAACACAGCGCAAAAAATTAGCCCTCATTGCAGCCCGTACACAGAAAAATAAAAATATGTTATAGGGGTTAGAATATGAGAATTTTTAACATCTAAATTTTCCTGCATGTGGTTGTGATTTTTTTCCGAAATACGACAATATCCAACCTATATAATGGGTATTATTTTATTATTTAATGGGTATTATTTTAACCGTATGGACCTAGAGAATAAAGATAAGGTGTTATTTTTACCTAAAAATGCACTGCGTAGAAACAGAAGCCCCCAAAAGTTACAAAATGACATTTTTTCTTCAATTTTGTCGCACAATGAATTTTTTTTCTGTTTCGCCGTGGATTTTTTGGTAAAATGACTGATGTCACTGCAAAGTAGAATTGGTGCCGCAAAACATAAGCCATTATATGGAATTTTATGTGCAAAATTGCAAACGTTATGATTTTGAGAATGTGATGAGGAAAAAATTTTTATGCAAAAACGGAAAAACCCTGCGTCCTTAAGGGGTTAAGGTTAAAATGGGCTTGGTCCTTTAGGGGTTAAATTTCAGAGCTCCGGTGCGCACGCACCCTAGGAGATGGGGACGCGTCCCGCGATGCGAATCCCAGCCCCGCTGGCAGATGGGGACACCGGGACACTGTGCTCACAGCCGAAGCGCAGAGCGTAACACACTGCGCTCACAGTCGGAGCACAGAGCGTAACAGTTCCCCTCCCCCTTTGGTCTCCCCCTTCTTCTGAGGTTCAGGAATTTCCTGAGAAGGTCCTGGTCCAAAATGTTATCCTGCGGCTCCTGAGACCTCTCCTCCAGACCGAATCCTTCCCAATCTACAAGAAAAAAGCGCTTTCCTCTGACAAGTTTGGAGTCCAAGATCTCCTTAACAACAAAAACATCTGAGGTGCCAGAGATGGGAGAAGGTGAGATGTCCTTTTGAGAAAAACGGTTGTAGATGACTGGTTTCAAGAGGGAAACATTGAAGGAATTCGGGTTCCAGAGGGAGGAGGGCAGATGGAGGGAATAGGCCACAGGATTAAGTCTCTTCTTGACTTTATAGGGATCCAAATAGGGATGACTTATTTTATAACTGGATGTCTTGAACCGGATATATTTAGTTGATAACCAGACTTTGTCACCAGGAGAAAATTCAGGAGGAGGAGGACGTCTTTTCTTGTCCACTTGGAATTTCATGCGAGAAGTAGCATGTAGAAGAGAGCGACTTGTGTTCTGCCAGATGGAAGAAAAATTCCGCACTTGTTAATCAACAGCAGGAACTCCAGACGAAGAAGATAAGGGGTGAGGAGGACGAGGGTGAAGTCCATAGACCAGTGAAGGGTGAAGTACCAGTGGAATCGGAATCTTTATCATTGTAGGAAAACTCTGCCCAGGGAAGCAGATCAACCCAGTCGTCTAGACGAGCAGAAATGAAATGGAGTAGATAGTCTCCTAAGATCTGATTCACCCTTTCAACCTGTCCATTAGTAAGCCGAGGAAAATTGAGATTGGTAAGCCGAGGAAAAATCCAGCTTGAAGGCGTGAGCAGAGGGCCCACCAGATCTTAGAAACGAATTGGACACCACGGTCAGATACTATATGGGAAGGAAGTCCGTGTATGCGAAAGATATGCTGAAAAAAAATCTTAGCAAGCTGTTTTTAGCTGATTTAAAAAAAATCGTTCTACTACTACCCAGATGACTGTATTGCCATGGGAAGATGGAAGGTCAATAATGAAGTCCATGGCAATATTGGTACAGGGAAGCTCTGGAACCGGCAAGGGCTGAAGAAGTCCTGCTGGTTTGGAACGAGGGGTCTTGTCCCGAGCACAGACTGAGCAGGACTGGACAAAATCAACGACATTCCGTTTTAAGGTAGGCCACCAGTATTGTGTGGAAATGAGCTGTAGGGATTTACGAATACCGGCCAGAAGAGAAGAATGTCCCCATTTCAAGACTCGGATCTTCATACGGGGAGATACGTAAGTCTTTCCAAGAGGCAGATGCTGAAGACTTGCAGGTGCTGCAGAGATGAGATGTTCAGGAGAAATAATATGCTGCGGAGGAGATTCATGGTCATGCACATCAGAAGACCGGGAAAGGGCATCTGCTCATAAATTCTTTTCAGCAGGACGGAAGTGGATGTAGAAGTCGAATCTGGTGAAAAATAAAGACCACCGGTCCTGCCGTGGGTTGAGTCGATGAGCTGTCTGAAGATAGAGCAAATATTTATGATCTGAATAAATAGTGACAGGATGTACAGGGCCTTCTAAGAGGTGACACCATTCTTCAAACGCCAACTTAATGGCCAAGAGCTCGCAATCTCTGATGGTATCGTTTTTTTTCCGCAGGGGGGAAGGTTTTAGAGAAAAATCCACAGGTTAAAGTTTTCCCCTTAGTAGACTTTTGCGTTAACACTGCACCTGCTCCAACTGAAGAAGCGTCCACTTCCAAGATAAATGGTTTGCTAGGATCGGGTCTAGATAGAACAGGAGCAGATATGAATGCAGACTTTAACTGTTTGAACGCTTCTTCAGCCTCCGGAGTCCAGACTTTTGGATCAGCAGTCTTCTTGGTGAGTGCAACGATGGGCGCTACTAGAGTGAAGTAGTGAGGAAGGAATTGCCGATAGTAATTGGCAAAGCCTAGGAAGCGCTGAAGCGCTTTCAGACCAGTAGGTTGTGACCAGCCAAGAACTGTGGATAACTTGTTGGGATCCATTTGAAGACCTTGACTGGTAACAATATAGCCCAGAAAAGGGAGGCAGGTCTTTTCAAAAGTACATTTCTCCAGTTTAGCGTAGAGATGATTTTCACGGAGACGCTGTAACACTTGGCGGAGGTGAAAGCGATGAGAGTGAACATTGGGCGAGTAAATGAGTATGTCATCCAAATAAACAACAACACAGGAGTACAGGAGGTCATGGAAAATATCATTGACAAATTCCTGGAAGACTGCTGGAGCATTACGGAGTCCGAATGGCATCACTAGACAATCGAAATGTCCGTCACGAGTATTAAACGCAGTCTTCCATTTGTCCCCTTCACGTATATGAATGAGATTATAGGGCCCATGAAGTTCTAGTTTAGAGAAAATCTTGGCACCTGGCAGATGATCAAATAACTCAGAGATTAAAGGAAGTGGGTAGCGGTTCTTTACTGTAATTTTATTAAAACCTCGGTAGTCAATGCAAGGTCGCAATGACCCATCTTTTTTTTCCCATGAATAAAAAGTCGGCTCCGGCAGAGGACTTCCTGATAAATCCCTTCTGAAGGTTCTCCTTGATGTAATTAGACATGGCCTGAGTTTCAGGAACAGACAAAGGGAGGTGTGGTGCCGGGTAGCAAGTCAATTGGACAATTGTAGAGACGATGCAGGGGTAACACTTCGGCTTGCTTTTCACTGAAGACATCAGCATAGTCCTGAAGAAAGGAAGGCAAACCAGGCATAGGATGAGATGATGGTTCAAATTTTGAGACACGCATGTGGATACAGTGGTTGTTGCAATGCAGACCCCAGCGAAGAACTTCTCCAATTTTCCAATCCAGCTGCGGAGCATGGAGTTGCAACCACAGTAGGCCAAGCAAGAGAGGAGAAGTACAATGTGGGAGAACAAAGAAGGACAAGTTCTCCCAATGTGAGACTCTGACCTGCATAGACAATGGTTCTGTGCGATATAGCACAGTACAGTCCAGTCTTTTACCATTGATCGTAGAGATGTTGTCAGGATCCGTAGTGGTATGCAGGATAGACACAGGTAGTGGATCCTCTATGTCAGTGAGGTGATGGCGTGGGCCGTACCAGGGGAACGGAGTCTAAGGGGTTACTAGTTTTCACCAGAGCCCGCCGCAAAGCGGGAAGAACTTGCTGCGGCAGGTAACCCCCAGGTCGTTCCACCCAATAGCCAAAGCTGCTAAAAACTTATGGCAGCCTATTATGAGGAAAGCTACATTATGACACAATTGCATAGTAAAAATACTAATAGTTTAATTGGCTTTCTATAAAAGTAGCCCTAGTGGATTTATTTCTGAGACAAGAAAATTAGACTGTGAGTCCTACTGTGGATAGGGACTGATGTAAGTGGGGACAATCTCTGTGCAATGCTGTGGAATATGTAGGCACTATCCAGGAATAGATACATAGACAAGAAATAGGTTAATCTATAGTAGTTTACCCTATTCCAAGGATCGCAAAACAACATTTATGAGGCATTAGCCAATTAGACCTCCTCAACATGAGTATAACCCTCAGTAAATGAAAGACTGTATGCCTTCAGGGTGTGTTTACATGTGGCATTTTAGCTACTGAAAGTTCTGAAAATCTGTTATTGTTTATGTTGCATTTTGTACACAAATTTGTGTACAAATTTGCAAATGTGTGATCTTACCCTAAACCCCTACAGTCTTTCAACTACTAAAATAAATGGATATATTATTTTAGTACTGCTTAGAAAGCCACAAACCAGAACCAGAATATAAGAGCCATATTGTATAGTCCTGAGGATCAGAGAGGGCAGTCAGAGCCAGAAAATTAACAGATAAAATGGCCTCGAGACGAACAAAGGATTTAAAAACACCAAGAAGAAAAAATCATAAAGGACCACTATATATATACAGTCATGGCCGTGAATGTTGGCACCCTTGAAATTTGGTGTGGTCTGCTTGCAGGACCCAGATAAGCCTCAGTAGTGGTAAACTGCTCCACTAGAGCTACCAGCTGGTCCAGCGTTTTGGGGTCACCCTGGGCAACCCAGCGTTGAATATCAAGAGGAAGACACTCACATAGCGGTCCATGATAATGTGGCCAACGATGGCAGATGGAGTCAGAGTCTCTGGGTGTAGCCACTTGCGCACCAGATGTAGAAGGTCAAATAGCTGGGAGCGTGGCGGCTTCTGCTTTTCACAGTGCTAGTCATGGACTCTGTGAGCCCGTACTGCTAAGATGACTCCCAGCCGGGCCATAATTTCAGCCTTGAAGAGGTCACTTGACTTTCTCTGTGGTCAGATCAAAGTAGGAATTTTGAGGTTCAATCAAGTAAAGTGCCAGAACCTCTATCCATAGAGGCCCAGGAAGTTTCTCTCTTTCAGTGAGTCTCTCAAAAACAGCAAGATACAGTCATGGCCGTAAATGTTGGCACCCCTGAAATTTTTCAAGAAAATAAAGTGTTTCTCACAGAAAAGGATTGCAGTAACACATGTTTTGCTATACACATGTTTATTCCCTTTGTGTGTATTGGAACTAAACCAAAAAAGGGGAGAAAAGGAGCAAATTGCACATAATAATATAATGTCACACCAAACTCCAAAAATGGGCCGGGCAAAATGATTGGCACCCTTAACTTAAAGGGGTTATCCAGGAAAAAACTTTTTTTTATATATCAACTGTCTCCAGAAAATTAAACAGATTTGTAAATTACTTCTATTCAAAAATGTTAATCCTTTCAGTACTTATGAGCTTCTGAAGTTAAGGTTGTTCTTTTCTGTCTAAGTGCTCTCTGATGACACGTGTCTAGGGAACCGCCCAGTTTAAAAGAGGTTTGCTATGGGGATTTGCTTCTAAAATGGGCGGTTCCCGAGACACGTGTCATCAGAGAGCACTTAGACAGAAAAGAACTACCTTAACTTCAGAAGCTCATAACTACTGAAAGGATTAAGATTTTTTAATAGAAGTAATTTACAAATCTGTTTAACTTTCTGGAGCCACTTGATACACAAAAAAAAGTTTTTTATTCCTGGATAACCCCTTTAATATTTGGTTGCACACCCTTTGGAAAAAATAACTGAAATCAGTGGTTTCCATTAACCATCAATAAGCTTCTTACACCTCTCAGCCGGAATGTTGGACCACTCTTCCTTTGCAAACTGCTCCAGGTCTCTCTTATTGGAAGGGTGCCTTTTCCCAATTTTAAGATCTCTCCACAGGTGTTAAATGGGATTTAGATCTGGACTCATTGCTGGCCATTTCAGAACTCTCCAGCGCTTTGTTGCCATCCATTTCTGGGTGCTTTTTGACATACATTTGGGGTCATTTTCCTGCTGGAAGACCCATGATCTCAGACGCAAACCCAGCTTTCTGACACTGGGCTGTACAGTGCGACCAAAAATCCATTGGTAATCCTCAGATTTTATGATGCCTTGCACACATTCAAGGCACCCAGTGCCAGAGGCAGCAAAACAACCCCAAAACATCATTGAACCTCCACCATATTTTACTGTAGGTACTGTGTTCTTTTCTTTGTAGGCCTCATTCCGTTTTCGGTAAACAGTAGAATGATGTGTTTTACCAAAAAGCTCTATCTTGGTCTCATCTGTCCCCAAGACATTTCCCATAAGGATTTTGGCTTACTCAAGTTCGTTTTGGAAAATGTAGTCTTGCTTTTTAATGTCTCTGTGTCAGCAGTGGGTTTCTCCTGGATCTCCTGCCATAGCGTTTCGTTTCATTTAAATGTCGACGGATAGTTTGCATTGACACTGATGCTCCCTGAGCCTGCAGGACAGCTTGAATATGTTTGGAACTTGTTTAGGGCTGCTTATCCACCATCCGGACTATCATGCGTTGACACCTTTCATCAATTTTTCTCTTCCATCCAAGCCCAGGGAGATTAGCTACAGTGCTATGGGATGCAAACTTCTTGATAATGTTGTGCACTGTGGGAAAAGGCAAATCTAGATATCTGGAGATGGACTTGTAACCAATTTTTCCACAATTTTGGTTCTTAAGTCCTCAGACAGTTCTCTTTTCCTTTTTCTGTTGTCCATGCTTAGAGTGGCACACACAGACACACAATGCAAAGACTAAGTGAACTTCTCTCCTTTTTATCTGGTTTCAGGTGTGATTTTTATATTGCCCACACCTGTTACTTGCCCCAGGTGAGTTTAAAGGAGCATCATATGCTTTAAACAATCTTATTTTTCCACAATTTTAAAAGGTTGCCAATAATTTTGTCCAGCCCATTTTTGGAGTTTGGTGTGACATTATGTCCAATTTGCTTATTTCCCTCCCTTTTTTGGTTTAATTCCAATACACACAAAGGTAATAAATCTGTGTATAGCAAAAGATGTGTTACTGCAATCCTTTTCTATGAGAAATACTTAATTTTCATGGGTGCCAACATTTACGGTGATGAATATGTATATACAATGCATGCATGTATGTTAAAGCATTACTTTTAACTAGGGATGCACCGATCTATCGGCGGCCGAAACATATCGGCCGAAAATAGCTATTTTGGGGAAATGCCAAACAACAAAAAATTTGCCGATAATGACCCACCTCCCCCCAAGACCATCCCAACTCCCCATCTCCCGCTGGCCAATCCGCTCCGGGGCCGCTTCGGGGCCTCTGCAAGCTCCGCTTCCCGTATACCATTTACCAAATAGAAAAACCTGCTATTGACTATTTCAAAATGCAATAGCTTTTGGACCCGCCCTCTGCCTGCTGAAGGAGTAAGTTCTCCTTCAGGTCCGCTCCTCTGCAGATAGTGGGCGGGTCCAATAGCCAACCTGCGATTGGCTATTGCATTTTGAAATAGCCAATAGCAGGTTTGCTATTGTTTTCAATCAGGGCCGGCGCAACCCATAGACAGAATAGGCCGCTGCCTCCAAACCCTGGTTGCCCGGTGACCAGCCAGATCCATACCGCCCGCCAGCCTCTGGTTCCTTAGTAAAAGCCCCAAGACCTACAGGGCTGTAGTTGGTGCGTCCTGGGACCGACCGCCTGGGGCCGAGAAATCCCGGGCACCATGCAGCCATGTATCCCTGGAAGTTGGAGCATAGCAGGTACCGGCATGGTGAAGGAGGGGTAAGGTTAGTGGCCTCACATGGGGCTGCAGCATGTGCACTGCGCTTGGCACTATCTCTGCTGCAGATTTTCAGGGCATGCTGAGTATAGTAGTCCATCAGCCATTGATTGTCAGCCTGTGTCTGACTCTATTGTTGTAATTTAATTTATTAAAGGGACAGGTACACTTGGGCTTTTATGAGGGGCTCTTGTGGTGTTTCCCAAACAGAGTACCTCCAGCTGTTGCAAAACTACAACTCCCAGCATGCCCTGACATGCTGGGAGTTGTAGTTTTGCAACAACTAGAGGCACTCTGAAGGTTTGTTGCAGTGTGTCACCCCAGTAGTAAGGAGATTACATGAGGAGGATGTTTGTTACAGTGTGTCACCCCAGTATTAAGGAGATTACATGAGGAGGAGGTTTGTTACAGTGTGTCACCCCAGTATTAAGGAGATTATGTGAGGAGGAGGTTTGTTACAGTGTGTCACCCCAGTAGTAGGATAAGGCGTGTCAATGGGCAGAGCCAATGGGCGGAGTCAAGGGGCGGCAAAAGTAGCTTTTGCCTAGAGCGGCAAAAATCCTTGCACCAGCCCTGGCTGCATTTTACCAGAAGACGGGGAGAAGTCATTTTCGGTTTCGGTATCGGTTTTGGACGGACATTTTTTTTTATTTCGGTTTCATTTCGGTTCTGAAATTTCCATTTCGGTGCACCTCTACTTCTAACCCCTTAATCCCTTAAGGACTCAGGGTTTTTCCGTTTTTGCACTTTCGTTTTTTCCTCCTTACCTTTTAAAAATCATAACCCTTTCAATTTTCCACCTAAAAATCCATATTATGGCTTATTTTTTGCGTCGCCAATTCTACTTTGCAGTGACATTAGTCATTTTACCCAAAAATGCATGGCGAAACGGAAAAAAAAAAATCATTGTGCGACAAAATCGAAAAAAAAACGCCATTTTTTAACTTTTGGGGGCTTCCGTTTCTACGCAGTGCATATTTCGGTAAAAATTACACCTTATTATTCTGTAGGTCCATACGGTTAAAATTATACCCTACTTATATAGGTTTGATTTTGTGGTACTTCTGGAAAAAATCATAACTACATGCAGGAAAATTTCTAAGTTTAAAAATGTCATCTTCTGACCCCTATAACTTTTTTATTTTTCCACGTACAGGGCGGTATGAGGACTCATTTTTTGCGCCGTGATCTGAAGTTTTTATCGGTATGATTTTTGTTTTGATCGGACTTTTTCATCACTTTTTATTCATTTTTTTAATGGTATAAAAAGTGACTAAAATACGCTTTTTTGGACTTTGGAATTTTTTTGCGCGTACGCCATTGACCGTGCGGTTTAATTAATGCTATATTTTTATAGTTTGGACATTTACGCACGCGGCGATACCACATATGTTTATTTTTTATTTTTTTTACACTGTTTTATTTTTATTATGGGAAGAGGGGGGTGATTCAAACTTTTATTAGGGAAGGGGTTAAATGACCTTTATTAACACTTTTTTTAAACATTTTTTTTGCAGTGTTATAGGTCCCATAGGGGGAAGGGGTTAAATGACCTTTATTAACACTTTTTTTAAACATTTTTTTGCAGTGTTATAGGTCCCATAGGGACCTATAACACTGCACACACTGATCTCCTATGCTGATCACTGGCGTGTATTAACACGCCTGTGATCAGCATAATCGGCGCTTGACTGTTCCTGCCTGGATCTCAGGCACGGAGCAGTCATTCGTCGATCGGACACCGAGGAGGCATGTAAGGGCCCTCCCGGTGTCCGATCAGCTGTTCGGGATGCCGCGATTTCACCGCGGCGGTCCCGAACAGCCCGACTGAGCAGCCGGGATACTTTCAGTTTCACTTTAGAAGCGGCGGTCAGCTTTGACCGCCGCTTCTAAAGGGTTAACACCGCACATCGCCGCCATCGGCGATGTGTGGTATTAGCCGCGGGTACCGGCCGTTGATGAGCGCCGGGACCGAAGCGATATGATGCAGGATCGCGGCGCGATCCCGCTTCATATCGCGGGAGCCGGCGCAGGGCGTAAATATACGTCCTGCGTCGTTAAGGGGTTAAGGACCGGGTGTTTTTCCGTTTTTGCTCTTTCGTTTTTTCCTCCTTACCTGTACCTAAAAATCTGTATTATGGCTTATTTTTTGCGCCACCAATTCTACTTTGTAATGATATCAGTCATTTTACCCAAGAATCTACGGCGAAACGGGAATAAAATTATCGTGCGGAAAAATTGAAAAAATACAGCCATTTTTAAAATTTTGGGGGCTTCCATTTCTACGTAGTACATTTTTCGGTAAAAATTACACATTATCTTTATTCTCTAGGTCCATACGGTTAAAATGATACCCTACTTGTATAGGTTTGATTTTGTATTACTTCAGAAAAATATAACTACATGCAGGAAAATTTATACGTATAAAATTGTAATATTCTGACCCCTATAACTTTTTTATTTTTCTGTGTTCAGGGTGCTATGAGGACTCATTTTTTGCGCCGTGATCTGATGTTTTTGTTGGTACCATTTTTTCATTGATCTGACTTTTTGATCGCTTTTTATTCTATATTATTTTCATGATATAAAAAGTGACCAAAAATACGCTATTTTTTGCGCGTACACCATTGACCGTTAATTAGCAGTATATTTTTTTAATTCGGACATTTCCGCACGCGGCGATACCACATACGTTTATTTTTGTTTTTATTTACACAGTTTTATTTTTTTATTATTGGAAATGCCGGGTGATTCAAACTTTTATTAGGGGAAGGGATAATTCAAAGGGTTAATGATTTTTTTACACTTTTCTTTTGCAATATTATAGCCCCCTATAACATTGCATTTACTGATCTTTAACACTGTTCAATGCATCTCCATAGAGATGCAATGATCAGTGTTTTCGGCGATTGATTGCTCAAGCCTGGATCGGTCTGCAGGAAGGAAGGTAAGAGACCGAACAGCTCCCTGAGCTAGCCGGGCACTTTTACTTTCACTTTTAGCTGCGTGGCTCAGCTTTGAGTGCGCGGCTAAAGGGTTAATAGTGCGTGATATGCTGCGGGATATCATGCGGGGTCACCCTGGGAACCCGCATTATATCACAGGAGTGGGACCAAGGACGTACTCATACGTCCTTGGTCCTTAAGGGGTTAAATGGCTGAAGATATTTTGAGTAAACTTGGTACACATGTTACTAATATGTCAACGGGTAATAAGGTTGAGCTATAAGGTTAGGATATGAGGACAGGATATGAAGTCAGGATATGAGGACGAAATATGCGGTCAGATTATGAGGACAAGAGTGTCATTGTGGCTTTATCTGTTCCACAAGGTTTAGTTACTTAATTTACTATAATATACAACAGAAAAAGGGGTAAATTGCTGTCGAAATGTATGCCAGCTCATGGGGAGGGTAGTTATCTATTTTTGGAGAAAAGGACAGCTTCTGATTTAAACTCCTACTTAATCCTCCCACTTCATTTCTAGTTGTAGGCAGTGGTTCAGTCTAAGAACACTAGCAGATTTTTTAGGGTGCTATCAGGTCTTTATGATATGTAAAACAATATGCTTTACATTGTTGTTGTGTTAGTAATAGAAAAAAGCCCCCAAAAGACTGAAATTCGGTATCACCCAAAAGTTTCTGCATGGCATCACTTATTTCACAAATCCCAAAACAAGGGAACTAACACATCAGTCTTTAGAGGGTACATTCTAAAATGTGGGTGAAATCACTTTTGTGTGTAGTGGCCAATGGGCATGTGATGGTGCCAATATTACCAGTAAAAATAGTTCAGCTGTTGGCCACCCCCATGCGGTTTTGCGGTGTGTGAGAACTTCATTAAATAGACACATATATATATATATATATATATATATATATATATATATATATACATACATATATATATTTATTTATAAAAAGAGAAGGCCTGACTGACTGACTCATCAACGCCCAGCCTAAACCCTTGGACCTAGAAAGCTGAATTTTTTCACAGGTATTGTTTTTAAGACGTAGACGAGGAATAAGAAAAGATTTTTAGAAGTTCAACCCTTAAGGGGGTGGAAAGCGGGTTGAAAGTTTGTATGGAAGTCTGTCATTTATGAAGCTAGAAGCATGAAACTTTGTTTTTAGGCTAACAATTAGAGATAAAGAAACATGTGTTTTAACATTTTCTAAAATTCCACCCCTGAATGTGTGAAACTGGGGTTCAAAGTTTGTATGAATTAACCCCTTGCCGCAGAACGCTGGGTATACCCGGCACAGCAGCACGGGAGGGTTATGAAGCGAGCTCAGGAGCTGAGCTCGCATCATACCCGCACAGTCCTGGCTGCTATTAGCAGCTAGGACCCGTGGCTAATGCTGGACATCGCCGTTCCGGCAGATGTCCTGCATGAACTCTTTAGACGTGACGATCAAAGTTTAAAGAATTCGGGTTGTTTGGATGCCCGTAGACTTTACCCAGAGCGGCCTCATTACTATAGGATCGTAAAAAGTAGATCTATGTTACCCCAAATTTAACGTGAGCAAAGCCATGGGCAAAAGCTAGTGGATAATGAGCATGGCTATGAAAAAACATTTATTCTAAAAAGTCATATTTCAGGAATCAGGGGGAAAAAACATCTGAAAGCTTGTAGCAGTGATACAAACACAATTACTAATACTTCCTTATATAGTTACTGTATTATCAGAAGTGGAAAGTCACAAGTTGTGGGAACGTTTGGGTAATTTTATTCTGATGTAGTATAGTTGTATAACAAATTGCATAAAGTTTTTTTCTTTTGCATACGCAAGCATGAAACTATGAGTCATTAACTTACAATTTTTCCTGATGTCATAGTTTTTTTTAAGAATACCAAACATCAATATTATCTTACCTAACAAAATGTTTGACATTACCATTCAGTAGATCAACCACAAGAAATGTTATAGTAAAAGTAATCGATTTCCTAGAAACTTGAAACTTACTGCATGTTCATGTTGTCCTCTCACTACATTCATTAGCTACATCATCACAAACACATATATGGACATTTATCAACAGGGTTTAGTCGGGTTTTCTTTACTATAATTGTCACAAAATTGTCGCAACTGCGACTACGCGATTTTTCGTGCAACATTTTGACTGGAAAGCGAGAAAAGCAAGTTTTCCAAAAATTTACTACGTAGTAATAATAAAATACACTATGGGTAGTCAGGTATTTATTAACTGCGACAGTCGCAACTGCGCAAAAAAAAGTCACAACAGGGTTAAAAATTGACTAGATTTACTCCAGCTCAAACATGGAGCAGAAAAAGCTACTACCAAAGTAAAAAAGGAAAAATTGCTTACGTGAAAGAAAATTATCAACAGGCTGAAACCAGTTGATAAATAAGTCACACATGAGCAAAAAAAAAAAGTAAAGAAAAAATTACTAAAAAAAAAGAATACATAAGCAAACATTGATAAATGTCCCTCATAGTGCCCACATAGGCACTTTGTTCAATATTTTAGTTAAGCAATTTATGTTAGTGATTGTTACGCCGAGCGCTCCGGGTCCCCGCTCCTCCCCGGAGCGCTCGCTTCACTCTCCCCGCGGCAGCGCTCCGGTCACGTCCTCTGACCCGGGGCGCTGCGATTCCGCTGCCAGCCGGGATGCGATTCGCGATGCGGGTAGCGCCCGCTCGCGATGCGCATCCCGGCTCCCCTACCTGACTCGCTCTCCGTCTGTTCTGTCCCGGCGCGCGCGGCCCCGCTCCCTAGGGCGCGCGCGCGCCGGGTCTCTGCGATTTAAAGGGCCACTGCGCCGCTGATTGGCGCAGTGGTTCCAATTAGTGTGTTCACCTGTGCACTTCCCTATATCACCTCACTTCCCCTGCACTCCCTTGCCGGATCTTGTTGCCTTAGTGCCAGTGAAAGCGTTCCTTGTGTGTTCCTTGCCTGTGTTTCCAGACCTTCTGCCGTTGCCCCTGACTACGATCCTTGCTGCCTGCCCCGACCTTCTGCTACGTCCGACCTTGCTTTTGCCTACTCCCTTGTACCGCGCCTATCTTCAGCAGCCAGAGAGGTGAGCCGTTGCTAGTGGATACGACCTGGTCACTACCGCCGCAGCAAGACCATCCCGCTTTGCGGCGGGCTCTGGTGAAAACCAGTAGTGGCTTAGAACCGGTCCACTAGCACGGTCCACGCCAATCCCTCTCTGGCACAGAGGATCCACTACCTGCCAGCCGGCATCGTGACAGTAGATCCGGCCATGGATCCCGCTGAAGTTCCTCTGCCAGTTGTCGCTGACCTCACCACGGTGGTCGCCCAGCAGTCACAACAGATAGCGCAACAAGGCCAACAGCTGTCTCAACTGACCGTTATGCTACAACAGTTACTACCACAGCTTCAGCAGTCATCTCCTCCGCCAGCTCCTGCACCTCCTCCGCAGCGAGTGGCCGCTCCTGGGATACGCTTATCCTTGCCGGATAAATTTGATGGGGACTCTAAGTTTTGCCGTGGCTTTCTTTCCCAATGTTCCCTGCATCTGGAGATGATGTCGGACCTGTTTCCCACTGAAAGGTCTAAGGTGGCTTTCGTAGTCAGCCTTCTGTCCGGAAAAGCCCTGTCATGGGCCACACCGCTCTGGGACCGCAATGACCCCGTCACTGCCTCTGTACACTCCTTCTTCTCGGAAATCCGAAGTGTCTTTGAGGAACCTGCCCGAGCCTCTTCTGCTGAGACTGCCCTGTTGAACCTGGTCCAGGGTAATTCTTCCGTTGGCGAGTATGCCGTACAATTCCGTACTCTTGCTTCAGAATTGTCCTGGAATAATGAGGCCCTCTGCGCGACCTTCAAAAAAGGCCTATCCAGCAACATTAAAGATGTTCTGGCCGCACGAGAAATTCCTGCTAATCTACATGAACTTATTCACCTAGCCACTCGCATTGACATGCGTTTTTCCGAAAGGCGTCAGGAACTCCGCCAAGATATGGACTCTGTTCGCACGAGGCGTTTCTTCTCCTCGGCTCCTCTCTCCTCTGGTCCCCTGCAATCTGTTCCTGTGCCTCCCGCCGTGGAGGCTATGCAGGTCGACCGGTCTCGCCTGACACCTCAAGAGAGGACACGACGCCGTATGGAGAACCTCTGCCTGTACTGTGCTAGTACCGAACACTTCCTGAGGGATTGTCCTATCCGTCCTCCCCGCCTGGAAAGACGTACGCTGACTCCGCACAAAGGTGAGACAGTCCTTGATGTCTACTCTGCTTCTCCACGTCTTACTGTGCCTGTGCGGATGTCTGCCTCTGCCTTCTCCTTCTCTACAGTGGCCTTCTTGGACTCTGGATCTGCAGGAAATTTTATTTTGGCCTCTCTCGTCAACAAGTTCAACATCCCGGTGACCAGTCTCGCCAGACCCCTCTACATCAATTGTGTAAATAATGAAAGATTGGACTGTACCATACGTTTCCGCACGGAGCCCCTTCTTATGAGCATCGGATCTCATCATGAGAGGATTGAACTTTTGGTCCTCCCCAATTACACCTTGGAAATTCTCCTTGGACTTCCCTGGCTTCAACTTCATTCCCCTACCCTGGATTGGTCCACTGGGGAGATCAAGAGTTGGGGGTCCTCTTGTTCCAAGAACTGTCTAAAACCGGTTCCCAGTAACCCTTGCCGTAACTCTGTGGTTCCTCCAGTAACCGGTCTCCCTAAGGCCTATATGGACTTCGCGGATGTTTTCTGCAAAAAACAAGCTGAGACTCTACCTCCTCACAGGCCTTATGATTGCCCTATCGATCTCCTCCCGGGCACTACTCCACCCCGGGGCAGAATTTATCCTCTCTCTGCCCCAGAGACTCTTGCCATGTCCGAATACGTCCAGGAGAATCTAAAAAAGGGCTTTATCCGTAAATCCTCCTCTCCTGCCGGAGCCGGATTTTTCTTTGTGTCCAAAAAAGATGGCTCCCTACGTCCTTGCATTGACTACCGCGGTCTTAATAAAATCACGGTTAAGAACCGCTACCCCTTACCCCTCATCTCTGAACTCTTTGATCACCTCCAAGGTGCCCACATCTTCACTAAATTGGACTTAAGAGGCGCCTATAACCTCATCCGCATCAGAGAGGGGGACGAGTGGAAAACGGCATTTAACACCAGAGATGGACACTTTGAGTATCTGGTCATGCCCTTTGGACTGTGCAACGCCCCTGCCGTCTTCCAAGACTTTGTCAATGAAATTTTTCGTGATCTGTTATACTCCTGTGTTGTTGTATATCTGGACGATATCCTAATTTTTTCTGCCAATCTAGAAGAACACCGCCAGCATGTCCGTATGGTTCTTCAGAGACTTCGTGACAACCAACTCTATGCCAAAATTGAGAAATGTCTGTTTGAATGCCAATCTCTTCCTTTTCTAGGATATTTGGTCTCTGGCCAGGGACTACAGATGGATCCAGACAAACTCTCTGCCGTCTTAGATTGGCCACGCCCCTCCGGACTCCGTGCTATCCAACGCTTTTTGGGGTTCGCCAATTATTACAGGCAATTTATTCCACATTTTTCTACCATTGTGGCTCCTATCGTGGCTTTAACCAAAAAAAATGCTGATCCCAAGTCCTGGCCTCCTCAAGCAGAAGACGCCTTTAAACGACTCAAGTCTGCCTTTTCTTCGGCTCCCGTCCTCTCCAGACCTGACCCTTCCAAACCCTTCCTATTGGAGGTTGATGCCTCCTCAGTGGGAGCTGGAGCTGTTCTTCTACAAAAAAATTCTTCCGGGCATGCTGTCACTTGTGGTTTTTTCTCTAGGACCTTCTCTCCAGCGGAGAGGAACTACTCCATCGGGGATCGAGAGCTTCTAGCCATTAAATTAGCACTTGAGGAATGGAGGCATCTGCTGGAGGGATCAAGTTCTCCTGTTATTATCTACACCGACCACAAGAACCTCTCCTACCTCCAGTCTGCCCAACGGCTGAATCCTCGCCAGGCCCGGTGGTCTCTGTTCTTTGCCCGATTTAATTTTGAGATTCACTTTCGTCCTGCCGATAAGAACATTAGGGCCGATGCTCTCTCTCGTTCCTCGGATGCCTCAGAAGTTGAACTCTCTCCGCAACACATCATTCCACCTGACTGCCTGATCTCCACTTCTCCTGCCTCCATCAGGCAGACTCCTCCAGGAAAGACCTTTGTTTCTCCTCGCCAACGCCTCGGAATCCTCAAATGGGGTCACTCCTCCCATCTCGCAGGTCATGCGGGTATCAAGAAATCTGTGCAACTCATCTCCCGCTTCTATTGGTGGCCGACTCTGGAGACGGATGTTGTGGACTTTGTGCGAGCCTGCACTATCTGTGCCCGGGATAAGACTCCTCGCCAGAAGCCCGCTGGTTTTCTTCATCCTCTGCCTGTCCCCGAACAGCCTTGGTCTCTGATTGGTATGGATTTTATTACTGATTTACCCCCTTCCCGTGGCAACACTGTTGTTTGGGTGGTCGTTGATCGATTCTCCAAAATGGCACATTTCATCCCTCTTCCTGGTCTTCCTTCTGCGCCTCAGTTGGCTAAACAATTTTTTGTACACATTTTTCGTCTTCACGGGTTGCCTACGCAGATTGTCTCGGATAGAGGCGTCCAATTCGTGTCTAAATTCTGGAGGGCTCTCTGTAAACAACTCAAGATTAAATTAAATTTTTCTTCTGCATATCATCCCCAGTCCAATGGACAAGTAGAAAGGATTAACCAGATCTTGGGTGATTATTTGCGACATTTTGTTTCCTCCCGCCAGGATGACTGGGCAGATCTCCTCCCATGGGCCGAATTCTCGTATAACTTCAGGGTCTCTGAGTCTTCCTCCAAATCCCCATTTTTCGTGGTGTACGGCCGTCACCCTCTTCCCCCCCTCCCTACTCCCTTGCCCTCTGGTCTGCCCGCTGTGGATGAAATTTCTCGTGACCTTTCCATCATATGGAGAGAGACCCAAAATTCTCTCTTACAGGCTTCATCACGCATGAAGAAGTTCGCGGATAAGAAAAGAAGAGCTCCCCCCGTTTTTTCCCCTGGAGACAAGGTATGGCTCTCCGCTAAATATGTCCGCTTCCGTGTCCCTAGCTACAAGTTGGGACCACGCTATCTTGGTCCTTTCAAAATTTTGTGTCAAATTAATCCTGTCTCTTATAAACTTCTTCTTCCTCCCTCTCTTCGTATCCCTAATGCCTTTCACGTCTCTCTTCTCAAACCACTCATCCTCAACCGTTTTTCTCCCAAATCTGTTCCTCCCACTCCTGTTTCCGGCTCCTCGGACATCTTCTCGGTCAAAGAAATTTTAGCTGCCAAAAAGGTCAGAGGGAAAAAATTTTTTTTAGTGGACTGGGAGGGTTGTGGTCCTGAAGAGAGATCCTGGGAACCTGAGGACAACATCCTAGACAAAAGTCTGCTCCTCAGGTTCTCAGGCTCTAAGAAGAGGGGGAGACCCAAGGGGGGGGTACTGTTACGCCGAGCGCTCCGGGTCCCCGCTCCTCCCCGGAGCGCTCGCTTCACTCTCCCCGCGGCAGCGCTCCGGTCACGTCCTCTGACCCGGGGCGCTGCGATTCCGCTGCCAGCCGGGATGCGATTCGCGATGCGGGTAGCGCCCGCTCGCGATGCGCATCCCGGCTCCCCTACCTGACTCGCTCTCCGTCTGTTCTGTCCCGGCGCGCGCGGCCCCGCTCCCTAGGGCGCGCGCGCGCCGGGTCTCTGCGATTTAAAGGGCCACTGCGCCGCTGATTGGCGCAGTGGTTCCAATTAGTGTGTTCACCTGTGCACTTCCCTATATCACCTCACTTCCCCTGCACTCCCTTGCCGGATCTTGTTGCCTTAGTGCCAGTGAAAGCGTTCCTTGTGTGTTCCTTGCCTGTGTTTCCAGACCTTCTGCCGTTGCCCCTGACTACGATCCTTGCTGCCTGCCCCGACCTTCTGCTACGTCCGACCTTGCTTTTGCCTACTCCCTTGTACCGCGCCTATCTTCAGCAGCCAGAGAGGTGAGCCGTTGCTAGTGGATACGACCTGGTCACTACCGCCGCAGCAAGA
This sequence comes from Hyla sarda, assembly GCF_029499605.1. NCBI lineage: Eukaryota > Metazoa > Chordata > Amphibia > Anura > Hylidae > Hyla > Hyla sarda. The sequence goes on along the minus strand of NC_079191.1, from coordinate 310,608,038 downwards.
CCATCCCGCTTTGCGGCGGGCTCTGGTGAAAACCAGTAGTGGCTTAGAACCGGTCCACTAGCACGGTCCACGCCAATCCCTCTCTGGCACAGAGGATCCACTACCTGCCAGCCGGCATCGTGACAGTGATGGCACAATTGTATTGTTCTTTAGGCAAGTGTAAGTGTATTGAGGCACATTTTTGCCCAAACTGGAAGGATTTAGTGTCCCTTTTAGCGCCTGGTTGAAATATAGCAAACATATTGCACATTACATGGCTTTTTAAATTGAAAGATGTTTCTGTGACTTTTCTTACACAGGCTTAAAAGGGGTTATCCACCATAAGGTGATTTTAGTATGTTCTTGGCAGACAGTAATGGCTTTGTTGTGAGATTGCCATAATACTGTGGCTAGCTTTTTGTGAACTGGTATTTCCTGTTTGAGATTTCTTTTTTCTGCTTACAAATCCCATAATTCCATTTTCCTCCCTCCCACACATCAGCCACCCCACCCATTGAAACATAAATGAGCTGCATCCATTCAAAAGACCTGTGGTTTCAAATCAGTGTGCCTACAGCTGTTGCATTAGTTGCAGATTGATCTCGCTCCCACCAAGCGATCCCTCCACCTATTGAAGCAGACAAGCTCCCTGTCATCAGCTGACTAGTGAGTCAGGTCTGAGCCATATTGCAACCTGGGAAAAATCAACAGTCATTTTGTATGCTGTTAAAAATAAATATTGGTGTGAAAATCACAGAAGAATTGTGAAAACCGTCACACACAGGTACAGACACTATATTATGCACTACACTAACTTTACAGCCCCTGTAGCATAGTCAAATTAAAAAAAATTCCTGGGTGAGTAAGGGTTAATTTACCTATCCTATATTTTTTGGAAGTTATGCTCGAATATAAAGTTGGAACAAGAAGTTTACATACACTTTATAAAAAGACACATATGCCTGTTTTTCTCACTATCTGACATGAAATCAGAATAAACCTTATTGTTTTAGGTCAATTAGGAAATTAGGATTTCCAAAATGATTTATCTTTGCCAAATACCAGAATAATGAGAGAGAGAGAGAGAATTTTTTAAAGAGTACCAGTCATGAAACCATGTCCAAACTTTAAAAACCTCTGTATCATACCTTTCCCTTGCCCCCATTGTGTGAACTCCCGACAGGAGAAAGTGAGCGTTCCTCAGCAGGCGCAATGTCAATGAAGCCGGCAAGAGCTGTGCCTCACCATGCCCTGCACTCACTTTCTGAGTTTGCTCTCCTGTCAGACTTGGAGGAGACCAAACTAACTGTTTGACTTCCACAGGGAACAGAACAGAGCCACCTAGTAGCCTTTTTTTCAATCCCATTAAACAGATATAAAGGTTGAGAATTTTTAACAGCAAGTAAATAGCAAAGTGTCTAATAGTTACATAAGGAACAATATATAAAAAAATTTGTTTAGTGAGAGGTACTTTTTAAGGCATTTTTGTTACTTTCTGCAAAGTCAAAAGTTTACATACATTTCATTAGTATTTGGTAGCATTGCCCTTAAATGGTATGTCTTGGGTCAATCGTTTTGGATATCCTTTCACAATCTTCTCACAATAGTTGGTAGGAATTTTGGCCCATTCCTCCTGACAGAACTGGTATAACTGAGCCATGTTTGTAGTTTGCCTTGCTCACACCTGCCTTTTCAGCTTTGCTCATAAATTTTTAATAGGACTGAGATTAGGGCTTTGTGATGGCTACTCCAAAACATTGACTTTGTTATACTTAAGCCACTTTGTAACCAGTTTGCCAGTATTCTTCGGGTCATTGTCCATTTGGAAGACCCATTACCGCCCAAACTTTAACTTCCTGGTTGATATCTTGAGATGTTGCTTCAGTATTGCCACATAATCTTCTTTTCTCATGATGCCATCTATTTTGTAAAGTGCACCAGTCCCTCCTGCAGAAAAACAACCCCACAACATGATGCGGCCACCCCTGTGTTTCACAGTTGGGACAGTGTTCTTAGGCTTCCAAGCTTCTCCCTTTTTCCTCCAAATGTAACGATGGTCATTATGGACAGACAGTTCAATTTTAGTTTCATCAGACCACAGGAAATGTCTTCAAAAATATAGGTCTTTGTTCCTGTGTGCATTAAAGGGGTACTCTGCTGGAAAACATTTTTTTTTTAATCAACTGGTGCCAGAAAGTTAAACAGATTTGTAAAATACTTCCATTAAAAAATCTTAATCCTTCTAGTACTTCTAAGCTTCAGTATGCTCCACAGGAAGTTCTTTTCTTTTTGAATTTCCTTTCTGTCTGACCACAGTGCTTTCTGCTGACACCATTGTCCATTTTAGGAACTGTCCAGAGTAGGAGCAAATCCCTATAGCAAACCTCTCCTGTTCTGGACAGTTCCTGAAATGGACAGAGGTGTCAGCAAAGAGCACTGTGTCAGACAGAAAGAAAATTCAAAAAGAAAAGCACTTCCTGTGGAGCATATAGCAGCTGATAAGTACCAAAAGGATTAAGATTTTTTAATAAAAGTAATTTACAAATCTTTTTAAATTTCTGTCATCAGTTGAAATTTGTTTTTTCCAGTGGAATACCCCTTTAATATGGCTTTTATGTGTTTATTTTGGAGTAATGGCTTCTTCCTGGCAGAGTGGCCTTTCAGCCCATGTTGACATTTCACTGTGGATAATGACACAATCGTACCAGCTTCCACCAGCATCTTCACAAGGTCTTTTGCTTTTGTTCTTGGTTGATATGCACATGTCGGACCAAAGCATGTTCATCACAGACACACACAGACACAGAAACCATTTCCTTCCTGAGCGATATGTAGGCTGGACATTCCCATCTTGTTTGTATAATTGTGTTTACAGATGAATGAGGCACCTGCAGGTAAATGGAAATTGCACCCAAGGATGATCCAGACTTGTTCAAGTTCACAATTCTCTTCCTGATATCTTGGCTGATTTCTTTAGACTTTCCCATGATGTTACACACAGAAGCAGTGTGTTTCTGGTGTACATTAAAATACATCCACAGGTGTGTCTCTAATTAACTCAGATGGTGCCAATAAACCAGAAGCTTCCAAAGACACAACATCATCATATGGGCTGTCCCATATTGTTTACATGCATAGTAATCCTAGTGTATGTAAACTTTTGACTTTGCATAAAGTAATCAAAGGGCCTTAAAAATTCTCTCTCTCTCTCGTTATTCTTACATTTGGCAAATATAAATTATTTTGGTAACCGTAATTGACCTAAAACTGGTAAGGTTTATTCTGCTATCATGTCAGAGAGTGAAAAAACATGCATGTGTGTCCTTTTAAAACTTCTGGTTTAAACTGTACACACACACACACACATTGGGGGAGATTTATCAAAACCTATGTAGAGGAAGAATGATGCAGTTGTACAGTTGCCCAGAGCAAACAATCAGATTTCTTCTTTCATTTTTAAAGAGACATTTGAAAAAAAAATGAAAGAAGCAAGGTGATTGGTTGCATATAGATGTAGATATATAGATCTAGAACAAAATAGCAGTTCATACGACAGGCAGCTAAAAAACACTTAAAAACATATAGTGGCTAATAGCCCTCAACACCTACCCCTGCAATAAACTTTATATACGTAGGTAACAAGAATGTAGAATACAAAATGCTGCTGGTGTCCTAACTACTAGACAATATACAATGCCTTAAATATTGGTTCATTTGGGGCATTGTATAATGTGCCAAAATTGCCAATAGATATAAAGCATCCACAAAGTGAGCCATGAAGTGCAAGTATATGTGGTGAGGGTGTGATGAGGGCAGATGTTTTTACCATAGGGGCAGATGGCATTAACACCTTGTATTCATGACACCAGGGCATGGTTTAACCTCTGCACCACCCAAAGGTATACCGCTGGATCCTGGGCTAGGCACGGGGCAAATAATGACTCTGATGCCAAGTTACCGAACAATGGCAGCTTTACTGAGGTAGACAGGTGTAATAGTCTTGACAACTCAGTTAGGCCCAAGGAGGTGACCAGTGACTTCAGAGACTCTAGGGTTTGCAGGGACTTATAGTGGATTTGGACAATTTGCTGCAGGCCCACGCTGACTTGATACAGACTGATCTTGACTGACTCGACTAGACTGACTTCACAGACTTCACGCTGTATGTAGCTTACCAGGGGTAAATTGACATTCACCTGTGGGGTAGAGGATTTATGGAAGTGTGGCTGTGTGGTAGGCTTTAGGCCTCCTCAGGACACCAGGCACTCTCTCTCAGGACTTGACCTTGCTGCAGAGTAGAGAACTAATCTCAAAAGACTGAACTAGCTCCTCCCAAGGTTTTTATGGGGGAGACTCTGAGGTCACTCTATAGGTCACATGGTCACTGGTACCTTCCTTGGTTACAACACATGACAACAGTATTTAAAGGCACACAACAATATGTACACATTACATTAGATAACACAGGTGCTTCTTAACTATTTAGGGAACATAGATTAAAGGGGGCCCAGAGGTCACTGAAATAGAGTCCACCTGACAGGGCAGCAACTGTACAGGGGTGCAACTGGGCCACCACATATACAATCAAGTAAGTATGATGCAGAGAACTGTTATGAACTGATATATCAAATACATTTAAGGTACAATGACATGATAACATAGCCAAATAAAAAACCCTAAGAAATAAAGAATGAGGTTAATAGAATACAAACCAAATTTACCTGAACAAAAGGGCAAATGAGGTTGGGGAGAAAAAATGTATCAGACATGTGACCAGTTGCAAGGGGCAAGCGATACTGCGCATTTTGCTGCCTTACATGCCAGCTTCCTCAGGTCTCCTAAAATATGTACGTTTTTTAAAGGGTTTAATACATTTACTTAAAAAAAATATTTGTAGTTAATTAATTTATATTTTTTCCCCAACAGAGTTGGGTAAGGGCTTGTTTTTTGCAGGTCACTTTGTGGTACTATTTTTGGGTATATGTGACATTTTGATCACTTTTTATTTTACTTTACCGAGGTGGGATTAACAAAAAGGATTAAACTTGGCAAGTTTGTTTTTATGACATTCCCTGTGCAGGTTAAATAATGTAATGGTTTTATAGCCCAGATTGATACATATACAATTTATGTGTGTGTGTGTGTGTGTGTGTGTGTGTGTGTGTGTGTGTTTAATAAAGACATCATGTATACAATAAATATATACAAAATGCTGCTGGTGTCCTAACAACTAGATAAAATACAATGCCCCAAATGAACCAATATTTAAGTGCAAATGCAACCCCAATAATGTGCCAAAATTGCCACTGTATATGTATATATATATATATAGCATCCACAAAGTGAAAATGGGGACTGTGTATTTTTATTTATTTTTTATGAATATTTATTGTGGGTCTTTTTTTTTTCCCTCTTTTTCTTTTCATTTTTATTGTACCACAAGGGGACTAGACATATAGCCCAAGCTCAGCCCCAGCCCAGTGTTGTAACTCTAAGTAGTGCTCATTGTCTTGTGAGGTGAAAAAAAAGTGTCTAAAACACATAATAATACTAGAATGATATAGCCATGTGCTTAGCCCTATTGACTAACAGCAGCTGTTGGCCAATATATTTGTGGACAGGTTGCCAACCATAGCTATAGGTTAGTAAAGCATGTTAACCCTTTAATGATGTGGGGTTGTTTTGGGGTTAATGACCGAGCCCCATTTTCAAATAGGACATGTGTCTTTTGATGTGGTAATAACTTTAGAATACTTTTACTGATCAAAGTGATTTTTATTGATACATGGAGCAGTACTATTTTTGCAACACATGCTACCTTTTGATAATTTGCATTCCACTTTTTGCAGGAAAGGTCACCAAAATTAGCAATTCTTGTGCTATATGTTTCTTTTTCTTTTTTTTTTTTATGGAGTTCACTATGCAGAATAAATAACATGGTTGTTTAATAGTACAAGTTGCTACACACTTGACAATACCTATTATGTATAGGTTTAGGTTTGTTGTTTTTTTATGATAATATAGGGCTTTATTTGGAAAGTGGAATTTATTTATTTTATTTTTACACTTTATTTATTGAAAAACTTTTTATTTTGATATGTTTTTGCTGTTATAATATACTGGAGTATATCTGTACTGTTCACCTGTGAGACTCAGCCTATGGTTGGACTTCACAGGCTTCTATACTTGGCAGACAGAAGGCCATCATCTGGCCACCTGCTGCCATGGCAGCCATTGGGACCCCGCGATTGCATTGTGGAGTTGCCAATGAAGTACAGGGGAAGCTCTCTTTAATGATTAAAAAGTTTATGGTAAAAAAAATTATCCATGGCCAAGATGTTCTTTTTCACTAGGTATTGTTATGATGGCTGTTCAGCTGTTTTTGTGTGAACCAGGGCATAGAGCTAGGTATTTGTTCTTCAAAAATATTCCTCAAAATATTCTTAGGGTTATGTAAGGTTTACAATATTACAGTACTATGAGGAAAAGTGAGCCATGTGCTAATTCCTTTCTTGGATACTAAACATATATAGCTTAAAATGCCTCAACATTTTAATCATCTCAAGAGACAAAGAAAACATATACATATGGAGCTAAAAGTGCACATCTGGTGGATCACTATGTGCTGAGGAGAATATCGTAACTTTTATTGGTTATTTCTGATAATGCTGAATGAGCTAGTTTTTGGCTGTTATACATTCCAGCACATACATACTCTTTATGGCTTTCTTCATCACCAAAGTCTGCAAGTCTAAAAACAAGCACACCAACTTTTTAGAAATTTGAATCTTTAAAAACCATAAATTCTAATAGATGACTAATATTTGACATATTTTGGAGAGAATTTCTATGTTGCCTATGTGCAACAATATCAAATGCCCTATTTTCCTGCCAGACTTCCAAAATAGGAGGTTGTCCAAGCTTTTAGGTGTAGCCAAAGCAATTCTCACGACACTTGCATATGTGGACTGTCACTGATGACACTTGATCAATTAGAAAGTAAAATAAACTAATTAAAACACAATAGTCACACATAAACAGGTTATCTCAGTATATGGCTGGAATCACATACCTCATAAAAATTACACCGTGGAACCAGCCAAAAAGTCTGTTCCAGAATTCTCAATAAAATGTGTTACGGTATATGCAGATTACTTTGTATTTTTTTGTGGATTTTACTCAATGTATTGCATTACTACATACCGTAGAAACATACCATAAAAAGACCATGGGGTCCAGCCAGTCTGTACTATTTGCTTTTTACTCATATCTTATGATAAATTTATGTTTATTCCAGGGAGGTTTAAATTTGCTTACTGTGGGCTTAACAACCTCATATGCCACAAGTTTGTTTCAAGTATCTACTGCTCTTTTTAGTAAATCAGAAATATTGAAATATTCTAGTAGACTGAAAGGAGGTTTCTTTCTCAACCAGAAGACTTTTGGACGAATGACCAAGTGATCTGTTTTCATTTTTACAACATCACTTTTGTGAGAAACATTTTTGATGCATTTTGAAGTATATATATTGTATTCATTAGCTTCTATTACTATTTGTACGAGGAAACAAAAGAATAGCAAGTTCATCAATGTACCTTGCATTTTATACCTGCTGTTTACCATGCAGGAAAAATAACCCCTTAACCCCATGAGGACCCAGCACATTTTTACCTTAAGGACCCGAGCATTTTTTGCACATCTGACCACTGTCATTTTAAGCATTAATAACTCTGAGATGCTTTTACTTTTCATTCTGATTTAGAGATTGCTTTTTCATGACATATTCTACTTTATGTTAGTGGTAAATTTTCGTCGATACTTGCATCATTTCTTGGTGAAAAATTCAAAAATGTGTTTAAAAATGTGAACATTTTGCATTTTTTTAAATTTGAAACTCTCTGCTTATAAGGAAAATGGACATCGCAAATATATTATATATTGATTCACATATACAATATGTCTACTTTATGTTTTCATCATAAAGTTTACATATTTTTACTTTTGGAAGACATCAGAGGGCTTCAAATTTCAGCAGCAATTTTCCAATTTTTCAGAACATTTTCAAAATCTGAATTTTTCAGGGACCAGTTCAGTTTTGAAGTGGATTTGAGGGGCCTTCATATTAGAAATACCCCATAAATGAACCCATTATAGAAACTGCACCCCTCAAAGTATTCAAAATGACATTCAGAAAGTGTGTTAACCCTTTAGATGTTTCACAGGAATAGCAGCAAAGTGAAGGAGAAAATTAAAAATTTTTACACTCGCATGTTCTTGGAGACCCAGTTTATGAATTTTTACAAGAGGTAAAAGGAGAGAAATCTCCTCAAAATGTGTAACCTAATTTCTCTCGAGTAAGGAAATACCTCATATGTGTATGTAAAGTGTTCGGTGGGTGCAATAGAGGGCTCAGAAGGGAAGGAGCAAAATTTTTTCTGAAATGGTTTTTGGAGGCATGTCACATTTAGGAAGCCTCTAAAGTGCAAGAACAGCAGAAAACCCAGCACATGGCATACTATTTTTGAAATTACACCCCTCATGGAACGTAACAAGGGGTACAGTGAGCCTTAACACCCCACAGGTATTTGACAACTTTTCATTAAAGTTAGATGTGTAAATTATTTTTTTTTTTACATTTTTTAAATTTTTACAAGGGGAAATAGGAGAAAATGCCCCACAAAATTTGTAACCCCATCTCTTCTGGGTATGGAAATACCCCATGTGTGAACGTCAAGTGCACTGCGGGTGCACTACAATGCTCAGAAGAGGAGTCACATTTGGCTTTTGGAAAGCAATTTTTTCTGAAATGGTTTTTGGGGGGCATGTCGCATTTAGGAAGCCCCTATGCTGCCAGAACAGCAGAAAAAAAAATCCCACGTGGCATACTATTTTGGAAACTAAACCCCTCAAGGAATGTAACAAGGGGTACAGTGAGCCTTAGCTCCAGGCTCAAGTACTGCAGGAACTCATGGGAACAGAGTTCCTGCACTGTTTCCACAGCAGGACACAGTTCCCATTTGCAGGAGTCTGCAGGACCAGCCCTTAAAGAGGTACTCTGCCCCTAGACATCTTATCGCCTATCCAAAGTATAGGGGATAAGATGTCTGATCGTGGGGGTCCTGCTGCTGGGGACCCCCACAATCTCGGCTGCGGCACCCCAGACATCCAGTGCACGGAGCGAGCTTTGCTTTGTCCCAGATGACTGGTGATGCGGGGCAGAGGCTCGTGACGTCACAGTAATACCCCCTCAATACAATTCTATGGAAGGGGGCGTGACGGCCGTCATGCCCCTCCTATAGACCTGCACTTACAGTGCTGCACCCAACGCTCTAAATGAAAGCAAGGTGCAGCAATGAGGACGTGGGGGTCCCCAGTGTGGGGACCCCCGGGATCAAACATCTTATCCCCTATCCTTTGGATAGGGTATAAGATGTCTAGTACCCCTTTAACCCCTTAAGGACGCAGGACGTAAATGTAAGTCCTGGTGCGGTGGTACTTAACGCACCAGGACGTACATTTACGTCCTGTGCATAACTGCGGGCATCGGAGCGATGCCCGTGTCATGCGCGGCTGATCCCGGCTGCTGATCGCAGCCAGGGTCCCGCCGGCAATGGCCGACGCCCGCGATCTCGCGGGCGTCCGCCATTAAACCCTCAGGTGCCGGGATCAATACAGATCCCGGCATCTGCGGCAATGCGCGATTTGAATGAATGATCGGATCGCCCGCAGCGCTGCTGCGGGGATCCGATCATTCAGAACACCGCACGGAGGTCCCCTCACCTTCCTCCGTCCGGGCGTCTCCTGCTCTGGTCTGTGATCGAGCAGACCAGAGCAGAAGATAGCCGATAACACTGATCTGTTCTATGTCCTATACATAGAACAGATCAGTATTAGCAATCATGGTATTGCTATGAATAGTCCCCTATGGGGACTATTTAAGTGTAAGAAAAAAATTAAAAAAATGTAAAAGTAAAAAAAAGGGAAAAATCCCCTCCCCCAATAAAAAAGTAAAACGTCCGTTTTTTCCTATTTTACCCCCAAAAAGCGTAAAAAATAAATTTTATAGACATATTTGGTATCGCCGCGTGCCTAAATGCCCGAACTATTAAAATAAAATGTTAATGATCCCGTACGGTGAACGGCGTGAACAAAAAAAAAAAAGTCCAAAATTGCTACTTTTTTTTATACATTTTATTTTTAAAAAATTATAAAAAATGTATTAAAAGTTTTTTATATACAAATGTGGTATCAAAAAGTACAGATCATGGCACAAAAAATGAGCCCCCATACCGCCGCTTATACAGAAAAATAAAAAAGTTAGAGGTCATCAAAATAAAGGGATTATAAACATACTAATTTGGTTAAAAAGTTTGTGATTTTTTTTAAGCGCAACAATAATAGAAAAGTATGTAATAATGGGTATCATTTTAATCATATTGACCCTCAGAATAAAGAACACACGTCATTTTTACCATAAATTGTACGGCGTGAAAACGAAACCTTCCAAAATTAGCAAAATTGCGTTTTTCGTTTTAATTTCCCCACAAAAATAGTGTTATTTGGTTGTGCCATACATTTTATGATATAATGAGTTATGTCATTACAAAAAACAAGCCCTCATACTAGTCTGTGGATGAAAATATAAAAGAGTTATGATTTTTAGAAGGCAAGGAGGAAAAAATTAAAACGTAAAAATTTAATTGTCTGAGTCCTTAAGGCCAAAATGGGGTTAAGTGGAAATCTTGGGTGAGTTCCCACACTTTTTTTCCCAGGACTTGTCCCCAGCTTAGCACCCTTAAGTCCTCTGACTTTTTGTTAAATTCGGATGTGTAAATGAAAAACATTTTTTTTCACAAAAATGCATTTTTTTCCCAAATTTACAATTTTTACAACCGTTTCTTCTGAGTATGGAAACATCCCATGTGTGGATGTAAAGTGCTCTGTGGGTGAACTAAAATGTTCAGAAGAGAAGGAGCACCATTGGCCTGTTGGAGAGAGAATTTGGCTGGAATTCAAGTCGGGAGCCATGTGCGTTTACAAAGCCCCCATGGTGCCAGAACAGAGGACCCTCCCACATGTTACCCTTTTTCGGAAACTACACCCCTCTCATGGAATGTAATAAGGGGTTCAGTGATCATTTACACTCAACTGACGTTTGACAGACTTTTGGAACATTGGGCTGTGCAAATGAAAAATTACATTTTTCAATTTTATGGAGCACTGTTACAAAAACCTGTCATACACCAGAGGGGTGTAAATGCTCACTACACCCCTTATTACATTCCGTGAGGGATGTAGTTTACAAAATGGGGTGTGGGGGTGTTCCCCTGCTCTCGCCCCATGGGAGCTTTGTAAAAGCACATGGCCTTCAATTCCAGCCAAATTCTCTCTCCAAAAGCCCAATGGTGCTCCTTCTCTTCTGAGCACTGAAGTGCGCCAGCAGAACACTTTAAGTCCACACATGAGGTATTTATATACTCAGAAGAAATGGTATTACAAATTATGGGGAGCTTTATTCCTATTACCCCTTGTGAAAATGAAAAATTTGGGACAACACCAGCATTTTAGTGAAAAAATAAAATTTTTACATTTTCATGTCCAGGTAAAATTCTTTAAACACCTGTGGGATGTAAAGGCTCACTATACACCTTTTTATGTTCCGTGAGGGGTGTAGTTTCCAAAATGTGGTCACATATGGGTGTTTTTTTGTGTTTATGTCAGAAGAGTTGTAACGATCAGCCCCCCCCCCCCCCCTGTGCAAATCACCTCAAATGTACATGGCGCACTCACTCCTGAGCTTTGTTGTGCGCCCGAAGAGCATTTTACGTCCACATATGGGGTATTTCCATACTCAGGAGAAATTGCGTTACAAATTTTGGGGGTCTTTTTTTCCTTTTACCTCTTGTGAAAATGAAAAGAATGGGGCAACACCATCATGTTAGTGTAAAAAAAATTATTTTATTACAATAACATGCTGAAGTAGACCCCAACTTTACCTTTTCATAAGGGGTGAAAGGAGAAAAACTCAAAAATTTGTTAGGCAATTTCTCCCAAGTTCGGAAAAACCCCATATGTGATCCTAAACGCCTAAACGGTTGCCTTGAAATACGACAGGGCTCCGAAGTGAGAGAGCGCCATGCGCATTTGCAGCCTTAATTAGGGATTTGCATAGGGGTGGACATAGGGGTATTCTTACGCCAGTGATTCCCAAACAGGGTGCCTCAAGCTGTTGCAAAACTCCCAGCATGCCTGGACAGTCAATGGCTGTCAGGCAATATTGGGAGTTGCTGTTTTGCAAAAGCTGGAGGCTCCGTTTTGGAAACACTGCCATACCAGACGTTTTCATTTTTATTGGGGGGGGGGGGGGGGGGGTGTAGGGGACTGTGTAGGGGTATATGTAGTGTTAATTTTTATTACTTTTTACTATATGTTAGTGTAGTGTTTTTAGGGTACATTCACACATGCTGGGGTTCACAGCGAATTTTCTGCTGGGAGCCTGAGCTGCAGCTGAAAATTTGCTGCATCTCAAACTTGCAGCGAGAAACTCGCTGTGAACCCCCGCACATTTGATGTACCCTGTACATTCACATGGGGGGGGGGGGGGGGGGCAAACCTCCAGCTGTTGCAAAACTACTACTCCCAGCATGCCCTTTGGCTTGTTGCATGCTGGGGGATGTAGTTATGCAACAGCTGGAGGCACACTGGTTGCAGAACACTGAAAGTTTGTTACTTAACTCAGTGTTTCGCAACCAGTGTGCCTCCAACTGTTGCAAAAATACAAATCCCAGCATGTTCGCTCGGTCAATGCATGCTGGGAGTTGTAGTTTGCAACAGATGTAGCACACTGGTTGTGAAACACTGAGGTAACAAACTCTCAGTGTTTTGCAACCAGTGTCTTCAGCTGTTGCAAAAACTACAACTCTTAGCATGCAGTAACAGCCGAAGGGCATGCTGAGCGTTGTAGTTTTGCAACAGCTGGAGGCACACTACTACAGCTCCCAGCATGCCTTTGGCTGTCCATGCATGGTGGGAGTGGTAGTTATGCAACAGCTGGAGGCACAAATTTTCATAATTACATAACTACAACTCCCAGCATGCCCAGACAGCCAAAGGGCATGCTGGGAGTTGCAGTTGTGCCTCCAGCTGTTGCAAAACTACAGCTCCCAGCATGCCTTTGGCTGTCCATGCATGGTGGGAGTTGTAGTTATGCAACAGCGGGAGGCACCATTTTTCATAACTACATAACTACAACTCCCAGCATGCCCAGACAGCCAAAGGGCATGCTGGGAGTTGCAGTTGTGCCCCCAGCTGTTGCAAAACTACAGCTCCCAGCATGCCTTTGGCTGTCCATGCATGGTGGGAGTTGTAGTTATGCAACAGCGGGAGGCACAATTTTTCATAACTACATAACTACAACTCCCAGCATGCCCAGACAGCCAAAGGGCATGCTGGGAGTTGCAGTTGTGCCTCTAGCTGTTGCAAAATTACAACTCCCAGCATGCCCTTTGGCTGTGCATGCTGGGAGTTGTTGCTAGGCAACAGCAGGAGGCAAACAGCGCTTACCTCCTGCTGTTAGATCCCTCCACCGAAGACCGCCGGGACTGCCGCTGCTGGGGACCACACCATCGCCACTCGAGACTGCCACCACACCGGACCCCAGGTAAGCCTCCCCACACCCCCCCACCGCCGATCACCCCCTCGGTCCACCGCCGAGCCTCGCCGATGCCGCCCAGCAGGACCAGGGCCAGATTAAGGCTGCTTGGAGGACGGAACACTTTAGTATGATGGGGCCCCCCTTCCCCGAAAATAAGCCAATGCCGACACGGGTACATCCCTAAACCTCAACCTTTCTGTGAATGTTTTCAATGATGACAATTAAAGGATAGGGGATAAGATGTCAGATCGCCTGGGTCCCGCTGCTGGGGACCCCCGGGATCTCCGCTGCGGCACCACGCTATCATTACTGCACAGAACAGGCACGCTCTGTGCGTAATGACCTGTGATACAGGGGCTGGAGCATCTTGACAAAACGGCCCCCCCCTCATGATGTCCTGGCACACCCCCTTAATGCAAGTCTATGGGAGGGGGCGTGATTGAGGGGCGGACCATGATCTCACGAGGGGGCGGAGCCGTGACGTAATGATGCTCCGGCCCCTGTATTGCTCGTCATTACACACAGAGCGAGTTTGCTCTGTGCAGTAATGATAGTGGGGTGCCGCAGCGGAGATCCCGGGGGTCCCCAGCAGCGGGACCCTGGCGATCTGACATCTTATCCCCTATCCTTTGGATAGGGGATAAGATGCTAGGGGCGGAGTACCCCTTTAATAAGCCTTCACATAGGCCTGGGCATTTCAGACTATGCAGCGCATTTTTTTTTTGGTGGGGGTCCATCTGCTGGGACCCCCATCAATTACCTCAGTTCCAGTGGCTTTCCACCTACTGAAAATCTACAACTCCCATAATGTCTTGAGAGCCTTAGGCATCATAGAAGTTGTAGTTTTACAACAGTTGGAAAGCCACAGATTGGGGTACAATTTCACTCATGATCACTTAGTCAAAAAGAATACACAATGATATAATGGCTCACAGGTTATGTTTTCTCTGTTTTCCTCCATTTTCTCCTTCAACCAGTCCAGATGGGGTGGCGACTTCCAGCTACATCTTCCTCTGCAAAGTGTGATGCCCAGACATCATTGGTTTCTCACTTTGTCAGCAGATCCTTATCCTGTATATGAAAAAATAATCAATATGAGCCTGTTAGACACTGTGGACCCTGAATATAACGCTGCCAAACACTAAGCCCGTGAAAATACTGCCACACACTGTTTCTTCACAGTTTGGCTGAATCCCACCCCTCTACTGTCCTCCTCCAGACCCCTTTGTTCCCTCCTCCAGATCCCTGTCTTCTCCTCCCTGACCCCTCAGTCACCCCAGACCCTTCAGTCACTTGAAATGCCTTAGTCCTCCTTCAAACCCCTATGTCCGCTCCTCCCCCAACCCCTCAGTCACCCCAGACCCCCGAGTCCTCCTACAGATCCCTCAGTCCCCCCCAGTCCTCCTCAAGACCCCTCTTTTCCCTCCTCTACCAACCTCTCAGTCACCCCCAGACTTCTCAATACTCCTACAGATCCCTCAGTCACCCCTAGAACCCTACATCATCACCCATCCTCCTCCAGATCCCTCTCTTCCCTCCTTCACCAACCCCTCAGTCCTCTTCCAGAGATCCTCATCACAGCACACATACTGAACACATTACATACTGTACACGCATTATATAAACGCACAGCACACATACTGCACACATTACATACTGTGCACGCATTATATACACACACAGCACACATTCTGCACACATTACATACTGTACATGCATTATATAAACACACAGCACACATACTGCACACATTACATACTGTACATGCATTATATAAACACAAAGCACACATACTGCACACATTACATACTGTACATGCATTATATACACACACAGCACACATACTGCACACATTACATACTGTACATGCATTATATAAACACACAGCACACATACTGCACACATTACATACTGTACATGCATTATATAAACACAAAGCACACATACTGCACACATTACATACTGTACATGCGTTATATACACACACAGCACAGATACTGCACGCATTACATACTGTACATGCATTATATACACACACAGCGCACATACTGCACGCATTACATACTGCACATGCTTAATATACAAACACAGCACACATACTGCACACATTATGTACTGTACATGCATTATATACACACACAGCACACATACTGCACACATTACATACTGTACATGCATTATATACACACACAGCACACATACTGTACACATTACATACTGTACATGAATGCTTCATACACACACATAGAATAGATCAGTGTTTCCCAACCAGTGAGCCTTCGGCTGTTGAAAAACTACAACTCCCAACATGCCCAGACAGCCTTTGGCTTTGGCATTTGGTATAGATACAAACATAGGGGGGAATTTATCATTGTATATAGAGCTGTTTTGTGTCAATTTTTTTGCGCAAGTGTTTTTTTGCGGGTTTTTTTGCACAAATTTTGATAGAATTTTTCATCCCCTTGTCTACAGTTAAGTTAGAGGAAATTTACTTACTGTTTTTTTTTTGCTCAAAAAAAATGTGCAAACGGCTTTTTTCTTGCGCAAAAATACACCACCTCGGAGGACATGTACCAAAGTGTCTATTTTGGTACAGTAAGTACTGCTACTCCCATCATGGGACAGACTCTGCTCATGATGGGAGTTGTAGTCCAGGGGTTGAGTCATTCTGCAGAGACCTGCTGCTATCCGCATTTATTAACTGTAAAATCCGGCGGTACATGCGGCTACACTGCGCTGCCGCCGACTCCTATAAACACTGTCATAATTCATAATCCCCACCACCGAGACTAGGGAGCTCTTATTGGTGAAAAGCTATCCACCAATCAGAGCTCCTGTCTCCCGGCGGCTGGGATTATGAATTATAAGAACTGTATATAGGAGCCCGCGGGCAGCGCAGTGTAGACGCTTGTATAGTTAATAAATGCGGATCACAGCAGGTCTCTGGAGAATGATCTGCTGCGATCTGCCCCCCTGCCCTTGGACTACTACTCCCATCATGGGACAGAGTCTGTCCCATGATGGGAGTAGTTGTAGTACCACGGCGCTGCTGAGGGATGGCACTTGCACATCCCCCGACTGCGGGACTTTTAGAACTACTACTCCCATCATGGACAGACTCTGCCCATGATGGGAGTGGTAGTCCAGGGGCTGAGGTGCAGATCGCAGCAGATCGTTCTCCAGAGACCCGCATTTATTAACTGTAAAAGCCGGCGGTACATGCTACAACACTGCGCTGCCACTGGCTTCTATATACACTGTCATAATTCATAATCCCCGCCGGGAGAGGGGAGCACTGATTGGTCAATAGCTATTCACCAATCAGAGCTCCCGTCTCCCGGCGGGGATTATGAATTATTACAGTGTATATAGAAGCCGGCGGCAGCGTGATGTAGCTGCATGTACAGCCAGCTTTTTAATTTAAACGCGGATCGCAGCAGATCATTCTCTGGAGATCTGCTGCGATCCGCATTTATTAACTATATGTGAGGAGAAACTGTGTCCCCATCTTCCTGATGGAGGGTAGCGAGCTATGGAGTGAGAGGGAGTTGGCTGCAAGCAGAAAACTGTGTCCCTATGCGGAGGGTCACATTCTGCTACAGGGCACAGTTTTCTTTATTACTCCTGCGGTACATGCGTCTCCACTGCGCGGTCGGCTTCTATATACACTGTAATAAATCATAATCCCCGCCGGAACACGGGAGCTCTGATTGGTGGATAGCTAATTGACCAATCAGAGCTCCCCTCTTCCGGTGGCGGGGATTATGAATTATGACAGCTGTATATAGAAGCTGGTGGAAGCGCAGTGTAGCCGCATGTACCGCCGGCTTTTACAGTTAATAAATGCGGACCGCAGCGGGTCTCTTCAGAATGACCCAGTGTGATCTGCACCTCAACCCCTGGACTACAACTCCCATCATGGGCAGAGTCTGTCTGTTATGGGAGTAGTAGTTCTAAAAGTTCCACAGCCGGGGGATGTGCAAGTGCCATTCCTCAGCAGCCTGCTGTACTACAACTACTCCCATCATAGGACAGACTCTGTCCCATGATAGGAGTAGTAGTCCAAGGGCAGAGGGGCAGATCTCTGTTCACATTATGCGTTTTGCATAATGGGAACAGAGCCTTTCTGGCAGTGTGTTCCCAAACAGGGAGACTCCAGCTGTTGCTTAACTACAGCCCCCCATGATGGGAGTTGTAGTTTAGCAACAATTGGAGGCTCCCTGCTTAGGAACACACTGCATTATGTGCATTCTTCCCAGGGGAGAGCGCAAAAAATGTACTAACCCATATATCTTGTTTTTCTTTTCTTCTCATTTCAGATACGTGAATGCGGAGGACTATGACAGATTCGGTGGACTATGACGATGACCAGCGTTTTTTTTTTATTTCAATAAAATTGTTAACGAGGGCTGTGGGGGAGTGTTTTTTATTAAATAAAAAAAAATTTCAATGTGTCTGTGTTTTTTATATATATTATTTTTATAATTGAATTTTCAGGGATAGTAGTGGAAGCTGTCTTATAGACAGAATCATTACTAAGCCGGAGCTTAGCACTAGCCCCAAAATCAGCTAACGCTAACCTTTAATTATTACATCAGTACCCACCGCCACAGGGGTGCCGGGAAGAGCTGGCACTAACAGGCCCAGAGTATCAAAAATGGCGCTCCTGGGCCTAGGCGGTAACAGGCTGGCATTATTTAGGCTGGGGAAGGTTACAATGGTCCTCGCCCACCCTGGTAACGTCAGGCTGTTGCTGCTTGGTTGGTATCTGGCTGATTCTGAAAATAGGGGGAACCCTATGCGTTTTTTTTATTATAAATAAATAAATAAAAATGCATAGGGTTCCCCCTATTTTCAGTATCAGCCAGATACCAACCAAGCAGAAACAGCCTGACATTACCAGGGTAGGTGAGGACCATTTTTACTGGCCCTCCCCAGACTAAATAACGCCAGCCTGTTACCGCCTAGGCCCAGGAGCACCATTTTTGACACTCTGGGCATGTTGGTATCGGCTCTTCCCGGCACCCCTGTGGCGGTGGGTACCAGGGTAATAATTGGGGGTTAGTGCTAGCTGTTTTGGAGCTAACGCTAACCCCCAGCTTAGTAATGGATTCTGTCTACAAGATGGCTTCCACTACTAAGTCTGAAAATTCAATTATAAAAAACACAACACATTGAAAAAATATTTTATTTAAAAAAACACTCCCCCCACAGCCCTCGTTAACCCTTTTATTGACATTTAAAACAACCGCTGTTCATTGTCGCAATTCACCAAATCTGACATAGTCCTCCGCATTCACGTATCTAAATTTTGAAGAAGAAGAAACAAAAAAAGCTTAGTACATTTTTTTGTCTCCACACACCAGCAAAAACGCAAAAAAAAAAATGCAAGAAAAACTGACAAAATGCCGGAAAAAGTTCAGACAGTTTTTCTGGCATTTTTGCTGATGGACAAAAAACCTCAACAAAATCCCTACGTCCACTTTTCCTGTGAGGTAGAGAAGGAGTGCACGGTAGAGCGAGGGAGAGCGTTTCTATATTTGCACAAGATTTATCAAAGGAGTGTACAGCCTTAGTAAATTCTGAGCAAGAGTGTACAATAGACAAGCAGTGTAAAGGGGTAGAACTCTGTCTACAAAAGACAAATAATGATAAATCTCCCCCATACACTTTATATATAGTCATCTACAGTAGTAACGCACAGGCACATTACATAGATATACACATATGTACACATACATATATATCCACACACACACATGCCTATACGCATGTATACATGCAGGAACACCTACTTTGCTCTCCTTTCCTCACAGCCAGCTCTGTGCTCTTTCCTCCCCCTCCCCCTCCTCCTGCTCAGATGGCTGAAGGCTGAGAGAAGAGTCCAGGGTGTGCTTGTAGTGAGGTGAAAAGAACTCCAAAGCTGCAAATGAATTTATTTAAAAAAAATGTCAGACTTCCGGGGCCCTCTTGTTCGACTGGGTGCCGGAGCACCATTGTTAATCTGGCCCTGAGCAGGACCGGTAATAGGTTGGTCGGTCCGGCCAACTAATCAGGCCGATCGTGAGGTGGCACCGGTGCCACCTCACACCTGCTGTGCAAGGGTGATTGGTGCAGACTCGGATTGCACCAATTACCCTTTTTTTCCGGGTCACCGGGTCACTGGACCCCCAGGCATTTGCATGGGATGCCTGCTGAATAATTTCAGCAGGCATCCCATTCCGGCCCCCGCCGGCGGGGGCCCAAATTCCCACCCTGGGTCCTTAAGTACCAGGGCATCAGGGCCTACTTGTACGCCATGGGTCCTTATGTGGTTAAAGGGTTACTCCGATGGAAAACATTTTTTTTTCATGTCAACAGGCTCCAGAAAGTTAAGCAGATTTGTAAATGACTTCTATTAAAAAAAAATGTAATCCTTCCAGTACTTATCAGCTGCTGTATGCTCCAGAGGAAGTTGTATAGTTCTTCTCTGTCTGACCACTGTACTCTCTGCTGACACCTCTGTTTGTGTCAGGAACTGTCCAGAGCAAATCCCCATAGCAAACCTCTCCTGCTCTGGACAATTCCTGACATGGACAGAGGTGTCAGCAAAGAGCACTGTGGTCAGACAGAAAACAACAACTCAACTTCCTCTGTAGTATACAGGAGCTGATAAGTACTGGAAGAATTAATATTTTTAATAGAAGTAATTTACAAATCTGATTAACTTTCTGGTACCAGTTGATTTTAAAAAAAAAATTGTGTTCCACTGAAGAACCCCTTTAACCTGTCCAGGACCAATGGCATACCTGTAAGTCCCGATCCCTTTAACAAGGTTTAAACTGTTCTCACAAGCAGAGAACAGGGGCATCCAGGACCCATGGATAATGCCGGGCACCGCCGATCGGGCCGATGCCCGGCATTAACCCTTTAGACGCCGCAATCAAAGTTGATTGCAGCATTTAAAAAGAAAGTGAAACTGTCCCGGCAGCTCAGTGGAGCTGAACGGGACTATGGCGACATAATCACGATGTCCCAATCAGCTTACCGGAGGACGAGAGGGTCCTCACCTGCCTCTCCGTCATTTGATCGGCGATCTACTGCTTCAAGCCCTCTGTGGGGGATAAAAAAAAATAAGTGTAAAAAAATAAAGTTAATAAAAGTGAATTAACCCCTTCCCTATTAAAAGTTTAAATCACCCCCATTTCCCATTTTTTAAAATAAAATAATGTAATAAAAGTAATCATACAGTATGTGGCACCGCTGCATGCATAAATGTCCGAACTATTAAAATATAAGGTTAGCAAAACCGCAAGATCGATGGCGTACACATAAAAAAATACCAAAGTCTGAAATTGTGCATTTTTTGTCACTTCATATACCATAAAAAAATTAATAAAAATCGATCAAAAACTCCCATCAAGGGGGGGCTTGGCCTGAACGCTGTGCTGAGCGGACGCATGCTGTAGAAGCTCCGCATTGAACCCGTGTTTCCTAGCATCCTGCCTCCATCCTGGACCCCAGAATCCTACCCCAGAGGCTCCAGAACCGCAGTGGATCGCTGGGCTCCATTATGCCAGCCAACAAAAGCGGTGCAGCAGCTGCCCGGACCAAGATGGCGCCGATTCCTCTCCTGCTGCTCTTAATGGCGCTCCGGCTGGCTCCGGCTCTCCGGCTCTCTCCACCTTCTCAGCTACATCGGGAGAGCCGACTCTTAGAGACGTCTCTGCACAACTACTGGCGGCTATCACCATGTGTAAAACCTCCCTCACGGGTATGCTAGAGGAGGTGAAGGTAGACATAGGCCTGTTACGGCAAGACCTCCACAACCTCCGAGACCGGGTGAGACAGGCTGAAGACCGCATCTCTTCTGGGGAGGACTCGGTGGCGCCCTTACCTGCTGCTATTACTGACCTGGAGCGCACTGCATCACAGTGGCGGGAGAAGGCCGACAACTTGGAGAATCGGCTGAGGAGGAGCAATCTCCGTATTGTAGGCCTCCCAGAATGCTTGGAGGGCCAAGATCCCGGCTCTTTTGTGGAGAAATGGCTTCGGGAGCTCCTGCAGGACGCTCCCTTCACCACGACCTTTGCTGTAGAACGGGCTTATCGTTTGCCGACTCACCCTCTCCCACCTGGGGCTCCTCCGAGACCGCTGCTGACCAGAATGCTTAACTGCAATGATCGGGATATTGCCTTGCAACTGCTGCGTCATCTGCCTGAACTCACCTTCAATGGCTCCCCGGTGTCTATCTTTCCCGAATTCTCCCATGTATCCTTATTCTTTATTAACACGGATCCCCCCCCCGTATTGTACATTGTTACTAGGCCTTAGGCCTATGGCCTTATTCATACTGCATTTGTTTTATGTTCCTTTGTTTTGTCCTTGTCTTTTGTTTGTTGTTTGTCCAGTTGTATGTTGGTTCTGGTCTGACTGTCCGTACTTCTGTGCTTTCCTTCCCCGCCCTACTTTTCCACTTTTTCTCCATTCCCTCCTTACCCTCTTGCTCTGGCTCCTTATTTTCACTTTGTCTGTTTCTACTCGCTGATTCTCTGATCTCACCTATGGCGACCGTTAGATGCCTATCGTGGAACGTGAGGGGTCTTGGCTGCCCACGTAAGCGCTCTCTGCTCTATGCGACTATTCGTAAGTACCAACCTTCCATAGTTTGTTTACAGGAGATGCACCTGATTGCTTCTAATACCCAGTGGCTATCCCGCTCATGGGTACAATGGACATTGCATTCATGCCACACTTCACATTCTAGGGGGGTCTCCTTCATGATACACAAGTCCCTGAGGTGGGAGGTGAGACACACGGAGGTTGATCCCGAGGGTAGATTTGTGTTCATCTCCTCCCTCGTCGATAATTTATACCTTACACTCTCTTGGGCATATATATCCCTCCCCCTGACGCTCTGTCGGTTTTACATCAGGCTGCGGTTTTTCCTGCTTCCTTCCCTGGGGCTAAAGTTATTTGCATGGGTGACTTTAATGATGTGCTGGATCTGGCTATGGATAGGCGGGAGAGTGGTGCTGTCGCCACTCCCTCTTTTACCCCGTTGCATGCTTCGGGAGCTGGGATGTAGGGACATTTTTAGACATATGTACCCCAGTGCACGCACATATTCCTGTCAGGCTGCCAGTAATAACTCCCTCTCCCGCATCGATATGATCTTTGGGAGTCTGTCTGTACTCCCTCTAGTACAAGCTATAGCTTACGTGACCCGAGGGGTTTCTGACCACTCCCCCCTGTTGTTGACATTACTGGTTCCTGGCCCCCCTACTGTCAACAACTGGAGACTAAACCCCTACTGGTTGTCCTTGTTTGGCCCCCATGACGGTATCCCCGTTCACCTGTCTATGTTCTTCACTGACCACAGGGACGCGAGTGATCGTTTGCTGGTGTGGGAGACGACCAAGGCATTTCTATGGGGGTGTTTGCAATCCGCCATTTCCTACATTAACCGAGAGGCAATGAGGGAAGAGTCTGAGCTGGGGGATCGCTGTGCTGAGCTGGAGAGGATAAATATTTTTTATTTTTTTTGTGTCAAACATATCAAGTTTATTGAGATAGCAAGAAGCACATGGATATATAACATATGAATTAATCGGGATGCAACCCGAAGCAAGTATAGGTCAAATGAAGGCATCAAAAGTAAAACACATAAAAAAACAAGAACAATTGTGGGTCTGGGATCAGTATCTAAAGTCTGATCAGCAAAGCATCAATAACAAGCAAAATAAAGGCACAGTATAGTTGCGTGACTATGATAAGGACAATGAGTAAAACACGTCAGGGCAATAAGAGGAAGACTGCCAGGGTGAATACACCCTATTATAATTATCAACGAGGTCCGACCTCATGGCGTTTATTTTTTCCAGAATCATCATGGAGTTGACCCTCTCTATCACCCTATCTTTTTTTTTTTTTTTATTACCACCACATATTGCAAAAAAAAGAATAATACAATATTTTATACAAATTTTTTCTGGAGGTGCTCAACCCCAAATGCTGTTGTGCATTTATACTGGGGGAGCAGATCCTGCCCTTGTAGTCCATTGCTGGGAGCGATCCCCAGCATAAAAATGCATACAATGGAGGATGCCTGCAGCGGTGAGTCGATCGAATGCTGTGAATTGACCGAATGCTCCCGTAATTGCCCACTGGCCCCTGTTTTGCTTATCACGCACAGGTAGGTTTAGCGTTAGGTCCCGCGCCATTTGAGAAACCTTGGCGTTGGTGTGCAGGCTCTGGTATATCCTTCATACAAGGATATACTGGCGAATGTCTCAATTTTAACATCAGTGTTGAGGGATAGCCAATGTCATTGTATACATCTACCACAGTAGTGCACCCATATTCCTGTATTGTATTATTCTAAATTGTTACACATCCACACCGTCTATCTGGTGTAGGATTCTATTGTGGCACTTGTAGTCCGCTGCAGGCATCCTCCATTGTATGCATTTTTATGCTGGGGATCGCTCCTAGCAACGGACTACAAGGGCAGGATCTGCTCCCCCAGTATAAATGCACAGCCGCATTTGGGGTTGAGCACCTCCAGCCATTTGAGACCACGTTTTTTGTTGTTTGTTTAAATTTTATACTTGGAGGTGTGTAAACTCCATATGTTAATGCGCCTTGAATACCTTCCAGGCAGCATTAGGGCAGCACCTGTGAGGCCATGCACCTATATTAGCCAACTTAGGTGGGGCTTGCAGCTTGCCTCTCTCCTCCCATTGTGTGTGTGTGCTTGTAGCCACACTGGTAGGTACCTGGGAGGATGCTGTGAGTCGACCGAATGCTGCCATAATTGCCCACTGGCCCCTGTTTTGCTTATCACGCACAGGTAGGTTTAGCGTTAGGTCCCGCGCCATTTGAGAAACCTTGGCGTTGGTGTGCGGGCTCTGGTATATCCTTCATACAAGGATATACTGGCAAATGTCTCAATTTTAACATCAGTGTTGAGGGACAGCCAATGTCATTTTATACATCTACCACAGTAGTGCACCCATATTCCTGTATTATATATATATTGTAAGGATTCCTCCTTGGGGATTAGCTCTGGGATCGTCCTGGACCACGCCACAGGATGCGTTTCTTCTCAATAAACCAGCAAACAAACGCTTATAATGCAAATCTGGCACCTTGCCAGTTTTATTAGACAGGTTGCAGGGAAAGAAATAAACAAAAAAGCAGGAACAACCAAAATCCTAGACCGTCTGGTCACTGACTAAACAGATCAGCTTGTCCTGACTAACAACCGCTGAGCTTCCCTCAGCCGGTTAACCCCTTAAGGACTCAGGGTTTTTCCGTTTTTGCACTTTCGTTTTTTCCTCCTCACCTTTTAAAAATCATAACCCTTTCAATTTTCCACCTAAAAATCCATATTATGGCTTATTTTTTGCGTCGCCAATTCTACTTTGCAGTGACATTAGTCATTTTACCCAAAAATGCACGGCGAAACGGAAAAAAAAATCATTGTGCGACAAAATCGAAAAAAAAAACGCCATTTTGTAACTTTTGGGGGCTTTCGTTTCTACGCAGTGCATATTTCGATAAAAATTACACCTTATCTTTATTCTGTAGGTCCATACGGTTAAAATGATACCCTACTTATATAGGTTTGATTTTGTCGCACTTCTGGAAAAAATCATAACTACATGCAGGAAAATTTATATGTTTAAAAATGTCATCTTCCGACCCCTATAACTTTTTTATTTTTCCATGTATGGGGTGGTATGAGGACTCATTTTTTGCGCCGTGATCTGAAGTTTTTATCGGTATGATTTTTGTTTTGATCGGACTTTTTGATCACTT
Source organism: Hyla sarda (assembly GCF_029499605.1). Lineage (NCBI taxonomy): Eukaryota > Metazoa > Chordata > Amphibia > Anura > Hylidae > Hyla > Hyla sarda. The sequence continues at coordinate 310,582,603 of NC_079191.1, read as the reverse complement.
TTTATTCATTTTTTAATGATATAAAAAGTGACCAAAATACGCTTTTTTGGACTTTGGAATTTTTTTGCGCGTACGCCATTGACCGTACGGCTTAATTAATGATATATTTTTATAGTTCGGACATTTACGCACGCGGCGATACCACATATGTTTATTTTTTATTTTTTTTACACTGTTTTATTTTTTTTATGGGAAAAGGGGGGTGATTCAAACTTTTATTAGGGAAGGGGTTAAATGACCTTTATTAACACTTTTTTTTTACATTTTTTTTGCAGTGTTATAGGTCCCATAGGGACCTATAACACTGCACACACTGATCTCTAATGCTGATCACTGGCGTGCATTAACACGCCTGTGATCAGCATTATCGCCGCTTGACTGCTCCTGCCTGGATCTCAGGCACGGAGCAGTCATTCGTCGATTGGACACCGGGGAGGCAGGTAAGAGCCCTCCCGGTGTCCGATCAGCTGTTCGGGACGCCGCGATTTCACTGCGGCGGTCCCGAACAGCCCGACTGAGCAGCCGGGTCACTTTCACTTTCACTTTAGAAGCGGCGGTCAGCTTTGACCGCCGCTTCTAAAGGGTTAATACCGCACATCGCCGCGATCGGCGATGTGTGGTATTAGCCGCGGGTCCCGGCCGTTGATTAGCGCTGGGACCGACGCGATATGATGCGGGATCGCGGCGCGATCCCGCTTCATATCGCGGGAGCCGGCGCAGGACGTAAATATACGTCCTACGTCGTTAAGGGGTTAAACATATGTCCCCTGCAACCTTCTACTCACAATTCAGGTCAGTCTCTTTGAGCCACTCATAGCTCGGGCTGTATACTCCTCAGCAGGCTCTGTCTCTTCCCTACAGCCCACATGCTGTCTCCTAGGAAGAGCCCACATTAGACTGAGTCTCCATCTCATATACACACCTCCCTTCCCTCCTGCCTCATTACTTAAGAAGCAGGTGAGAGCTTCTGCAGGGTGAGCCAAGGAAATACACCCTTTCCTTGCCACACTGCCACAATATATGTATATATAATAAAATAAAAAGGGGAAGAAGGAAAAGGTCAAAAATGTCTTATCGGACCCCGCGGCTCAGCTTTTTAGTTCTCTATATCTCAATTCTATATTCCCTCCTCAACCCCTCCCTCCATTGATGCACACTCGGGCCTGTTACAGATATCTACTGTTTTACTATAATTAATCTGGCATGAAAAAGTGACCTTTGAATTTTTTTTCCCCAATCCCTTTTTATTTTTGTCCCAATATCACCTCCCAGGATCGCATTTATTGGTGTTAATTTTATTCTAATCTTCCAACTTTTCTCAACTAATTGTATAACTTCTCCCCAAAATTTCTTTATTTCTGGACATGTCCAAAGCATAAGCAACAATCCTGCCTCTTCCTGCCCACATTTTGAGCAGGCACTCGAGTTCTTTTTACCTATTTTATGCAAAAAGAGAGGTGTATAGTACAGCCTATAAACTATATTAACCCTTCCCGACCTATGACATACCTGTACGTCATGAGTGGCAAGGTGTTCCCGACCCATGACATACAGGTACGTCATGAACATTTTTGCCGCTACTCGCAGCATCCCACAGCGCCCGGTAAGATGGTGGCTATCACTGATAGCCAGCCATCTTACCATGTGACCACGGGGGGTTTCATCCCCCACCCCCCCCCCCAGCGATCGCTGCTATCAGCTAGTCAAATCTGACTAGCTGATAGCAGCGTTTCGCTATCAGAATACTTAGCAGCGCGGTGTGTGAGTCCCGATCATGGGGATCGGGACACACACCGCTCTGCTAAGTGTCCCTTACCCGTCCCCCGGCGTCACTTACCTGGCCATGCAGTGTCCCGAGCGGTCCCGGCGCGAGCAGCGTCCTCCAGGCGGTCCCGGAGGTGGTGCGTCCTGTCGGTGAGTTTCCGGCAGCAGGGCGACATCTTCATTGGCAGCAGTGAGATCGCCGTAAAGCGATCTCACCGCTGCCTCTGGGAGTTTCAAACTGAAACTCCCAGCATGCCCAGACAGCCTTTGGCTTTCTGTGCATGCTGAGAGTTGCAGTTTTGCAACATCTGGAGGTCCGCAGTTTGGAGACCACTGTATAATGGTCTCCAATCTGTGCTCTTCCAGATGTTGCAAAACTACAAATCTCAGCATGCTCAGTCTGTCCAGGCATGCTGGGAGTTGTAGTTCTCTAACATCTGGAAGAGCACAGATTGGAGACCATTATACAGTGGTCTCCAAACTGTGGACCTCCAGATGTTGCAAAACTACAACTCCCAGCATGCCCAGACTGCCCAAGCATGCTGGAAGTTGTAGTTCGGCAACATCTGATCCTTCAGATATTGCCGTTCTACAACTTCCAGCATACCTGGGCAGTCTGGGCATGCTGGGAGTTGTAGTTTTGCAACAACTGGAGGCACACTAGTTGGGAAACATTGTCCGTTTCCTACCGCAGTGCCTCCAGCTGTTGCAATTGTTGCAAAACTATAACTCCCAGCATGCACTGACAGACCATGCATGCTGGGAGTTGTAGTTTTGCAACAGCTGGAGGCACACTGGTTTGGAAACACTAAGTTTGGTTGCAAAACACTTGAAAGTTTATTACTTAACTTAGTGTTTCCAAACCAGTGTGCCTCCAGCTGTTGCAAAACTACAACTCCCAGCATGCACGGACAGCCAAAGGGCATGCTCGGAGTTTGCAACAGCTGGATGTTTGCCCCCTCCCCCCAATGTGAATGTACAGGGTACACTCACATGGGCGGAGGTTTACAGTGAGTGCTGCAAGTCTGAGATGGCGCAAATTTTGCGCTGCAACTCAAACTCCCAGCGGCAAACTTGCTGTGAACCTCTGCCCATGTGACTGTACCCTAAAAACACTACACTAACACTAACCTAAAATAAAAAGTAAAAAACACTACATATACACATACCCCTACACAGCCCCCCTCCCCCAAAAAAATGAAAAAAGTCTGGTACGCCACTGTTTCCAAAACAAAGCCTCCAGCTGTTGCAAAATAACAACTCCCAGTATTGCCGGACAGCCATTGACTGTCCAGGCATGCTGGGAGTTTTGCAACAGCTGGAGGCACCCTGTTTGGGAATCATTGGCATAGAATACCCCTATGTCCACCCCTATGCAAATCCCTAATTTAGGCCTCTCTCACTTTGGAGTCCTGTAGTATTTCAGGGCAACAGTTTAGGGCCACACTCGGGAGAAATTGCCTTACAATTTTTGGGGGGCTTTTTCTTCTTTAACCCCTTATGAAAAGGTGAAGTTGGGTCTACACCAGCATGTTAGTGTAAAAAAATAAATTTTTTACACTGACATGCTGGTGTTGCCCTATACTTTTCATTTTCACAAGAGGTAAAAGGGAAAAAAGACCCTCTAAATTTGTAATGCAATTTCTCCCGAGTATGGAGATACCCCATATGTGGGCGCAAAGTGCTCTGGGGGCACACAACAAGGCCCAGAAGGGAGAGTGCACCATGTACATTTGAGGTGATTTGCACAGGGGTGGCTGATTGTTACAGCAGTTCTGACAAACGCAAAACAATAAATATCCATATGTTACCCCATTTTGGAAACTACACCCCTCATGGAATTTAATAAGGGGTGCAGTGAGAATTTACACCCCACTGGCGTATGACAGATTTTTGGAACTGTGGTCTGTGAAAATGAAAAATAAAATTTTTCATTTGCACAGTCCACTGTTTAAAATATCTGTCAAACGCCAGTGGGGTGTAAATGCTCACTGCACCCCTTATTAAATTCCATGAGGGGTGTAATTTCCAAAATGGGGTCACATGTGGGGGAGTCCACTGTTCTGGCACTATAGGGGCTTCCTAAATGGGACATGCCCCCCAAAAACCCTTTCAGAAAAACTCACTCTCCAAAATCCCATTGTCGCTCCTTCCCTTTTGAGCCCTCTACTGCGCCCGCCGAACACTTTACATACGCATATGAGGTATTTCCTTACTCGAGAGAAATTGGGTTACAAATTTTAGGGTGATTTCTCTCCTTTTACCCCTTGTAAAAATTCAAAAATTAGGTCTACAAGAACATGCGAGTGTAAAAAATGAAGATTTAGAATTTTCTCCTTCACTTTGCTGCTATTCCTGTGAAACACCTAAAGGGTTAAAACACTTACTGAATGTCATTTTGAATACTTTGGGGGGTGCAGTTTTTATAATGGGGTCATTTATGGGGTATTTCTAAGATGAAGACCCTTAAAATCCACTTCCAACCTGAACTGGTCCCTGAAAAAGTACGATTTTGAAAATTTTGAGAAAAATTGGAAAATTGCTGCGGAACTTTGAAGCCCTCTGGTGTCTTCCAAAAGTAAAAACTTGTCAATTTTTTTATGCAAACATAAAGTAGACATATTGTATATGTGAATAAATATGTAATTTATTTGGAATATCCATTTGCCTTTCAAGCAGAGACTTTCAAAGTTAGAAAAATGCAAAATTTTCTAAATTTTCATGAAATGGTTAGATTTTTTACCAAGAAAGGATGCAAATATCAGTGAAATTTTACCAATAACATAAAGTAATATATGTCACGAAAAAACTATCTCAGAATGATAAGTAAAAGCATTCCAGAGTAATTAATGTTTAAAGTGACAGTGGTCAGATTTTCAAAAATGCCCAGGTCCTGAAGGTGAAAATGGGCTGGGTCATGAAGGGGTTAAACTGTATCACCCTATGATTCGCATTTAATGGAATAAAATTTATTATTTTGTATATTTTTCCCCACTGTGCTTCTTCTATCTCACCCAATTCTTTTTGCCATATTTTTCTACTGTGATGATTTCTCTTTAATATAGAAAATGTATTAAGTGCTCTATATATCTTTGACAACTCTTTTTTTCCCATCTCTGTATTCACCATCTTATCAAAAAAACTACCTTTTACTATTTCTACTTTCTTCCCCTTATCTACCGTATCTTTTACTATACCTCTTAATCTCATATATTCAAACCATGTCCCAACCCCAACTTCTCTATTCTTTTTTAACTCTTTCCCATGTTTTAATCTTCCCTTCCTTATATATATCCCCTATTTTATTCACCCCCCATTGTGCTAATGTTCGAAATTCTAATCTATTTATTTCCTCTACTGTGTTTTTATTATTCCAAATGAGGGCTATATCCAATATCCCAGTTATTCCCACCTCCCTTTTTACCATTTTCCACGTTCTTTTCAAGGCAGCTATTGTTATACAGTTTTTCCATCCTTTCTCTTCTAATTGCCCTGACTCCAGTAACTGGTAAATATCATCATATGATCCTCTACATCGTACCATCAAATACTCAATCATATGAGATCTCCTCCAGTCCCTAATAAAGTATAATTGGGCAGCTAAAAAATACTTTTTCACGTCCGGAAACGCCATTCCCCCTTCTCTTCTGTGTAGACATAAATATTCTATCTTAATCCTCACCCTTCTTCGGCCCCATATCAAAGAATTGAAGCTTGACAGCATTCTTTAAAAAAAAAATGTCATCACACCAAATGGGTGAAGCACTAAATACGTATAATATTTTCGGCAACATAATCGTTTTAATTAATATCATTCTGTCTGCTTTAGAAATTTTGAAGTCGCTCCATATTTTAATTTTCTTTTCCATGTTCTTTATTAAAGGGGTAGTCCAGTGGTGAAAAACTTATCCCCTATCCTAAGGATAGGGGATAAGTTTGAGATCGCGGGGGGTCCGACCGCTGGGGCCCCCTGCGATCTCTCTGTACGGGGCCCCGGCTCTCCGCCGAGATAGCGGGTGTCGACCCCCGCACGAGGCGGCGGCCGACACGCCCCCTCAATACATCTCTATGGCAGAGCCGGAGATTGCCGAAGGCAGCGCTTCGGCTCTGCCATAGAGTTGTATTGAGGGGGCGTGTCGGCCGCCGCCTCATGCGGAGGTCGACACGCCCCCTTCCAGCGGGCTGTCGGGGCTCCGTACAGGAGATCGCGGGGGGCCCCAGGGGTCGGACCCCCCGCGATCTGCAACTTATCCCCTATCCTTAGGATAGGGGATAAGTTGCTCACCACTGAATCACCACTGGACTACTCCTTTAAGGTTTCTAGGTTTAATTTATAATGATCTTCTAATTTACCTGAGATTTGTATACCTAAGTATTTAAAGTGCTCGTCTTTTTTTAATATTTTTATTTAGTTTTCTACGAATATATTATTCTCCCCAATGGAAGACGTACCAGTTTATTTCTAACCCTGAGAAACTCCCATATTCCTTGATAATCTCCATCACTCCGGTCAGATCCGACTGTTTTTCCAAAAAAAAAGCAGGATATAGTCTGCATATAAGGATATTTTGTCCTCTCTCCCCCTTGCACCAAATCCGCCAATCTCCTTCTCCTCTCTGATCTTAACAACCAAAGGTTCCATGCTCATAGCAAACAGCAAGGGGGAGAAAGGGCATCCCTGTCTGGTGCCTTTTGAGAGCGAAAATTGCTGTAAATCCTCCAAATATCGCTGAGTCCCAGTTCATTACATACTTTCGCCAGGCGAGTTGCCCTCCATCTATCTAACCTCTCATCTAGGACGCAGTTCATATCCCCCATGGCAAACACAGGGCATTCTCCGCAACTCACACAAAAATCTAATAATTTAAGAAGGACCGCGGATGAGAAAGGCGAGGGTATATATACAAATGCTAATACACATCTTACATTTTCTAGTCTCCCATATAAAAAAAAAAAACTCCCCTCATCATCTACCCTTTTTCTAATTAATTCCCAATTCAAGTTTCTACAGATTAACACCGAAACCCCCCGTGAATATGCTGTATGAAGAGAATAGTAATAATGTCCCCAAATATTACGATTCAAAACCATTACTGTTTCTCTCGTTAAATGTGTCTCAACTATCCCGACTATACCTGGTGCGTGCTTCATAATAACTCCCATTACCGCTGATCTTTTAATTTTATCCCCAAGTCCTCGTACATTCCATACCACAGCCTTAACAGTCATCCGCGGTCATTCTCTTACAGTCCAGTTGAACACAATAAACACCATAGTGAGAAGGAAGAGAAAAGGGGGAAAAATTTTTTTTATAAATAAATAAAAAAAATTGGAGGAAAAAAAATCCCATTTTTGAGAAAAAAAAAAAAAAAGGTGAAAAAAAAAACAACTTCCCCAGGGTTCCCCAACCCCCCCCCCCCCATCCGTCCCCTTCCTTACGTGATTGTCCCCTCCCTCCCCATCCCCCCCGGACCTCAACCACTATTTTTCAATCCCCGTGTGTCCATCCAGTCCACCGCTTCTACTGCGCTATAAAAAAAAGAACGTCTCATTGATGTAAAAAACCTTCAGCCTGGCTGGGAACATTAAAGCAAACTTGATTCCATTATGTGCAAGTCTCTTTTTAACTTCCCTGAAAGTATATCTCTTCTTCTGTGTTTCAGTTGCATAATCTGGGAAAAGCATAATTCTATTTCCATTGTATTCTATCTCCTTTTTTGTCCTCATTATTCTCAAGATGTTGTCACAGTCATTATCATTCAGGAGTTTAAGTATTATGGTACGTGGTCTGCCCCCTACTGGCAGGGGTTGGAACAGAATTCTATGTGCACGTATCACACTAAAGTGTTTAGAGAGGTTTTCCTCCCCACACTGCGCAATCAACCATGTTTGGATAAAAGTTATCACATGTTTACTTTCCGCTCCCTCTGGGAAACCCAAGATTCTAAGGTTCCCCGTCTGGAGCGGTCTTCGAATTCTGTCACTTTTTGATTTAATAACTTGTTCTCCCCTGACATCCTCTGTACTTCAGATTTTAACTTATGGACCTCATCTTCCACACCCGACACTCTCGTCTCCACCTCTGTACACCTCTCCCTGACTTTCTTTAGATCTTCCCTGATCAAATTGATTTCCACACCGATAACCCCCACTTGATTGGACAGAACATCTATGGAAGTATTACATTTTGCAACTGCCGCTAATATTTTATCTAGGGCAGGTTGGGGAACATCACCTTCCTTCTCCATTATAGACCAATCTAATCCCAGATCTCCTGCATTGGTTTTATTTTGTCCACGATTTCTAGGCACTGCCCCCGGCGAGACAAAATATTTATCCACTTTCCCAGCTGCTTTAGTGTCCTTTGTTGGGCTATGTGTTTTATTCAGCTTGGGTGCCATCTTATTCTCCAGTTGTCAATATTAGACATGTGCAATTCGGTTTGGCACGAATGTCTAATTTACCGAATTTTACCGTTTTCGGGCATTTGGACCGATCCGAATGCACGAAAACATATTTTGAACATTCCCGAATAGCCACGATAATACGAATAGCAAAATAACGAATGCATTCATTATTTCCCGAATACATGCGGTAAATAACGAATGCATTCGTTATCCGTAAACGAACGTAAATAATTCATTCTAATAAAGATAATAAAAAGGATACAGATAGTTTTATTTTTCGGATACATTCGGTATTCGGGTGCATTCGGTAAATCTTTTTATTCTTTTTTGGACTTTAGCGATCCTAAAAAATTATGGAGATACCTTTTTTATTAAAATTTGGTAGGGTACCATAAAAAAATCATAATAAAAAAGATACAGTAGGGATGGAAAAAGTTGTATCCAACTAAATGTATCTTTTTTATTATGAAATGTTTATTAATTTTTAAACAGGGATCAATTTATGTGAGCGGGTAAAGCACTAAAAATGTAACCGACAATAATAAAAATGTAGTGTGTGCGTGTTTTTCCCTTTTTTTTTTTTTTTTTTTTTTTTTAGGTAGTACTACTACTCCCAGCATGGACCACACTCTTCCATGATGGGAGTAGTAGTTACCTGTACTAATTGACAGATCTCCAGGGTCCCTTGCGATCCTCTTGTATAGATGCGGCGGCCGCTCTTCTATGGTCCCCTGCACTCACGTACATATACACATATTCATATTTCCCGCAGAGCTGTGATTGGCCAGATGGTTCCAGCCAATCACAGCTCTCAGCAGGCATCCGGCTCCGGTCCCCAACCGGCTAGCGGTGGGGACCGGATTTCCCACGGGCGTATGGATACGCCCTCGGTCCTTAAGGATTCGGAATGCAGGGCGTATCCATACGCCCTGTGTCCTGAAGAGGTTAAATAAAATAATTTTTCCAATGTGTTGTGTTTTTTTTAAATTGAATTTTCAGGGTTAGTAGTGGAAGCCGGTCTTATTGACTGAATCCATTACTAAGCCAGGGCTTAGTGCTAGCCCCAAAAACAGCTAGCCCTAACCCCCAATTATTACCCCGGTACCCACCGCCACAGGGGTGCTGGGAAGAGCCGATACCAACAGGCCCGGAGCGTTAAAAATGGTGCTCCTGGGCCTAGGCAGTAACAGGCTGGCGTTATATAGGCTGGGGAGGGCCAGTAACAATACTCCTCAACCACCCTGGTAACGTCAGGCTGTTGCTGTTTGGTTGGTATTGTGCTGAGAATGAAAATACGGGGAACCTTATACGTTTTTGTATTTATTTATTTACATTAAAAAAATAAAATAAAACGTATAGGGTTCCCCGTATTTTCATTCTCAGCACAATACCAACCAAACAGCAACAGCCTGACGTTACCAGGGTGGGCGAGGACCATTGTTTCTGGCCCTCCCCAGCCTAAATAACGCCAGCCTGTTACCGCCTAGGCCCAGGAGCGCCATTTTTGACGCTCCGGGCCTGTTGGTACCGGCTGTTCCCGGCACCCGTGGCGATGGGTACCGGGGTAATAATTGGGGGTTAGCGCTAGCTGTTTTGGGGGCTGAAACCAGATCTGAAACGAGAAGAAAAAAACACAAAAAATTGGTTACGACATTTTTGGCGCTGCCCGCTGGGGAGAGCACCCATGATGCAATGTCTACCCAAACAGGGAGCCACCAATTGGTGCAAAACTACAACTCCCAGAATGCCCAGACAGCCTTTGGCTGTCTGGGCATACTGGGAGTTGTAGTTTAGCAACAGCTGGAGTCTCCCTGTCTGGGTAGACACTGCCAGAAGGGTCTGTTCACATTATACAAAACGGACAATGTGAACAGAGCTTCAGATTAACTAGCCTTGTTCCCTTCTGTAGCTCCGCCCCCTAATGATGTCATCACTACGTCCAGCAGTGTAAGTTAACTCTTCCCTTGCTGGGCTTGCCCATAGCGCACAGCTCAGCAAGGGGTTAAGTGAGCCAGCAATGTGTATACTGTATACACATTGCAGGCTCACTGTAAGTTCTTGCTGGGCAGTAGATATACGATGTATACCTACGGCTCAGCATCAGCTGTTCTCCCGGCTCTGTAGCCCTGAGAACAGCTGATCCCGACATTCACATAAGGACCATCGCAGCGGGTGTCAGGAGAAGTGACATCCCTGGGATCTGTCCCTTACTGCAGGTACTAATACTCCCAACATGGAGCACACTCTGCTCCATGCTGGAAGCTGTAGTACCTGCATTAATAGACATATCGCAGCGAGTGTAACTTCTGACACCCGCTGCGATCTGTCTATTAATGCAGGTACTACAGCTCCCAACATGGAGCAGAGTGTGCTCCATGTTGGGAGTAGTAGTACTTGTAGTAAAGGAAAGATCACTGCAGGTATCACTCCTGACACCCGCTGTGATGCTCCTGTATAATGTATGGATGCGGCGGCCGCTCTCCTATGGTCCCCTGCACGGCCGTATATATACACATATTCCTTTTTCCCACAGAGAGCTGTGATTGGCTGGAACCATCTGGCCAATCACAGATCTATACATTATACAAGAGGATCGCAAGGGACCCCGGTGATCTGTCAATTAGTACAGGCAACTACTACTCCCATCATGTAAGAGTGTGTTCCATGCTGGGAGTAGTAGTACTACCTAAAAAATGTAAAAAAAGAAAAAAAACACGCACACACTACATTTTTATTATTGTCGGCTACATTTTTAGTGCTTTACCCGCTCACATAAATTGATCCCTGTTTAAAAATTAATAAACATTTCATAATAAAAAAGATACATTTCGTTAGATACAATTTTTTCCATCACTACTGTATCTTTTTTATTATGATTTTTTTATGGTACCCTATAAATTTTAATAAAAAAGGTATCTCCATCATTTTTTAGGATCGCTAAAATCCCCCCAAAATTTAAAGATTTACCAAATGTACCCGAATACCGATAGTATCCGGAAAAAAAAACAACCCAAACAACCGAATATATCCGAAAAATCAAAACCGAAAATATTGCCGAACCGAAAAAAAATTCCAAAACGAAAAAACAAAACGAAACAAAACATTTTCTAGTGCACAAGTCTAGTCAATATATTGTCCCACCCAGAACAGTCACGTGCATTTCATACGCTGTGTCGGGAGATTCAGAAAAGATTACGAACTAAATATTTCCAACGGACACTTTCAGCTTGTAGTATCACAGGAGAAGCTCAGTTATCTGCAGACTATAGACCTGCTCCTGCAGTGCTACAGATGTTTCACCAGGTGTTGTTTATACTCAGGAGAGAAAAAAAATGCACTGTCCCAATTAGGGTTTTCCACCCAAATCCAGTTCTTATAGATAATTTCTTATTTCTTATGCAGAAGGACCTTCTTTATCGGCTTTAAACATACAAGGTGAACGTGGCAGCGTTCACCTCCACAGCTATAGTCGCCACGAGGGGGTTTTATTATTAAGCGAGCAAAACTTGCCCCCACACCTATTCTTTTAGTACAGTTTGTTCACTGTGGCAGCAGTTTCATCCTTATAACAACACAAATATGAGAGGATCTCACCCGAATCTCAGCTGGGTCCCTGGAGCAGCCATGGATCAGCCTCCTCAGTGTGTCTTCCTCCAGTAGCTCCAGGGTCACACTCTCACTCTGCCTGCATTCTCAGGACAACACAGATCCGGGTTCCTCCCACTCATTGCCTCTTCTGAGCCTCCACTCCAGATCACAGCGTTGTCGGAACCTGTGTGTGCTGTTGTTCGTGTGGGGGCCACTACGCTCACAGTCCACTGCTCCCCGCTCGCTACTGCTGTGTCAGGCCAGGTCCCTCTGCTCCACCACCATCCAGCACACTCACATCCCACCTTTCAGCGCAGTTGAGCGGTGTCCCGGACCAGCAGCATGTGTTTGGTTCATTGGGGGTGGCAGGAAGCGGGGGGGGGAGGAGCCTCTCAAACTCCTCGCATCACATCCTGTCGACCCGGCCCGTAAACTTTTCTTTAATCAATAGGTGGCCTTTGAGCTGGGGAATCAGTCTAGTAAACTATTAGCCCACCTTATTCACCAAAATTCTATGTCCCCGACGGTCTTACAGATTCGCTCGGCGGATGGATCTCTGTTGTCCTCTACCTCCCAAATCTCTGACAGATTTGTCTCTTTCTATTCTGATTTATACACCTCTCAGGCCACCTACTCCCTACAGGACCTTTCTGACTATCTTGACTCTATTGTTTTCCCTAGACTGACTCCTGACGGTATATCCTCTTTAGAATCCGACTTCACTGTGGAGGAGCTTGACGATGCCTTGGGTGCCCTAGCGAGAGGTAAGTCGCCGGGCCCCGATGGCATCCCACTAGAAGTTTACCAACAGTACAAGGAGCAGCTGGCTCCGGTGCTTCTGAACATCTATAATGCTGCCTTTGCTGCTAATAACCTACCTGACTCGTTTTATGATGCCTCCATTGTGGTTATTCTTAAACCAGATAAAGACCCTCTGGAATGCACTTCATACAGACCTATATCCCTTCTTAATCTAGATTATAAACTCCTCACCAAAATGCTTGCTATCAGACTTAATCGTACTATTTTAGATATTATACATACTGACCAGTCTGGATTCATGCCGGGCAGGTCCACCTCTAATAACATCCCCAGTGTGCAGGTGCTTACTCAGATTGGGGCTACTGGGAGGGAGGACTGAGCTCTAGCCTCCCTAGACACGGCAAAGGCATTTGATTTTGTTGAATGGCCTTTCCTGCACGCAGTCCTTGAAAGGTTTGGGTTTGGCCCTAACTTCATTAAATGGATTTCCCTCCATTACAGGTCCCCGAGAGCACACATGTCTATCAATGGTGCTCTTTCTCCATATTTCACACTGGTTAGGGGTACCCATCAGGGCTGCCCTATCTCTCTCCTTTTATTCGCCATTGCTATAGAACCCCTAGCTCTGCAAATTCGTCAACATCCGGATTATACAGGTAACCGCATTGACTCAAGGGAGGATAGGGTAGGCCTGTACGCTGACGACATGATTCTCTTGTTGTCCAATCCCGCTGCCACCTTGGCCTTAGGTATAGACTTGATAGATAGGTTTGGGGTTTACTCGGGCTTGAAAATCAACTGGGGTAAATCAGTATACATGCCATTGAGAGACTTGCCGGTGGGCCCCCAGTTATTGGGTCTGAAAGTGGTGGATCAGTTTAAGTATTTGGGGATTATCATCAACAGGCGGTTTGGAGAGGACCATCAGACGAACATCCTGCCTTTGCTCCCCTATGTTCGGGACAAATTCAGGGTCTGGGCAACACTACCACTCTCAGTGGCGGGACGAATCAATCTCATTGAGATGGTGATCCTCCCCAAACGCCTCTATTTACTGGAACATGCTTCATCTGCAGTGCCTGTATCTTTCATTAAACAGCTTCACTCCCTTTTTCCTTCATTTATATGGGGATGCAATAGATCCAAATTGAAGTTGGCTACCCTACAACGGCCCAGAAGCCAAGGGGGTATGTCACTCCCTGATCTACAACTATACTATATGGCCGGGCAGCTCCGGTACCTTAGACACTGGGTCTCTCCTCTCCCTCTCCCTAATAGTGAACACCACCTAGCCCATTACTTACATATGTCTCATTTGTGGCCTGTACTGAAGGGTACATGGTTGCCGCTACATAAGCTGGCTTTCAAACTTTGGAACTCGACCAAACGACTGTACGTGTATACTGACAATGTCTTGGACCGGCAGCTGTGGCATGACCCCACGTTGCTGCACTTTTCTACCCAAATTGACCCGCAATTTTGGAGATCCCATGGAGTGATCTCTATTGGAGATGTTCATGACGGTGACTCTTTTAGGGACTTCCAATACTTTCAAGACGAAAGGGCTGTTCCCCGACAGTCCTTTTTCCGATATCTCCAGCTCAGACACGCCTTCCATATGCAATTTCCCAGACCCAGTGCTCCATTCTCGCGTTTCCCGATTATAGGAGTATTTGCCACTCAGGGCCCCGGGGGTCTTATCTTTTGCCCTGTATACTGCTTTGCTAGATGCCAAAATGTTAACTGAACCACTGTCGGTGGAGGTGCGGTGGAGGGCATATGTAGCTGGTCTGATGGAGGAGGATTAGGATGAGGCTCTATCCTCCCATCTATATGTTTCTCCTTCTATAAATAATCGTCTGGTCCAGCTGTACATGTTCCACCAGTCGTACCTTACCCCGATCCGCCTGGTGAAGATGGGCAGGCGGCCGGATTCCTCTTGTCACTGTTGTGGGGATCTTGACTCGGATTACATGCATATGATGTGGTCCTGCCACTTCATTAGCTCGTTCTGGTCGGAAGTGATACAATTTATTAATATGTTTATGCAACCTCTACAGATGCCTACAGAGATAGTGTTTCTCAGGGAAGTTCTGTTTCTTGCCCGCAAGGCCATAGCTTTGTGCTGGATGGACCCCAGGACACCCACACTAGCGGGTTGGAATGCTCTTGTCAATACCACGGTGAACTATGAGTACCTTGTATACAAACATCGTAAGAATCACGCTAAATTTCATAAAATATGGGCTACTTGGTGTGCCTCCCCTCATGCACATTACACAATATCCAGATTTCTAGCTACTAGAGACCAGCTTACATATAGCTCCTCTCTGTAATCTTCCTCTCCTTCTCTTCCCCCCTTTTTTCCCCTTCTCTCCTTCTTCCACCTTCCTTCCCTTTCTTCTTTTTCCTCCCCTTCCTCTTTTCCTTCTCCCCCTTCTCTTATGTCAGTCAGCCAATGCCTACCGGTTTGGTGTTGAGTGTTAGTCGTGTCTTGTCTTTGTCTTTGTCTTCCCCCTCCCAGGTTATTTTGTTCCCACTGAAAGTGGTTGGTTTTTATATGTGAGTTAGTATTGTGGTTCATTGCTACAGTAATTGCTATTTTCCTGATAACTTGACATTTTGCTTCCCGACGTGCCGGTCGGAGCATATTCGAATGACAAATTGTATGCTTGTGTATTCTGTTTACCTCATTCTTTTATTATGCAATTACATCTCAATAAAAACAGTTAAAAAAAAAACTCCCATCAAAACAAAAATGGTACCAATAAAAACTACAGATCACGGCGCAAAAAAAGAGCCCTCATATAGACCCGTATGCAGAAAAAAGTTATAGGGGTCAGAAGAACACAATTTTCAACCTACAAATTTTGGTGCATGTAGTTAGGATTTTTTTAAAGTAGTAAAATAAAATAAAATCTACATACATTGGGTATCCTTGTAACTGTATAGACCTACAGAATAAAGATAAGGTGTCATTTTTAGAGAAAATTGCATTGTGTAGAAACGGAAGCCTCCAAAAGTTACAAAATGGCTTTTTCAGTTTCACCCCACAAATATATATTTTTTTGTTTTGCGGTAGATTTTGTTATTAAATAAATGATGTCATTACAAAGTACAATTGGTGGCGCAAAAAACAATATGGGTCTGCAGGTGCAAAATTAAAAGTGGTATGATTTTTACACCAATGCCATTTGTACACCAATGCCATTTGCAAGCGATGTTGTCCACACCTTGATGAAAATTAATAAATTGCCTAGTCCATCTAGGCAACATATTCACTTTATAAGCATTATACAGGGTGGGCCATTTATATAGATACACCTTAATAAAATGCAAAGTAGGAGGAGTAAAAATGGGGGGTATGTTGAGAGCGCTGCTGTCAGATGGCGAAGGTTGGAGTCAATAAACGGTATGAGCCAGCACTTATGCAGGACTAACCTTTATTGAAAAAAGAAGTCAAGACAGTAAAAACAGGACAAGGTGTTTCGGCGCTCGCTGGCGCCTTCCTCAGGTCCACAATCATAACTACAGAAGAAACATATATATAGAGTTTCAAAAGTACATCAATGGAAACTCAAACCAACTGGTTGGGAGAGTACAAAACACATAGAAAATAAATAAGATATTTATATTTTACAGTGACCGCCCGACTTATGATGGCCTCGACATATGATCATTTCAACATATGATGGCCTCTCAGAGCCCATCGTATGTTGAAGGTAGCATCGACATATGATGCTGCTGTGTGTCGGGGCCATCGTACAAACAGCTATCTGACAGCGCTGACAACTTCAGCAACTGACAGATAGTTGTTCAATGTGCCCCGTGTGTCCCGTTCTGCCTCCTGTTACTCACATGCTGTCCTGCTAACTCACGCAGGCTTCCACTGTGAGCTCCGTGTAAGCCCCGTCCCCCCCAGTGCAGCCATAGCCAATAGCCTGCAGCATCTTGCTGCAGGCATCCAATAAGCTGCTGGCTGCCCTCCCCTTCCTTTCCTATAGAGCTGTAGTTGGCAGGATCGTAATGGAGGACATTCTGTCCCCCCTGAAGGTATTTAAAGAACTGTACAGTACTGTATGCGATGTCACACATCACATACAATACATATACACACTATACAACCCATACATCAATGTTTCCCTATCAGTGTGCCTCCAGCTGTTGCAAAACTATAACTCTCAGCATGCCCAGACAGTCAATGGCTGTACATGCATGCTGGGAGTTGTAGTTGTGCAACAGCTGGAGGCATCCTGGTTTGTTAAACACTCCCATACACTCCACATACAATGGTAATCCCAGAACCAATTAGCAGTTTCCCATAGAGATATGTATTCAACATACAATGGTTCCGAGGCCCCAGAACCAATTACCATTTTTACATAGACATATGTACTCGACATATGATGGTTTCAACATATGATGGTTCTCCTGGAACCAATTAATATCATATGTTGAGGGACCACTGTATCTTATTTATTTTCTATGTGTTTTGTACTCTCCCAACCAGTTGGTTTGAGTTTCCATTGATGTACTTTTGAAACTCTATATATATGTTTCTTCTGTAGTTATGATTGTGGACCTGAGGAAGGCGCCAGCGAGCGCCGAAACGCATTGTCCTGTTTTTACTGTCTTGACTTCTTTTTTCAATAAAAGTTAGTCCTGCATAAGTGCTGGCTCATACCGTTTCTTGACTCCAACCTTCGCCATCTGACAGCAGCGCTCTCAACATACCCCCCATTTTTACTTCTCCTACTTTGCATGTTTGTCCGTCCTCCTTGGAAAGATGGAATAATAAGGGGTGAAAGCAGCAGACTGTCGCCTTTTCCTTCCCACCACCATTGTGTACTATCGACTCAAGGTCAGTATGTTACCATAGGTGTTGGTGACGGGTATTTCCATTTTTTGCTTTTCCACAAAATACCACACAGGGAGCACCCCATTCTTTTTCTCCTCCTCTCTACCTTAATAAAATGAAAACCGAAAGACCAGGGAGTCAGGAGTTTGTCTGGCGCAGAGAGGAACCATCAGGCAGCCAAGTAAAATCAATGGATTTATTAAATGCAACGCGTTCCGCTGCGCATGCGCAGCTTCATCAGGCATAACAAGAGAAGGCTGGTAACAGGTATATATACCTCCAGGAATTAACCATTAGAGTACTTTTTGAAAGGGTTGTTACATAAAATTACAAATCCACATATGAATGTGACAATGTATAAAAAATATATCAATAAATATAAATACACAGACAAAAATCACAAAAGTAATAATGAAACAATAATGTAGAAGCACAATGAAATCATATAAACATATACATATATATATATATAATACAATTATCTCATGTGGTGTGAATATACCACCACAAGCGACTCAAGCAATCACATCACCTAGTCACCGGTGCGGCATTCAACAACGCAAGTTGGATATGATTTTAATATAAAGACCTATAAGGTGCTATGTATGTTGGTTCAAAAGAGTAAAAAATAGATTTGTATATCAATGCATTATTAAATGAGAAATAAACAGTGCGGTAAAACAAATCGCAACTGACCAGAGGGTGATGTATGAACACTATTTAGAGAAAGTGAAAAAAATGAACTAGGATGACTAGTGTGGTATTGAATATAGCACCCGGCGAAAACGCAGGGTGTGAATATTCGTAAAGATCCAAATATACAAACATTATATAAATAAATAAAAGATGCGAAAGGTTCTGTATACAGAAAGGAAGGAAAAACAAAAAGCGGAACATGAATAATAAAACATAAAAAATAAATACACAATGGGGCGCTACAGGGTGAACAGCACAGAAGGAACAACGAAAAAAAACTATCAAGATATAATATTTTGGTGATTAGTCCATTGGAAGAAATGGAAAGTTTTTAAACCCTAATTTATCAGATTATTTAACTGTATCGATACATTCATTAAAACCTTGAGGGTGCAAAGTATGTAGTTTGTGGATCCAGAAGGATTCACGATTATTTAATCTTTGTATTCTGTTAGGTAAATGAATGGGAATAGTTTCTAAAATAATTAATTTCAAAGTTTCGGTATTTTTTTGATGGTGAAGAGTGAAATGTCGGGACAAACTATGCAACAAAAAAACATGTTTTATGTTCCATCTGTGCTTGTTCATCCTGGAGCGCACCGTTTGTGTGGTGCGGCCAACATATTGGCGGTCGCAACCACAGGTTAATAGATAGATAGCAAAAGTGGTGTCGCAATTTAGTGAATCTTTTATTTTAAATGTTTGTTGTGTGGAAAAAGAAGAAAAAGTATCAGTTTGGATGATCCATTCGCAACAAAGGCAGCGACTTTTTTTTACAAGGGAAACAATACGGTTAAATGGAACAGGTGTTCTGTGGTGTACGATGTTCGGAAAATCTACTGGGGGCTAATAAATTGCTAAGATTTTTGGAACGTCTGTAGGTGACATTAGGAACTGGGGGAATTATTTGGTTTAGAATTTTATCATTTTGAATGATGGGCCAGTTTTTAGTTAGTATTTTTCTGATATTAGATGCCTCAATATTGAAATTCGTAACAAAGTTATATCTAAAGGGGTTATGAGGCTGATTGGAACTAGATTTTTTGGAAACAGATTGTTTTTTATCCTTCACCTTCATGTATGCCTTAGTTAGGAGCGATATAGGATAGCCCTTCTGTATGAAGCGTTGTTTTAAAACCTCAGCTTGAGAAATAAAATCTGAATCAGAAGTACAATTTCTGCGAATTCGTAAATATTGGCCGAATGGCACCCCTCTTAGCCAGCTTGGATAATGTGCACTGTCGAACTGTAAAAAACTGTTAATATCAACAGATTTGAAAAAAGTCTTCGTGGAAATAGTGCCATCGACTGTTTTATGGATATCAAGGTCTAAAAATTTAATGGAGTTTTCTGCATAATGCATAGTAAATTTTATGCCCCATGTATTAGTATTCAGCTCATGTACAAAGAGGTCAGCTTCATGTTTGGTACCCACCCAGATCAAGAAGAGATCGTCAATGTAACGACGAAAGAAAAAAACAAACTTAAAATACAGGGACTGTGCCATAACTAGGGACTCGAATCGCCCCATGAAGAAATTTGCGTAACTGGGGGCGAATCGAGTCCCCATGGCACAGCCCCTGTTCTGCCGATAAATGGTATGATTGAATTCAAAAACATTATTAAGAAGAATAAATCTAATGGACTCCAGTAAAAATTCTGACTGACTAGGGTTTAGTGAAGGGTCCTCTTCTAAAAAATGTTTAATTGCAGGAACACCTAAATCAGTGGAGATGTTAGAATAGAGGGAGCACACATCCAGGGTAAGAAAACTATAATGGGGGGGTAGGGATAGGGCATGTAGTTCCGAAATGAGCTGAGCTGAGTCTCTCAAATAGGATGGTAAATGTAAAACAAAGGGTTGGAGAAATAAATCTATAAAGTGGGAAAGGTTTGCAGTAATCGAACCAATACCAGAAATAATAGGTCTACCAGGGGGATTGGTTAGGCATTTATGTAATTTGGGTAAATAATAAAAAATAGGTAAATTATAATTTTTAATATTGAGAAATGTGTGCTCCCTCTTATCCAACAATTGATTTTCTACAGCTCCACCTATAAGTGAACAATATTGTGAAAAAATATGAGGAGAAGGGTCATTGGAAAGCGGGGTATAATATTCAAGATCTGATAGGATTCTGAGGGCTTCATTTTTATAATCAGCCCCATTCAAAACAGCGACCCCCCCACCTTTGTCTGCAGGGCGAACAATAATAGATTTATTGTTCTGTATGGATTTAATTGCAATTCTCTCAGCAGAAGTTAGATTATCATTCTCCTTAAAAATAACAGATTTATCACACAAATTTGAAAAATCCTGCATGACCATATGATAAAAGGTCTCAAGATGGCTGCCACGATTTTGTAAAGGGTAAAACGAAGATTTAGGTTTTACTAGTACATGACGAGCTGGAGTCATATCAACTGATGTGGTAACGGAAGTAGGAGAGTTACCAATACTAGAATTACAAACTCCCAAATTCGAAATATGGGGGGTATTAATAGTTTGATGATCGGATCTGTTCTGAATAAAAAAATGACGGCTCAATGTTAGTCTACGAATAAAGTCATTTAGATCTAAAAATAACTGAAAGTCATTCGGACGTGCAGCAGGACAAAAAGAAAAGCCCCTTCGCAAGTAAATTAGTTTCATTTTCGGAAAGTATATAACTAGATAAATTAAAAATTTTTATTATATTTTCTTTTTTTGTTATTAATTTCTCTGTCTTTGAGATAGTTGTAGAGGTGGGATGGCGTTTTCTTTGACCTCCTCTGCAACCTCTGGGTTTTCCTTTCTTTTTAAGGATTGTGTTCGATTTAGTGTCTTTATGAGGGGGTAATACTGAGTGATCGTGCGTAAGCGTACATCCAAATTGGCATTGCACGCTAGAGTGGCATCTGTAGTGGGAGGGCAATTGTAAAAAGAAGATGAAGAAGTGGAAGCAGGAGTAGAACTCCCTGGGGTGTCAAATGTGTCATATTGTGAACTATCAATAAGTGTGGAACTCATGTCAGACAATGAAACCTTGTGTACCGTGAGGAGGGAGGAATCGATGGAGCAGTCGAGAGACTTACAGGGCTGCCCAGCATAGAGACCCCCCACTGCCCCGGAACCCAGGTCCAACCCATGACAGGGATCCGAAAAAGGAAGTGGAGGAAGCAAAGGACAGACCATGTTAGGTGCTGGTCTGTCTAATGATAGGAGAGTATTAGTGGTAGTGTTGTTAAGAACATTAACATTAGAATTGGCAGGGGAGATCCGTGTAATAGTGGTAACTTTTTGGCTACAACTTGCATTGGCATTAGTGGCAGACATAGAAGATTTATTAGTTGATGATTTGGTTTCAGAGGTAATTTGATTTTTCTTACTATTAGAATTTTTTGAGTTAGAATGTTGGGAATTACCACAAGCTGAATTTACTATGGTTCTGCTATGTTCAAATCTTCTATCAGTCCCCAAGGGAGTGATAGACGATGTTTTCAAAATGGAATTAGTTGGGTTTTCCTGTTTTTTAGAGGATAAAGTATTATTAGGCATTTGTTTCTGAGGATTATATATTGGCCATTTATGTATTTGGCCACACATATAATCCTGTTTTTCACGATTAAACTTATGTACTTTTTTATTTATGGTTTCTATCTCGAGTTTTTGTAATCTATTGGATAACAGTCCCTCAAGTTTGTGATATTCAGAGCAGCCCGAAAAGGTTGCCAGAGTGTTTTTAATGGACCTGGCTTTGTCCCGATAATAGAGGACTAATGTATTTCTTTTGTCCAGGAGACGAGTAACAAGTCCCCTTGAACAATTTTCCGTAAATTCATCCCACTCTTTAGTAAAAAGAGGATCATCAGGAAAGGAAGATTCAAATGGTAATCTCAGACCCCTCGGGTGAAATTATCATTAAGATATCTTTGTAAAAATAAAACATCTAAATTGTGCTGCAATTCAGACTTACAACAACTTTCATAATCATTAAAAAGAGCCGTCAATTTAGTAAGATCGTCCTCTGTGAGGGCTCCTGGAACAAAGCCACCGGGTGGTGCAGGGTTAATTTTTACCGCACCTAAGAGTTGGCTGATCAGGGAGTTCCTAACATGGTCACGATCAGGAAAATACTCCATATCAGAGCAAGGAGAGCAATAGAAAATAGCAATAACAAATGAAAAAATGGATAATAATGAATTATAATAATAAATAAAATAAAGTAGAATGGAATAAAAGGAGAGAAAGTAAAATAAGAATGTAAAAAGAAAAATAATGGAGTAACAAAATAAAACAAAATAGCTAAATGAATTATAGATTATAAGAATAATATTACAGTAAAAAAACACAATTCATGAGATAATAAGTCCTACTAATCGAAGAGTCCAGAGCGATAGGTGATCCCAGCAGGGGGTCGATAACCACAATGGTGAAAGGAGTATCCTGTGAGAGCAGCACTTCTAGGAATGATTCTTGTGGAATCCACACCGCGGTCAGCCGATGTAAGTGAAATCTAGAGAGAGGGAGGAAGGCGCCTCATGTGCGGGATCAGTAGATCTTGTTGGTGGGGGTAGGGGACGGTAATTCCCAAGCCGCTTACCAGAGTTGGTTGTGCGCCCACACACAACAAGGTAAAGTGCAGAAGAAGTAAAGAAGAAGGTCCACTGCAGCCCTCCTGGGTAAGAGTAAAATCAAAACCAAAAGACCAGGGAGTCAGGAGTTTGTCTGGCGCAGAGAGGAACCATCAGGTAGCCAAGTAAAATCAATGGATTTATTAGATGCAACACGTTTCGCTGCGCATGCGCAACTTCATCAGGCATAACAAGAGAAGGCTGGTAACCTCCAGGAAATAACCATTAGAGTACTTTTTGAAAGGGTTGTTACATAAAATTACAAATCCACATATGAATGTGACAATGTATAAAAAATATATCAATAAATATAAATAGACAGACAAAAATCACAAAAGTATTAATGAAACAATAATGTAGAAGCACAATGAAATCATATAAACATATACATATATATATATATATATATATATATATATATATATAATACAATTATCGCATGTGGTGTGAATATACCACCACAAGCGACTCAAGCAATCACATCGCCTAGTCACCGGTGCGGCATTCAACAACGCAAGTTGGATATTATTTTAATATAAAGACCTATAAGGTGCTATGTATGTTGGTTCAAAAGAGTAAAAAATAGATTTGTGTTATGCATTATTAAATGAGAAATAAACAGTGCGGTAAAACAAATCGCAACTGACCAGAGGGTGATGTATGAACACTATTTAGAGAAAGTGAAATAAAATGAACTAGGATGACTAGTGCGGTATTGAATATAGCACCCGGCGAAAACGCAGGGTGTAAATATTCGTAAAGATCCAAATATACAAACATTATATAAATAAATAAAAGACGCAAAAGGTTCTGTATACAGAAAGGAAGGAAAAACAAAAAGTGGAACATGAATAATAAAACATAAAAAATAAATACACAATGGGGCGCTCCAGGGTGAACAGCACAGAAGGAACAACGAAAAAAACTATCAAGATATAATATTTTGGTGATTAGTCCATTGGAAGAAATGGAAAGTTTTTAAACCCTAATTTATCAGATTATTTAACTGTATCGATACATTCATTAAAACCTTGAGGGTGCAAAGTATGTAGTTTGTGGATCCAGAAGGATTCACGATTATTTAATCTTTGTATTCTGTTAGGTAAATGAATGGGAATAGTTTCTAATATAATTAATTTCAAAGTTTCTGTATTTTTTGATGGTGAAGAGTGAAATGTCGGGACAAACTATGCAACAAAAAAACATGTTTTATGTTCCATCTGTGCTTGTTCATCCTGGAGCGCACCGTTTGTGTGGTGCGGCCAACATATTGGCGGTCGCAACCACAGGTTAATAGATAGATAGCAAAAGTGGTGTCGCAATTTAGTGAATCTTTTATTTTAAATGTTTGTTGTGTGGAAAAAGAAGAAAAAGTATCAGTTTGGATGATCCATTCGCAACAAAGGCAGCGACTAGGGAAACAATACGGTTTAATGGAACAGGTGTTCTGTGGTGTACGATGTTCGGAAAATCTACTGGGGGCTAATAAATTGCTAAGATTTTTGGAACGTCTGTAGGTGACATTAGGAACTGGGGGAATTATTTGGTTTAGAATTTTATCATTTTGAATGATGGGCCAGTTTTTAGTTAGTATTTTTCTGATATTAGATGCCTCAATATTGAAATTCATAACAAAGTTATATCTAAAGGGGTTATGAGGCTGATTGGAACTAGATTTTTTGGAAATAGATGTAACTAGATCAGATTGTTTTTTATCCTTCACCTTCATTTATGCCTTAGTTAGGAGCGATTTAGGATAGCCCTTCTGTATGAAGCGTTGTTTTAAAACCTCAGCTTGAGAAATAAAATCTGAATCAGAAGTACAATTTCTGCGAATTCGTAAATATTGGCCGAATGGCACCCCTCTTAGCCAGCTTGGATAATGTGCACTGTCGAACTGTAAAAAACTGTTAATATCAACAGATTTGAAAAAAGTCTTCGTGGAAATAGTGCCATCGACTGTTTTATGGATATCAAGGTCTAAAAATTGAATGGAGTTTTCTGCATAATGGATAGTAAATTTTTTCATCTTCTTTTTACAATTGCCCTCCCACTACAGATGCCACTCTAGCGTGCAATGCCAATTTGGATGTACGCTTACGCACGATCACTCAGTATTACCCCCTCATAAAGACACTAAATTGAACACAATCCTTAGAAAGAAAGGAAAACCCAGGGGTTGCAGAGGAGGTCAAGAAAACGCCATCCCACCTCTACAACTATCTCAAAGACAGAGAAATTAAGAACAAAAAAAGAAAATATAATAAAAAATTTTAATTTATCTAGTTATATACTTTCCGAAAATGAAACTAATTTACTTGCGAAGGGGCTTTCTTTTTGTCCTGCTGCACGTCCGAATGACTTTCAGTTATTTTTAGATCTAAATGACTTTATTCGTAGACTAACATTGAGCCGTCATTTTTTTATTCAGAACAGATCCGATCATCAAACTATTAATACCCCCCATATTTCGAATTTGGGAGTTTGTAATTCTAGTATTGGTAACTCTCCTACTTCCGTTACACATCAGTTGATATGACTCCAGCTCGTCATGTACTAGTAAAACCTAAATCTTCGTTTTACCCTTTACACAATCGTGGCAGCCATCTTGAGACCTTTTATCATATGGTCATGCAGGATTTTTCAAATTTGTGTGATAAATCTGTTATTTTTAAGGAGAATGATAATCTAACTTCTGCTGAGAGAATTGCAATTAAATCCATACAGAACAATAAATCTATTATTGTTCGCCCTGCAGACAAAGGTGGGGGGGTCGCTGTTTTGAATAGGGCTGATTATAAAAATGAAGCCCTCAGAATCCTATCAGATCTTGAATATTATACCCCGCTTTCCAATGACCCTTCTCCTCATATTTTTTCACAATATTGTTTGCTTATAGGTGGAGCTGTAGAAAATCAATTGTTGGATAAGAGGGAGCACACATTTCTCAATATAAAAAATTATAATTTACCTATTTTTTATTATTTACCCAAATTACATAAATGCCTAACCAATCCCCCTATAAAGCAAAGAGAGAAAAACAGGCGCTCCCTTGTGAAGAACCAACGGGTCACAGGTGTGTGGGAGGGGGAGGGAAAAAGTAAGGCTCACCCTGCCAGGTTGTGCGTACTCCCACACAACCAAGATGTACGTTTGGTATGATGATCTCAGTCTGCAGCCTTCCCAGAATAGGCGTAGAGATGTGGGGTGAACTTCAGAGACGGTGGGAATATTCGGCGCTGACCAAGGAGAGGACAATAGAGCCAGGTGTGTAGCGAACAGGTTTAATCCAATGCGACACGTTTCACCGCGCTTGCGCGGTTTCATCAGGCAGGATGCCTGATGAAACCGCGCAAGCGCGGTGAAACGCGTCGCATTGGATTAAACTTGTTCGCTACACACCTGGCTCTATTGTCCTCTCCTTGGTCAGCGCCGAATATTCCCACCGTCTCTGAAGTTCACCCCACATCTCTAACCAATCCCCCTGGTAGACCTATTATTTCTGGTATTGGTTCGATTACTGCAAATCTTTCCCACTTTATAGATTTATTTCTCCAACCCTTTGTTTTACATTTACCATCCTATTTGAGAGACTCAGCTCAGCTCATTTCTGAACTACATGCCCTATCCCTACCCCCCATTATAGTTTTCTTACCCTGGATGTGTGCTCCCTCTATTCTAACATCTCCACTGATTTAGGTGTTCCTGCAATTAAAAATTTTTTACAAGAGGACCCTTCACTAAACCCTAGTCAGTCAGAATTTTTACTGGAGTCCATTAGATTTATTCTTCTTAATAATGTTTTTGAATTCAATCATACCATTTATCGGCAGAACAGGGGCTGTGCCATGGGGACTCGATTCGCCCCCAGTTACGCAAATTTCTTCATGGGGCGATTCGAGTCCCTAGTTATGGCACAGTCCCTGTATTTTAAGTTTGTTTTTTTCTTTCGTCGTTACATTGACGATCTCTTCTTGATCTGGGTGGGTACCAAACATGAAGCTGACCTCTTTGTACATGAGCTGAATACTAATACATGGGGCATAAAATTTACCATGCATTATGCAGAAAACTCCATTAAATTTTTAGACCTTGATATCCATAAAACAGTCGATGGCACTATTTCCACGAAGACTTTTTTCAAATCTGTTGATATTAACAGTTTTTTACAGTTCGACAGTGCACATTATCCAAGCTGGCTAAGAGGGGTGCCATTCGGCCAATATTTACGAATTCGCAGAAATTGTACTTCTGATTCAGATTTTATTTCTCAAGCTGAGGTTTTAAAACAACGCTTCATACAGAAGGGCTATCCTAAATCGCTCCTAACTAAGGCATACATGAAGGTGAAGGATAAAAAACAATCTGATCTAGTTACATCTATTTCCAAAAAATCTAGTTCCAATCAGCCTCATAACCCCTTTAGATATAACTTTGTTACGAATTTCAATATTGAGGCATCTAATATCAGAAAAATACTAACTAAAAACTGGCCCATCATTCAAAATGATAAAATTCTAAACCAAATAATTCCCCCAGTTCCTAATGTCACCTACAGACGTTCCAAAAATCTTAGCAATTTATTAGCCCCCAGTAGATTTTCCGAACATCGTACACCACAGAACACCTGTTCCATTTAACCGTATTGTTTCCCTTGTAAAAAAAGTTGCTGCCTTTGTTGCGAATGGATCATCAAAACTGATACTTTTTCTTCTTTTTCCACACAACAAACATTTAAAATAAAAGATTCACTAAATTGCGACACCACTTTTGCTATCTATCTATTAACCTGTGGTTGCGACCGCCAATATGTTGGCCGCACCACACAAACGGTGCGCTCCAGGATGAACAAGCACAGATGGAACATAAAACATGATTTTTTGTTGCATAGTTTGTCCCGACATTTCACTCTTCACCATCAAAAAAATACAGAAACTTTGAAATTAGTTATTTTAGAAACTATTCCCATTCATTTACCTAACAGAATACAAAGATTAAATAATCGTGAATCCTTCTGGATCCACAAACTACATACTTTGCACCCTCAAGGTTTTAATGAATGTATCGATACAGTTAAATAATCTGATAAATTAGGGTTTAAAAACTTTCCATTTCTTCCAATGGACTAATCACCAAAATATTATATCTTGATAGTTTTTTTCGTTGTTCCTTCTGTGCTGTTCACCCTGGCGCGCCCCATTGTGTATTTATTTTTTATGTTTTATTATTCATGTTCCGCTTTTTGTTTTTCCTTCCTTTCTGTATACAGAACCTTTCGCATCTTTTATTTATTTATATAATGTTTGTATATTTGGATCTTTACGAATATTCACACCCTGCGTTTTCGCCGGGTGCTATATTCAATACCGCACTAGTCATCCTAGTTCATTTTTTTCACTTTCTCTAAATAGTGTTCATACATCACCCTCTGGTCAGTTGCGATTTGTTTTACCGCACTGTTTATTTCTCATTTAATAATGCATTGATATACAAATCTATTTTTTACTCTTTTGAACCAACATACATAGCACCTTATAGGTCTTTATATTAAAATAATATCCAACTTGCGTTGTTGAATGCCGCACCGGTGACTAGGCGATGTGATTGCTTGAGTCGCTTGTGGTGGTATATTCACACCACATGCGATAATTGTATTATATATATATATATATATATATATATATATATATATATATGTATATGTTTATATGATTTCATTGTGCTTCTACATTATTGTTTCATTATTACTTTTGTGATTTTTGTCTGTCTATTTATATTTATTGATATATTTTTTATACATTGTCACATTCATATGTGGATTTGTAATTTTATGTAACAACCCTTTCAAAAAGTACTCTAATGGTTAATTCCTGGAGGTATATTTACCTGTTACCAGCCTTCTCTTGTTATGCCTGATGAAGCTGCGCATGCGCAGCGAAACGCGTTGCATCTAATAAATCCATTGATTTTACTTGGCTGCCTGATGGTTCCTCTCTGCGCCAGACAAACTCCTGACTCCCTGGTCTTTCGGTTTTGATTTTACTCTTACCCAGGAGGGCTGCAGTGGACCTTCTTCTTTACTTCTTCTGCACTTTACCTTGTTGTGTGTGGGCGCACAACCGACTCTGGTAAGCGGCTTGGGAATTACCGTCCCCTACCCCCACCAACAAGATCTACTGATCCCGCACATGAGGCGCCTTCCTCCCTCTCTCTAGACCTTAATAAAATGGGAATGGTTGGTGATATTAACTTCCTGTTTGTGGCACATTAGTATATATGAGGGGGGAAACTTTTCAAGATGGGTGGTGACCATGGCCGCCATTTTGAAGTTGGCCATTTTGAATTCAACATTTGTTTTTTCAAAAGTAAGAGGGTCATGTGACACATCAAACTTATTGGGAATTTCACAAGAAAAACAATGATGTGCTTGGTTTTAACGTAACTTTATTCTTTCATGAGTTATTTACAAGTTTCTGACCAAATGTGTTCAATGTGCTGCCCATTGTGTTGGACTGTCAATGCAACCCTCTTCTCCCACTCTTCACACACTGATAGCAACACCGCAGGAGAAATGCTAGCACAGGCTTCCAGTATCCGTAGTTTCAGGTGCTGCAGAATGGGCAAAACAAAAATGGGAACAGGACCCTCAGTTTACGCAGAAGATTTTGTTCAGTGATGAGGCAAACTTTTATGTGAATGGTGAAGTTAACAAACAAAACCACCACTATTGGTCTGACACTAATCCACATTGGATAGATCCCTCCAAGACTGTTGGAACACAAAAATTGATGGTGTGGTGTGGTATATGGGGTCCAAAGATAGTGGGGCCATTCTTCATCAATGGAAACCTCACGGCCACTGGATATGCGAAATTGCTACATGATGATGTGTTTCCCTCTTTATGCACTGAAGCTGGCACGTTCCCTGAGTTTTTCTAGCAAGAGGGTGCACCACCACATTATGGGTGTCCGGTCCGAGCATTCCTAGATGAACAGTTTCCTGGAAAGTGGATTGGTCGTCATGGGCCAGTTGAATGGCCCCCAAGGTCTTCCGATCTGACCCCCTTAGACTTTTATCTTTGGGGTCATCTGAAGGCAATTGTCTATGCTGTGAAGATACAAGATGTGCAGCACCTGAAACTACAGATACTGGAAGCCTGTGCTAGCATTTCTCCTGCAGTGTTGTTATCAGTGTGTGAAGAGTGGGAGAAGAGGGTTGCATTGACAATCCAACACAATGGGCAGCACATTGAACACATTTTATAAGTGGTCAGAAACTTGTAAATAACTCATGAAAGAATAAAGTTACATTAAAACCAAGCACATCATTGTTTTTCTTGTGAAATTCCCAATACATTTGATGTGTCACATGACCCTCTTCCTATTAAAAAAACAAAAGTTGGATTCAAAATGGTCGACTTCAAAAAGTCCGCCATGGTCACCACCCATCAAAAGTTTCCCTCCTCACATATACTAATGTGCCACAAACAGGAAGTTAATATCACCCACCATTCCCATGTTATTAAGGTGTATCCATGTATATGGCCCACCCTGTAGAGGGGATCCATGCTTCAAAAAGTAAGATAACTAAAAACTGGCTCTTTCCTTAAAGGGGTACTCTGGTGGAAAACATTTTTTTTTTAAATCAACTGGTGCCAGAAAGTTAAACAGATTTGTAAATTACTTCTTTTTAAAAATCCAGTACTTCCAGTACTTATTATTTGCTGTATACTACAGAAAAAGTTATTTTCTTTTTTAATTTCTTTTTTGTCTGTCCACAGACTGTTTAGAGCAGGATAGGTTTACTATGGTGATTTGCTCCTGCTCTGGACAGTTTCAAACATATTATTATTATTTTTTTTTAAATCAACTGGTGCCAGAAAGTTAAACAGATTTGTAAATTACTTCTACTTAAAAATCTTAATTCTTCCAGTACTTATCAGCTTCTGTACACTACAGAGAAAGTTCTTTTCTTTTTGTATTTCTTTTTTGTCTGTCCAGAGTGCTCTCTGCTGACACCTCTGTCCATGTCAGAAACTGGTAAGAGCAGGAGCAAATCACCATAGTAAACCTATCCTGCTCTAAACAGTTCCTGATTGCATTGTCTGTGGACAGACAATAAAGAAATTAAAAAAGAAAATAACTTTTTCTGTAGTATACAGCAAATAATAAGTACTGGAAGTACTGGATTCTTAAAAAGAAGTAATTTACAAATCTGTTTAACTTTCTGGCACCAGTTGATTTAAAAAAAAATGTTTTCCACCAGAGTACCCCTTTAAGGAAAGAGACAGTTTTCAGTTATCTTACTTTTTGAAGCATGGTTCCCCTCTATGATGGTTATGAAGTGAATATATTGCCTAGATGGACTAGGCAATATATTAATTTACATCAAGGTATAGACAACAGCGCTTGCAAAAGGCATTGGTGTATCTAGTGGTGCAGTAAAAGATTAGCCTCATGGAACAAAACTTATTGGACCAGGCCCATTTTGGCCTTGATGACCAGAGCGTTTTTTGCACATCTGACCACTGTCACTTCAAGCATTAATAACTCTAGGATGCTTTTACTTTTCATTCCGATTCCGAGACAGTTTTTTTGTGACTTATTCTACTTTATGTTAGTGGTAAAATTTTGTCGATACTTGCATCATTTCTTGGTGAAAAATTTCCAAATTTTATGAAAAAAAAATTTTTTTGCTTTTTTCTAACTTTGAAGCTCTCTGGTTATAAGGGAAATAGAAATTCCAAATAAATTATATTTTGAGTCACAAAAACAATATTTCTACTTTATGTCTACATCATAAAGTTGACATGTTTTTACTTTTGGAACACATCAGAGAGCTTCAAAGTTCAGCAGCAATTTTCCAATTTTTCACACAATTTTCAAAATCAGAATTTTTCATGGACCAGTTCAGGTTTGAAGTGGATTTAAAGGGCCTTCATATTAGAAATACCCCATAAATGACCCCATTCAGTAAGTGTGTTAACCCTTTAGGTCTTTCACATGAATAGCGGCAAAGTGAAGGAGAAAATTCTAAATCTTCATTTTTTACACTCGCATGTTCCTGTAGATCCAGTTTGGGAATTTTTACAAGGAGTAAAAGGAGAAACATCCTCTCAAAATTTGTAACCCAATTTCTCTTGAGTAAGGAAATATCTCATATGTGTATGTAGTAGAGGGCTCTGAAGGGAAGGAGCGGATTTTGGAGAGTGAGTTTTTCTGACATGATTTTTGGGGGGCATGTCACATTTAGGAAGCCCCTTTGGTGCCAGAACAGCAGAACCCCCCCCCCAGCACATGGCACACCATTTTGGAAACTACACCCCTCAAGGCTCATAACAAAGGGTCCAGTGAGCCTTAACACCCCAAAGGTGTTTGACGACTTTTCATTAAAGCCGGATGTGTAAATGAAAAAAAAAATGTTTTCACTAAAGTGCAAAAAATTATTTATTTATTTTTAAATTTCTTTAAAAGACATACAATTCAAACAATGATATTTGGCAATACTAAACAACAGAGAAAGTTTAAGCAATTTAAATCTCTTTTCCACTCCATTCATACTCTCCATATTCACTAGGCATCCACTGCTTCCCTCTAATCTCCATCCTTAATCTGTTTTTCTAACTGTTTTTACTAACTAACTTCCCCTCAGTTTCCTAAATCTTGGATTCGTATCTCGAAAGATTCCCAGATTCTTCTCCATTTCCTTCCATTTCTTTGATTAGGCAAACTATCTAGTCTCAATTTCTCCATAATGCAAGTCTGTTTTAAATTTCTTAAGATACTAGAGATTTGGGCGAGTTCCTGGGATTTCCAACATCTTGCAATACCTACACGGGCTGTTGCTAGGATGTGGTAACTTTTTTCTCTAACTATTTTCTCTAATGATAATACCTCCAGTCCCAAAGACAAAAGGGCCATTCCCGGACCCCAGCCTTGGATGTCCTCTGTTTCTAATAATTTGCTTAATATGTGGTAAATACTACTCCAGAAGGGCTGAATTTTTGTACAGTTAAACCATATATGTAACATTGACCCCTCCTGTGAATTGCAGCGCCAGCACAAAGAGGAGTTGGTCAAATTTACCATTTTTACAAAGGGTAATGGGAGAAAATGCCCCCAAAAATTTGTAACCCCATCTTTTCTGAGTACTGAAATACCCCATGTGTGGACGTAATATGCACTGCTGGCGAACTACAATGCTCAGAAGAGGAGTCACATTTGGCTTTTGCAAAGCAAATTTTGCTGAAATGTTTTTTGGGAGGTAAATGAAAAAATAAGCAAGTTTTTTTCACTAAAATGCTGGCTTTTCCCCAAATTATACATTTTTTACGAGGGTAATAGAAGAAAATGACGCCCAAAATTTCTAATTTGTATGGAAATACCCCATATGCGGACTTCAAGTGCTCTGCTGGTGCACTACAATGCTTAGAAGAGGAGAAGCGCCATTGAGCTTTTAGAAAGAGAATTTGTTTGGAATGGAAGTCAGGGGCCATGTGCGTTTACATATGCTCAGAAGAGAAGGAGCGCCATTGGGATTTTGGAGAGAAAATGTGTCTGGAATTGAAGGCCACGTGTGTTTACAAAGCCCTCATAGTGCCAGAACAGCGGACCCCCCCTCATGTGACCCCATTTTGGAAACTACACCCCTCACAGAATTTAATAAGGGGTGCAGTGAGTATTTACACCCCACTGGCGTTTGACAGATCTTTGGAACAGTGGGCCGAGCAAATGAAAAATTACATTTTTCATTTTCACGGACCACTGTTCCAAAAGTCCGACACCTGTGGGGCGTAAATGCTCACTGTACCCCTCATTACATTACATGAGGGGTGTAGTTTCCAAAATGGGGTCACATGTGGTGGGGTCCATTGTTCTGGCACTATGGGGGCTTTGTAAATACATGTTGCCTTCAATTCTGGACAAACTTTCTCTCCAAAATCCCATTGGATCTTCTGAGCACTGTAGTGCGCCAGCAGAGCACTTTACATCCACATATGGGGTATGTTCTTACTCAGAAGAAATGGGGTTACAAATTTTGGGGGGCTTTTTTCCTATTTACCCTTGTGGAAAAATTAAAAATTTAGGGTAACACCAGCATTTTTTTTTTCATTTTCCCATCCAACTTTAATGAAAATTCTTCAAACACCTGTGGGGTGTTGAGGCTTAATATACCCCTTGTTACGTTCCATGAGGGGTGTAAGTTACAAAATAGAGTCACATGTGGGTACTAATTTTTTTGCGTTTATGTCAGAACCGCTGTAAAATCAGCCACCCCTGTGTAAATCACCAATTAGGCCTCAAATGTAGATAGTGCGCTCTCACTCCTGAGCCTTGTTGTGCGCCCGCAAAGCATTTTATGCCCACATATGGGGTATTTCCGTACTCAGGAGAAATTGAAATACAAATTTTTTTTTTTTTTTTTACTGCTTGTGAAAATAAAAAGTATGGGTAAAGTAAAACTATGTACATTTTTTTTATTTTTTTTTACACTAACAAGCTGATGTAGCCCCAAACTTTTCCTTTTTATAAGGGGTAAAAGGAGAAAAAGCCCCCCAAAATTTGTAGTACAATTTTTCCTGAGTACTGAAATACCCCATATGTAGCCCTAAACTGTTTCCTTGAAATACGACAGGGCTCTGAAGTGAGAGAGCGCCATGCACATTTGAGGACTAAATTAGGGATTGCATAGGGGTGGACATAGGGGTATTCTATGCCAGTGATTCCCAAACAGGGTGCCCCCAGCTGTTCCTAAACTCCCAGCATGCCTGGACAGTCAGTGGTTGTCCGGAAATGCTGGGAGTTGTTGTTTTGCCACAGCTGGAGGCTCCGTTTTGGAGACACTGCCGTACAATACGTTTTTCATTTTGATCGGGGGGGGGGGGGGGGGGGCAGTGTAAGGGGGTGTATATGTAGTGTTTTAACCTTTATTTTGTGTAGGTGTAGTGTAGTGTTTTTCGGGTACATTCGCACTGGTGGAGGTTTACAGTGAGTTTCCCACTAGGAGTTGGCGCTGCGGCAAAAAATTTGCCGCAGCTCATACTTGAAGCAGGAAACTTACTGTGAACCCATCCGTGTGAATGTACCCTGTACATTCATATGGGGGGCAAACCTCCAGCTGTTTCAAAACTATAACTCCCAGCATGTACTGACAGACCGTGTATGCTGGGAGTTGTACTTTTGCAACAGATGGAGGCACACTGGTTGGAAAACCTTCAGTTAGGTTCTGTTACCTAACTCAGTATTTTCAAACCAGTGTGCCTCCAGCTGTTGCAAAACTGCAACTCCCAACATGTACTGATCGCCGAAGGGCATGCTGGGAGATGTAGTTATGCAACAGCTGGGGGTACCCAACTACAACTCCAAGCATGCCGAGACAGCTGTTTGCTCTTTGGGCATGCTGGGATTTGCAGTTTTGCAACATCTGGAGGGCTACAGTTTAGAGACCACTGCACAATGATCTCCAAACAGTGGCAAAACTACAAATCCCAGCATGCCCAGACAGGAAACTGCTGTGTGGGCATCCTAGGAGTTGAAGTTTTGCAAGATCTAGAGGGTTACAGTTTACAGACCACTGCACGGTGATCTCCAAACTGTACCCCTCCAGCTGTTGCAAAACTACAAATCCCAGCATGCCCAAACAGCTGTCTGGACTGCTGGGAGTTGTAGTTATGCAACTTCTGGAGGGCTACAGTTTAGAGACCACTGTATAGTGGTCTCAAACTGTAGCCCTCCAGATGTTTCTAGGCAACTCACCAGCTTCTGTAGGATCCTGGGAGCCGCATCGCCGTCCTCTTTTGCAGCCGATCGCCGCCGAGTAAGTGGACTTCGGCGCTGGTCCTCGTCAGTTTCCCTGTTCTGCTATTATCTATTGAGGGTGGGCAGAACGGGGAAGCCGAAAGTTAACCCCCCTGCCCCCCGATCTGCTATTGGTCATAACTCCTGGACAACCAATAGCAGGGATAGGAGGGAGGTGGCAACCCCGATCCCCCTTATTTTCCTGGTCACCGAAGACCCATATGACCCGGAATCGCAGCAAATCGCCGGTGTGAATTCAGTCTAATGACCCCCCTGGGCATTTGCACGGGGTGCCTGCTGATTGATAACAGCAGTCACCCCGGTCCATTCCCCACCCGGCGTGCAGCAGGGACTGAAATTCCCACGGGCGTACTGGTACGCCCTTGGTCCT
This sequence comes from Hyla sarda, assembly GCF_029499605.1. Taxonomy (NCBI): domain Eukaryota; kingdom Metazoa; phylum Chordata; class Amphibia; order Anura; family Hylidae; genus Hyla; species Hyla sarda. The sequence continues at coordinate 310,546,726 of NC_079191.1, read as the reverse complement.
TATGTACAATGGGAGCGAAGGCGTACCTGTACCCCCTTGGTCCCTAAGTGGTTAAAGGGGGTACTCCCCTGGAATTTTTTTTTTTTTTAATCCAACTGGTGCCAGAAAGTTAAACAGATTTGCTAATTTCTTCTATTTAAAAATCTTAATCCTTCCAGCACTTATCAGCTGCTAAATGCTCTGCTGGAAGTTCCTTTCTTTTTTAATTTCCTTTCTGTCTGACCACAGTGCTCTCTGCTGACACCTGTGTCGATTTTAGAAACTGTCCAGAGCAGGATAGGTTTGCTTTGGGGATTTGCTCTTACTCTGGACAGTTCCTAAAATGGACACAGGTGTCCGCAGAGAGCACTGTGGTCAGACAGAAAGGAAATTCAAAAAGAAAAGAACTTCCTGTGGAGAATATAGCAGCTGATAAGTACTGGAAGGATTAACATTTTTAAATAGAAGAAATTTGCAAATCTGTGAATTTTTTTTTCCAGTGGAGTATCCCTTCAAGCTGGAGTCACATTTTTGTTTGTTCTGAGTTTAATAGCTGATGTTAAGCCTTCTGCTGAACTGTTATGTTGCTGCTGGTTTGTTTTTTTAATAAATCCTTTTGTTTTTGCACCAACATCCTGCTTGTTTCTCTACCATTTGTGCAGCTAACTCCCACATATGGTGGAGGATACAGGCATTTGGTTGCTACGGGTTAGGGCTGCATATATTTTAGTTTTTTTGACTGTTTAACCTGCATATGTCCTGGGTAAAGGCTGCTACATCCATGCCAAGCCAATCTCCTGCTTTGAAGGAACTATGCAAGCACCTGGTGCAGGCCAATGCAGCCCAGCAAGAGACAAACAGTTTGTTTCTTGAACAGATTGCTGCCCTCAAGGACAATGTTTCTGCTTAGAGGATGGAAGACTTATCAGGGGTTGTAAACGTGAAAAAGGTGGTGCAAGGTGCCTTGCAAAAGATGACGCCCGGATGATGACGTAGAGGCATACAATCATGGCTGTAAATGTTGGCATCCCTGAAAGTTTTTTAAGAAAATTAGGTATTTCTCACAGATAAGGATTGCAGTAACACGTTTTGCTATACACATGTTTATTCCCATTGTATGTATTGGCACTAAACCAAAAAAAGGGAGGAAAAAAAGCAAACTGGACATAATGTCACACCAAACTCCAAAAATGGGCTGGACAAAATTATTGGCACCCTTTCAAAATTGTGGAAAAATAAGATTGTTTCAAGCATGTGATGCTCCTTTAAACTCACCTGGGGCAAGTAACAGGTGTGGGCAACATAAAAATCACACCTGAAACCAGATGAAAAGGAGAGAAGTTCACTTAGTCTTTGCATTGTGTGTCTGTGTGTGCCATACTAAGCATGGACAACAGAAAGAGGAGAAGATAACTGTCTGAGGACTTGAGTACCAAAATTGTGGAAAAATATCAACATTCTCAAGGTTACAAGTCCATCTCCAGAGATCTAGATTTGCCTTTTTCCACAGTGCACAACATTATAAAGAAGTTTGCAACCCATGGCCCTGTAGCTAATCTCCCTGGGCTTGGACGGAAGAGAAAAATTGATGAAAGGTGTCAATGCAGGATAGTCCGGATGGTGGATAAGCAGCCCCAAACAAGTTCCAAATATTTTCAAGCTGTCCTGCAGGCTCAGGGAGCATCAGTGTCAGTGCAAACTATCTATCGTCATTTAAATAAAATTAAATGCTATGGTAGGAGACCCAGGAGGACCCCACTGCTGACACAGAGACATAAAAAAGCAAGACTACATTTTGCCAAAATGAACTTGAGTAAGCCAAAATCCTTCTGGGGAAATGTCTTGTGGACAGATGAGACCAAGATAGAGCTTTTTTGTATAGCTCATCATTCTAATGTTTACCGAAAATGGAATGAGACCTACAAAGAAAAGAACACAGTACCTACAGTGAAATATAGAGGAGGTTCAATTATGTTTTGGGGCTGTTTTGCTGCCTCTGGCACTGGGTGCCTTGAATGTGTGCAAGGCATCATTGAAATCTGAGGATTACCAACAGATTTTGGGTCCCACTGTACAGCCCAGTGTCAGAAAGCTGGGTTTGTGTCCGAAATCTTGGATGGCAACAAAGCGCTGGAGAGTTATGAAGTGGCAAGAAATGAGTCCAGACCTAAATCCAATTGAACACCTGTGGAGAGATCTTAAAATTGCTGTTGGGAAAAGGCGCCCTTCCAATAAGAGAGACCTGGAGCAGTTTTCAATGAAAGAGTGGTCCAACATTCCGGCTGAGAGGTGTAAGAAGCTTATTGATGGTTATAGGAAGCCACTGATTTCAGTTATTTTTTCCAAAGGGTGTGCAACCAAATATTAAGTTAAGGGTGCCAATAATTTTGTCCAACCCATTTTTGGAGTTTGGTGTGACATTATGTCCAATTAGCTTTTTTCCTCCCTTTTTTTTTATTTAATTCCAATACACACAAAGGGAATAAGCATGTGTATAGCAAAACATGTGTTACTGCAATCCTTTTCTGTGAGAAATACTTAATTTTCTTGAAAAATTTCTGGGGTGTCAACATTTACGGCCATGACTGTATCTTGCTGTTTTTGAGACACTGAGAGAAAATTAGAAAATTCCTCGCCTCTATGGATAGAGGTTCTGGCACTTTACTTGATTGAACCACAAAATTCCTACTTTAATCTGACTGCAGAGCAAGTCAAGCGACCTCTTCAAGGCTGAGATTATGGCCAGGCTGGGAGTCACCTTAGCAGTGCGGGCTCACAGAGTCCATGACTGGCGCTTTGAAAAGCAGAAGCCGACACGCTCCCAGCTATTTGACCTTCTACATCTGGTGCGCAAGTGGCTACTCCCAGAGACTCTGGGTCCATCTGCCATCGTTGACCACATTGTCATGGACCGCTATGTGAGTGGACTTCCTCTAGATATTCAACGCTGGGTTGCCCAGGGTGAACCCAAAACGCTGGTCCAGCTGGTAGCTCTAGTGGAGCGGTTTATCACAGCAGTTAGTGGGGCACTACGGGGATCACGTCCAGAGCTCCAGCGTCAAGGTCCACTCTGCAGCTGAACAGGAGACCTGTCCCAGATGCAGTTGGGGTGATCCACCCAGAGGAGAGAGGTTTGTGGGCCCAGAAAAGGTACTCTAACCCTATAAGGCCCACTGGGCAGCAGACCTGAGGTGCATTGCTGGAAGTATCAGAAAAGTGGACATATGGCAGCTTACTGTCCTCAGCACGAGGAACCAATGGAATGTGGGGTCACTCGACGCCTCTCCATACTCGCCCGCCCTGTCTGCAGTGCTACATCCCTGCAGGAGCAAGGCCCACAGAAGTGCCCACTCCAAGTTAATGGGGTCAGTGTGGTAGCACTATTGGACTCAGGCAGGCTGGTCACTCTTTTACGAGCAGCCATTCCCCAGGTCCTGGTTACCCCAGAAAAGTGGGTGTGGGTTGTGTGCATACATGGGGACACTAAACACTACCCACTTGCCAAAGTGACTGTAAAAACTGCTTTGGGGACTCTGAGCCATGAGGTTGGGGTAGTGAGAGACTTAATACATCCTTTTGTTGTGGGACATGACTTTCCTTTGTTCTGGGAACTTTGGTCAATCCCTCAGTCTGTCCCTGAGAAGGTCTTGTATCCCCGGACTCTCAGTCCACTTCCCCTAGCTGGGGATGTCCAAGACGATGCAGTTGGGGTGAACACTGTTGTACCAGATAATTTTCCCTTAACAGTGTTGGCAGGAGAGGAAGATGAGCCGCCCACTCCTGAGCAAAATGTCCCTGATCTTGAGGTGTCATGGGAGGACTTCGGAACATCTCAGTTTCAAGACTTCACCCTGAAATTTGTGTGGGAAAGTGTAACAGTGCTAAACGAGGTTGCGCAGGAACTGGGTGCTGAAAAAAGGTATACTCAATTTACTGTATATAATAATTTATTGTATTGTGTTACTAAGGTGCGGGATGAAATTGTGGAACAGCTGCTGGTGCCAGTAGCATAAAGGAAAATGGTGCTTGATATGGCCCACAGCCATGTGCTAGGGGGTCACTTGTGGGCAGACAAAACCCAAGAGTGAGTTCTGCAAATGTTTTATTGGCCAAGCTGTTATCAGGAGATCTTGAATTTTTGTAAGTCCTGTCTAACTTGTCAGTTAACTGCTCCTTTGTCCCATTTTAGGAACCCCCTAGTTCCCCTACCAGTAATTGAGTTGCCATTCGAAAGAATAGCTATGAATCTGGAAGGCCTGTTGGTAAAGTCTGCCCGAGGCCATCAATATATTCTGGTAGTACTTGCCTATGCCACCAAGTACCCTGAAGCCATTCCCCTGCGAAATACCTCATCAAAGTGTATTGCCCGGGCCGGGAGTTATTTAGCATTTTTTCTAGAACAGGTCTACCCAAGGAAATACTCACAGAACAGGGTACAACTTTTATGTCAAGGGTAATGTGGAATTTGTGTAAACTGCTAAAAATCGAACAGCTCAGAATCTTTGTGTATCATCCCTAAACAGACGGCTAATAAAAATGGAAAAAGGCGGTGATTGTTCAGTGGTCCGAGGAGGCAGAGAAATTATTTCAGGCCCTAAAAAAGCCCTATGTAGTCAGCCGGTGTTGGTGGCACCTGACTTTTCAAAACAATTCATTGTACAGACCGATGCTTCAGAGGCTGGTTTAGGGGCAGTAATGTCGCAGGAGGTGAATGGGGAAGAGCACCCCATATCATATTTAAGCAGGAAGCTCACATCCTGCAAAAGGAATTATTCTATTGTGGAAAGGGAATGTCTGGCTATAAAATGGGCTCTGGAATCCTTACGATACTACCCAGCTGGTAGGAAGTTTAGATTAGTGGATAACCATGCCCCCTACAGTGGATATACAGAAATAAAGGTAATAATGCAAGGGTGAAAAGGTGGTTCCTCGCATTACAAGATTTTAAGTTTGTGGAGCACAGGGCGGGGAAACATCATACAAATGCAAATTCTCTGTCAAGGATCCACTGTCTTAAGGGGTTGTGCGCTGCCCTGCCTTTCGGAGCTCCGCACGCAGCGTCCAGAAGTTCATTACTCCGACCGCTGTGTGCAGGCTTCCGTGTTCGCCCGGCCCCCTCGTGACGTCACGCCCGCCCCCTCAACAAAAGTCTATGAGAAGGGGGAGCGACCGCTGGCACACAGCAGTCGGAGTAATGAACTTCCGGACGCTGCGTGCAGAGCTCCGAAAGGCAGGGCAGCGCACAACCCCTTTAAGGGTTCAAGTGCCCAGTCCCCTGGCATTGGGCAAAGGGGAGGGGGATATGTAGGTGGCCAGCAGGTAAAGTGGTGGAAGGTAGATACGTGCAAAGTAGGTTGCTGTATCAACTAGTAAACTTCCAGGGTTGTCAACAAGGCCGATCCAGCAGTATGTTTCCATACAGCTAAGTTGCAACAAGGAAACTGCTATGTATGTGCCACAGAAGTCCAGGAGCTCAGTGGGAAAAAGAGCATTTTTAGTTAGTAGTCAGTAGTTACTGACATGTTGTCAGTAGTTACTGACATGTGCAAAGTTAGGATAGCTGCCATGCCGCTTTAATGGGCTCTTTTTCTGGAACGGCTGTAGTGTGGGTGGGAGGCCATTCCCATAATTTGGTCTGGGCTTTACTGGACCTCTTGAGGCCTTTAAAGTCTGCTGCTCCTAGACCTCAGGTGAGGAGAGGGTGAACTTGAGGAGTTGTTTGCCATTTCTTCCACAGTATGCTACAAGCTGGAGCAAGCACAAAGGTGCCCTGGGAATCAGAACGGAGATAGGCAGGTGTCTCTGCACCAGGACTAACCACCACTACATGGTTGTGTAAGGACTTTAAGCTGGAGTCAGGTTTTTGTTTGTTCTGAGTTTAACGGCTGATGAAATGCCTTCTGCTGAACTGTTATGTTCCTGCTGGTTTGTTTTTTTAATAAACCCTTTTGTTTTTGCACCAACATCCTGCTTGTTTGTCTACCATTTGTGCAGCTAATTCCCACAATAAATATATATAGTCATAGCTGTAAATGTTGGCACCCCTGACATTTTTCAAGTAAATTAAGTATTTCTCACAGAAAAGGATTGCTATTGGAACCCTTAATTAAATATTTGGTCGCACACCCTTTGGAAAAAATAACAGAAATCAGTGGCTTCCTACAACCATCAATAAGCTTCTTACACCTCTCAGCCGGAATGTTGGACCACTCTTCCTTTGCAAACTGCTCCACCTCTCTCTTATTGGAAGGGCGCCTTTTCCCAACAGCAATTTTAAGATCTCTCCTCTGGTGTTCAATGGTATTTAGATCTGGATTAATTGCTGCCCACTTCAGAACTCTCCAGCGCTTTGTTGCCATCTATTTTTGGGTGCTTTTTAACATATGGTTAGGGTCGTTGTCCTGCTGGAAGATGCAAGATCTCAGACGCAAACCCAGCTTTCTGACACTGGGCTGTACAGTGTGACCCAAAATCCGTTGGTAATCGTCAGATTTTATGATGCCTTGCACACATTCAAGGCACCCAGTGGCAGGGGCAGCAAAACAACCCCAAAACATCATTGAACCTCCACCATATTTCACTGTAGGTACTGTGCTCTTTTCTTTGTAGGCCTCATTCCATTTTCGGTAAACAGTAGAATGATGTGCTTTACCAAAAAGCTCTATCTTGGTCTCATCTGTCCACAAGACGTTTTCCCAGAAGGATTTTGGCTTACTCAAGTACATTTTGGCAAAATGTAGTCTTGCTTTTTTATGTCTCTGTGTCAGCAGTGGGGTCCTCCTTGGTCTCCTGAAATAGCATTTCCTTTCATTTAAATGTCGATAGATAGTTTGCGCTGACACTGATGTTCCCTGAGCCTGCAGGACAGCTTGAATATCTTTGGAACTTGTTTATGGCTACTTATCCACCATCCAGACTATCCTGCGTTGACACCTTTCATCAAGAACAAAAGAACAATAATGTTGTGAAAACTAGGGCCAAATGGGGTCCAGGTCACTATATTTAGATAATAGATAAAAAGTTATTAAATAATTACATTTCTCTGCCAGTCATAGGGATGCAGTGGGAGTCAAGATAATCACAAATCTCCTCACTAAAGGTGGGGTGTAGGAAGTTAGAGAAAGGAGGAGGTCCTGCAGGGATGGTTGAGGCCCAATTGATGTAGATGGCCACTACTTAACACTCTCCCTATTAGTCCCTCTCTCTAAACCTACCCCTATGCGGAATTTACACCCTAATAAGGGCGGCCCAGCTCAGGAACCTAGTCTGCACTGAACCTGTATACCCTAAGATGAGAGAGATTAGGGAAAGAGGCTCACTGTCTCACTGGGGTACCCTTAATATCTAATTAGACAGGGAAGGATAACCCTGGCTCAATATATATATTTGTTTAAGTAGGTGGGATTTGCCACAATAATCCCTTGAAGATAGGGGTACTGGCTTTGTACTTATATGATATCACAGATCAGACTAGGTTCATGAGTATGACCACATTGACAATGACGTCATATCTCCATATAAGATAGGCATAGATGTCTACATGTATAGTATACACAGATAACCCTAAATCCCTATACGGAATGTCAACTACATATAGCATAGTTATCACATCAAGCACTGTTGTTGCAGACTGACTTGGATTCTGGTGCAGATAAATGCATACCTAGAGACCGCTGCTAAATAAAGTTACTTGACTGAAAAAATACACGTGTCACAAAACCAATATAAGATATGGCAATAGCTATACGGAAATTGGCCTCGGATGTAAAGAAGGCCTATACTTATCAATCACAGTGACTGGTTGGCATTGTACGAACACGTTTCACCCCCCCCCCCCACCCCCCCCCTTCATCAGGGGACAATCTGGGAGCTATATGGAGGTCATGGACAATCCTTGATGGCCGATTGTGAAGCAGAGTGGATGGAAGCTGCTGTGGCCAACCGTATAGCTATTGCCATATCTTATATTGGTTTTGTGACACGTGTATTTTTTCAGTCAAGTAACTTTATTTAGCAGCAGTCTCGAGGCATGCATTTATCTGCACAAAAATCCAAGTCAGTCTGCAGCAACAGTGCTTGATGTGATAACTGTGCTATATGTAGTTGACATACCGTATAGGGATTTAGGGTTATCTGTGTATACTATACATGTAGACATCTATGCCTATCTTATATGGAGATATGACGTTGTTTTCAATGTGGTCATACTCATGAACCTGGTGTGTCCTTCATATAAGGATACACTGGCGAATGTCTCAATTTTAACATCAGTGTTGAGGGATAGCCAATGTCATTGTATACATCTACCACAGTAGTGCACCTAAATTTCTGTATTGTATTATTCTAATTGTTACACATCCACACCGTTTATCTGGTGTAGGATTCTATTGTGGCACTTGTAGTCCGCTGCAGGCATCCTCCATTGTATGCATTTTTATGCTGGGGATCGCCCCTAGCAACAGACTACAAGGGCAGGATCTGCTCCCCCAGTATAAATGCACAACTGCATTTGGGGTTGAGCCCCTCCAGCCATTTGAGACCACGTTTTTTGTTGTTGCATACTCATGAACCTAGTCTGATCTGTGATATCATATAAGTACAAAGCCAGTTCCCCTATCTTCAAGGAATTATTGTGGCAAATCCAGCGTACTTAAACAAATATATATATTGAGCCAGGGTTATCCTTCCCTGTCCAATTAGATATTCAGGGTATCCCAGTGAGCCTTTTTCCCTAATCTCTCTTATCTTACGCTATACAGGTTCAGTGCAGACTAGGTTCCTGAGCGGGGCCGCCCTTATTAGGGTGTAAACTCTGCCATGGGGTAGGTTTAGAGAGAGAGAGAGACTAATAGGGAGAGTGTTAAGTAGTGGCCATCTACATCAATTGGGCCTCAACCATCCCTGCAGGACTTCCCCCCCCCCTCTTCTTTCCCTACCTACACCCCACCTTTAGTGAGGAGATTTTTGATTATCTTGACTCCCACAGCATCCCTGTGACTGGTAGAGAAATGTAATTATTTAATAACTTTTGATCTATGACCTAAATCAGGGGCGGATCCAGATTCTAGTCTCGGGAGGGGCACTTTTAGAGAATTTTGCATTGGTGGACAGAAAATAAGGTGTTGCTTAAAGAACTTACAATATTATTAAATGTATCCAGTATAATAATCAAATATACCAATTGCCACAGAATGGGAAAGCGCTAAAGAAGTTTTTATCATTTAAAACTACAGCTCCCAGTATGACCTAAGTAGTGGTGAGGTTATGCTGGGAGTTGTTGTTACACCCATCATTACTGCTAAACTTACAAGTGACTACAGCTCTGATGGGACAGTCAGGACAATACACAATGATATCAGTGACTACAGGTGACGTCTTCTCTATAGTCTTTCCTTATCTAATTCAGATGGTACATACCACCGGGTCCAGCTAAATGTTCTCGCTGATCCTCTATATGAAAAAAATATTATTATAATACTGCCAAACACCATATCCTTTGAATATAATTCTGAGACACTGTACCCTCCGAATATACTACAACTCACTTTACCCTTTGAATACAATACTGCCACACACTGTACCCTCTGAATATAATACTGCCACACACTGTACCAACTGAATATAATACTGCCACACACTGTACCCACTGAATATAATACTGCCACACATTGTACCCACTGAATATAATACTGCCACACACTGTACCCTCTGAATATAATACTGCCACACACTGTACCAACTGAATATAATACTGCTACACATTGTACCCACTGAATATAATACTGCCACACACTGTACCCACTGAATAATACTGCCACACACTGTACCCAATGAATATAATACTGCCACACACTGTACCCTCAGAATATAATAATGCCACACACTGTACCCTCAGAATATAATATTGCCCACACACTGTACCCTCAGAATATAATACTGCCACACACTGTACCCTCTGAATATAATACTACCACACACTGTACGCTCTAAATATCCCTCTGAATACAATAACGTGATGTATTGTGGCTAATGAAAATCGTACTACCCCAGAAATTCCTTATACTCTGTGCCCCGTGCCCCCACATATAACTATGACCTGTCCTGTTTCCCCTCATAATAATAATGCCCTCTGTCCTGTGCCCCTACCATATAATGCCCCCTGTGCTGTGCCCCTCACATATAATGCCCCTGCAATGTTCCCCTCAAATATAATGCCCCCCAATCCTGCTCCCTCAGGGGGCATTATAAGTGAGGGGAACATAACAGGGGGGCATTATAAGACAGGGCACATTATATGTTAGGGGCACATGACAGGGGGGCATTATATGTGAGGGGCACATGACAGGGGGTTCCTCACTTATAATGCCCCCCTATCATATGCCTCTCACATATAATGCCCCCTGTCCTGCCCCTTCAGGGAGCATTATAAGTAAGGGGCACATAGCAGGGGGCATTATATGTTGAAGTACATTATATGTTAGCGGCCCAAGACAGGGGGGCATTATAAGTGAGGGGCCCAAGACAGGGGGGCATTATAAGTGAGGGGCCCAAGACAGGAGGGCATTATAAGTGAGGGCCTGTTATGTGCCCCTCATGTATAATGCCCCCTGTCATGTGCCCCTCACATTTAATGCCCCCTGTCATGTGCCCCTCACATTTAATGCCCCCTGTTATGTGCCCCTAACTTATAATGCCCCCTTCATGTGCCCCTCACATTTAATGCCCCCTGTCATGTGCCCCTCACATTTAATGCCCCCTGCTGTGCCCCTAACTTATAATGCCCCCTTCATGTGCCCCTCACATTTAATGCCCCGTTATGTTCCCCTCACATATAATGCCCCCTGTCCTGCACCCTCAGGGGGCATTTTAAGTAAGGGGCACATGACAGGGGGCATTAAATGTGAGGGGCACATGCCAGGGGGCATTAAATGTGAGGGGCACATAACAGGGGGGCATTATACGTGAGGAGCCCCCCTGTCATGTGCCCCTCACTTATAATGCCCCCCTGTCATGTGCCCCTCACTTATTATGCCCCCCTGTCATGTGCCCCTCACTTATAATGCCCCCCTGTCATGTGGGGGCATTATAAGTGAGGGGCACATGACAGGGGGGCATTATAAGTGAGGGGCACATGACAGGGGGGCATTATAAGTGAGGGGCACATGACAGGGGGCATTATAAGTGAGGGGCACATGACAGGGGGGCATTATAAGTGAGGGGCACATAACGGCGCCCTGTCAGTCTGCCGGAAGTGGCCATTCCAATGTCCCCCGCAGGAAGCTCCATGCAGGGTTCAGCACCCCCTTCCAGCAGACTGCAGGAGCTCTGTTCGGGAGATTGTAGGGGGTCCTAGCGCTCGGATCCCCCACAATCTATAACTTATCCCCTGTCTCGGCGTCTAAATAGGCTGTAAGTAAATGAAAAATAGATGCTGGCAGCAGTGGGATAGATATGATATAGATATATAGATAGATATGAGATAGATAGATAGATAGATAGGAGATAGATAGATATGAGATAGATAGATAGATATGAGATAGATAGATAGATAGGAGATAGATAGATAGATAGATAGATAGATCAACAACAACAACGTGACGTCCAAACAGAACCCACCAAGAAAAATAACGAAGAACTAGTGGTAAATATTTCATCCACTAAACTTACTGATGATCAATTGAATTTACTTGCTAAAGGACTTAATTTTTGCCCTGCACAGATGCCAGAATGGTTCCAGCTTGAGCTAGACCTACAACAATTGGTCAGAAAGCTCAAGCTGAAACTATGGTTCTCTACTAAATCTGAGAGTAATGTGTGTCATACAGTCGAGTCCCAAGATACCAATGCATTTCAGTTTTCAGGTTTGGGGATTAAATCTCCAAGTGATTTTACACCAAATGTAACTTCTCCTTTAATTGATACCTTCTATACCATGGTTAAAAAAGACATGGAGAAATTGAAGCGTGAGGTGACATCATTATCACACCCTAATATGACACACAATCAATTAGAGGCACTTAATGGATTGATCCATGACCACAACCTCATTGTCAAACCTGCGGACAAAGGAGGTGCGGTTGTGGTCATGGATCGATCCAAATACATTCAGGAAGCAAATAGACAACTGTATGATATCAATACTTATTCACCTCTCAGTTCAGACCCTAAATGGCGACTGGGTCGTGAGATTGAGCAGACAGTACGTACAGCATTTGAGAGAAAATTGATTGATAAATCTTTATTTGACTACCTGATTGTTAAACATCCCATCACTCCACAACTCTATTTATTGCCTAAAATTCATAAGACCTTATGTGACCCACCAGGCAGACCAATTGTGTCTGGCCGGGAGTCTTTGACAAGTCTTTTTTTTGGACAAGATACTGAGACCGTACGTTTATACAGCTAGATCTTATATCCGTGACACTGGGGACCTACTGACTAAAATAGACACACTGACCATTCCAGAAGGCACGATAGTAACATCTTTTGACATTGTAAGCCTGTACACCTCCATCCCACATGGTGTCCTTTGTACAGAATGACTTGAGTCCTGACAAATGTTCCTTGATCATTGAATTACTTGAAACTGTGCTGACTAAAAATTACTTTGCATTTAACGACGCATTTTACATCCAAACCAATGGCACAGCAATGGGCACGACCGTGTCGCCCACTTACGCCAATTTGTTCGTGGCCCATATGGAAGAAACAATGATCTATGTATCTCCCCACTTCAGCCATGTGCTGAAGTGGTGGAGATACATAGACGACATTCTACTTATCTGGACTGGTTCAGTTGACCAACTTCACGCATTTCATGACTTTTTGAATTCCTTGATGACCAGTATTCAATTTACCCTGACCTTCTCCAATACTAGTGTACAATTTTTAGACACCACTATTAGTATAGGTGACCGGATACTCACAACTGACATTTACACCAAACCGACAGACGTTAATTCGATACTTCGGTATGATAGCCAACATTCACGCAGTATGCTACGGTCACTTCCGATGAGCCAGATGATGCGGGCAAAAAGAATTGTCAGTGATGAGGATAATGTTAGTCCTGCTCTTGATCGCATGTGTACCAACTTCATCAACAGAGGGTATCCCCGAACATTGGTAACCACATGTAAGGATAAGGTGCGAATTCTAGATAGATACAGTTTACTCCAGACCAACACAGTAAAAAAACAAGACAATAGGATTGCTTTTGTAACCACTTACTCTGAAGCATCTCCGAAAATTGCACACAGTGTTAGAAAACATCGGCAGATCTTAAACACTGGGCTTTCACACATCCCCGAATTAAGTAATCCCCCGCTTATGTCTTACCATAGGGCAGCGAACCTAAAGGATAGATTAGTGAAATCTGATGTGTCCTTTGAGAAATCTAAACAAAGATATCTGACAGTAGCCAACAAGGGCTCCTTTCCATGTTGCACCTGCGTTAATTGCCCCTTCATGATGAAGGGAAAATAATTTATTCATTCAAACACTGGCAAAAGGTATACAAATCGATACTATCTTACTTGTAACTCGAACCACGTTATATATATCTTGCAATGCCCCTGCAATTTATTATACGTGGGTGAGACCACACTGGATGCTAAGACCAGACTAAATCAGCATCGTTATTCCATTCGCAAACAACGAACTGATTTACCTGTCCCTAGTCATTTTATGGAATATGGCCATTGTGAGAAGGATTTAAAATTTATGTTAATCGATCATGTACCAATACCCAAATGGGGTGGCAATAGGGTGGCAATGCTGAAACGTAAAGAATTACGATGGATCTATGAACTAAACACTTTGAGACCCTCTGGCCTTAATGTAGATTTCCATGTAACACATGAAATTTATAATGCATAACCATTTTGACTGTAAACCTGCTTGCTAACCCTCTGTATTTCTTGACAATATACTTATAGAATTTTTTTATATTTTAGATTACTGGACACTGAAGATGGGATTCACTCACTCGGGAATTCTACACTTTATTTTTTATTTAGAACAGTACACGCCTTCACAATAGAATCTGTATCCCAAAGATGCATTACATCATGAAGCCATCATTATGTATGAAAGCCACCTGAACTACATCTAAGGAAAGAGGATGCACTTCTTCACATTGTGCCAACAGCGCCCCCGAAACCCGGTGACATCAGGGCAACTGGTGCTCAGGACAGTAGGAGGTATAGGTTTGCCAGACTGAGACGGGAATCCGCCTATTGCCTGGCTACACCTTGCGCTCGATTGCGCACTGAAGATTACTGTGCTCTCTGTAATGATGTGGATGGGTGTGCCCCCAACAAAGATGGCCGACGATGTGCATGTTCATGTAGGGCGCATGCGCTACATCGCTCTACTCGCAAGGTCATGTGATTCCCTGACAGAGCCGCAGCTTCCGGCTCCGGCTTAGCGGCGTGTGCTGTTTCCCCTGGCAATGGCGTCCTCGTGGCGCTTCTTGTGTACATTCCTGGTGAGTGGACTCATCTCTCCGCCCAGTTAATTATGAATTTAATCTTCACCTGAGCACTACTATTATGTAATTAATATTTTACACTGTATACTGCTAACGCTGATATGTTTGGGAACAAGATCGGCTTTTGTGATTGTGTATCCCATGTATATATGCGTCTTAAACACTCCACTATTGTTATATTTATTGTTATTTATGTACTTTTATATACTTTTGTACACAAATTAATGTATTGGATCTTAATGATTGTATACCCTATATATACCTTACACTGAGAGTCATTTATTGCTTGAAAATGGCTGGGTGAGCAAGCTGAAACGTTGCCTAAAACGTTTTTTTGAAATAAATCACCTTTCTTTTTTTCACTTGGTGTGCCACTGTTTATTTTTGCTTTGTTAGATAGATAGGTTGATATGAGATATGATATAGATAGATAGATACATAGATATGAGAGATAGATAGGAGATAGATAGACAGATAGATCAGTGTTCCCCAACCAGGGTGCCTCCAGCTGTTGTAAAACTACAACTCCCTGTATGCCCACAAAGCAAAATACATGCTGGGAGTTGTAGTTTTACTAAAGTTAGTGGCCTCTGCTGAGAAACACTGATAAGAGTCCACCTTTACCTGTCTCCCGAGCCTGACCCCCCCCCCCTCCTCCCCCCCCCCAAAGTTACTTACCATGAAGGCAGCATCAGGGTGGGCAGGGGGGGTCTGGAGGCATTGGGTGGGTGTCCGGGCCTTTGGTGGAGGGCAGTAAGCTGAGCCCGGCCTGCAGGAAATACAGAGGAGTGAGGGGGGAGGAGCTTATCTCTTCCCAGCCCCTGCACAGTGTAATGGCTGCAGACTGAATGACGCTGAGACCGGAGCATTCTCAGTACTGACAGGCAGCCCACGCTACAGAGAATGGTGTCCTGCAGAGAATGGTGTCCCCGGCGGTTCACACGCTGCAGGTGAGGGGACAGTGCAGCCGGGGCTGACAGCTCCCACTCATCACTAATCTAGTATCGGGAGGGGCAGCAATCTCGGGGGGGGGGGGGGGGGGGCAGCAACCCCGTTGCCCCCGCTGGATCCGCCACTGACCTAAATATAGTGACCTGGACCCCCAACATTATTATTCTTTTTGATGGTTTTAAGGAGTTGTCTCCTCTTTTAATGATACAATTAACCCCTTAAGGACCCACCCATTTTACACCTCAGGACCCGGCCATTTTTTGCACATCTGACCACTGTCACTTTAAACATTAATAACTCTGGAATGCTTTTAGTTATCATTCTGATTCCGTGACTGTTTTTTCGTGACATATTCTACTTTAACTTAGTGGTAACATTTTTTGGTAATTTGCATCCTTTCTTGGTGAAGAATCCCAAAATTTGATGAAAAATTTGAAAATTTAGCATTTTTCTAACTTTGAAGCTCTCTGCTTGTAAGGAAAATGGATATTCCAAATATTATATTTTTTTTATTCACATATACAATATGTCTACTTTATATTTGCATCATAAAATTGACGAGTTTTTACTTTTGGAAGACACCAGAGTGCTTCAAAGTTCAGCAGCAATTTTCCAATTTTTCACAAAATTTCCCAAATCACAATTTTTCAGGGACCAATTCAGGTTTGAAGTGGATTTGAAGGGTCTTCATCTTAGAAATGCCCCACAAATGACCCAATTATAAAAACTACAACCCCCAAAGTATTCAAAATGACATTCAGTCAGCATTTTAACCCTTTAGGTGTTTCACAGGAATAGCAGCAAAGTGAAGGAGAAAATTCACAATCTTCATTTTTTACACTCGCATGTTCTTGTAGACCCAATTTTTGAATTTTTACAAGGGGTAAAAGGAGAAAATTTATACTTGTATTTGTAGCCCAATTTCTCTCAAGTAAGCACATACCTCATATGTCTATGTAAAGTGTTCGGCGGGCGCAGTAGAAGGCTCAGAAGCGAAGGAGCGACAAGGGAATTTTGGAGAGTACGTTTTTCTGAAATGGTTTTTGGGGGGCATATTGCATTTAGGAAGCCCCTATGGTGCCAGAACAACAAAATAACCCCGCATGCCATACCATTTTGGAAACTAGACCCCTTGAGGAACATAACAAGGAATTAAGTGAGCCTTAATACCCCACAGGGGTTTCACGACTTTTCCATATGTAAAAAAAAAATTTTTCACTAAAATGTGTGTTTCCCCCCAAATTTCACATTTTTGCAAGGGTTAATAGCAGTAAATACCCCACACAATTTGTAACCCCATCTCTTCTGAGTATGGAGGTACCCCATAAGTTCCCCTTAAGTGCACTACGGGCGAACTACAATGCTCAGAAGAGAAGGAGTAATATTTGGCTTTTTGAGAGCAAATTTTGCTCGGGGGGCATGTCGCATTTAGGAAGCCCCTATGGTGCCAGAACAACAAAATAACCCCACATGGCATACCATTTTGGAAACTAGACCCCTTGAGGAACGTAACAAGGAATAAAGTGAGCCTTAATACCCCACAGGGGTTTCACGACTTTTCCATATGTAAAAATATATATTATTTTTCACTAAAATGTGTGTTTCCCCCCAAATTTCACATTTTTGCAAGGGTTAATAGCAGTAAATACCCCACAAAATTTGTAACCCCATCTCTTCTGAGTATGGAGGTACCCCATAAGTTCCCCTTAAGTGCACTACGGGCGAACTACAATGCTCAGAAGAGAAGGAGTAATATTTGGCTTTTTGAGAGCAAATTTTGCTAGGGGGGCATGTCGCATTTAGGAAGCCCCTATGGTGCCAGAACAACAAAATAACCCCACATGGCATACCATTTTGGAAACTAGACCCCTTGAGGAACGTAACAAGGAATTAAGTGAGCCTTAATACCCCACAGGGGTTTCACGACTTTTCCATATGTAAAAAAAAAATTTTTTTCACTAAAATGTGTGTTTCACCCCAAATTTCACATTTTTGCAAGGGTTAATAGCAGAAAACACCCCCCAAAATTTGTAACCCCATCTCTTCTGAGTATGGAGGTACCCCATAAGTTCCCCTTAAGTGCACTACGGGCGAACTACAATGCTCAGAAGAGAAGGAGTAATATTTGGCTTTTTGAGAGCAAATTTTGCTAGGGGGGCATGTCGCATTTAGGAAGCCCCTATGGTGCCAGAACAACAAAATAACCCCACATGGCATACCATTTTGGAAACTAGACCCCTTGAGGAACGTAACAAGGAATTAAGTGAGCCTTAATACCCCACTGGGGTTTCACGACTTTTCCATATGTAAAAATGTTTTTATTTTGTTTCACTAAAATGTGTGTTTCCCCCCAAATTTCACATTTTTGCAAGGGTTAATAGCAGTAAATACCCCCCAAAATTTGTAACCCCATCTCTTCTGAGTATGGAGGTACCCCATAAGTGGACGTCAAGTGCACTGCAGGAGTGCCACAATGCTCAGAAGAGAAGGAGTCACATTTGCAAACTTTGCTGAAATGGGGGGGGGGGGGGACATGTCGCATTTGGGAAGCCCCTATGGTGCCAGGACAGCAAAAAAAAAACACATGGCATCACATTTTGGAAACTAGACCCCTTGAGGAACGTAACTAGGGGTAAAGTAAGCCTTAATACCCCACAGGGGTTTCACGACTTTTGCATATGTAAAATAAAAAAATAAAAATTTCACAAAAATGTGGGTTTTCCCCCAAATTTTTTATTTTTACACGGGTTAATAGCAGAAAAGACACCCCAAAATTTGTAAATACATTTCTTTGGAATAAGGATATACCTTAATTTTTTATGATTTTTGCTCCGCGGGTGCACACCAGGTCTTGGAGTGGGAAGTCAGTCAGGGGCCTTGAGCTTATTATAGCAGCCAGGATGTGGGATCCCCCCTCAAGGAGCATTAATGGGGGGGAGCACTGAGCCCTAAAATAGGGGAACACTATGGGGGACAACGGGCCGTAACTGGGGTAGACAGGTGGGGTACAGAGGCCCGTAATGTGGGGTACAGTGGGCCAGAAAACTATAAATCATAAAATAATAAAACAGGCTATGTTCCCAGAATGATGACCCAGAGCATAGCCAAAACTAAAAAAAATATGCCCACCCCAAACCCTATGCTCTGAGTCATCATTCTGGGAATGTGATGTGTGTGGCCATCCCTAACCTGTTGCCTCAAATGCGCACCCCGCTCAGGTGGAGAGAGAGCGCTGCGCATTTGAGGCAACATAAAAATTCCCTGATGATAGTGACTCAGTGACCTATGACCCATTTTTTAAAAAATACCCCCAGAGGTCTTATCAGGTTTTTTTTTTTTTTTTCAGTTTTTTTGGGGCAATTTAGTGAATTATGGGGGTTATATTTTGGAATGTACTCTGGACTTGGTACATTGGTCAAATTATGGAAAATTAAAATGAAAAGGGAAAATTTAGGGCTCCATGGAAGTGTGATACTCCCTGAAGCAGCCTATGCAGAGGCCCGGATTATCTGGGCAAGTGTCACATTGGTACCTGGTGTCCCTCCGAATCCCCCTCCTGTAACACACTCTGCATTTTTTCTGGGATCGCCCCTTCTTTCCACTGTGGGGGATCTCACCTGGAAAGTGTTGGCCTGGGACGATCCTGGCGCCTATAACTCCAGACCCTTGGGAAGTCCGGCCTGCTCTTTCCCGGTCAGCAAAGATCAGGAACCTTAGGACTTCTTCTTGGTACTGGAGGAATGTCCCTGTGTTGCCAGCGTACTGGGATAGTACAAAAGCGTTGTACATGGCAACCTGTACCAAGTAGACCGCAACTTTTTTGTACCATGCCCGTGTTTTCCGCATGGCGTTATATGGCTTGATGACTTGATTAGAGAGATCAACTCCTCCATATACCGATTGTAGTCCAGAATACAATCGGGCTTGAGGACCGGTCCCGCGGTACCTCGCACAGGGACAGGGGTGCTTCCATTCCCATGAATGGTGAGTATAAGGACATCCCTCTTATCCTTATACCTGACCAACAACAGGTTATCATGGGTCAGGGCACGGGACTCACCCTTGGGGATAGGCGTCTTAACAAAATTTAGAGGGAGGCCTCTCTGATTCTTCCGCACGGTCCCACAAGCGGACGTGGATCTGGCGGAAAGGGATTTGAACAGAGGGATGCTGGTATAAAAGTTGTCCACGTATAAGTGGAAACCCTTATCCAGCAATGGGTGCATAAGGTCCCAAACGATTTTCCCGCTAACACCCAGAGTGGGGGAACAATCTGGGGGTTCAATACGGGAATCTCGTCCCTCATATACTCTAAACCTGCAAGTGTACCCAGAGGTACTATCACAGAGTTTATAGAGTTTATAGGCCATCGCCTTTTTTCTACGTTGGCGGGAGGGAGGGGGTGTGTGCGGGGGTGGGGCGGGGAAGTATGTACTGTGTGGTGCTTGGTGTAAAAAGTGTAATAACAGTAATATAAAAAAAAAGCTGTGGTCAAAAAAAAAAAAAATGGGGTGGCGCACGAAGCTCCCTGAACCCCTAATAGGACCCGGGGTAAGGGATCAGACCCTAATAGGACCCTGGGGGACCTATTAGGGGGTCAGGGGGGGGGATTTTTTTTAATAAAAAAAAAAAAAAAGCTGCGGCCAAAATAAAAAAGGGGGTGGCACACGCAGCTCCCTGAACCCCTAATAGGACCCGGGGTCCGGGATCAGACCCTAATAGGACCCTTGGGGACCTATTAGGGGGTCGGGGGGAGGGGGGGGGTTCTTTTTTTTAACTTTTTTTAAACTTTTTTTTTAACTTTTATTACACTTTATTACTTATTTGCTCCTACCTGTCCCTGCACTCAGCTTTCCCTATTCTACGGCTCCTGAGGGGCTCCGGAGTTCTGAGGGGGGATCAACGGTCCTCTTCCTGCTGCTGCACCCGCCGACTGAACGAAAACAGCGGGTCCAGCAGCGGGAAGGGACCGTTAACCCCTCCTCTGCTGCTCTGCTATTGGCCGGATGATCGCCGGCCAATAGCAGCGTTGCTGGGGCGGTGACAGTATTGTCACCGCTCCCCAGCAACTGCAGGTGATTGGCGGTGTAATTGTACACCGCCGATCACCATTTATTTCCAGGTCATCGGGTCACATGTGACCCGAATGACCCGAATCGCCGAAGATCGTTTGCGTGATTTCGCAAGCGATCTCCGGCGATCGCCGATATGCGGGGGTCCCGGGACCCCCCTCGGCATTTGCACGGCATGCCTGCTGAAGGATATCAGCAGACATGCCGTTCCGATCTCTGCCCGGCGCACGGCAGGGATCGGAAATCGCCAGGACGTACGGGGACGTCCTGGGTCCTTAAAGCCCAGGGTGCGATGACGTCCCCGTACGTCCTGGGTCCTTAAGAGGTTAAAGGTTAAGTCTTAGTGTTTTTTTCGGTGATATAACATGCAATACACTGATCACTTACATTGATCAGTACGATGCCATAGATCTCAGGCGATTGGACAGCGAGGAGGCAGGAAGGGATCCTCCTTGCATCCTGCAAGCTATTCAGGACGCCGTGGTGAAATTTCGGCGATGTCCGGCATTAGCCATGGATCCTGGTTGCTTATAGCAACCGGGACCCACCAGGTATGATGCGCGCTCACCTGCCAAGAGCACGTCATACCTCGGGAGCCGCAAATGGACATTCGTTTGTGGCAAGGGTTTAAGGAGTAACACACCCTGGTGGGGCGTGTTACTCCTTAAAGGGGTATTCCGGCATGTATAACAAAAATCTTATACTACTAGAGCTATAAGAAAATGTAAAAAAACGTACTTACCCCCAGTCCTCCTGCAGCTACTGTTTGGTTCCATTTACTTCTGTCTTCTTCCTGCCTCCGAGACAGGTGCTCAGCTCTGTGCCTGAACAGCAAATCACCTGCCATGGCTCCAGCAGGGGCTTGCATGATTAGTATCAGGATCTCAGTTGTAATACACAGCCAACACCCTGTCTTAAAGGGGTACTCTGCCGAAAAACATCTTATCATAATATCATAATATAGTGTTTGTACCTCTGTTTCATGGAGGTCTAGCAATTCTTATGTGATCTTTGCCCCGATGTTAATTTTTAACAGCATATAAAATGACTGCCATTTTCCCAGATTGCAGTGTGGCCCGAGACATTACATCACTAATCAGGTGTTCAAAGTAGTCTGTCTGCTTCAATGGGTGGAGCGTCCACTGGGTGGGAGGGAGATAATTCTGCAAGATTTGTAGTTTTGCAACAGCTGGAGGCATCCTGGTTAGAAAACACTGGTCTATTGCATGGAAGGGATCACAGGTGTGTTTTAATGTGTGGGAGGAAGAAAAGTGACCTCAAACTTAAAGGCAAGCAATCATGGGATTTGTAGCTTAACCAGTTAAGGACCAAGGACGTTCTGGAACGTCCCCGCACCCTGGGCTTTAAGGACCAAGGACATTCCAGAACGTCCTGGTGTTTCTCCGGTCTCTGCCGCACGCCGGGCAGAGATCGGAACAACATTCCTGCTGAAATCATTCAGCAGGCATGCCGTGCAAATGCCGCGGGGGGGTCCCGGGACCCCCCCCCCCCCCCCCATGTCGGCGATCGCAGAAAATCGCATGTGAATTCAGACATGCGATTTTCTCCTATTCCGGGCTGATCGGGTCTCTGGCGACCCGATCACCAGGAAAATTGTGATGATCTGACCTGTCAGTGACAGCCCAGATCATCCTGAAGGGTAGGAGTGAAGTCGCAATGCTGAGATTTCCTCCTATCCCCTGCCATTGGTCAGAATTGATTCTGACCAATGGCAGAGCAGGACAGTGGGTTGCCATGGCAACCCCCGTTCTTGCCACCCCTGGATGTCGAGGGGATCGTGGGGAGAAGATGGAGGTTGGTACCTGCAGGAGAAGATGCCTGGAGACCCCGATCGTTGCTGGAGACTGCTGGATCCAGGGTCAGGTAGGGAAACTACTGTGGGGGAGGGGGGAATTGAAAGTGAAAGTAAAGTGATCTTTACTGTGGCAACCACTAGGAAGACCAAACTGCAACTCCCAGCATGCCCAGACAGCCAAAGGCTGTCTGGGCATGCTGGGAGTTGATGTTTTGCAACATCTGGAGGGTCACAGTTTGGAGACCACTGTTACAGTGGTGCCCAAACGGTAGCCCTCCAGATGTTGCCAAACTACAACTCTCAGCATGCCTAGACTGCCCAGGCATGCTGGGAGTTGTAGTTCTGTAACATCTGTCCCTTCAGATTTAGCAATTTTCATGAAATTTTTGAAAATTACTGCTTTACTTTGAAGCCCTCTAATTTTTTCAAAAAGCAAAAATATGTCCATTTTATGATGCCAACATAAAGTGGACATATTGTATATGTGAATGAAAATAAAATTTATTGGGAATATCCATTTTCCTTACAAGCAGAGAGCTTCAAAGTTAGAAAAATGCAAAATTTTCAAAATTTTCATGAAATTTTGGGATTTTTCACCAAAAAAGGATGCAAGTAAAGCCGAAAATTTACCACCAAAATAAAGTAGAATATGTCACGAAAAAACCTTCTCAGAATCAGAATGATAACTAAAAGCATCCCAGAGTTATTAATGTTTAAAGTGACAATGGTCAGATGTTCAAAAAACGCTCTGGTCCTAAGGTGTAAAATGGCCTGGTCCTTAAGGGGTTAAGGGAACAAACTTAAACAGGAAATAGCCAGTTCACGAAAACTCAGCATTATGGTAATTCCAGACAAGCACGGATCCTTCCTAAGCATGTCTATTACTGTCTGGAATGTACATACTAAAATCCCCTTATGGTGGATAACCACTTTAACCTCTTCAGGACATAGGGAGTATGGATACGCCCTGCATTTCGAGTCCTTAAGGACCGAGGGCGTATCCATACGCCCGTGGGAATTCCGGTCCCCACCGCTAGCCGGTTGGGGACCGGAGCCGGATGCCTGCTGAAATCGTTCAGCATGCATCGCGGCATATCGCCCAGGGGGGTCACAATTCAGTCCAGCGATCTGCGGCGATTCCGGGTCAATCGGGTCTCCAGTGACCCGGTGACCCGGAATTACTGGCTGATCGGGGCCGTCTCTGCAACCATAGCCTGCAGGGGTGAGGTGGCACTGGTGCCACCTCACGATCACCCTGATTCGTCAGCCGGTTTACCGGCCGACCAATCAGGGCGCCTGCTGCGGGTGTCACTCCCGCAACCCGCTCCGCCCCTCTTCCAGAGGATGTGAGCGGGTGCGGGACGTGGACCCCGGGAGCTGGGGACCCCGATCCCCGGCATCAAAGTTGGGATCGGGGCCCCAGGAGCGCCGGCGGCGAGGGACTGACCTGTGTCCCGGAGCAGCAGCAGGAGGTGAGTGACAGCCTCCTGCTGTTGCTTAGCAACAGCTCCCAGCATGCAAAAAGGGCATGCTGGGAGCTGTAGTTATGCAACAGCAGGAGGCAGACAACCACAACTCCCAGCATTCCCTTATGGGCATGCTGGGACTTATAGTTTTGCAACAGCTGGTGGCACATTTTTTCTATGGAAAAGTGTACCTTCAGCTGTTGTATAACTACAACTCCCAGCTTGCACAAACAGCTAAAGTGCATGCTGGGAGTTGTAGTGGTGCATCTGCTGGTTGCATAACTACAACTCCCAGCATGCCCGTTGGCTGTCGGTTTCTGCTGAGAGTTGTAGTTTTGCAACAGCTGAAGGCCCAATGGTTGTGAAACTCAGAGTTTTTTTTACCTAACTCAGTGTTTCACGACCGGTGTGCCTCCAGCTGTTGCAAACTACAACTGTCAGCAGTCACCGTACACCATGCACCGTACATGCTGGGAGTTGTAGTTTTGCAACAGCTGGAGGCACACTGGTTGTGAAACACTGAGTTAGGTCACAAACTCAGTGATACATAACCAGTGTGCCTACAGCTGTTGCAAAACTAAAACTCTCAGCATTTACAGTCTGTCAGCGCATGCTGGGAGTTGTAGTTTTGCAACAGCTGGATGTTCCCCCCCAATGTGAACGTATAGGGTACACTCACATGGACGGAGGTTTACAGTAAGTATCCGGCTGTAAGTTTGAGCTGCGGCAAATTTTCTGCCGCAGCTCAAACTGCCAGCGAGAAACTACTGTGAACCCCCGCCCGTGCGACTGTACCCTAAAAACAATACAGTACACTACACTAACACAAAATAAAATAAAAAGTAAAAAACACTACATATACACATACCCCTACACAGCCCCTCTCCCCAATAAAAATGAAAAACGTCTGGTACGCCACTGTTTCCAAAACAGAGCCTCCAGCTGTTGCAAAACCACAACTCCCAGTATTGTCGGACAGCCGTTGACTGTCCAGGCATGCTGGGAGTTTTGCAACAGCTGGAGGCACCCTGTTTGGGAATCACTGGCATAGAATTCCCCTATGTCCACCCCTATGCAAGTCCCTAATTTAGGTCTCAAATGCGCATGGCGCTCTCACTTTGGAGCCCTGTCTTATTTCAAGGCAACAGTTTAGGGTCACATATGGGGTATCGCCGTACTCGGGAGAAATTGTATTACAAATTTTGGGGGCTATTTTCTGCTTTTACCCTTTTTTTAAATGTTAAATCTTTGGGAAAACAAGCATTTTAGGTAAAAATTTTTTATTTTTTTTACATTTGCAAAAGTCATGAAACACCTGTGGGGTATTAAGGCTCACTTTATCCCATGTTACATTCCCCGAGGGGTCTAGTTTCCAAAATGGTATGCCATGTGTTTTTTTTTTTTTGCTGTTCTGGCACCATAGGGGCTTCCTAAATGCAACATGCCCCCCAAAAACCATTTCAGAAAAATGTACTCTCCAAAATCCCCTTGTCGCTCCTTCCCTTCTGAGCCCTCTACTGCGCCCGCCAAACACTTTACATAGACATATGAGGTATGTCCTTACTCGAGAGAAATTGGGCTACAAATACAAGTAAAAAATTTCTCCTTTTACCACTTGCAAAAATTCAAAAATTGGGTCTACAAGAACATGTGAGAATTTTCTCCTTCACTTTGCTGCTATTCCTGGGAAACACCTAAAGGGTTAAAACCCTTACTGAATGTCATTTTGAATACTTTGGGGGGGGTGTAGTTTTTATAATGAGGTCATTTATGGGGAATTTCTAATATGAAGACCCTTCAAATCCCCTTCAAAACTGAACTGGTCCCTGAAAAATATCGAGTTTGAAAATTTTGTGAAAAATTGGAAAATTGCTGCTGAACTTTGAAGCCCTCTGGTCTCTTCCAAAAGTAAAAACACGTCAATTTTATGATGCAAACATAAAGTAAACATAATGTATATGTGAATCAAAAAAATGTTATTCGTAACATACATTTTCCTTACAAGCAGAAAGCTTCAAAGTTAGAAAAATGCAAAATTTTCAAATTTTTCATCAAATTTTAGGATTTTTCACCAAGAAAGGATACAAGGTACCACAAAAATTTACTACTATGTTAAAGTAGAATATGTCATGAAAAAACAATCTCGGAATCAGAATGATAACTAAAAGCATTCCAGAGTTATTAATGTTTAAAGTGACAGTGGTCAGATGTGCAAAAAACGCTCTGGTCCTTAAGGCCAAAATGGGGTTGGTCCTGAAGGGGTTAATCAAAAAGTTCAATCAAAACAAAAATGGTAACAATAAAAACTACTACCTACACAGGCTCCCTTTTAACACCTGACTAGTGATGTAATGGGTCTGTGGGTCAATATGATTAAAATGATACCCATGATTACATACTTTTCTATTATTGTTGCGCTTAAAAAAATCGCAAACTTTTTAACCAAATTAGTATTTTTAAAATCTTTCTATTTTGATGACCTATTCCTTTTTCATTTTTCCATATAAGCGGTGGTATGAGGGCTCATTTTGTGCGCCGTGATCTGTACATTTTATTGATACCATATTTCCTATTAGACAGGAGAGAGCACAGAGGAGTGCTAGACCACCCTCACTTACTGGACTTTGTCCATGTCTGTGCTTCAGCTTGAACAAAGCCATGATTTTATAAATGGCTTAGTTTTCTAAATTACTTCATAATAAAATTGTATTTCCTTTTTATAGAAATCATTGTGATTTCTATAGAAAGGCAATACAATTTTCTTATGAAGTAATTTAGAAAAGTTAATGTTTTGTAATGTTAAAGTTTCTGTTTATTTTTGGTGTTTTTATCAAAATGCAGCATCACTTAGATATTAGTTTTTTTTTTCTCTTCTAAACTTCAAAAATGGCAGGAAAAATGCCTGTACAAAATATACAAATAAAAAATTCCCCTAAAAATGCACATTAGAAGTGCAACTTTGCTGATTCCTTTAATTTAAATCCGCAAGTGTGAAGGAAGTTGAACTTTCCCACAACATAGGCTTGTGTGCATGCTGCCTGGTATGGAGTGCTGTGCACAGAAGACACATTAGTGTGACTGATATTTGGACAGCCCTTCCCTTTTCTGAAGTTTCACTCAACCCCCACATTGTGCTTTCGATGGAGCTGTAATCTGATCTGTAGTCAGGAGTTAAGAGTTTTCCTTCAGTCCCTTCCCGCCTACTATACATTTATTATCATAAAAGAACTTGAGAAAATCCCACACGACATATGAAAAATCGGAACAGGGAGGTTATGAGAACATTCTTCTAAAGTAAAAATAAATGAAGAATTTTTTCAAAAACATTTCGATGCTCATTCTGGAGATTCCTTTTACATTTTGGTTGTATTATAATGTATTATACATCTAGCAAAATGGTTATATATTTTGTCATAAAGCTAAGATAACAGTACTACAGATGTTCTAAATATTACCCTGTAATCTGATTGTTATGATAAATGATTCTTAGTTAGATGTGAAGGATTTATAGAGAAAAAGATAAAAAGTTCACCACCACCAGTACAAGTGTATAGAAGATCAGGTTATGCAAGCTGTCCAGGGGAGCATTGATGACATGGAGCTCGAGTTCCCATATAGACATCCACAGAAAAGAGGATTGGTTCCAGTCACCAGCTTTCTGTAAAAAGTTACTTTTTATGGATCCATTAAAATATTTAGAAAATACACAAGAAAAAAGCTTAAAAAAATGAAATGACGGTGGCCAAGTGCTTAATCCCCCTCCATTGGAGGCAATCAGACCCGCCCACTACCTCACACTAGCTGCTTAAAGTCGCACAGATATGTAGGATGGAGGAACTATCTAGCTGGACTACGCGCTCATACGACGCATACTATGCCACTTGGCAACCATTGCGCACCTACAAATCCAACAATCCTAATTTTCTCTGAACACTACCTGGCCCTTACCTGCACCTGTTATTACATCTCCCCTTCTTAGCCCCCCCCCCATACCCTCCCCCCTCCCCTCCCTCCCCCCTCCCTTGCTATAGTAGGATTGATTTTTATGTTACAAATTATCTCAAAGGGCAAAATGTGCAGTAAATGTGCAACAGACCTGCAATGTAAATTGACATCCTGCAAATTTAGATCTGCACTGCAGGACAATTTCACTGCAAATTTCTGTATGCATTTTTTTTGCAGTGTTTGAGAGATTTCTTAAAGCCTTACTGTCATTTAAAAGAAAACTTTTGACATCTTGTGCAGACATGTTAAAGAGTACCTGTCATGATCTTGTTAAATTTTAAAATCCTCCCAGTTCACTGCCCCCATGATAAACCACCCCTGCCTTTATTTTTTATTATTTTTTAGTTTTCTACCTTGATCTTGCTCTGTATTTTCTGCTCAGTCAGATTCACAGACTGGGAAGGGGCGTTCCCCAGCAGGCGTGACATCATCTGAAGCCATACCGGGGAGAACTCCCTCCCTCACTCTGCTACACACAGCCCAGAGCAGTTCAGTGAGTGAGATGAGCTCTGATTGGATAAGGCTGCACACACACCCTTGGCATTTCCTGATTTTGTCTGCATGACATAGCAAATGTTTTTCCTAATGACAGTTAGGCTAGGTTCATACAGCGGAATTTCCGAGTGGAATTCAGTTTTAAAATTCTGGGAAAGTCTGAAAGCCTTGAAAATGTTGGTGCAATCCTATAACTGGCAATGAAATTCTGCTGTACAGTGCACACTATGGAATTTTAGTGGTGGATATGTAATATCCCAGTACAGGACATGGTTCTGTACTACCCTTAGGCCCTGTCAGGTTGAGACCCTCAGTGACCTGGGGGCTCCCCTGTGGGGTCTCCCCCTGTTGTTTCCAGAATGTTTTGTATATTGCTTTAATGTATAGACAGGGTCCTAATGTATAGGTAGAGCAGAGGACCTGTGAGAGGTTGTCTCAAGGACCTGTAAGTCTGTCACATGTTATGTCATGCAGTCACATGATTTGTTGTCACATGGTCTCCCAAAGAGCACCAGCTTAACCTATGACCCACAGCTTGACCAATGGGCCTTAGTCCAGCCCCCACTATAAAAAGGAGTGGCCATTACTATTTCTCTCAGATTCCATCTGCTACTGAGCACAGCAAACACCAGAGATCTCAGTGCTAGTGCTCAGCTACCTGGAAGGCCACAAAGCTACAGTCATTCCAGTAAGTCAAAAGTCTATGTCTCTATGTCACTACAAGTAGTCAAGTCCTGCATATAGTCAAGCCTCAAGATAATTGTCTCAAGTCTATTACAAGTATAATTGGTCCCAGCAAGCTGCAAGGTCTTCTGAGTTCCTTGCCACCTCTCTGGGAATCTGGCCTAGCTGTGAACATAATACCAATTGTCTTAAACTCAGTAAAGCTTCCATTAAACCATAACTGGTTGTGGACTCTCCTTTCCTTAACTAGCAATTGGAATAGCGGAGATACCGTTCGTGTGGTTCAGGTACCAAAAACCACTCTGGCGTCCCAAACACTAATGTTTAAAGGGGTTATCCAGGAAAAAACGTTTTTTATATATATCAACTGGCTCCAGAAAGTTAAACAGATTTGTAAATTACTTCAATTAAAAAATCTTAATCTTTTCAGTACTTATGAGCTGCTGAAGTTGCGTTGTTCTTTTCTGTCTAAGTGCTCTTGTGTCTCGGGAACCACCCAGTTTAGAAGCAAATCCCCATAGCAAACCACTTCTACTCTGTGCAGTTCCCGAGACAAGCAGAGATGTCAGCAGAGAGCACTGTTGCCAGACAAAAAACAACAACTCAACTTCAGCAGCTGATAATTATTGAAAGGATTAAGATTTTTTAATAGAAGTAATTTACAAATCTGTTTAACTTTCTGGAGCCAGTTGATATATACATATATATATATATATATATAAAAAATTTTCCTGGAATACCCCTTTAATAACATCTTACCCCAGGGGTTAATACCATCTGATCCCACCGCCTACACCGCTACACCCCGTGGTCCCACCATCACGTGGGTCACCACAGATATTTTGTTGCCCCGTCACTATTGCCTCGTCACTAAACTGCTACTTACATCTGCCTGGAGGGACTTCCTGGTGGAGGTGTGTGTGGTGAGTAATGTCATCGCAAGCGCTGCGCAGGGACGCCGACGTCCTGCACAGCGTGTGCGATGACGTCACTTAGAACTCGCATCTCCGCCAGAAAGTCCCCACAGGCAGACGTAAGTTGCACAGTCCAGGTGGGGAAATTGTGCTGCGCTACCTAATGTGGGGGAACTGTGCTGCGCTACCTAATGTGGGGAAACTGTGCTGCGCTACCTAATGTGGGGAAACTGTGCTATGGCTACCTAATGTGGGGAATCTATGCTAAGGCTACCTAATGTGGGGAATCTGTGCTAAGGCTACCTAATGTGGGGAATCTGTGCTAAGGCTACCTAATGTGGAAAATCTATGCTAAGGCTACCTAATGTGGGGAATCTGTGCTAAGGCTATCTAATGTGGGGAATCTATGCTAAGGCTACTTAATATGTGGAAACTGTACTACGGCTACCTAATGTGGGGAAACTATGCTACCTAATGTGGGGAAACTGCTACCTTCCTAATGTGGGGAAACCACTTCCTACCTAATGCTTCCCCCCCAGCAGTAGCACCCCCATCATCCTTCAGCTCATGCTATTACCACAGGGGGGTAGGGGGAATGGGGGGGTGTTGCTGGTGGATGATGGGGATGCTACTGCTGGTGTTGCTGGTGGATGATGAGGGTGTTACTGCTGGTGGGGGGTGTTGCTGGTGGATGATGAGCGCGCATGATGGGGCATTATATGTGAATGGCGCATGCGGCCCAGCCTCATCCAGCTGCTACCTTCAGTGGCCCCAGATAATTTGAGTTTGAGACCCCTGGTCTTGTCCATTCTTTAGACAAAATCTGCTCCGCAGACATTGCCGTCTATAGGGAGGGCAATGTCCGCACGATCCTAGCAACAACTGATTCAGTTGGCGTTGGCCGCCTTTAGAAGCTCTATAGCTTCGATAGTGATCACCGACAGAAAAATACCCTGCTACATACAGTAGGTAAGAATGCACTGATAAATATGCAACTCTGAAATAAGATATAGAGATAAGTGCACTGGACACATAAAATAAAGATGAATAAATCTTTATTGAAAACATATATAAAAAACAGGAGACATACTATTAAAAGCACCAGATTACAGCAGAAAAGTAGGTATGGAGGACCCTATGAGCATGGGTACAAGTTAGAATACAGAATTACAATACATAGTAGCATAAAGCAATAAAGAAGAAAAGTACTAACTGAAACTAATGAACTTAAGCATTAGCAACAGAAGTGATCCAAGAAGGGTGCCAGACCTTACCTACCCTAACCCCAAGGATCGTTTCACTACAGACGAGCTTCCTCGACCCCGAGGAAGCTCGTCTGTTTTCAATAAAGATTTATTCATCTTTATTTTATGTATCCAGTGCACTTATCTCAATATCTTATTTCGGTGTTGCAGCAGCAAATAAATAACGTCACTTATTGAAACGGTTAGAAAAAAATACATTCTTTATTTTTACATATTGGGGAAGATTCATCAAAACCTGTGCAGAGGTAAAGTAAAGAGTTGCTCATAGCAACCAATCAGATCTCTTCTTTCATTTTTAACAAGGCCTCTGCAAAATGAAAGAAGGGATCTGAATGGTTGCTATAGGCAACTCAGCAACTTTTCTTTTGCACAGGTTTTGATAAATCTCCCCCATTATGTGCACAAACAACCACTTTCCGTAGCCTAACATAGAGCACATCAATATTAATAAATACAGATGCAAAGTTTTTTTTTACAATAAAATATGCCTGAAAATACACTGTGTGAACCAAGCCTAAGGCTTTAAAATCTAATTTACATCCATTTGTTGTGGATCCGGTACTGTAATTTGTTGTGGATTTGCTGCAAGCAAATCTGTGGCTGAAAATCCACAGCCAGCTTTGTGTGAAAGTAGCCAGACGTGATTGTCAAGTGTAAATTGGAATTTGTGATCACTCCGCATTGGAAAGAATGGCTGCACCGAAGTTGTATCAAAAATCCAGGCATATAAACTTTCTCTATACAAGCTCAATATTTTCATAATTATGGCATGTAAAGCCACCATAAATAACTATTTTTGCCCTACAGCTGTGTCTTCCTCCATGGAGTTGTTCATGGCATGTCTGCATTCCTGCCTGACCCCCTGTAATCCTATTGTTCATTCAATAGCAGAGATTAGTTTGGAGGAATATGGGAAAGTTACATGGCAATGTTTGCATTGTCCTCTGATCATTTTTGGCTATATTGAGTTGTTCATAATGCTGTTTTTACTTTATTTGTGAACAAATGACACATAATGCAAATTATTGTGTCGTGTCATAAGAGTTCCCATATGACGAAATCTTAGTCCATTTTTAGCGCTAAATATACAGCTTCCACCTGGACAATTCATACGGAGGCATGTACAAGGTTGTACTTGTGCCATCACTGTGTACAGTTCATTAGGAGTGTCCTATATAAAGGGGTATGCCTGTGTCATAGCCTTAGGATATGGCAGTGTGCTCAGCTGGCTCTGTAACTTGCATAGATGTGAAAAGAGTAATCCTTGCACATGCACGGCCACTTCTCCATTCTTTTTCCACCTAGCATTATGTAAATTATGGGTTTTAAAGCCATAGCAGCAACAAATGTATTATTATGACCATTATTTATATGATTTCAGTTATAGGGTATAAATGGGCTTTGTTATTGACTTAGTGTATAAAAACTGATAAAACTAGATATATGTAAAAGCAGCATGTATAAGTGTGGGAATGAATTTGTTTGTCATTGGTTGTAAATACCGCTGCCCAAAATAAACATAAGTTTAACATAATAATAAAACAGCAACATGCAAAGCCTAACAGAAGAGAAGCCAAACCGATACAGGGACAATGGAAACATATAAAGCTTGAGGCTCTTTGGTAAAAAGGCAGAGGCCATGCAATTGCTAATGAACAGCGCAGTCCTGGCCATGTTATGTAAATAGCGCTTCTTTTTTACATTCACCTGGCAGGTTGTAGGCCTTTTGTCCTAACATTGTTAGTATAATTTTTATGACGGGCCATGATATGTAAGGCTGAAAATTACTTTTGCTTATTATTACTTTTTCTCTTGTTTCCTAGTATAAAGTAATACTGATAATTGCATTATATCATTGGGATCTGGATTCTAAGGCTAAGTTTCTACTTGTTTTTATTTGTGGCCCAAAAAAACACCAGAAAAATGCCACAGCATTTTCCTGTGTTTGGCGTTTTTTTCTTTTTTTTTTTGCGTTTTTTCTGGCGTTTTTTGCATTTGAGAGAAATTTGCATTTTGGCCTCTTTGGTGTTTTTTTTTGGTACCCAAAATTTGTTGGGTACCAAAAAAAAAGAAATAAAAAAAAAGGATGCAGTAGTGATGGAAATTTTTTTTATTTAACTAAATTAATATTTTTTATAACAAAATTTTAATACATTTTTAATAAAGTGTGTGTTTCCCTTTTTTCCTCTCTATTTTTTTTTTAAACATTTTCAGGTAGTACTACTAGTCCCAGCATGGAACAGACTGTTCCATGATGGGAGTAGTAGTACCTGTACTAATAGACAGATCACCCCGGGTGTCAGTCGTGACACCCGATGCAATCGTCCATAATATAGCAGAGATGCGAAGCGGCTCTATACAGCACTCCTATATCTGCTCTGTACTCGGGCCAGTGATGTGAATAGAACATCACTCATTCATATTTTCAGCCCAGAGTGCGGATTGGCCGGATGATGGCAGCAAATCCCCGCTCTCAGCGGGAAATATGATTGAGTGATGTTCTATTCACATCACTGGACAGAGGATAGAGCAGAAATGCGAGCAATGTATAGAGCAGCTCCACATCTCTGCAACAGATAGGAAGTTCGCATCGGGTGTCAGGAGTGATACCCACTGTGATCTGTCCTTAACTGCAGTTACTACTACTCCCAACATGGAGCACACTCTGCTCCATGTTGGGAGCAGTAGTTCCTGCAGTTAAGGAAATATTACAGCGGATGTCACTCCTGACATCCACTGTGATCGTCCTGTATAATATATAGATGCGGCCGGCCGCTCTTCTATGGTCCCCTGCACTGACGTGTATATATACACATATTCATATTTCCCACAGAGAGTTGTGATTGGCTGGAACCATCTGGCCAATCACAGCTCTCTGCGGGAAATATGAATAGGTGTATATATATACGGCAGTGCAGGGGACCATAGAAGAGCGGCCCTCCGCATCTATAAATTATACAGAAGGATGGCAACTGACCCAGGTGATCTGTCAATTAGTACAGGTACTACTACTCCCATCATGGAACAGTGTGTTCCATGCTGTAAGTAGTAGTACTACAAAAAAACACACACACACACACACTACATTTTTATTATTGTCGGCTACATTTTTATTGTCGGCTACATTTTTATTGCCAATTTTTTCCTACACTACTGTATCTTTTATTTATTTTTTAATGGTACCCTACGAAATTTTATTAAAAAACGTATCTCCATCACTTTTTTTGGATCGCTAAAAAGAATAAAAACGCCTGCAAAAACGCCAAAGTTAAAACCCACATGTCGTTTTTCTTGACAGTTTTTCAAGACTTCTATATGAGAAAAACACCACGATTTCAGGGGGAAAAACACCATTGGTTCAACATGCTGCGACTTTGCAAAACCGCCAAGGAGCTAAAAAAGAGTGAAAAAACACCAAAAGGATTAAAAAAACGTGGAAAAAGAATTTTGCAATTTCTCATTGATTTACAGCTATCATCTGGCCACAGCGTTTTTTGGCCGAAGAAACGGCTTGCGGCAGAGTAGGCATTTTTTTCTTGTTGTTTAAAAAAAAAAAAAAAAAAAAAAACAAGTAGAAACTTAGCCTAAGGCCCATTTCACTCCTGTTAGCTTTTCCTGGACTGCTAAATAAGAGCTATAGATATACACTGCTCAAAAAAAAACTAAAGGGAACACTAAGATAACATATCCTAGATCTGAATGAATGAACTAATCATATGAAATACTTTCGTCTTTACATAGTTGAATGTGCTGACAACAAAATCACACAAAATGTATCAATGGAAATCAAATGTATCAACCCATGGAGGTCTGGATATGGAGTCACACTCAAAATCAAAGTGGAAAACCACAATACAGGCTGATGTAATGTCCTTAAAACAAGTCAAAATGACACTCAGTTGTGTTTGGCCTCCACATGCCTGTATGACCTCCCTACAACACCTGGGCATGCTCCTGATGAGGTGGCGGATGGTCTCCTGAGGGATGACCTCCCAGATCTGGACTAAAGCATCCGCCAACTCCTGGACAGTCTGATGGTGGATGGAGCGAGACATGATGTCCAAGATGTGCTTAAAGGGGTTCTCCACTGCCCTGCATTCCGGAGGTCTGCTCGCAGTGTCCATGACGTCACGAGGGGGTGGGCGTGATGTCACAAGGGGGCGGGTGTGACGTCACGAGGGGGGGGGGCCCGAACGCGGAAGCCCGCACACAGCGTTCGGAGTAATAAACTTCCGGACGCTGCGAGCGGAGCTCCGGAAGGCAGGGCAGTGGAGAACCCCTTTAATTGGATTCAGGTCTGGGGAACAGGCAGGCCAGTTCATAGCATCAATGCCTTCCTCTTGCAGGAACTGCTGACACACTCCAGCCACATGAGGTCTAGCATTGTCTTGCATTAGGAGGAACCCAGGGCCAACCGCACCAGCACATGGTTTCACAAGGGGTCTGAGGATCTCATCTCGGTACCTAATGGCAGTCAGGCTACTTCTGGCAAGCACACGGAGGGCTGTGTGGCCCCACAAAGAAATGTCTCCCCCCACCATTACTGAACCACCACCAAACCAGTCATGCTGGAGGATGTTGCAGGCGGCAGAACATTCTCCACGGCATCTACAGACTCTATCACGTCTGTCACATGTGCTCAGTGTAAACCTGCTTTCATCTGTGAAGAGAACAGGGCACCAGTGGCGAATTTGCCAATCTTGGTGTTCTCTGGCAAATGCCAAACGTCCTGCATGGTTTTGGGCTGTAAGCACAACCCCCACCTGTGGATGTCCGGCCCTCATACCACCCTCATGGAATCTGTTTCTGACCGTTTGAGTGGACACATGCACATTTGTGGCCTGCTGGAGGTCATTTTGCAGGGCTCTGGCAATGCTCCTCCTGCTCCTCCTTGCACAAAGGTGGAGGTAGCGGTCCTGCTGCTGGGTTGTTGCCCTCCTACGGCCTCTTCCACATCTCCTGATGTACTGGCCTGTCTCTTGGTAGCGACTCCATGTTCTGGACACTACGCTGACAGACAAAGAAAACCTTCTTGCCACAGCTCGCATTGATGTACCATCCTGGATGAGCTGCACTACCTGAGCCACTTGTGTGGGTTGTAGACTCCGTCTCATGCTACCACTAGAGTGAAAGCACCGCCACCATTCAAAAGTGACCAAAACATCAGCCAGGAAGCATGTGAAATTGATTGTCAATCAGTGTTGCTTCCTGAGCGGACAGTGTGATTTCACAGAAGTGTGATTGACTTGGAGTTACATTGTGTTGTTGAAGTGTTCCCTTTATTTTTTTGAGCAGTGTAGATATCACCTGTACAGCTAAATGAAGACAGCTGAGAAAACTGAAGGGTGTGGGGTTCACCACAGCAAAAACCTCCACCCATCACAATTCCTAAAGTGTTTGTTGATCGGTGGAAGATAACAAGCTGGCCATGGATGTTAGAATAAAGGGAAATTCTAGAATACAATGTAGTCTCATTGTCAGACTCCTTCACTGTTGTTTTTTGCTAAGCAGTTGTCCAAAATTGTTCAGGCCAGTTCTAAGAGACCTGGTCCAGGGGTAACATTGTGAGGTCTCATAGAGAGAAAAATATAATGTTTAAAGTTGTAAAAATGGATCATCGTTTATAAGTGAATTTTAAAGTGTTACTATCATTGTATTAAAGGGGTACTCCACCCCTAGACATCTTATCCCCTATCCAAAGGATAGGGGATAATATGTCAGATCGCCGGGGTCCCGCTGCTGGGGACCCCCGGGATCTCTCTGCTGGGGCACCCTGCTTTCATTATTGCACAGAGCACACTCGCTCTGTGCATAATAACGAACGATACAGGGGCCGGATCATCATGATGTAACAGCTCCGCCCCTCGTGATGTCATGGCCCGTACCCTTAATGCAAGTCTATTGGACGGGGCGTGATGGCCACCACGCCCCCTCCCATAGACTTGTATTGAGGATAAGATGCTAGAGGCGGAGTACCCCTTTAAATTTTTGACATGCCACACAGACAAGTCAAACGTTCTGGGTCTTAGTGCTGAGACCACTTTCGATCATTGCAAATAGCCAGGTGAAGCGCACGACAGTGAACTTCATTACCATAGACTATAATTGAGACCTTCTCTGGCAATCAGATGGACTAATCACGTGCCTGGAAATGAAACACGCTGCTGTGCTCTTCACCGTTTATTTCTAAAGATCGGAGGGGTCTCACTAAAACCCTGAATGATCTAAATTTTGACGTCTGTGTGACAAATTAAGTGCAATTGAACAATTTAATAACAAACAATGATTGTAGCTGACGGCTGACCGAGTGTGAAATTTTCATGCGATAGTCAGGTAAATTATTCAGGAAAGAACATTTGTCCCAAGTGTCATTGGTCATATATGGCCAATCTGAATAACTGTAAGGGACCCTATTTACATTAGAAGAAAGCCATCCGAACCCAATGATTTTGGTGCCTAAGGTGTATGGCGGCCTCTCAACTCTCTCCTGACAAATGATTTTGGGGGAAGGGAGGGTGGTTAGGGCATGTTGGATATCAAGTGCCTTTTCCTTTTGTTCTCAGAAAAATCTGGCAGCGGTTTACCCCTCCTCTCTCTATTCAGGAGGCACCCACTTTTAGCCAAATTGAATGTTCATGTATATGGAGGGAACAAGGGGTTGGCCAAGGGAGAGTAAATATTGTGACAATGGTAATTTTTAAAGTGACCTGATAACAGGTTCACACTGGGTTTAAGTTTATATTCAACATATACGCTTTATACATTTTAAAAGTAAAAAACGTATATGTTAGTGGATGCTAAAAATGGATGCTTCTGTATGTCGAAAAGCAGAATCCATTTCTATAAAAAAATTAAAACAAAACAAAAAAATGATTGTGAAATATACACCTGGTTCACACTGCGTTTCTGTCTCAGTTTCACTGTTTTTGTTACCATTGAATTTTGCCCTATGCAAATACACGGTCAACTAAGCGGCAGCATTCACACTACATCTGCCGAACCAGCACCGTAAGCCATTCACTTTAATGAGCTGACCAGAGTCAGACAGTGACTCCGGGCGGCTCATTTTTATCCCGTATCTGGTTTTGTGACCGGACCTAAAACCATAGTATACCACGGTTTTAGGTCTGGTCACAAAACCAGATACGGGGCAAAAGTAGGCTGCAAACATAGTGTGAATGCAGCCTACTTTACTGTCTTTTTTTTTATAATGTAAGTCAGTGTGAAATGGCTTGTGTTTTCAGCATCCGGTAAGGTATATGCCTTTTCCCATTAAACGTATATATTAAAGGGTCAGCAATAAGGCTGGGTTGACATCACGTTTTTGCAATACAGTTCCTGTTTCAGGTTTTTGATAAAAAAATTTTAAAAGAAACCGGATTCCTCAAAACCTTACTAAACTGTATCAAAATGTCCAGTTGCATCCGCTTTTTAAGAAAAAGACGTACACGTTTTTAACTTTTCATTTGATTATGTATAAAGTTTCACTTGTTTGATTGAAGAAAAAACTGTGCAAAGTCAAAAACCGTACGTGAAAACTGGATAGAACCGTACGCACATACGGTTCTATATGGTTCCCATTGACTCCCATGTTTTAAAAAAATGCATACGTTTCAATAGGTTTTTCCCCCCCGGACCAAAAACCGTGGTACGGGAAAAAAAATGACAAAACCATACAGAATGCAAAACAGACACAACCTGATGCATCTTTTAGCATACGGTTTTCAATGGAGGGGTTTTGTATGGTTTTCAAATCGAAAACGTATACGGGAACTGTATTGCAAAAACGTGGTGTGTGAAAGTTTGTTTCCTGTGTTGCCTGGTGTCTGTCCTGGGGCAGACCTGTCTTCACTGGGTACATAGTGGGTACATTGCAGGCTTCAGGGGGCACTACAGGCTCATGTGGTACCCTGGTCAATAATTGAACTCAGTGTCCGCCAGCCCATTGTTCACACTGAGGAATGCGCCAGCTATGTGCAGTAGAGAACAATGGCAGACAAGGCAGACGAGGCAGAGCTTTGAGGAGATGTGAGGACAGGAATGTTTGCCGTGTGGGAGGCGCCGTGTGTGAACACTGTAGGCAATGCTGGGAAAGGACAACGAGCCGCCCGAGGGAGGGACCGGGCGACAAAGGGAGGGAGAGGGGCCTGGGCATGGGGCGGTTGGGGAGGGCTCACAGTGACGGGGAGGAGGCCTGAGCCGGGAGGGATGAGCTGCTAGACTGAGCAGGTAGTGAGCGGCGCTTCTCCTGTGTCTACACAGTGTACGGGAGCCGAGGACCGGCCATGTCTGTCACCTCACACGAGCTGAGGCCGGGGCTGAGCTATGGAAACTAATTCACACTGGCCGCGGATGTAAGAGACCGCAGGAGGCTGCCAGCACTTCTAATCTCTGGAGACTCCATTATCGGGGCTGGATCTATAGGCGACACCATGGAACCTGTCACCAAGTGGACGCCGGGGCAAGTGGTGGACTGGATGAGGGGTGAGTGCCGTGCCCGGCCTGGAGGGGGCAATGGTTGGCAGGGGGAGTACTCGGGAGTAGTTCTATTGAGGGGTAGTAGTCAAGGGCGAAATTAGTGAGGAGAATTAGTAGATAGGATTGTGTTAGTATAGGGCAGTAGTAGTGAAGGGCAGTTCTAAGGGGGCAGTAGTAGTGCATGGCAGTAATGGGGGCACTTGTAGTGTAGCGCAGTTATACTGGGACATTAGTACTGCAGGGCAATAATTAAGGGGGCAGTAGTTTAGTAAGAGTGGTGACAATGATAGTGCAGCAGAGCAGTATCTTTAGGGACAATATAGTTCAGGTCAACAATAATGGGGGCAGTACTTTTAGGCACAGTAGTAGTGCAGGGCAGTGATAATAGGGGCAAAAGTAGTTTAGGGTAGTAATGGGGCAGTGGTAGTGCAGGGTAGTAATAATGGGGGTAGTAGTAGTAGTGCAGGGAAGTTATAATGGGGGTAGTGGTAGTGCAGGATAGCAATAATGGGGGTAGTGGTTGTGCAGGGCAGTAATAATGGGGGCAGTGGTAGTGCAGGGCAGTAATAATGGGGTTAGTGGTAGTGCAGGGAAGATATAATGGGGGTAGTGGTAGTGCAGGGCAGTAATAATGGGGGGCAGTGGTAGTGCAGGGCAGTAATAATGGGGGTAGTGGTAGTGCAGGGCAGTAATAATGGGGGGCAGTGGTAGTGCAG
This sequence comes from Hyla sarda, assembly GCF_029499605.1. Lineage (NCBI taxonomy): Eukaryota > Metazoa > Chordata > Amphibia > Anura > Hylidae > Hyla > Hyla sarda. The sequence goes on along the minus strand of NC_079191.1, from coordinate 310,506,391 downwards.
GGCAGTAATAATAGGGGTAGTGGTAGTGCAGGGCAGTAATAATGGGGGTAGTGGTAGTGCAGGGCAGTAGTAATGGAGGCAGTGGTAGTGCAGGGTAGTAATAATGGAGGTAGTGGTAGTGCAGGGCAGTAATAATGGGGGGCAGTGGTAGTGCAGGGCAGTAATAATGGGGGTAGTGGGAGTGCAGGATAGTAATAATGGGGGGCAGTGGTAGTGCAGGGCAGTAATAATGGGGGTAGTGGTAGTGCAGGGCAGTAATAATGGAGGCAGTGGTAGTGCAGGGCAGTAATAATGGGGGGCAGTGGTAGTGCAGGGCAGTAATAATGGAGGCAGTGGTAGTGCAGGGCAGTAATAATGGGGGGCAGTGGTAGTGCAGGGCAGTAATAATGGAGGCAGTGGTAGTGCAGGGCAGTAATAATGGGGGTAGTGGTAGTGCAGGGCAGTAATAATGGGGGTAGTGGTAGTGCAGGGCAGTAATAATAGGGGTAGTGGTAGTGCAGGGCAGTAATAATGGGGGTAGTGGTAGTGCAGGGCAGTAATAATGGAGGCAGTGGTAGTGCAGGGCAGTAATAATGGGGGGCAGTGGTAGTGCAGGGCAGTAATAATGGAGGCAGTGGTAGTGCAGGGCAGTAATAATGGGGGGCAGTGGTAGTGCAGGGCAGTAATAATGGAGGCAGTGGTAGTGCAGGGCAGTAATAATGGGGGTAGTGGTAGTGCAGGGCAGTAATAATGGGGGTAGTGGTAGTGCAGGGCAGTAATAATGGAGGTAGTGGTAGTGCAGGGCAGTAATAATGGAGGCAGTGGTAGTGCAGGGCAGTAATAATGGGGGGCAGTGGTAGTGCAGGGCAGTAATAATGGAGGCAGTGGTAGTGCAGGGCAGTAATAATGTGGGTAGTGGTAGTGCAGGGCAGTAATAATGGGGGTAGTGGTAGTGCAGGGCAGTAATAATGGGGGGCAGTGGTAGTGCAGGGCAGTAATAATAGGGGTAGTGGTAGTGCAGGGCAGTAATAATGGGGGTAGTGGTAGTGCAGGGCAGTAGTAATGGAGGCAGTGGTAGTGCAGGGTAGTAATAATGGAGGTAGTGGTAGTGCAGGGCAGTAATAATGGGGGGCAGTGGTAGTGCAGGGCAGTAATAATGGGGGTAGTGGGAGTGCAGGATAGTAATAATGGGGGGCAGTGGTAGTGCAGGGCAGTAATAATGGGGGTAGTGGTAGTGCAGGGCAGTAATAATGGGGGTAGTGGTAGTGCAGGGCAGTAATAATGGGGGTAGTGGTAGTGCAGGGTAGTAATAATGGAGGCAGTGGTAGTGCAGGGCAGTAATATTGGGGGTAGTGGTAGTGCAGGGCAGTAATAATCGGGGTAGTGGTAGTGCAGGGCAGTAATAATGGGGGTAGTGGTAGTGCAGGGCAGTAGTAATGGAGGCAGTGGTAGTGCAGGGCAGTAATATTGGGGGCTCTTTATTTCTCAGCTGCCTTGCTTTCAGCTCTGGTTGTTCTGTGTGATCTCGGGTCACCCCCTGTGATCTCCTCTTCATGTCTCACTGAACTCTTTCTTCATCCTCCTGAGACCTCACTGGTAAAGTCAGCTCACTCCTGCTCCGGAATAACCCCGGGCCATGAGGGACAGCTAGTGCCAGAGGATTAGCCATTACCCAGTTGTATATACACTGGTGGGCATGCAACAGGTTCTTTTGGACTGTAAAAAGTAACAGATGGGACTGTCCTGGCTGCTCACATGACAGGACCAGAACAGGAAAACTATTCTACAAAATACCGTATGGACTTTTCCTCTGATAGCCCAGATGGCATGTCTGGAAGTGCGTGTAGTGTGCCAGCTCCTCCCTTGCCAGCTGCGAGAGGTCCCTGTGTGTACATGTACCAGCTTGTAGTGTTGTGTTGTCTCTCTGCCATTGCTTGCTTTGTGCTTTGTGTGGATCTGATGGATTCTGAAGAGGCTGAGCTTCAGTGGGACCCGGTCATGGCTGTAATGTCCATTGTTCCTGGTAGTGGTGATATATAAAGCCTGCTGCTACCATTGTAGAGAACTTCAGGAAAAGTTATTGGACATGGCGGGCAATGTAGATTGATGCTAGATACTAGAACAGAGCGGTCGTAAATTTTCCTTCAAAGTGTGTAAAAAACCATTGACATTGTAGTGATCTAGCGCGAACCATCAACGTTTTTTGCCATATCCAACCTTCAGTGCTAGCTCTCAGCCATGTTTGTCTGTGACTATTAAAATCTAGTCATGTAAAGGCTTCCTTGCTGTTTACATTACACCTCAATAAACTCAAATATGTGTGTAATGCTGACAATGTAAGGCACTGTTCACACTGGTGGTATGGTTCTGTTAGGGTATGTTATTCTGCAGTGCTGTTCTGCTGAGTAAAATATATATATAATCCTGATAGACCAAGTAAAGAGTAGTGTTGAGCGGCATAGGCCATATTCGAATTTGCGATATTTCGCGAATATGTGAACGAATATTCGTCGTATATTTGCAAAATTCGCATATTCACAGTAGGGATCGACCGATATCAATTTTTTTAGGGCCGATACCGATAATCTGTGGACTTTAAGGTCGATAGCCAATAACTTATACCGATATTCCGGTATAAGTTATCAGCTATTTCAGCACCCCCCAACCCCCCCGGGCCCGCTGCAGACCAATGATTTAAAGCAGGCGCTTTAAATCAATGAACTGCATTGGCTTTTGCTGGGCCAGAGACCGCCACCCCCGCCCGCTTCTCTCCCCCTGCCTGTCCTCTGGCCTGAGACCGCCGCCACACGCTTCTCTCCCCCTGCCGGTCCTTAGTCCAACCACCGCCGCTGCCCCATTGCCTCCCCCATCCCCAGTTTTATAATTACCTGTTCCCGGGGCCCGGGGTCTGCGCTACTTCTGGCTCCAGCGGCGTTCTGAGCTGTCACTGTGCGCACTGACGGTGAAGTCGCGTTGAGGACGTCACTCGTCATTGCGCAGCGCACAGCATAACGCAGGACGCCGCAGGAGCCAGAAGTAGCGCGGACCCCGGGAACAGGTAATTATAAAACCGGGGATGGGGAGGCAATAGGGTAATTGGTGCGTTGGGGGTAATTGCCATAAGGTAATTGCCGATACCAATAATGTCCAAAATCGTGAATATCGTCCGATAATATCAGCCAAACCTATAATCGGTCGATCATGCATGCGCATTCACCATAAAACGTGCATGCGCAATATCACGTGATAAAAGAGCTAAAAGAAGGGAGGGATCAATATGCACGAAAATTCGGATATGCGAATTTTTGGGCGCCTGCCAGTCTGACACAGTAACTAGTATTAGAGCCTTGTTTACACCACAAGCTGGAAGCAGGGAGGGATGATCACTGTGATGTGTACTGTGGAAAAAAATGCGAATATTCGTATTTGCCAATATTTAGCGATATATTTGCCATATTCCCAAATTCGCGACAAATATTCGCATTGTGAATATTAGCGCCCTACACTAGTAAAGAGTCATTGTCATCTGTCATCTCTTACAAGGATAACCGAATCTGTTATGCAAGTGTGAACTGTGTTATGTGCATACATTGCATAGTACAGTGTTTCCAAACCAGGGTGCCTCCAGCTGTTGCAAAACTACAACTCCTAGCATGCCCGGACAGCCAAAGGCTGTCCGGGCATGCTGGGTGTTGTAGTTTTGCAACAATGGAAGGCACCCTGGTTGGGAAACACTGGCATAGTAGTATGGAAGCCATATAGGCAGAGTATTGTTTTCTGTTATCAGCCATGTAGATGGAATAGTTTCTACCATTTAGGCTAGGACTAAACGGCGATATGAAGATCACAGACAAATCACACAAGTATTTTGGTTGTGCGACTTAAATTTAATTTGCTATTGCACAACCCATTTCTTGTTAAGAGCCGAAGCACGTGCTCTCAAGTCACCCAAGCGCAGAAAAAAGTGGAAAACATCACACAAAAAAGTGCAAAACATCTTTACACAAAAAAGAGCAAAACATCTTCACACAAAAAAGTGCAAAACATCTTCACACAAAAAAGTGCACTAGGATGCAGTCCATCGCAAGCCCTTCTTCAAAGGAGAGAGGCCCCCAATAAACCACAACCCTTGCTGTGATGCAACATACACATGTTTCCCCGAAAATACACCCTACCCCGAAAAAAAGGCCTAGCTGGATTATCGGGGTGGACTGAAATATAAGCCCTACCCTGAAAATAAGACCTAGACCAGTGGTCTCCCACCTGCGGACCTCCAGATGTTGCAAATATTTGCAATATCTGGAGGTCTGCAGGTTGAAGACCACTGACCGGCTGATAATTATTTGGCAAAGGGGGGGAGAGAAGCTGCGCTCGCGGGTGACATACGATTAGTCCCCCAATGTGGGGTGCAGCGCTGGGCTGATAAACGTTGGGGGGCAGAGCTGCGCCCATCACATGATGATAATGGGGGGGGGGGGGGGGTGTAAATACCGTGGAACCGCCATGTTGTTCAATGTACATACCGTACCGTAAATAAATAAGCCCTACCCTGAAAATAAGCCCTAGTGTGTTTTTTGTGACTAAAATTAATATAAGACCCGGTCTTATTTTCGGAGAAACACGGTGTCTCACCGTGTAGCCTTATTTTCTGTTTACTAGGTCCTTTGGCAGCAGAACATGAAGGGACGTGATCTCTCATGACGTCTGTCTTGGTGACACACATCACTGTCCATGGCCAACAAACCCTGCTTGTATGTAAAGGCTGGCAATGGTCACCATCTCAATAGCCCCATTGTCATTTGGGTCATGCATAAGTCTAATAAACTTTACATTTATAGATGACTATATTTCATGCATTATTGCAGCATTTTTGCATTGCATTATTTTTAGTATATGAAGTAGAGCAGGTTTGGTGTTTAGCCCCCAGGGGCCGTGTAACCTGGTTAGATAATAAGAGATTTCGGAGATATATGTGACTCATATAGTAAAGCCTCATTGGTTTCTGGTGTGTTGGGTTGCGTTGTGACTTTCTTTGAAGTGACAGAGTCCTTTCCCAATCGTGTCACTGAGAAGGCGGTGGGAGCCCGTAGGGCTTCTCTGGTCTGGACTAGCAGCAGTATACAAAGTTGGAAAGTGTTCAGGAAGCCATGTTCACACTACAGAGTCCTCAGATGACTAGATTAGAGGCTAATCCTCTACAGACTGCTAAAACCATATGGGAACTTCTCAGGTTCTTCTCCCACTTACCGAGCAGACATGACAGCTGTCAGTACATGCTGGCCTTTCAACCGAGCAGCTGTACTTACACCTCAAGTAGTTATACAGTGCTCCCTCAAGTTACAATATTATTTGGTACCAGGACGACCATTGTATGTTGAGACCAGAACTCTATGGAAACTTGGTAATTGGTTCTAAAGGCACCAAAATGTCATCCAAAAATAGGAAAAAGTGAGAATTAAAAAAAAATAAGTAGATAACGAATATAGATAAAGAAAGTCCTTACATATAAAAGTAAGAAAGATCTGCTGGGAGCTGTAATCACTGTCTATGTCAGTGTTTCCCAAGCATGGAGCCTCCAGCTGTTGCAAAACTACAACTCCCAGCATGCCCGGACAGCCGTTTGCTGTCCGGGCATGCTGGGAGTTGTAGTTTTGCAACAGCTGGGGGCACCCTACTTGGGAAACACTGGTCTTTGTAGAGGACAGGAGCTTCTTCAGTGTCCTGTACAGTACACACAATGTCCTAAAAAAGTAACATGGAGTTGACCTTACCTGGTGTCCAAAGGAGCAGCTAACCCTGGGACAGGTAAAGTGTACAGAACATGTAATACCTCCCTGTACTATAGGGGGTGCTACCAGACACCAGTCAGTGCATACACTTCAGTAATACAAGGGTTTTACAAGTAAATGCCCATTCTGATTGGTCAGTTCTTTCAGCCATTGACACATTTCACAGATCTGGACTGTCTGTACATTGTATGTTGAGTCTGGTTTCAACTTACAATGGTCCAGAAAAGACCATTGTATGTTGAAACTATTGTATGTTGAGGCCATTGTAAGTTGAAAGAACACAACAGCACAGCACAATAGCTGATAAAATGCACAGATGTTTACAATTCCAAATTATTACGTATAAACTATAAGTAATAAATAGAGATGAGCCAAGTTACAGTGATTCGATTCTGCACAAACTTCTCGGCTCGGCGGTTGCTGACTTTATCCTGCACTATACACACAGGGCTTTCCGGCGGCAGCCCTATGTGTGTAGTGAGTTTTGGAGGCAGAGCCGCACGTCACTGACATGCCGGCACATGGCCCCGCCTCCAAAACTCACGGCACACATAGGGCTGCTGCAGGAAAGCCCTGTGTGTATAGTGAGCAAGGAATACGCAGCGTATTTCCAGCTGCTGCCATAAATTTTGCGCAGCGTCAAATACGCTGCATATACGCCATGTGGGAACGCACCCTTAGACTGTTTGCAGCAGCTGGAGGTGGTAAAATCATCCAAAATTGTAAAGTTGCACAATTTTCATTACTCCTATAGACTTTAATGTGAATTGTACAAATGGCGTAGCTCCATAAGCTTCTCTGTTTTCTTAAAAAGTTACATATTTTTCGCCCTATAGGACGCACCGGCGTATAAGACGCACCCAATTTATAGGTGCAAAATCTAAAAAAATAAAGATTCTGAACCCAGCAGTGGTCTTCAACCTGCGGACCTCCAGATGTTGCAAAACTACAAAATCACTGATTTCACTTTGTTAGTCGTGATTTCAGTTACAATCATTCTTTGGTTTGGAATTCATTAATTGAGACTTTTCGATTTGGCGCAAGTTTAGGCGCAAATACCTTCATTTAGGCGCAAATCTACACCATGAATAAAGTGACAGAGAAAATAGCAGGGATCGACCGAAATCATTTTTTTTAGGGCCGATAACGATAATCGGTGGAGGTTAGGGCCAATAGCCGATAACTTATACCGATATTCCGGTATAATTTATCGGCTATTTATCCCCCCGCGACACCGCTGCAGATCATTGATTTAAAGCGGGCGGGGCATTATCGGCTTATTGCCAAGGTAATTGCCGATACCAATAATGCCCAAAATCGTGATTATCGGCCGATAGTGTCGGCCAAACCGATAATCGGTCGATCCCTAGAAAATAGCTACAACAATAGAATGTCCCAAAGTCAGATTTACTGCCTGGGTCTGCGCCTTTTGTAGGGCTACATTTGTGCCAAAATTGCAAACTTGCGTACGACAATTGATAATTTTGGCGCAAATATGCTCCATTTGACGCAAAAAACATACATAAAATCACACATTGCTACACCATTATTGATACGTGTCCCCCATTGACTTTAAGCATTCTATTCAATGTATTGTATGTATAGTCACACAGAAAAGCGACAACCATACAAGAAGCGACTGAGTTTTGCTTCTATGGGAATTTTTTAGCGAATAAATATAAATATTGCCTTTGCTGTTGTTTGGCAGTGGGAGCACTCAAAAGCATGGCAGTTGCCCAAGTCTTAAAGGGGTACTCCGGTGGAAAAACTATTTTTTTTTCTTTTTTAAATTAACTGGTGCCAGAAAGTTAAACATATTTGTAAATTACTTCTATTAAAAAATCTTAATCCTTCCTGTATTTATTAGCTGCTGAATACTACAGAGGAAATTCTTTTCTTTTTGGAATTCTCTCTGATGACATCACAAACACACTTCCCTCTGCTGACGTTATTATAATAATAATAAGTCTTTATTTATTTATTGTTGTCCTTAGTGGGATTTGAACCCAAGGCCCCAGCACTGCAAGGCAGCAGTGCTAACCACTAAGCCACCATGCTGCCCTTAGCATACATCTGCTATGCACGGTTGCTAAAATGGACAGAGATGTCAGCAGAGAGCACTGTGGTCATGATGTCATCAGTGTTCCAAAAAGAAAGGAATTTCGTCTGTAGCATTCAGCAGCTAATAAGTACTGGAAGGATTAAGATTTTTTAATAGAAGAAATTTACAAATATGTTTAACTTTCTGCCACCAGTTGATTTAAAAAAGAAAAAAAAATAGTTTTTCCACCGGAGTACCCCTTTAAAGCCATTGTCATACCCCCTATTGGGAACTTCTTATTAAATATGTGATCTAGACAGAGTAGACACTAAGGCTAGATTCACACTACGGAATTTCTGCTTACTAAAATGTATAGTATAGTGAATGGGTTTCCGTTCTCAAATTCACACTTCGGAATTTGTGAACGGAAAATCCGCTTGAAAATTTCCGCCTGGTGGAAAAACTTGCGGAACACATTGCAGTCTATTGGAGAGTGCGGTGGAAATTTTCTGCCCGGAGATTCCGTAGTGTGAACCTAGCCTATGGGTTCATTTACACAACGGAAAAACTCAGCTCGGAAATTCCAAGGAATTTTCCAAGTGTAGAACTCGTTTAAACAGAAATCTGTATTCTGCTCATCTATTCACATAGGATTTACTGAATCTTATTATGGACACATTGCTGCAGTTTAGGGGACGGAGCTGGTGATAAACTCCTAATATATTGTAGGTTTGTCAAACAGTTGTATTTGTTTTTAGTATAGAATAGAGTTAGTCACACTTGTGTGCTCTATTGTGTAAGTACCTTTGCCTTTTCTCTTCTATAAATGTATATTCACATTGGCAGATTTATTGCAGGATTAAGATTTAATTCGTCAGTTAAAGGAGTACTCCGGCGTGCACTTTTTTCCTTTTATCCCGTCCGGGCTGCAAAATAAAAGAAAACACACTTTCTCTTACCTGCCAACGAGCCACCGGAGCTCCGGTACAGGTGTTCGGTCCCCGGGCTGTATTCTTCTTACTTCCTGTTAGCCCAGCACGTCACACGGAGCTTCAGCCTATCACCAGCAGAGGCGGGACATTGCTGCGGCCGGTGATAGGCTGAAGCTCCATGTGGCGTGCCGGGCTAACAAGAAGTAAGAAGAATACAGCCCGGGGACCGAACACCTGTACCGGAGCTCCGGGGGCTCGTTGCAGGTAAGAGAAAGTGCGTTTTCTTTTATTTTGCAGCCCGTACGGGATAAAAGGAAAAAAGTGCACGCCGGAGTACTCCTTTAAATGGGACAGTCACATACATTTTTGCTACAAGTCTGCCGTTTAGCCTTACCGCTGCCATATGTAGGTGATTGACCTTTAAATGTGTTACTGTCATTATAATTAACTTTCACATGGCACACAGACATGTCAATAATGAAGATCGGTCGGGGTCTCAGGGCTAAGACCCCCTCAGACCATTAGTCATAGCTGGGTGAATTGCTTCACCCCACGGTTCTGGGCTTAGTCCATCTGATGTGCTCCGTTATAGTCCTTGGAGCCCAACAGATGGATCGAGTGCTGAGCTGGCTATGGCTAATGATCAGAGGGGGACATCACTGAGACCTCAACGGAGCTTAACTTTTGACCTGTCTGTGCATCAAAAGTTAATTTACTGCTTTAAGTGTCAAATTAACTTTTCAGGAATTTTCAGTCACATGGGAAGAGTTAGGACTAAACAGGACTAGAGCCCACACCAGCCAGACACTCCAGGAGCCTTGGAAACATTTATAGACTGCTTGACCTGACTTCAAGGATCCAAAAATAATACTTTAGCTAAGGCTTTTGGAATTTGTCAAGCATTGCTGTGCAGGCAGTCTACACAATATATTTACTACATTGTGATAAGTGTCAGAGACCTTTTCTTTAACCTTGCTGCCCTCTGCTTCCAGAATGCTCATGTAAATGATATGTATTCATTGGGAAGAATAGCTGTGAGACTGCTGACAACTAAGACACCAGGGCAAGTCAAGTTCTAGTCGACTATCCAGTTCTGCAAACAGAGTAATTACCCCAATAGATTCACATTACATTCAGACGTCTCCTGCCTGTGTCATGCTTTACTGTGTACTGTAGGAAAGGCTCCCTGTGCCGCTTCTCAGGAATGCTTGTATTTCACCTATGATCATATTTCTCAGTAAAACATCTGGTCTGCATCTTTTAGGCTGTTTTCACACGTCTGCAGTATAGGCGTATTGTAGCATCATGCTAAAACCATTTCCATGGTGTTTACCGTTTTGCAAAAGAAATGTGCAGAAAATACAGTCAGATGTTGTTGCAAAGGAGGGTAGCTTTGTGATCGAGGCAGTTTTAAAATCTGCAGCAGAAAATCCACAGTGAAATACGTACTTTTTTTTTTTGCTCATCTGTTTGTTTGTTTGAAGCCCATAATGAAATCTAACAAGCTGCAGACCATGCTCATGTTTTTTGCATCCTTGGATTAATTTTTTTTTTTAAAGCACAATATTCTCTAGGTGGGACTTTTTTCTACTTTGGGGCATGTTCACACATACATAATCCGTTTCTGCAGGGGAAATTCAGCAGCAGATTTGCTGCAGATCCATTTCAGTATCTACAGGTTTTGTACAGGACTATATTCAGTTCAATTGCTGCATATATGCAGATATTTACTTATATACTGTAGATATACTTAGAGCTGGGTGGTATACCGGTTCATACCGAATACCAAAATTTTTGTGCTGCACGATATGAATTTTTCCCATACCGCAATACCGGTTGGGCCCCTCCCCCTCGGGAATGAATTAATTATCAGCCCAGCGCTGCGCTGTCCCCATCGGGGAACTAATCATATGTGACCCGCGAGCGCTGTTCTGCTCCCCCCACCAAATCATGTTACCCGCCAGTGCAGTTCTGCTCCCCACAATTAATGATCAGCCCAGCGGGGTACTACTCACATATGTCAAGCACTGCCCTCCTCCTCTTTGTTGCGGGCCGCAGGCGCTGGAACTCTATACTGTACGCCAGTGGTCTCCAACCTGCGGACCTCCAGATGTTGCAAAACTACAACTCCCAGCATGCCCGGACAGGCAACGGCTGTCCGGGCATGCTGGGAGTTGTAGTTTTGCAACAGCTTGTGGTCTGCAGGCTTGAGACCACTGTTGTACGCTGTATCCCTATGCCCGGGCTGCAAAAGATAAAGAAAATAAACTTTAACTTACGTCGGCCTCACACTGCTCCTTGGGACTGGAACGTCGGACAGCCATCCGCCTATCACCGGCCGCAGCGATGTCCCGCCCCAGCTATTGATAGGCTGAGCCCACTGTCATGTAAGAAGCTCTGGCCGGCTTCTTACATGACAGTGTGTTTAACCTATCAATGGCCGGGGCAGGACATCGCTGCGGCCGGTGATAGGCTGATGGCTGTCCGACGTTCCAGTCCCAAGGAACAGAGTGAGGCTGACGTAGGTAAGTTAAAGTTTTTTTTCTTTATCTTTTGCAGTCCGGGCATAGGGATACAGCATACAGCAGTGGTCTCAAACCTGCGGACCTCCAGCTGTTGCAAAACTACAACTCCCAGCATGCCCGGACAGCCGTTGCCTGTCCGGGCATGCTGGGAGTTGTAGTTTTGCAACAGCTGGAGGTCAGCAGGTTGGAGACCACTGGCGTACAGTATAGAGTTCCAGCGCCTGCGGCCTGCAACAAAGAGGAGGAGGGCAGTGCTTGACATATGTGAGTAGTACCCCGCTGGGCTGATCATTAATTGGGGGGAGCAGAACAGCGCTGGCGGGTAACATGATTTGGGGGGGGCAGAACAGTGCTCGCGGGTAACATGATTGGGGGGGGGGGGGGGTGGAAAGAAATACTGTTATATACCGTGGAACCGCCATAAGTTACAAAAATACAGTGATCCACATATTTGGTCATACCGCCCAGTTCTAGATATACCCTTGGGGTAGGGTCACACAACGTATACGAAGTGTATTTCATGCTAGATTAAATCTAATGCGCAGGGGTAAATACCCTGTGTATTCTTATGTTAGCTGACACACAGGGCTACCCGGCAGCAGGCCTGGGGTTCAGTGAGGTTTGGCTGCGGGGCTGTGCGTCACTGCATAGTGGATTTTACACCGGCCGTCAGGGGTTTTGTAACGGCCGGGTTTCGCCGATATAGTGACGGAAGTTCCTAAACTATTTCAGAAGCTTCTGAAAACTGATACATTCTGCATGCATACAATTCTGTTTTCAATTCTGTTTTGCCCAATTCTAGTGTGAAAATTTAGATAATTTTTTTTTAAAGAAGCTGTTTTTCTGCCACCTGAGGGAATTTGTATGGCAGTTGATCTTCGGTGTATTTGGGGTCTTTGGGGGAGATTTATCAAAACCTGTCCAGAGGAAAAGTTGCTGAGTTGCCCATAGCAACCAATCAGATCGCTTCTTTCATTTTTCAGAGGCCTTTTCAGAAATGAAAGAAGCGATCTGATTGGTTGCTATGGGCAACTCAGCAACTTTTCCTCTGGACAGGTTTTGATAAATCTCCCCCTTTGTGTGCTCTGTGACTTACTGCTATTCTGCTTTCTACTACAGAGCGTTGTGCCTAATTGAAAGCTGTATACTCTGCTATTACACATGTTGAGCAGTTGTCTTTAAGCAGTGTTTCTCACGGGTACAATATAAACGTAGGCCATGACCTTATTATTCCATAAGTTCTTTCTCAATCACATGCCATCCTCTATGGGACTCCTACTGTAAATCGTCAGTCTACATTATTCCAGGCAGGCAAGTCATCTGGTGACCATGTGGGGGGAAGTTTGTTTCTCAGGTTTCTTTTGTAAGTTGTGGATGGCAATATAGGTTTCCTAAGTGACGTTTTACATGAAAGCACATATTTAGTATGTTGCAGTGGAGAGAATACGGGTCCTTCATAAGGGCTCAATCACCTCACAATCCTGCCTCCCATGTGAATTACATGTCGGTGAACATTCAAAATGGGATGCCAACATATTGGGCCTGATTTACAATTGTAAACCTGACATGTTTTGTTGGGCTGTGCGCCATATTCTGGTGCATTGCGCCATAAATTCTGTCTGCACCAGAATTTTCACCAGAATTGGAAATCCCTGGTCAACTCTCCATTTTACAGTGAAAACCCGAAATAGTGGAGTGGCTGTCAGGAAAGGGGGCGTGACTACTGAAAAAGGGGCGTGCCCCCAACATTTTCACAAAAACCCTACATATTTACTAAGGTTTCCACAGAAAATGTGAGTGATTTGAGCTGAGGAAAACCTGACAGATCAGAGCATGTGTAAAAAAAGCAAAATGTAGGGAAACCATAGTAAATACCGTGGAAATAAATTGTAGGGAATTAAAATCCACAAAGAAACCTACACAACCCTCTTAGTAAATCAGGGCCATTATGTGCACATACAGGTATGGGCCCCATTGACTACTGCAGTAAACTAGTGAGTGTTTAGGTCATATCCTGTATGTGTACAGATATTTACTAGCACACAACACTTTTGAATCTAAGTAAAGAAATATATTTTCATGCCCTTGTCAGTGGGGCCCATGTCTGTATGTTCACATACATCCCATTTTGACATTTAAACTGGTTTGCAAATGTGTTGAGTTTGGAAGAACAACAGTAAGATGTCCATGCACCTTCAGTAGCTGCCAGCTGGACATTTGATCAGCTATTAGCCATTCATTCTAATTTCCCCCTGAACATGTACATTCAAATTGACTGAATGTTTATATGTTTCCAATGGGAAGAGCAGAGGAAGTTTTAAGCAAAGAATAAAAAAAGGTGCAATTTCACCCCTCTGTGCTGGGGCAGGGAATGGTAAAATTTCCCCAGGGTGTTGAAATTCTTACATGTCTGATACTTTTCTTCTCTAACATCATCTGTTGGGTAGACTTGAAAGACTCCCATACACATAAGCAGTTGGGTACCTACCATAGGGTAGACTAATGTAAATCTTGGCATAGGGTAGAGTCACACATGGCATCTTCTTCATTTACATTTTTATGCTGCTTTGCCACAGGCTTATGTTGGAATTCAACATTTGCAGTTGAAAGAATGAAATCCATAGCAAATCTGTGGAAAATTCACAATGTATGAGAAGAAAGCAAGTCTGTGGCAAACCCACAATGCAAAGGATGACATCTACAGCATGTTACCAGCAAATCCAGATGAAAATCTTCATGTACTGTAAATCCTCATATAGATGTTGTGTTCCATTCACATGTATGCCATGGGGATTGTCATTGGATTTGACACTCATTTCAGCATGAAAAGCCATGCATCTGCATCAAAAGCCATGTAAACATATGATTATGCCATCAATTGCCATAAAAACAACATCCTTAAAAAAAAGAATGAATTTCTGCAAATTATGCTGAGAGTTTGTACCGTGTTAGCCTTTCTCAGAGGTATATACCACCTCTGACTGATCAAAGAACTGTCCTACACTGGTTATCTGTTCCCCCATTGTAATGAATTGTACTAAAGAGAGATGTTCTTCACATTTATTTTATAACATGCCTGAGGAGACCTAAGAGGTCTTTAAACCTTGCAATCTATATCCTCTCAGTAAGTAAATGTATCATCTTTACTCCAGTTACCTACAAAATTTGCATCAGACATTTTACATTTCTTCCAAGCATCTGGCTATAAAAATACATTTAAACAAAAAGCACTTGAAAAGTACATGTGTTCAAAGAAGGCAACTATGAGTGAAAAGAGGAAGGGAGAATTGGACATCTTGGATTTCAAAGATACATTTTTTTAGTGTTTCTTAACTACAAGTTTTGTAACTGCGGCAGAACTTCTCCCTTTGAAAAAAAATGCAGAGGTTTTGTTTTCTATATTGTGAATAAAACCACAACAAAAGCAAATCTGAAATGTTTGTCTTTCCCATTGTGCTGGGCTAGTTGTTGTTTTGATTATTTCTCCTCTTGGGGTACAGTGAATTTTTGCAGCATTTCTTTAGTATTTTTTTCCTCATGAAAGCCCTAGTGTTTAAAGGGGTACTCCAGTGCTTAGACATCTTATCCCCTATCCAAAGGATAGTGGATAAGATGCCTGATCGCGGGGGTCCCGCCGCTGGGGACTCCCAGGATCTTGCACACAGCACCTCATTTGTAATCAGTCCCTGGAGCATGTTCGCTCCGGGTCTGATTACTGTCGATCACAGGGCCGGCGGCGTGTGACGTCACGCCTCCGCCCCCGTGTGACCTCATGCTCCGCCCCCTCAATGCAAGCCTATGGGAGGGGGCATGACAGCTATCACGCTCCCTCCCCTAGGCTTGCATTGAGGGGCGGATCGTGACGTCGCACGGGGGCGGAGGCGTGACGTCACACGCCATGAGCCCTGTGGTCGCGGGTAATCAGACCCGGGGCGAACGCGCTCCAGGGACTGATTACAAACGGGGTGCTGCGTGCAAGATCCCGGGGGTCCCCAGGGACAGACTTGTATCTCTTCTGTGTTTGGGTTTACAAATCCTGTTGCAAAAATATTGACTGAAAAATGACTGCCATGTGAAAGTGGCCTAACTTATACAACTGTGGATCAAGGTGTGAGAAAACGGGTGATGTTGTAACTGGACAGTAATAGGTGTGTAAGCCTGTAGATTTCTGTAGAAATGACTGTGTAACACCTAATAAATCCTGGTGATTCACCATTAACTGACTGAATAGAGTAGTATATGAAGAGCGCTCTTGTTATGTCATGGACCCGCATGAACTTGTCAGAGCCGCAGCTGCTGCTCGGTGTCACTGGTCTCTCACGTAGAAGCAAAATCATTTGAATTAATTTGAATAAATGCAAAATAAGGAACACCTGTGGGAGCTGTCAGCCATAAAGTGTCACCTAGGAAACGACAGTGCCATGCACAGTGCAGACACGTGGCCCTGTTGTGTGGTTCAGCCTGGTGGTGCCTGCCTAGATGCTCAGACAAAGCAGGCAAAGAATTTTGACAATGTTAAGAATTTATGTACCCCAGAAAAATTTTGACTTTTTGTGCTGTTTGTGCTTTTTGGGCTTTCGTAAAGGCAAGAGACCTAGATGTTCTGCCAACACTTTTCTCTATTTCAGAAGGGCTTTTCTCAATGTAACACATAGAGGCACACTGTAGTATACAACCACAGAAAGAGCAAGCCAGCACTGCTCATCTGCTTCCAGTGTCCAGTCCTCAGTAGGTCTTTGTATACAATGGAACACTGAAAGCCTCAATGCATCCAGCTCCTGGGCAAAATAAAATCTTATTGCTTTATTAAAGGGGTATTCCAGGCAAAAACTGTTTTTTATATATCAACTGGCTCCGGAAAGTTCAACAGATTTGTAAATTACTTCTATTAAAAAATCTTAATCCTTCCAATAGTTATTAGCTTCTGAAGTGCAGTCGCGGTACGGGCGGTGCGGGGGGGGGGGGGGGCATTATCGGCAAGGTAATTGCCGATACCGATAATGCCCAAAATCGTGATTATCGGTTGATAATATCGGCCATACCGATAATCGGTCGATCCCTAGTATGTATGAAGCATTTTACACTTGTTTTCTTGAGTACAATTGTCTCAATATTTTGACGCAGTGTGTTTTTTGCGACTTTTCATATACGTAAATTCCTGTGTATGGCTGTGGTCATGTGTTTTGAGTCGGGTTTTTGCAGTTATCAGGAATTTAGGAAAATGATACTTTTTTTTTTAAAAGCTGTGAGCTCATGAAAATATGTAAAATAAAGGACATTCACAATGAAGCTACTAAACTGCCCTGAATTAACACACAAGGAATCACCTCTGAAAGAGCTTCCCAGAACTATCACCTGAAAGGGGGGTAAATTCACACATACATAGTCATTTCTGAAACTGCACCAAATTTATAGCCCGACTTCCACCTTTTTGTAAATTTGGTGCAGTGAGTTAAAAAGCCACCCATGAAAAAAAGGAGTGGAAAAACACATACCACAGCCATTATTCGTAAATACCCCCCATTGAGAGTGTATCGTCACCTTTAGTCTAAGGTTCTGACCTGTGTTGGAGGTTCCATTAGAAGCCTCTGTTTGGACTTTTTTCAAAGTTGTTAGAAAAAAAACCCCAATGAGCCCCATTATAGTCAATTGAAGATGTGACACTTTCATCCAAATTGTATTTTTTTATCCGAATGAGAGAACAAAAGAAAACAGATGCAATGAACCCAGCCTCATGTGTATGGTGACTGGAGTGACTAGGAAGCTTCACATATTTTGAGAGTTAAGGGGGAGATTCAGTTGACAAAAAAGTTGGAAAAGTTGACAAGTTGCCCATAGCAACCAATCAGATTGCTTCTTTTATTTTTTAGAGGAGTTTTCAAATATGAAAGGAACAATGTGATTGGTTGCTATGGGGAAGTAGTTGACTTATTCTCTACCCAGGTTTTGATGCATCTCCCCTTAGCTATCTGTCATCTATTCTCCAGTATTGATGTAATGTTGCTTTTCAGATGCTTATGAATTGCATTACTGGTTGATGAGAGGATAACAGAGTAGAGGATATTTCAGATGTATCCTGTGAGTATAGTATTTTTTAAACAACAAAGAAGGAAATATGTCAACATCCCTATTCCCCATTCTATATAGAATACTGTAGTACTGAAAAAAACAGTGTAGAATTTTTTCTTGCTGTTTCTTGAGATGTTTTTGCTGTATTTTTCTAACTTTTGTAGAACCCGCAGTACAGTGGAGGAGTGTGGACGGTGCACATTAGTCAGTGCAACAGATGGCACATTAGTGACAGCTGATTTACAGTCCTGCCCTGTTGTTAAGACTAGTATGTGTGAACTCAGCTAACTTGTAATCCTGGAACAATTCTGCTGGAAAACAGTCACTTGTGAGAATATATCCGTTCACAGGCTAGGAGATTTACTGCAGATTTATCTGGTCACACACTGTTTTTCTGACATCTTTGTTGGTTAGAAGGGATTTACACAATGCCATGTGAGGGGACAGGGTTTCTCTTGAGCCTAGAAAGACATAATCATTGTGTAGTGGATTAATGTTATCCAAGGTAGAGGCTAGTTTCTAACAGCCAGTTCCAGAAGTGTACTGTAAGGCTGGGTTCACAATACGGTTTGTAACTACGGTTCCCGCATACGGCTGAGAGGGGGGGCGGGGCTTAATTGTGGCGCCCGCACTCAGCCGTATAGGGGAACCGTAGTTAATGCATGTCTATGAGCCGACCGGAGTGAACCGCAGCCTCCGGTCGGCTGCTTTTTCGGCCGTATGCGGTTTCCCGACCGCAGGCAAAAACGTGGTCGACCGCGTTTTTGCCTACGGTCGGGAAACCGCATACGGCCGAAAAAGCAGCCGACCGGAGGCTGCGGTTCACTCCGGTCGGCTCATAGACATGCATTAAATACGGTACCCGAATACGGCTGAGTGCGGGTGCCGCGATTAGGCCCCGCCCCCCTCCTCCCAGCCATATACGGGAACAGTTACAAACCGTAGTGTGAACCCAGCCTAACCTGAAAGAGACACTCTACTTTGTGATTTCTTCACTATCATATTATTTAGCCAGTTGTATCCATGCAGCTGAGTAAACAACCTAGCCCCCCTTGGGAGCACCCAGTGCAGAAAGGTCAGCACCTTGTAAGTAAATATAGGAGCTTTTTACAGCTATATTCTCAAGAAGGATACAAGTGCGGAATCTAAACATTTCACAGTATTATACACTGATCAAAAAAATAAAGGGAACACAAACAACACAATGGGGGAGATTTAGCAAAACCTGTCCAGAGGAAAAGTTGCCCAGTTGCCCATAGCAACCTATCAGATCGCTTCTTTCATTTTTAACAAGGCCTCTGCAAAATGAGAGAAGTGATCTGATTGGTTGCTATGGGCAACTGGACAATTTTTCCTCTGGACAGGTTTTGATAAATCTCCCCCAATGTAACTCCAAGTCAATCACACTAATGTGAAATCACACTGTCCACTCAGAAAGCAACACTGATTGATGGAACAGACAACAGGTAGAAATTATAGGCAATTAGCAAGACACCCCCAATAAAGGAGTGGTTCTTCAAGTGGTGACCACAGATCACTTCTCAGTTCCTATGCTTCCTGGCTGATGTTTTGGTCACTTTTGAAGGCTGGAGGTGCTTTCACTCTAGTGGTAGCATGAGACAGAGTCTACAACCCACACAAATGGCTCAGGTTGTGCAGCACATCAATGCGAGCTGTGGCAAGAAGGTTTTCTGTGTGTCCAGAGCATGGAGTCGCTGCCAGGAGAGAGGCCAGTACATTAGGAGATGTGGAGGAGGCTGTACAACCCAGCAGCAGGAACGCTACCTCCGCCTTTGTGCAAGGAGGAGCACTGCCAGAGCCCTGCAAAATGACCTCCAGCAGACCACAAATGTGCATGTGTCCACTCAAACGGTCAGAAACAGACTCCATGAGGGTGGTATGAGGGCCCGACGTCAACAGGTGGGGGTTGTTCTTACAGCCCAACACCATGCAGGATGTTTTGCATTTGCCAGAGAACACCAAGATTGGCAAATTCGCCACTGGCGCCCTGTGCTCTTCACAGATGAAAGCAGGTTCACACTGAGCACATGTGACATAGTCTGGAGACGTAGTGGAGAACGTTCTGCTACCTCCATCCTCCAACATGACCAGTTTGGCGGTGGTTTAGTAATGGTGTGGGGTGGCATTTCTTTGAGAAGCTGGACAGCCCTACATGTGCTTGCCAGAGGTAGCCTTACTGCCATTAGGTACCGAGATGAGATCCTCAGACCCCTTGTGAGACCATATGTTGGTGGGGTTGGCCCTGGGTTCCTCCTAATGCAAGACAATGTTAGACCTCATGTGTCTGGAATGTGTCAGCAGTTCCTGCAAGAAGAAGACATTGATGCTATGGACTGGCCTCCCATTCCCCTGACCTGAATCCCATTGAGCACATCTGGGACATCATGTCTTGCTCCATCCACCAATTCCACTTTGCACCACAGACTTTCCAGGAGTTGGTGGATGCTTTAGTCCAGATCTGGGAGGACATCTCTCAGGAGACCCGCCACCTCATCAGGAGGCGTTGTAGGGAGGTCATACGGGCACGTGGAGACCACACACACTACTGAGCCTCATTTTGTCTTGTTTCCAACATCAAAGTTGGATCAGCCTGTAGTGTGGTTTTCCACTTTGATTTTGATGGTGACTCCATATCCAGACCTCCATGGGTTGATAAATTTGATTTCCATTGATATTTTTTGTGTGATTTTGTTGTCAGCACATTCAACTATGTAAAGACAAAAGTATTTCATATGATTAGTTCATTCATTCAGATCTAGGATGTGTTCACATGATCCACACCATGATTGCGCTTAACGAGGCACATATAAGTCATCAAGCTGTCAAAGTATAATGCAAGCATATATGGGCATGGGTCACTTTCAGTGGTCAGAACATAGTCAGCTAGTGACTATGCTTTGGTTATTTCCCGAATATATGCATGATTGTAGTCAGACTCAAAAGTGCAACACACCGCACATTTAACCACTTAAGGACCCAGGGCATACCTGTACGCCCTGAGTCAGCTCCCTTTCTATAACGCAGGGCCACGGCGTGTCCCTGCATCATAGTGTGTCGGGACCTGTGGCTAATAGCGCGCAGCACTGATCGCGGTGCCCCACGCTATTAACCCTTTAGACGCGGTGTTCAAATTGATTGCCGCGTCTAAAGTGAAAGTAAACTACAGTCATGGCCGTAAATGTTGACACACCTGAAATTTTTCAAGAAAATGAAGTATTTCTCACAGAAAAGGATTGCAGTAACACATTTTTTGCTATACACGTTTATTCCCTTTGTGTGTATTGGAACTAAACCAAATAAGGGAGGGAAAAAAAGCAAATTGGACATAATGTCACACCAAACTAAAAAAATGGGCTGGACAAAATTATTGGCACCCTTTCAAAATTGTGGAAAAATAAGATTGTTTAAAGCATGTGATGTTCCTTTAAATTTACCTGGGGCAAGTAACAGGTGTGGGCAATATAAAAATCACACCTGAAAGCAGATAAAAAGGAGTGAAGTTCACTTAGTCTTTGCATTATGTGTCTTTGTGTGCCACAATAAGCATTGACAACAGAAATAGGAGAGGACTTGACAACCAAAATTGTGGAAAAATCTCAACAATCTCAAGGTTACAAGTCCATCTCCAGAGATCGAGATTTGCCTTTGTCCACAGTGCGCAACATTTAAAAAAAGTTTGCAACCCATGGCACTGTAGCTAATCTCCCTGGGCAAGAGAAAAATTGATGAAAGGTGTCAATGCAGGATAGTCTGGATGGTGGAGAAGCAGCCCCAAACAAGTCCCAAAGATATTCAAGCTGTCCTGCAGGCTCAGCTAGCATCAGTGTCAGCGCAAACTATCCGTCGACATTTAAATGAAATGAAACACTATGGCAGGAGACCCAGGAGGACCCCACTGCTGACACAGAGACATAAAAAAAACAAGAATACATTTTGCCAAAATGAACTTGAGTAAGCCAAAATCTTTCTGGGAAAATGTCTTGTGGACAGATGAGACCAAGATAGAGCTTTTTGGTAAAGCACATCATTAAACTGTTTATCGAAAATGGAATGAGGCTTACAGTAAAATATGGTGGAGGTTCAATGATGTTTTGGGGTTGTTTTGTTGCCTCTGGCACTAGGTGCCTTGAATGTGTGCAAAACTTCATGAAATCTGAGGATTACAAATGGATTTTGGGTTGCACTGTACAGCCGAGTGTCAGAAAGCTGGGTTTGCGTCCAAGATCTTGGGTCTTCCAGCAGGACAATGACCCCAAACATACGTCAAAAAGCACCCAGAAATGGATAGCAACAAAGAGCTAGAGCGTTCTGAAGTGGTCAGCAATGAGTCCAGATCTAAATCCGATATTCCAGTATAAGTTATTGGCTCCGGCGGCGTCCTGAGCTGTCACTGTGCGCACTGACGGTGACGTCGCGTTGAGGACTTAGGGTGACTTCACCTACTGTAGATTTCTGTGACTAAAAATCAGTTCTGAATGGAGATATTGTTATCAGAACAGGCCAATTGCAGAAATGTTTGAACTAAATCTGTCATGTGTAAACTTAAAAAAAAAAACTTGCAGATAAAGTCTCAAAAGAAAAAATGTATTTGTGCAAATCAGACTTTTATGGCAAATGCATATATTCCAGGAAAGTTATTTGTCAGAGAAGCCAAACAAGATCAGGACTATACCTGACTAAGGCTGCATTCACATCTCGTTTTTGCAATACGGTTCCCGTATCCGGTTTCGGTGTAAAAAGCATATGGAACCGTATTGCAAACCATATGTATAGATATGTCATTGAAAACCATATGCCAAACGTAGCATCCGGTTGTGTACGTTTTGCACCATTTACGGTTTTATCTGTTTTTTTTCTCCCGTACACAAACCGTAGTCTACTACGGTTTTATATCCGGGTGAAAAACCGGATACAACCCATATAGTTTTTTTTTTTTTTTTAAATGGTGGTCAATGGGAACCGTATGTGCGTACAGTTCCATCTGTTTTGCACAATACGGTTTTGCAGTTTGCACACGCGCAGTGCACACCAAAAGTTCTTCCCAAAAATAGAACAAGAAGAACTTTATTTAATTAAGGACAATCATAAAACCGTATCCGTTTTTTTTCTTCAAAAAACGTTTTAAACCGGGTGCCCCCGGATATTCGTTTTCAAACCGTATACGGTTTAAAATCGTACAGAGGTATACACGGTTGTTTTGAGACATACGTTTTTTTACATAAAAAAACTTACACGGGAACCGTATTGCAAAAACGAGATGTGAATGTAGCCTAAAAACTGAGCAGTCTCTTAGGGGGAGATTTATCAAAACCTGTGCAGAGGAAGAGTGGTGCAGTTGCCCATAGCAACCAATCAGATCGCTTCTTTCATTTTCCACAGGCCTCTTTAGAGGCCTGTGGAAAATGAAAGAAGCAATCTGATTGGTTGCTATGGGCAACTGCACCACTCTTCCTCTGCATAGGTTTTGATAAATCTCCCCATTAGATGTTGGTTGACTATTGGAAATGTGCTGGAACTGCCGCTGTCTCTAGCAAATAAGTCCTCATTTATACAGTACCCCTGTCTGTATTGGGCCAAATATAAGTTCTACATTGCAGATTGTGTTAAAGCTTGGATGGCAGCGGTGTGTGTTTGTAGTGCAGCATTGCAGCTGTAGCTAAGTACACTGGGGATGAGAGGTTCCTCATAGAACAACTGTTTAAACATGCGTCCGGTGTTTGCTTTCAGCCTCAAAATGGGGTGTAAATTCAATTAGCCTCATGGTGCTAGTTGCCATAGTGCTGGATCTTAATAATACACTGTATCACAAAGGTTCACAACCTGTTCTTGTCCAAATCTCAAGGGCAGCACTAACACTTAGAGCAGTGTTTCCCAACCAGGGTGCCTCCCACTGTTGCAAAACTACAACTCCCAGCATACCCGGACAGCCAAAGGCTGTCCGGGTATGCTGGGAGTTGTAGTTTTGCAACAGCAGGAGGCACCCTGGTTGGGAAATACCAACTTACAGACATCACAGACATTGATGGCCTATGTCATAAGGTAGGTGGGGTCTCCAGGCTTTGGGCTCCCATATTGGGAATAATGGGAGTCCGATGCTTTAGTGTACAGCCCTCCAGAGAAATGGCGATGAGGTGTCTGTTCACACATTCGAATATCTCCATCAGTTCTAAGGAGTTAAGAAAAGATCTGAGGATTTAACAACTTTGAGGCTCAACGTGACTAACATTTTCAGTCATTTTTGGCATTTGGACTGGTTTATGGCCCCTTTTTCAACAGTTTTTTTTTTAGAAAAATCTATGACCCACAAAATGGCTATTTTTATTTGGGCCGTATTTTGGATTATTTCCAGCCCAAATTACAGCTGAAAGAAAGGACTTTACACTTAATTTTACAGCCATAAAATGTATACATGAATAAACAAACAGCTGTTTTACTATTAAATTAATAGAAGAAATTGAATATATCTGAATAAAACGTCCATAAGACTGTGGGGGGGGGGGGGGGGTATCATAACCTGTGTACAGTAAGAGTGGTGCAGTTGCCCATAGCAACCAATCAGATTGCTTCTTTCATTTTTCACAGGTCTCTGTAACCTCTTAGGGACGCAGGGCGTACATTTACTTTCCTGTAGCAGATCTGAATATAGCATATTCTGCTGTTATTGTTTTGTTAAAATGTTTTAACCTTATGGCACAAATGTATCAAATAGCATTGTAGATATTTTGGCTCTGTTTTACATATATGCCAATATTTTGTGCTAAAAAAATATCAGTCATACATGTGGTGTATACAAATTAATTGCAATTTTTTTCAATTTCTGCTGCTATTTCTGCTGCTATTCTGATACTCAAAAAATGTTATTTACTACTAGGGGAGGTGTGAAAAAGCACATACTCGCCCACCTTGGTTGCCCGGGGGCTCACGCTGTATACGTCCCTCTATACGTCCCTTGCAGCTCCAGCTACTTCCGAGATGGAAACCTTACAGCAGTGATTGGCAGAGCTAGCTGTCACTGCAATGAAGAGCTTCTCTTAGAAATAAGATGTAGCCGGAGCTGCGGGGCACTGGATGACATCACAGAGGGAGGCCCGGGGGACCAAGGTAGGTGATTTATCTGAAAATTGACACACAAAAAACCCAGAAAATACTGCTGTATTTTTAGGTGTTTTTTTGTTTTTGTTTCTTTTTTTAGCCAATAAGGACACAACAAAGATAGTGGCCGGCACTTATCATTGTGTTAAACCTTGTTGGTGCTATTTTGGCGCAAGTGTCCTTTTTTGTGCCTTTTTTGCGCCTTTTGGTTTACACATTTGTGCTGATTTTGAGTTGCAATCCACTGATTTTGGCAATACACATGATCTGGAAGGGTTTTATGAGCTGCGCCTTTTTGGGAAAAGGCGCAAAACCACCGAAAAGTCTCTAAATTACACCAGCCCAGACTTAATTTAGCTTTTTGGTGTATGTGAAGAGTAAAATTTCAGAAAATGTGACCTGCACAAAATGAATCAAATGCTCTGTGACCATTTAATAAATCTGGTGCTCCTACACATTACCAGCACACACAAAAAAGGTGTATAAAAAATGCTTCACTTACACCTACAATGATAAATGCTTCACTTACACCTACAATGATAAATGCTTCACTTACACCTACAATGATAAATGCCCCCAGTGAGTAGGTTTATAAGGGTATTCTGGAGAATTCTTAAAAGAGCTCCGGGTAAAAGGGAAAATCTACACTTGCAGAGTTTATGCTTCCTTCTCTCCTTTTGACACATATGAAATACCTGATCGGTCAATCACTGGCTTATGCCGGTCACCACCGGCTGATGATTGGCCAATCAGGTGCTTCCTCTGTGTGAAAAAGAATGGCGGAAGGTCTCGGCAGCAGGGTCTGGCAACTTTGGAACAGAAACAGCGGGGTAAGGCTGGGTTCACACCACGTTTTGTTAAATACGGTTCCCGTATACGGCTGGGAGGAGGGGGGTGGGGCTTAATCGCGGCACCTGCACTCAGCCATATTCGTGAACCGTATTTAATGCATGTCTATGAGCCGACCGGAGTGAACCGCAGGCTCCGATCGGGTTCGTTTTCGGCCGCATGCGGTTTCCTGACCGTAGGCAAAAACACGGTCGACCACGTTTTTGCTTGCGGTCGGGAAACCGCATACGGCCGAAAACGAAGCCGACCGGAGGCTGCGGTTCACTCCGGTCGGCTCATAGACATACATTAAAGACGGTTCCCGAATACGGCTGAGTGTGGGCGCCGCGATTAAGCCCCGCCCCCTCCTCCCAGCAGTATACGGGAACCGTATTTAACAAAACGTGGTGTGAACCCAGCCTAACAGCGGCAGGTGGGTAAGTTTTTCCCTTTCCTCCCACCCAGAGCTCTGTAAATATAAAATGAATGCTCCGGAATACCTCTTCATTTGTGTATTTGCTGGGGATTGTAAAGTTACCATTTCCGGCAGATACACAGATGTTTCTTTTTGATCTATAAATATACAATCCCCAGAATCCAATAGCTGTTCCTCCTGACAGCAATTATTAGAATAGCTTTTATCTGGTCTTTCTATCAACTGCTTCAGCTACTCGGGAAAACTGAACTCATGCACTCCATGATCTGGATTTCATTACAGAATATTGTGGAAGTTTTTGGCTCTGTGCTGTAGTTAGGGTTGCCACCTTTCCCTCAGAAAAATACCGGTCATGGGTGTGGCTATGTGAGGGTGGAGCTACAAAAGGGGAGGGGCCAGATTGCACAGGGGCTGAGGGATCAGGGGTTTAAGAAATGGCACGGGGGATGGAAGGGGGGTTTAAGAAATGGCATAGGGGATTGGAGGGATACAATATATATGCGGGGGGAATTTTCCTATATCGCACAAAAAAATTTACATTTAGAGAATACCTACCAAAACCCTATTTATGCCAGCGGCGGTGGTGGTGGTGGTGCGCGACAGCAACGCTGGCTCTCTGTGATGACAAGTGACGTCCCCCTGCGCAACGTCAGATAAACAGGCTAATCAGACAGTATCACACATGACAGGATTAGATACACAGGCTCAGCAGATAGTATCCCACATGACAGATTTGGATATACAGGCTCAGCTCACAGTATCACACATGACAGGATTAGATACACAGGCTCAGCTCACAGTATCACACATGACAGGCTTAGATACACAGGCTCAGCAGACAGTATCGCACATGACAGGATTAGATACAGAGCGCAGCAGATAGTTTCACACATTAAAACATTAAATCAGTGTTTCCCAACCAGGGTGTCTCCAGCTATTGCAAAACTTTGGCTGTCTGGGCATGCTGGGAGTAATAGTTTTGCAACAGCTGGAGGCACCCTGGTTGGGAAACACTGCATTAAATACACAATTTTGAAGAGAGGTCTCACCAGTCTCTTGTCTTCACTTTCTCCTTTCCCCGGGCGGCTCCAGGTTAAGGAATGTCTGGGGTTGAGGAGGAATGGGGTGGGCAATTATTTATCCCATGGGGCCACATGAGAAACTAAAAGTATTGTGGAGGGCCGGGTAGTTTTTCCCCAGATTAGGCAGCATAGTTGTCCCCCAGATCAGGCAGCATAGTTGTCCCCCAGATTAGGAGCACAGATGTCCCCCAGATTAGGCAGCATAGATGTCCCCCAGATTAGGCAGCATAGTTGTCCCCCAGATTAGGAGCACAGATGTCCCCCAGATTAGGAGCATAATTGTCCCCCAGATTAGGAGCATAGTTGTCCCCCAGATTAGGAGCATAGATGTCCCCCAGATTAGTAGCATAGTTGTCCCCCAGATTAGGAGCATAATTGTCCCCCAGATTAGGAGCACAGTTGTCCCCCAGATTAGGCAGCATAGTTGTCCCCCAGATTAGGCAGCATAGTTGTCCCCCAGATTAGGCAGCATAGTTGTCCCCCAGATTAGGCAGCATAGTTGTCCCCCAGATTAGGCAGCATAGTTGTCCCCCAGATTAGGAGCATAGTTGTCCCCCAGATTAGGCAGCATAGTTGTCCCCCAGATTAGGCAGCATAGTTGTCCCCCAGATTAGGCAGTTTACCCCCCCCCCCCCCCCCTACACACACACACACACACACACACATATATATATACACAGACACATATATACACAGACACATATATACACAGACACTCACCCGCCCTGCGCAGCAGATGGAGACAGAATACACGGCCTCTCCCCTCCCTGCTCTGCCTATGGAGGGTTGTAAGACTGCACGGGGCAGAGACAAGGAGGGGGAGGGGAAGAGAGGACACAGGAGGTCACGCCCCCTCCCCAGCACTGTATAATCTCTTCCTGTCATCGCACGGAGCTCTCCCTGTCACAGGCTGCTGGTGTCAGACCTGGGCATTGTACAGCCGGACATGAAAGCAGTGCTGTTCTGGGGATGCTGCTCCGTCCGCCCCTGTCAGTGAATGAAAAATACCGGCCATTGCATGGCCGGTATTTTTCATCCAAACTTACCGGCACAGCCCGGAATGTAGATGAAAATACCGGCTGTGCCGGTAAAATACCGGCAGGGTGGCAACCCTAGCTGTAGTCTGTCCACCTTTTACTATGGGGGGTATTTATCAATTTTGCCTGTTGAAAGTTTCTTTTTACCCTTTTTTTTTCACTTTGGTTTTCGTGGACATGCACCAAATTTATCATTTGGTGCAAGTTGTTAGTAATTTTGGCTCAAATGTTGAAATCAGCTGTTCACAGCGCCTTTTACACACAACTTACCGCCACAAAGGACGCGTATTTTACCCTGTAGAGCAGCCATTTCGGGGTCCCTCCTGCAGTATATCAGCAAGTGACTGGAGTTATTTTCTTTTGTGGGGTTTATAGTCACCATGTGAAATGGATTTTATTTTCAACTTGAGTAGTTTTTTTTTTTTTGGTTACTTTAGTGCAGTGGTCTTCAACCTGCGGACCTCCAGATGTTGCAAACCTACAATTCCCAGCATGCCCGGACAGCCGTTGGCTGTCCGGGCATGCTGGGAGTTGTAGTTTTGCAACAACTGGAGGTCCGCAGGTTGGAGACCACTACTTTAGTGCTTACCTTTCCTGAACCTGTGTGGCCATGTCCAATGCTGGCTCAACGGAGGGTGAAGGTTCCTCAGAGACAACTATGTCGCAGGATAGTATTGCGCAGCCCTGGAGGTGTCGCTGCTTTCACAAAAATTTTTTTTTATGTATTATGTATTTATGTATACTTTACATTTTCTGACATTGCTAAGTGTGTTTTCCATTTGCAAAATTTCTTGGCGGGGATTTGCGCCCAAAAAAATCCTAAAGGCGCAAAATTGCGCCAAAGATCGATTGGCGCAAATTATGAATTACTGACTAAAGTTAAATTCACACACAGGACCATGTGATTTTGATAAAGTTGTAAAAATGACAGTGGAGAAAATGCGCCAAACTTTGGCGCAAAAAGACACTGCGCCAAAGCATTACGCCAAAGTTACGTTAAAAAAACACATAAATCCTTTGATAAATATCCCCCCTATGTACCTGCACTGTTCTCAATCCCTTGTACTCTCGTATATTTTCTTTTTAAACACAGGTTAAGTTAAAGGGGTATTCCAGGCAAAAACTTTTTTTTATATATCAACTGGCTCCGAAAAGTTAAACAGATTTGTAAATTACTTCCAATAAAAAAATCTTAATCCTTCCAATAGTTATTAGCTTCTGAAGTTTTCTGTCTAACTGCTCAATGATGATGTCACGTCTCGGGAGCTGTGCATGATGGGAGAATATCCCCATAGGAGCTGGACAGCTCCCGAGACGTGAGTCATCAGAGAGCAGTTAGACAGAAAACAACAACTCAACTTCAGAAGCTAATAACTATTGGAAGGATTAAGATTTTTTAATCAAAGTAATTTACAAATCTGTTTAACTTTCCAGAGCCAGTTGATATATAAAAAATTTTTTTTGCCTGGAATATCCCTTTAACCCCTTAAGGACCAAGGACTTACCGGTACGTCCTTGGTCCTGCTCCCGTGATATAATGTGGGGTTACACGGTAACCCCGCATCATATAACGGCGGGCCCGGCGTCATAGTGACGCCGGGACCTGCCACTAATAGCGCGCAGCGCCGATCGCGGCGCAGCGCGCTATTAACCCTTTAGCCGCGCGCTCAGAGCTGAGCCGCGCGGCTAAAAGTAAAAGTGAAACCATGCCGGTTAACTCAGTGGGCTGTTCGGGATAGCCGTGGCGAAATCGCGGCATCCTGAACAGCTTACAGGACAGCGGGAGGGCCCCTATCTGCCTCCTCGCTGTCCGATCGCCAAATGACTGCTCAGTGCCTGAGATCCAGGCATGAGCAGTCATGCGGCAGAATCATCGATCACTGGTTTCCTATGAGAAACTACTGATCAATGTAAAAGATCAGTGTGTGCAGTGTTATAGGTCCCTATGGGAGCTATAACACTGCAAAAAAAAGTGAATGAATATCATTTAACCCCTCCCCTATTAAAAGTTTGAATCACCCCCCTTTTCCCATTAAAAAAAACAAAACACAGTGTAAATAAAAATAAACATATATGGTATCACCGCGTGCGGAAATGTCCAAATTATAAAAATATATCATTAATTAAACCGCTCGGTCAATGGCGTGCGCGCAAAAAAATTCCAAAGTCCAAAATAGTGCATTTTTGATCACTTTTTATATCATTTAAATCAATAAGTCCTATCAATGCAAAACTGGTACCGTTAAAAACTGCAGATCACGGCGCAAAAAATGAGCCCTCATACCGCCCCATAAGCGGAAAAATTAAAAAGTTATAGGGGTCAGAAAATGACAATTTTAAACGTATTAATTTTCCTGCATGTAGTTATGATTTTTTCCAGAAGTCCGACAAAATCAAACCTATATAAGTAGGGTATCATTTTAACCGTATGGACCTACAGAATAAAGATAAGGTGTAATTTTTACCGAAAAGTGTACTACGTAGAAACGGAAGCCCCCAAAAGTTACAAAACGGCGTTTTTTGTTTCAATTTTGTCGCATAATGATTTTTTTTTCCGTTTCACCGTAGATTTTTGGGCAAAATGACTGACGTCATTACAAAGTAGAATTGGTGGCGCAAAAAATAAGCCATCATATGGATTTTTAGGTGCAAAATTGAAAGAGTTATGATTTTTTAAAGGCAAGGAGCAAAAAACGAAAATGCAAAAACGGAAAAAAAACCCGGTCCTTAAGGGGTTAATACTTAAAAAGCGTCATGTAATTTTAATATAAAATAGTGGACAGGAGTGTGCGAAGACCAGCCCGACCTATAAAGCGACCCCTGCTGAGAATACATCTGTGTATGTGTTCTGTGCTAAGGAACCGTTCAGTCACACAGATGCAGAAAGTAAAAATAGCTTGGCATGCCACAAACTGCACGAATTCCATGGCTGTCCCGACCATTTTATCCAAACACCAGTCTGATTCATGGCTTGTGCTTTTTTAACAGTGCACTGAGTGGGTGAGGGGCTGTCGCGTTTACTAACAAGCAGGGCATTGTGAGAAAACATTGCATGAAAACAATGTTCTGTACCATTTTAAGATCAGCTGCCTAGACTTGTCCAGTGGTGCAGGTGTTCCTTTCTGCACAGCCCAGATCACATGGATTTGTTAAAATACGGATGTTTTTTTACAGAGGTTATGTTAGAACAAGAAGAGTCAGTGTCAGCTGATCACATTACAGTATGACACTACACATGCTGCTCATTACTCCTTCTTTATAATCGCTTTCTACAGTTTTTGGTAAACTTAGCTGAATCTTTGCATGATGAAAAGTGATTAAAATATTTTAATATATTTTGGCAATTTTTTTTCACCAACTTATATGCCAATATTTTGATGCATTTTTTGAAGAAAAAGACAGGAACAGATCATAAATGTAGGACATAGATAGGGAAGACTGATACTTTTCTTTTTAGAGGCCATCTGTGACCGAAAACAACTTATAGGATAGGGGATAAGTGTTTGATCGATCCGATCTTCTGCAAGTGGCCACGGCTCCACCGTGGCTCTACCGTGCAGGAGGCATGCCGGCCGCAACGTGACGTCGCAGTCAACACACCTCCTCCATGTAGTTCTGTGGGCGAGGCGGGGAGGCAGTGTCCGTGTCTCTCCGCCTCTCCTATAGAACTGTATGGGGAGGAGGTGTACCGTCGACTTCTCTAGGTAGTCACTGAGCACTAATGCCGGGGCCCCGTTCAGGAGATTGTGGGGGATTCAGGGGATCAAACACATCCCCTATCCTGTGGATAGGGGAAAAATGTTATAACGCTTCAGATGTCCTTTAAAGGGGTACTCCGCCCCTAGACATCTTATCCCCTATCCAAAGGATAGGGGATAAGATGTCAGATCGCCGGGGTCCCGCTGCTGGGGACCCCGGGGATCGCTGCTGCAGCACCCCGCTATCATTACTGCGCTGAGCGAGATCGCTCTGCACGTAATGACAAGCAATACAGGGGCCGGAGCATCGTTACGTCACGGCTCCGCCCCTCGTGACGTCACTGCCCGCCCCCGTCAATACAAGTCTATGGGAGGGGGCGTGGTGGTCGTCACGCCCCCTGCCATAGACTTGCATTAAGGGGACGGGCCGTGATGTCATGTGGGGCGGAGCCATGACGTCACGCTGCTCTAGCCCCTGTATCACCCGTCATTATGCACAGAGCGAACTCGCTCTGTGCAGTAATGATGGCGGGGTGCCGCAGCGGTGATCCCCGGGGTCCCCAGCAGCGGGACCGCGGCGATCTAACATCTTATCCCCTATCCTTTGGATAGGGGATAAGATGCCAGGGGCGGAGTACCCCTTTAAAAGAAGTAGTCCAGTAAAAACACATTTTTCCATCACTGCAGCCACTTCAGATTTGTCTATCACATTCTGGACTTCTTTTTTGTATATTGCACTTGCCTTGTAGCCCAGCCTCCCCTCTGCTTCTGATCAGCCACCATCCTGACTTTCAGATTTCATCCTGCTTTCTCTCCCTTTGCTATCAAAGGGGTACTCAACCCCTAGACATCTTATCCCCTATCCAAAGGATAGGGGATAAGATGTTTGATCGCGGGAGCTGTCACGCCCCCTCCCATAGACTTGAGGGGACGGGGCGTGAGGTCACACGGGGGCGGAGTTGTGACGTCACGGACTTCCGTTCCGGTGGTCGGGACCCAGACCCTCCAGCGCTTCTGGAGAAGAAACAGGTGGGTGCCACATGCTATATTGCGGGGGTCCCCAGCAGCGGGACCCCCGCGATCAGACATCTTATCCCCTATCATTTGGATAGGGGATAAGATGTCTAGGGGTGGAGTACCCCTTTAAGGCCATGAAACCATAGTACAGAATCATATGACCAGTCAAAGCCAGTACCATGTATTTCTGCTGGGAATAATCCTTACCTCTATAGTCTCCCCAATAAACTAAGAGACCATGGGGGAGAGTTATCAAAACCTGTCCAGAGGAAAAGTTGCCCAGTTGCCCATAGCAACCAATCAGATCGCTTCTTTCCTTTTTAACAAGGCCTCTGTAAAATGAAAGAAGCGATCTGATTGGTTGCTATGGGCAACTGGGCAAGTTTTCCTTTGCACAGGTTTTGATAAATCTCCCCCAGGTGTACACAGTCAGGGAGGCTGAACTGTTATCAGGTTCTATATAATTACCCGACAGCTTCTTTTAACCCATTCCTGGATTTGGTTTCAAAAACTGCATAACAAACCAAAGGTGGAAAAACATGTTTGCTGGAGTTATTTACACCTAGTTTATTGCAAGGTATATGCCACTTATTAAAGGGGTTATCCAGGAAAAAACTTTTTTTTTTTTTATATATCAACTGGCTGCAGAAAGTTAAAAAGATTTGTAAATTACTTCTATTAAAAAAATCTTAATCCTTTCAGTACTTATGAGCTGCTGAAGTTGAGTTGTTCTTTTCTATCTAAGTGCTGACACCTGTCTCGGGAACCGCCCAGTTTAGAAGCAAATCCCCATAGCAAACCTCTTCTACTCTGTGCAGTTCTCGAGACAAGCAGAGATGTCAGCAGAGAGCACTATTGCCAGACAGAAAACAACAACTCAACTTCAGCAGCTGATAATTATTGAAAGGATTAAGATTTTTTAATAGAAGTACGGTAATTTACAAATCTGTTTAACTTTCTGGAGCCAGTTTTTTTTTCCTGGAATACCCCTTTAAATTTAACCCATTTTGCCCTAAATTCAATAGTTGGAAAATAATTAACCTCGCCTACTCTTGATAAACTTTTTTGCAACTTTTCAAAACCAGCATGTGGAAAAAAAGGTTTCAGAATTAGCTGCAATTATGACATGAGCCAAAATTGCTGCTTATACAGTAATCATCTTTATGGAAAATAAAGGCAGCCAAGTTGGTTGTTTAAAAGCAACTCATTTTCCTTTGCTTCGGTTTTGTCCCCAGTTATGCATAACCTGACCAAATATGTCAGTAAACTGACTCATTCTAAAAAATAAATGATGTCATGGATAAAAAAAATAAAATAAACATTTATTAATATTTCATTTTCCACATAAAGTAACAATAAGCAAAAATCTAAATTCTAGTCTCTAAAGTATTTTTATCTTCTTGTGTTTATTGGTTTCCAACAGACAACATTCCACTATTCTACTATTCCAAAGTAAAACCAGTGTTCTCACATGTGTGTCATAAAATAGGGTGTCGCATGGAACGAGACAACGAGGCAAAGGCTTCCATAGTGAATTATAGGGCAAACAACTTAGTGAAAGATAGGGCTGGGCGGTATATCGGTTCATACCGAATACCGAAATTTTTGTGCTGCACGATATGAATTTTAACCCATACCGCAATACCGGTTTGGCCCCTCCCCCTCGGGAATGAATGAATCAGCCCAGCGCTGCGCTGTCCCCACATCGGGGAACTAATCCTATGTGACCTGCGAGCGCTGCCCTCCAATTAATTATCAGCCCAGCTCAGCACTGTCCCCATCAGGGTAGTACTCACATGTCACCCGAATGCGCTGCCCTCCTCGTCCTGTTTGTTGCGGCCGCCGGCACTGACACTCTATACCAGTGGTCTCCAATTTGCGGACCTCCAGACGTTCTGGAGGTCTGCAGGTTGGAGACCACTGCTCTATTCTGTGCGGTATCCCTATGCCCGGGCTGCAAAAAATAAACAAAATAAACTTTAACTCACCCCTCGTTGGTCCGGTACTGGCCTCACTTGTTTCCTGCGGACGGGAACATCGAACAGCCGTCAGCCTATCACAAGGCCGCAGCGATGTTCCGCCTCGGCCGGTGATAAGCTGAGCCCACTGTCATGTAAGAAGCCGGCTTCTTACATGACAGTGGGCTCAGCTTATCACCGGTCGAGGCGAAACATCGCTGCGGCCTTGTGATAGGCTGACGGCTGTCCGACGTTCACCTCCACAGCGTAAGGCCGACGTAGGTGCGTTAAAGTTTATTTTGTTTACCTTTTGCAGCCCGGGCATAGGGATACCGCACAGTACAGAGTGCCAACGCCGGTGGCCCGCAACAAACATGACGAGGAGGGCAGCTCTTGCGGGTGATATGTGAGTATTTACCCCGATGGGGATGTGGGCTGATAATAAATTTGGGGGGGAAGGGGCTAGGAAATACCGTTATATACCGTGGAACCGCCAAAAGTTAAAAAAATACTGTGATACACACATTTGGTCATACCGCCCAGCCCTAGTGAAGGCACACATTGAACATTTGAAGGTTGGAGCCACTCGTCTTCACTTCAGAAATAAGATAGTTTGGATATGTAGCCATTTTCAAGAACACCACAGAGAGGATACATATGTCATGAACCGCACCCTCAGGGTAAATAGTATGGGCTGTTTAGGGACACTGAAACCTGTAGGTAAATTTAGATATTGTCGTTCTTTATTAATTCTGCTCAAGCTGCAGTGCTGAATCTTAAAGGACTCATGGACTACCACTGAAAGCAGTGCAGGAAACAAAGAGTCGTGTTGGACATGTTTCTGCATGCTTCTTGAAGTTCTAAGAAAAGGGCTTGTCGGCATTGCTTTAAGACCCTAACATATTTGTTTTTAAGCCCTATGGGGAAGATGAGGTGTGTCTTGTAACATGATAGTAATGAGTTCTGCTTTTAAAATGCATATCATTTCATATTTTGTAGTGTACGTAATGTTTTGTAACTGCAAGTTTCTGTTTGTAGCAGTAAAAAATGTTAAATGTCTAAAACTTTTCATGAATGTAACACTGAATGATGTAGCTACACCATATGCTGGTAGGTAGGTACATGTCAAAGTAACATCCACATGAATGACTGTCTCTGCTGACTTGCCTTCTTCCCTCAGAATAGCCTGATGCCATCAATTTTCAAGGTAGGTGCTGCACACACAAACAGCTATACAGTGGTCCCTCAACATACAATATTAATTGGTTCCGGGAGGACCATTGTATGTTGAAACCATTGTATGTTGAGTCCATAACTCTATGGAAAACTGATAAATGGTTCCGGAGCCCTGAAACCATTGTATGTTGACACCATAACTGGTAAATGGTTCCTGAGTCCCCTAAATTTCAACCCAAAGTAAGAAAACATGAAGGATGAAGGTAAAGATAACCACAAAAAGAGTACAGATAAACCATGTCCTTACTTTTATTAGTCAGAAGGAGCAACTTAAAACAGTTTAAAGGACATCTCCAGTGATATAACACTTATCCTCTATCCACAGGATAGGGGATAAGTGTTTGATTGTGGAGGGTCCGACCGCTGGGACCCCTGCGATATCCCAAATGGTGCCCCGGCATTGCCGCTTGTGCGCTGGCTAATGCGCATAGCGTCGACCTTACTGAGATCGACAGTAGGCCCACTCCACATACAGCTCTATGGGAGAGGCGGGGATGAACGAATGCTGCATCCCCGCTTCTCCCATAGAACTACATGGAGGAGGCACATCGGGTGCGGTGTCATGCTGCTGCCGGCAGAGCCATGGCCCCGTGCGGGAGATCGCTGGGGGGTCCCAGCATTCAGACTGCCCCATATATACAGTACATAGTTACATAGTTACATAGTTAGCACGGTCGAAAAAAGACATATGTCCATCAAGTTCAACCAGGGAATTAAGGGGTAGGGGTGTGGCGCGATATTGGGGAAGGGATGGGATTTTATATTTCTTCATAAGCATTAATGTTATTTTGTTCCAGGAATTTATCTAATCCTGTTTTAAAGCTGTTAATTGTTCCTGCTGTGACCAGTTCCTGAGGTAGACCGTATAGTACTGTATTAAATAAGTGGCAATACTGAATAGGGGCAATGTTGTGAATATGTGTGTGTACTGTTTTGCACACATTACTGTACTGTACTTACTACCTTGCTGATATCCCTGCAACTGCGCACACTAGAGGTACATTTGACCCCTAGTGTGCGACGGATGAACAGGGCAGCTATGATTAGATGCTGTAGCAGAAGCTGCAGGTTTATTGGACGCAGGGGCGGCATGGTGACGGGCGTAGTGATGAGGGCGGTGCAGGGCAGTGGGGATTGGATGCAGGGGCGGCATGGTGACGGGCGTAGTGATGAGGGCGGTACAGGGCAGCGGGGATTGGATGCAGGGGCGGCATGGTGACGGGCGTAGTGATGAGGGCGGTGCAGGGCAGGGGGGAATGGATGCAGGGGCGGTGTAGTGATGAGGGCGCCATAGACATCGGTGATTGGATGCAGGGGCGGCGCACTGACGGCCTGAGCAGCGGGGACAAATGAGTGCCAGCTCAGCGTAACAGGGCAGATCAAATGGCAGTCAGCGCCGCCGGAGAAACGGGAAGGGCCCGACTTTCAGATGCATCGTAAGTCGAGACGGTATTCAACATACGATGTGTTCTCAGAGCCCATCGTATGTTGAAACCATCGTATGTTGGGGCCATCGTATGTCGAGGGACCACTGTAACATGTTGTCAATGAAAATGTGACACCTCTTTTCATTACTGCATGGGCCAGTCCTGTCAGGGCATGCTATTATAAACTTTGTGTTCTAAAAATGGGGTAAAATAATGCAAAGTAAGAATGCTTTCAAAAATAGAAGTGATAATAGTTTATTTTGATCAATAAACAAAATGCACAGTGAATGAACAGAATCGAAATCCAAATCAAATCAATATTTTGTGTGACTACTGTTTGCCATCAAAACAGCATCGGTTCTAGGTACATTTGCACATAGTTTTTGAGGCAACTCAAAGTTCCAAATATCTTGGAGAACCAACCGCAGATCTTAAGTGGATTTAGACTTGGTTAAACCCTTTTGATTCTTCATGTAATCGCAGACAGACTAGATGATGTTGAGACCAGGGCTCTGTTGGGGGCCATATAATCACTTCCCGGATTATTTACGCTCAAGATAGTTCTTAATCACATTGGCTGTATATTTGGGGTAATTGTCCTGCTGCAGAATAAATTTGGAACGCATCAGATGTCTCCCTAATGGTAACGCATGATAAATAAGTATCTGCTGGTATTTCTTAGCCTAAGGACACCATTCATCTTGGCCAAATCCTTAACTTCATTTACCGAAATGCAGCCCGAAACTTGCATAGCAATTCCGCTGCAGGCACTCATTATTGGACTGCTTTCTAGCCCTTTGGTGAGCAACCTTCTATTTGTTACAGACAAATATGAAAACATTTGACTCATCAGTCAAGAGCACGGCACCTCAGTTCCTATATTTACTTGCATAGTTTAGTTCCTTGGCCTTGTTTCCACATTAAAGGGGTACTCCGGTGAAAACCTTTTTTCTTTTAAATCAACTGGTGCCAGAAAGTTGAACAGATTTGTAAATTGTTTGTATTAAAAAAATCTTAATCCTTCCTGTACTTATTAGCTGCTGAACACTACAGAGGAAATTCTTTTCTTTTTGGAATTCTCTCTGATGACATCACGAGCACAGTTCTCTCTGCTGATGTTATAATAATAATAATAATAATAACTCTTTATTTATTGTTGTCCTTAGTGGGATTTGAACCCAAAGCCCCAGCACTGCAACGCAGCAGTGCTAACCACTGAGCCACCATGTTGCCCTTAGCATATGTCTGCTATGCATGGTTGCTAAAATGGACAGAGATGTCAGCAGAGAGCACTGTGCTCGATGTCATCAGTGTTCCATAAAGAAAGGAATTTCCTCTGTAGCATTCAGCAGCTAATAAGTACTGGAAGGATTAAGCTTTTTTAATAGAAATAATTTACAAATATGTTTAACTTTCTGGCACCAGTTGATTTAAAAGAAAAAAGGTTTTCACCGGAGTACCCCTTTAAAAGAATGTTTTTTAGCTGCAATTCTCCCATGCATTTCACTTTCGGACAATTGTGGAGGAACATAAGCATGACTTGTCTTGAATTTTACATCTTGAAACCCCAGTCTGTTTTGAAATTTCTGCCTAGGAGAGACCTTGCTGGTAGAGTGTAACTACCTTGTGTCTTGTTACCGCTCAGTCTTGCCATGGTGTCTGACCTGTGACACTGTCTTTCACATCATCTTCTTTGCAGCAGTTTGGCTGTTCCTTACCCAATTCTAAGCCTCCTATACCTCTGTTTCAGTTAATGCCTACATATTGTAGTTAGTAGTTCAGTTACAGCCCACATATGAAAATGGTGACTATTATCACCTGGATCCAGTGCAAAGATATAGAAAAATGGAGCCCTCACCCGGTCTTTGATAGAGAAAGGCTTCTTTATTGCATCAAGAAAATCTTGGCATTCTCATGGAGTGCGGGAGAGCGGACAGGAGCAGGGGGGGTGGGGGAGTGGGATGGGCGACTCATGTCGCCCATCCCACTCCCGGGGAACTAATCATATGTGACCCGCGAGCGCTGTTCTGCTTCTCCCCCCCCCCCCCCCAATTAATTATCAGCCCCCCCAATTTTAACCCATACCGCAATACCGGTTTGGCCCCTCCCCCTCGGGAATTAATGAATTATCAGCCCAGCGCTGCGCTGTTCCCATCGGGGAACTAATCAAATGTGACCCGCGAGCGCTGTTCTGCCCCCCCAATTAATTATCAGCTGAGCGCTACTACTCACATATGTCACCCGCAAGCCCTCCTGGTCCTCCTGTTTGTTGCGGCTGCCGGCGCTGACACTCTATACCAGTGGTGTTCAACCTCCAGATGTTGCAAAACTACAACTCCCAGCATGCCTGGAGTTGTAGTTTTCCTACATCTGGAGGTCCGCAGGTTGAAGACCACTGTTCTATACTGTATCCCTATGCCCGGGCTGCAAAAGGTAAACAAAATAAACTTTAACTCACCTTCCCCGTCGGTCCGGACCAGCTTCCCAGGGAATGGAACGCCGGACAGCCGTCAGCCTAACGCCGGCCGCAGCGATGTTCCGCTTTGCCCGGTGATAGTCTGAGCCCACTGTCATGTAAGAAGCCGACATCACCGGAACATCGCTGCGGCCGGTGATAGGCTGACGGCTGCCGAGGTTCACGTCCCCAGCGTAAGGCGGACGTCGGAACATGCGTTAGTTTATTTTGTTTACTTTTTGCAGCCTGGGCATAGGGATACAGCATAAGGATACCGCACAGTATAGAGAGTGTCAATGCCGGCGGCCGCAACAAACAGGAGGACAAGGAGGCAGCGATACACATATTTGGCCATACTGCCCAGCTAGCCTGCAATAAAATGTGGTAGCGGTGGGAATTAGAGGACAGAATGTGTTATGTTAAGTCAGTAATGAATTAGAAACTGCACATCCCGCTGGCGTTGAAATTCAACTCTCTAGGATGATTTTCTTGTGAGATCAGAGAATCCTAAAGGCACAGATGTACAAGCATGCTTTGAACTAAAAGTGCTCTGGGTTCTAAATCCAAAGGTGCCCAGCATTCTTATGTCTAAGGTGAATAGTCATTATTTGAGTCAGTGTATGTTTTTATTGTGTTCAAAGAGTTTCTTCCATGCACTTAAGTTTTCCCCACACTGCAGAAGTATTCTTGGCTTCCTATAAAACTGACCTAGTGTATGTATTAGAGATAGGAAATATATTAGATTGTGGGCCCCATTTGAGACAAGATGACTTTAGTCTAAGGTGTATGGTCTCTAGTCCTTATTGCCAAAATAACTAAGTTGTCATATCTATGGTGCATGTTTGCTTTGCATGTTCTGCATTTATATTTATTTTGGCAATTTCATTTTGAAACATGGTTTATATATTTATTCCACTAGTCACATCATTGACAAAAAAAAGTGCTGTCTTTCATTGTGGTAGGTCATGTTTGCCAGATAACCCTAGCCTAATGCTGGCAATACATGGGGAGATATTTTAGTCTGATAGTGTAGTGCTGGGCGGTATACCGGTTCATACTGAATACCTAAAAAATTTTCCTGCACGATATGAATTTTTCCCATACTGCAATACCGGTTGGGCCCCCCCCCCTCGAATGAATGAATTATCAGCCGCTGCGGCTGTCCCCCACATCGGGGAACTAATCATATGTCACCCGCGAGCGCTGCTTCTCTCCCCCCCCAAATAATAATTATCAGCCGCTGTACTGTACTATCCTGTGCCCGGGCTGCAAAAATAAACATAATAAACTTTAACTCCCCTTCCGATGTTCCCTGTTACCGGCCTCACGGTCCCTCCGCTGCGGTCCTGGGGATGGGAACGTCACAGAGCTGTCAGCCTATCACCGGCCGCAGCGATGTCCTGCCTCGGCCGGTGATAGGCTGAGCCCACTGTCATGTAAGGAGCCGGCTGGCTGGTAACGGGGAATGTCGGAAGGTGAGTTAAAGTTTATTTTGTTTATTTTTGCATTCCGGGCACAGTACAGGGCAGCCGTTGATAATTATTTGGGGGGGGGGGGGGGGGAGAAGCAGCACTCGCGGGTGACATATCATTAGTTCGGGGACAGCCGCAGCGCTGGGCTGACAAACCGGGGGGACGGGGAGAAGCAGCGTCCACAGGTCACATGATTGG
The DNA here is from genome assembly GCF_029499605.1 of Hyla sarda. Classification (NCBI taxonomy): domain Eukaryota; kingdom Metazoa; phylum Chordata; class Amphibia; order Anura; family Hylidae; genus Hyla; species Hyla sarda. Next base: position 310,465,099 of record NC_079191.1, on the reverse strand, counting down.
GGGGGTGGGGGGTGGAAAGAACTGTTAAATACCGTGGAGCCGCCATAACTTACAAAAATACCGTGATACACATTTTTGGTCATACCGCCCAGCTCTATGATAGTGTAGTGAGGCATAATGAAGCTGTCAAGTGCATCATTCAAATATGTATCATATACAAGGAGGCCTGACAAGATGACTTGTGGGCACCCTGGCGATGCTTAGATGCTACTTAACGTGAGTTGGGCAAAGCTCATGAAGGGACCACTCCTTTCCATTCTAAAATATATTTTTCTAACCTTTTACACATGCCCTTGTTCACTTATACCATTCTTTGTCCACACCTAGCATGACCCTTTCCTCTTTTACTACACCCTTTTTGACAATAGCACATTGGGGGTTGTTGATTTAATAACTTTCAAGAAAATATCCCTACCATGTTCTCAATGGACTTGGAGCTCTAAATGAAATAACACAACAGACAGGGACAGGGAAAGCTTGCTGTACTTCGGAAGGTCATTAGATTTTTTTCACATAAGTCACCGAAAGAATAAAAGATAAGGGCTATCCAGCAATGGAAAGTCAATTGAATATTATCTGTGGTACCAGATATCTTACTAGCTGAGTGGCAACACAATCCATGTGAACTTTAGCAGTAGCTGCTGAAATCTGATAGGCTGCATTGTTCACAGACGTAAATGTGTTTAATATTTAAGGCCCTTTGCTAAATGCCTGATGGGGATTGAGGTTTGCACTATGTGTACTATAAAGATTGTTTAGCCTCTACTAGATATTTTATCTTGTCCATTTTCTATTTCTAGTTTCCTTACAGTGTAAAGCACTGTATGAATGACAAAATGTTAGGAGTGACAGCTCTATTGCTTTGTGTAAGGGATGTTATTGTGAATGGAATGAAAATATATATCTAAATGTATAATGATGCAGAGAAAAATAGATAAAATGGCCACTAAACTCAAAAGTTATTATTTATTTTCTTTTTTGTGCGTATTATCCCATCAAAACCACAATGAACTACAAGGGTTTTTATTGCCTTGGGCAGGGCAATTTAACTATATATATATATATATATATATATATATATATGCAAGTCTGTGATATATGCAATTTCCCAGTGGCACAGGGGAAGAAACTATGGAGTTTCTTTAAAAATAAACCTTTATTAAATACACAACCAAACAATATACCATATAGAGTGTCTTTTAAAATTCCACTACCTTTTCTTCCCATAACATCAGTAGGGTCATGTGCAAAACTATCATATAAGCGAGAGGGTCCCACATACAGTGACTTGTGCTGTAGTAATATTGCACTGTATCATAATTTGAGGTTACTTAAACAGCCTGAGTCACAGTGTAGGGCGCCTCCTCCCAATTTACAAAGTCATGTTAGCTGACTCTGATACCCCACCACCACATAAATATACTATACAGGAAGGAGTAATAAATAGCTGTGTAATATAGGTAGACAACTGCCACAAAGGGTTGTATCTATAAATAGTACTATAAGGAGGAACTGCACTCTGCAAACAATGAAGCACATATGGCACACGGAATGAAAAAAAGTGGAGGAAACAGTAAAAGTCCTCCTCCTTACAATGTACTAGGCTTGCTTCTGACTAATCTTTAAATGGCCACTGTCACCAAACCTTTTTTTTTATATGTTGTAGTACTTATGTACTACAACATATCTCTAATATAAATCTATATATTTTTTTCATTAAAATAGCTTATTTTAATGTTGAAAACCGGCCACTAGGGGTCTCCCTAATTGTTCCTAATTCATTCAGCCTGCGCTCGCTCCCTGCCTGTCAATCAGACAGGCGGGAGCGAGAGCTGTGAGCGCATTGGCAACCTGGCCTCACACGCCGGTCCCGCCTCCCGGTATATACGTGCCGCTGCTGCTGCTCTGCACTCGGGTATGGCTGGGGGGGGGGGGGGGAGGCTGGGTTCGGGGTAGCGCTGCGGCAACTATTGATTTCAACAGAGTGGGGGGGGGGGAGCGGGGTAGTGCCGCGGCCCATACAAAACTATTGATTTCAACAGGGGGGGAGAGAGAGTGGGGTTCGGGGTAGTGCCGCGGCCCTTACAAAACTATTGATTTCAACAGAGGGGGGGAGGAGCAGGGTTCAGGGTAGCGCAGAGGCCCATACAAAACTATTGATTTCAGCAGAGGGGGGGAGAGAACAGGGTTCGGGGTAGCGCCGCGGCCCATACAAAACTATTGATTTCAACAGAGGGGGGAGAGAGCGGGGTTCGGGGTAGCGCCGCGGCGCTAACAAAGTTATTTTTTCAACACAGGGTGCCTCCAGTTGTTTCACCACTACAACTCCCAGCATGCCCTGACAGCCAGTAGATGTCAGGGCAAGCTGGGAGTTGTAGTGGTGAAACAGCTGTAGGCACCCTGTATGGGTGAACTAAGGGCGGAAGTGTCGGCCCCAGCAGGCATCAGTGACGCTGCGCCTGCTGGGGAAGTCTGCCTTGTAAGTGAGCACAGTACCAGGCCGACAAAAAGGCATTTTTAATATAGTAAAAAAAAATATTAAAAGCAGTGAGGGGGTTAGGGATAGATAGGCAATAGGCAGGAACAGAAAGAAAAAAAAGGATGGTGGGAGCAGCTACTCTTTAAAGGAATAAACTGTTTTTTGCCATGTGCACTCACATTGGCAACAACTTATAATGCAGCTAGATTCAGCTGATGCTGCAAGCCAAGTCCAACAGAAAGTCCACAATCTGTAAACAGGCAAAGCCCCGCGCCGCCATGCCTATCTTCTCCTTTCTGTGCTGGGATCGCTGTGTAGTAAGAATCAGTGCATGCACCCCTCCCTTCCTCTAGTACTGCACCTGTGCAGTGAGGGCATAGGCAGCGGGAGCGAGCGCTCGCTCTGTCAATTTTGGGGGGCGGTGGTGCATGCACGTCAGGAGGGGTGCATGCGCTGTGAATGCGCTGTGTCTTACTACACAGCGATCCCAGTGCTGAAAGGAGAGAATAGCAGCAGCGGGGCTTTGCGGACCCCCAAGCCACGCCTATCCAACTGTGCCAGACTGCTGAATAAATGTATTTTATAAGTTATAAAAGAAGGAGGAAAACCCATAAAAGGTATGGACATCTGTAAGAACATTGTAGTAGTCTGGGGGGGCTAAAATCTCATGACAGTTGCACTTTAAGAATATGTCAAGCTATTGTTTTAGGTTGTCTTTATGCTTTGTAGACAGGAGTTTAGTTTCCTCTTCAAGAAAAGTCTGGCATGATCTGTCTCCCAATTAGTATCAATAGCCTCTGGCCACTTGAACATAGAAATAGTAAATGCAATATATCTCTGCCAGGAAAAACGGACATCCATACCCAAACAGCAATGCATGGACAAGCTCGACCGACCTCATGAAGAATCCCTCAGGAGTCATGTTTTTATTTATTCTGAAATGTTGCTAAGACCTCAGATAGAGAACAAAACCAACTGCTTTCAAGATTCATTGCTCACAGGAACCTTCCCCCCCTCCCCAGAAAATAAACTTCCCTTCATGACTTAGTGGGAGCAAGACCTTGAATGTTACCTTCTCTCTGTCTAGATGTCATCATTGAGATTTTTTAAAGGAAACCACCTTATCTTGAAATATTCCATAGAGCATATCTAGCCCCAGATCAGCTACATGCTATCTTCCCAACATTCTCTCCATTTTTTGGAGAGGATGCCAATTTATAGGTGGACATGTCCCTACATAAATGTATGGCAGCAAGAATACTTATTGCGGCCCAGCAAAAATACCTTTCTGTATTATTCTTAGCTGTCACAGATATCAGGAATTCTGCTTTATAAAAAATCACATGCATTGGATTAAATACCATGGAAAGTTTTATTTAAAAAAAAGAGCGTCAACCTTGGGTCAACTACCTCAGCAATACAGGGTTACCATAGCCTCTTATCAATACAAAAAATACAACAGAGCTGACTATTATATAATAGCTGGAGAGCACCTTTTATCCTTCTTCCCCTTTCTGTTCATCTGCTTTTGGTTAGGCATACTCTATTATACCCCAATAGTTTAAAATAAAGCGATACAATGACACAATTGTTACATAAGTGTGAATATACAAATGTAATTTTTTATTATATAATTCTCCTGTGTGTGGAAATTATTTCATAAATTCATTAATTCTTTTTTAACTAAACTAAAATAGACATCTGGGATAATTAACTGACCTTTGGATCAAAATAGTTCTGAATGATAGAGGCAAGGTGTAAAGATGTAAACTAGTCCGTACTACACTTACCTTTTCTTCATTTCTCACTATGGGCTCACTGTTCTATCTGAGCTGTTGAAATTTTGTAAAAAAGTACCCCTCAGGTCTTCTGGCATGTCTGTTTTAATAATAAGTTGCATTCATTATATTATAAAAAGGGCTGACATATTTTCTTATTCTGCATCGACCTGCTGTCAATAGGGTGTGTCCTTATCATCAGTCATTGGACAGCATCAGGGTGTCGAACCCCAGAGGTACCGGAGGAAGGGTAATAATGGGTTATCAATTTATTCATAGTCCTTGAAATGTCTAAACATATTGGGCCTCTTTAATAAAAATTTGAGAAATAAGCTTGTTGCCCATAGTAACAACACAGCATTCATTTTTCCTTGACAGTTTCAGAAATAAAAGCTGAGCTGTGATTAGTTGCTATGAGCAGCAAGCCCAGGTATACTTTCAGACAGTTTTGATTAACAATTCCTATTATTTTAGGATATACTTGATACATTATTTTGTTCTACTTATCATTTTCTGATGAATTGATCTTATAAAATGATATGAAAAAACTATCAAAAAACCTACAGCTTACAGCTTTTTCTTTTATTGTAGGACTTGATGACTCCTTACAGGTTTATGTTCCCAGTGTAGAAAGGGAGAAGATTAATGGTGAACAGCTCCTAAAGATATCTCATCAGGATCTGGAAGAACTTGGAGTGACACGAATTGGTCATCAGGAACTTGTTCTCGAGGCTGTTGATCTTCTCTGTGCCTTGGTGAGTAGTTGAATGCTCTGCACAAAGTTGACCTCTACATGACCATTTTTGATTTATTGCTCCTTCTTGCCAATATGTACACCGATGGTACCTGATACTGCAGTTCAGCATATTCATTTGAATGGAATGAGTGTGGTGCAGTGCCAGGCGTCACACTTGTATGGACATCATTGACCGGGGTACTCTTTCTTCTTCATGTTGATCCATGGGGCCTTAAGTCTGGGTTAGAGGCTGGAACATCTATTTAATATCCTGGAAAACTAATTTAATGACCCTCTTCCTGACCTGGAACAAAGATAACTTGGTATTTCCTTTTTTTGTATGTGTGTCTAAGAGGCGACCAGGCAAGAATCCAGGACAAGGCTTTTATATCTAAAGGAGTTTCTCTTTAATATCTGATTCTCGGTGTAAACTTTCCCACATCTGGAAAAATTTTCTAGATAAGCTGAAAAGTCACTCAGGGTGCATATGAATGACACACCCGAACATGAAAGAATTTTCTTTGTCAAGACTTTGTTTATTTAAAATCACTTTATGATGCTTCCTGTCCACCAGTTGCTTTACTTTTATATCATTGTTAGAAATCTTTTCTCCTTTTAGATCATTTACAAGTCTGTTTTAAAGTCATATTTGGTTTTGTTTAAAGGGTTTTCTGGGAATTTTTCACTGGTGGCCTCTTTTCATTGATTCATATCAGTTCCAAACAACTGGTTAGTTTGGTTTGGACTATGTGCTAAAAGAGAATGCTTAGGGCACTCCATACATACCCAGAGAACATACATCACAATAGTGCAGTGTTTAGTTATAGTTTCAAAGCCTTTATTTAACATTTTTAAATGGAAAATACAAAGGCAGAACAGCACTGGGAGCAACCCCCTCAGGGGAGCCCAGAATTACTAACAAAGATGTAACCATATTAGGTTGGAAACACAAAGAAATACATACAAATAGTATTATAAGTACAGTAAATATCATACCATTCGTGCAACAAGTGACATCACTTGTTGCACGAATGCCTGACGAAGATCCTTGTTCAGGATTGAAACGCGTTGCTGACATAATAAAACGTTATATCATACATCCTGGGACAAGCACCTTTATCAAGGGAAGCAAGTTTTCATTTCTTCAAATCTTTGTGCATATACCGGACTGACTACTGTCATCTCCGGAACTTCCTTTTGGCGGCTGCCCGGGTTTCATTGTCGAAATGCTATTGTAGGTGTTGTACTCTAAGCACAACACCTAAGGGTAAGGAGCCCAAATTTCTTACTATTTCACTGTTCTTTAAAGGTCCTCATGAGGGCGTCCCTGGTGTCTTTCTTTTCTTTCCTATATTATCAATTAATGTAAGAGAACCAGGAGCGTCATTAAGTGGAGAAAGTAACTGAACATGTTTGTTGCATAATACTTTACATAGAAACGTCCATGGTGGCTTTGGGGCATTTTTATGTTTCTTAACTTCCTAGGAGTACCCCTTTAAGATGAAAGTGCAATGTGGTGTAGTATCTTATGCTGAGTTCATAACTATAAGTCCATGAAAAGCCTCTAAGTTTTATTATTATAGTGACATATAGACCTTTATTAATAGAAAATAAAACATTTCCTAAATGGTAAACTGAATCATAGCACCAAATATATACAATGACCTCTCAATGAGTGATAGGAAAGAATGTCCAACAATTCCATTCTCATTACTAGAGCACATTCCCATCTACTTGTCGCACTCTTTGGTTTTTTTATCGCTCTGCCCAGTTTTTCTTAAAATGGAAATAGCTTTTACTGTGCAGAATATGAACTCGTTCTGTTTATAGCATCAAGTGATCTTTGTTTCTAAAACCTATCTACTTTTTCTCAGTTACAGTGCTCTGTTCACATTTTATTTTTCCCCTACCTTATGCAAAAATTGCTCCCTGAAAGCTCCTAGCATATAATTACACCAACTGAATCCATAGAACCCTATTCACATGACATATGCCAAAAGGTTGTCCCTTCAGGCCGGTATGCATCAGCATATCGCTTTTTGTAAACTACAGTCTCTTTATAGGCATACAATACAGAAAGCTATACAGTGCATTATAGATTTTTTACAATGGGTAGGCGGCATATATATATGCTTGTGCAATGTTTATGGCATATATAAGAGTCTTTCATCGGAGGCATACATCAGGGAATTCACTTAACATATACTTTTCCATGGGGGAATAAAACAATAAGTAAATAGATCTTAATGCTGCATAGTATTTTTAATACTGTCTACCTGCTTATTTTATTTTTATTTTAGGCGTAGCCCCTGGTAATAAGTGAACCCTTTTCCTATTTGGCCAGTCACATGGCTTCTTATAATTTAACTTTTATCAAAAATGTATTTGCAAGTATCAAGAGCGAAACTTAGGCCAAGTGTACTCAGCATTTACAGTGCTGTAACATTATACCTCTGAGATGAGCGGATGTGTACAGTGTGATATTGTATCTTGCACTAGAAGAAAGACGCATCCTAAAGCTTTTATTTCTTATCTGGCCTATTGTCTTACATGTTTTACCAGAAAATAAAACAGAACTGGTTCAGTGCTAGATCCTAAGGCTGTATTACGTCTTTTACAATTTCCTACTCATTTCCTTTTATCAAGAACCAGTTCTGACCTTAGCATTGCTGGCTGTCACTATACATATGCCACTTAATATAAATTTCCATTGCGTACTATAGTTGAAAAAGAAAATTTTATTGTTTGTTCATCCTTTGTGACACTGTTGCATAAGGACTTATTTATGTTGCTTATACAATGACAGATTATCATCACACACATCAGTCCCTGTCCCCAATAACTTTCAATCTAGTGTTCCTATCTTGGAGATACACAAGAGTAAATTTCATAAGAAGCTAATTGACTTACCAGTATGTGTTTGAGTATGGAAGGAAACTGGGGTTCTCATTGGACACCCACACAGACATGGCAAGAACATACTACCTCCATGATGCCTTGACCCAGCGTTATAGTCCTCAATTTTAACCCCTTCATTTCAATGGGTCTCACTTGTCAATAAAGAAAAAGCAGTATTTACCTGCCAATCCTCTATTTCTGCTGATCTGAAGCTTTTCATTGGTGGTTTGGTGATCCGTCTGTTAGTGATTGCCCGAGTGGGAATTTTCTGTGGACTTATAAGTAAAGTCCTGGGCACTTAATGTCATTTCTAATACCAAGAGGTTTTGGACCTTCTCTCCTTGCTCCTGTATAGGATCTTCATTGGCTCATGGGTTAGCACAGATTAAACAAATACCCTCACCTACAATGTGCAGGGAACCAGTAGTCTTCAAAATGGCCATTGACATTTTCATTATGACATTATGATATTAAATTAATATTTAGGTATTTCTGAATATCTGTTACAAGTTAACAGTTTTGTTGTAGAAGGTTTGTTCCTCTCCAGGATGTAAGGACATGGGAAAAAAGCAGGGGAAGTAACAATGCACAACAAGCGGTCCTGATTGTCCATTCATAGCACACATATAAGCAATACTGATGTATGCAATAAGGTAATGAGGTAACATTCCTTTAAGATCAAAGGTTAGTTCTCAGTTAGTTGATTGTTTTTATTTCACATCACATTTCTCTGCTCAGTGTTGCGTGGCCTAGAGCAGTCATGGGATGGATGGAGTGGGTGATGGGGATAAGTTAGGAGACAGCTCTCTAATCACAATAGTGGGTTAAACACCTTTTTAGCATAATTAACCTGTTTAATTTTACTACTCTTAATTCTATTGCTCTATACTGGTTGTGATGAATCTAGTAGATAGACAGGTGGCCAAAGAAAGCAAAACAAATCCTAAATATTTTTTTAGATATATAAATGCAAAAAAACCAAGGGCAGAGCATATAGGACCCATTAATAATGATAATGGGGAGTTTGTCACTGGCGATCAAGAGAAGGCGGAGCTACTGAATGGGTTCTTTAGTCGTGTATATACGAAGGAAGAGGGAGGTGGTGACGTAGCCCGGGCCAGTGCTGATAACACATCAAGTAATGTACTGAACTGGCTTAATGTAGATATGGTACAAGGTAAATCAAGTAAAGTAAATGCAAGCAAATCTCCAGGACCGGATGCATTATACCCTAAAGTTCTTAGAGAACTAAGTTCTTTAATTTCTGGTATTGTGCCGGCAGGGACTGGCAAATGTGGTACCAATCTTCAAAAAGGGCTCTAGGTCTTCCCCAGGTAATTATAGACCAGTAAGCTTAACGTGCATTGTGGGGAAATTGTTTGAAGGACTCATAAGGGATTACATACAGGAATACATAGGGGATAATTGTATTATAAGTGATAGCCAGCATGGGTTTACTAAGGATAGAAGTTGTCAAACTAATCCAATTTGATTTTATGAAGATGTGAGTAGAAGCCTTGACAGAAGGATTGCTGTGGATATAGTGTTTCTGAATTTTGCAAAAGCATTTGATACTGTCCCTCATAGACGTCTGATAGGTAAATTAAGGTCTTTGGGCTTGGAAACTTTAGTTTGTAACTGGATTGAAAACTGGCTTATGGATCGAACCCAGAGAGTGGTGGTCAATGATACATACTCTGATTGGTCCCCGGTTATTAGTGGTGTACCCCAAGGTTCTGTACTGGGCCCGCTCTTGTTTAATCTGTTTATTAATGATATAGAGGATGGTATTAACAGCTCTGTTTCTATTTATGCAGATGACACCAAGCTTTGTAGTACAGTACAGTCTATAGAGGATGTGCATGAGTTACAAGATGACTTGGATAGACTAAGTGTCTGGGCATCCACTTGACAAATGAGGTTCACTGTGGATAAATGTAAAGTTATACATCTGGGTACTACTAACCTTTGTGCGTCATATGTCTTAGGGGGAATTAAACTGGGAGAGTCACTGGTAGAGAAGGATCTGGGTGTTCTTGTAGATCATAGACAACAGAATAGCATGCAATGTCAAGCAGCTGCTTCCAAGGCCAGCAGGATATTGTCGTGTATAAAAAGGAGGCATGGACTCGAGGGACAGGGACATTATACTCCCCCTTTATAAAGTATTGATATGGCCTCACCTGGAATATGCTGTTCAGTTTTGGGCACCAGTCCATAAAAGGGACACTGCGGAGCTGGAAAGGGTGCAGAGACGTGCGACTAAACTAATGTGGGGCATGGAACATCTTAGCTATGAGGAACGATTAAAGGAGTTACAATTGTTTAGTCTTGAGAAGAGACGTTTAACCCCTTAAGGGCCAAGCCCATTTTCACCTTAAGGACCAGAGCGTTTTTTGCACATCTGACAACTGTCACTTTAAGCATTAATAACTCTAGGGTGCATTTACATTCTGATTCCGAAAAAAATTTTTCGTGACATATTCTACTTTATGTTAGTGGTAAATTTTTGTCGATACTTGCATCATTTCTTGGTGAAAAATTCCCAAATTTTATGAAAAAATAGAAAATGTTGCATTTTTCAAACTTTGAAGCTCTCTGCTTGTAAGGAAAATAGACATTCCAAATAAATTATATATTGATTCACATATACAATATGTCTACTTCATGTTTGCATCATAGAGTTGACATGTTTTTACTTTTGGAAGACATCAGAGGGCTTCAAAGTTCAGCAGCAATTTTCCAATTTTTCACAACATTTTCAAAATCTGAATTTTTCAGGGACCAGTTCAGTTTTGAAGTGGATTTGAAGGGCCTTCATATTAGAAATACCCCACAAATAACCCCATTATAAAAACTGCACCCCTCAAAGTATTCAAAATGACATTCATTAAGTGTGTTAACCCTTTCAAGATTTTCATTTTTTACACTCGCATGTTCTTCTAGATCTAGTTTTTGAATTTTTACAAGGGGTAATAGGAGAAAAAGCCCCCCAAAATTTGTAACCCAATTTCTCTCGAGTAAGGAAATACCTCATATGTGTATGTCAAGTGTTCGGCGGGCACAGTAGAGGGCTCAGAAGGGAAGGAGCAACAATGGGATTTTGGAGAGTGAATTTTGCTGAAATGGTTTTTGGGGGGCATGTCACATTTAGGAAGCCCCTATGGTGCCAGAACAGAGAAAACCCCCCACATGGCATACTATTTTGGAAACTACACCCATCAAGAAATGTAACAAGGGGTACAGTGAGCCTTAACACCCCACAGGTGTTTGATGACTTTTCATTAAAGTTGGATGGATAAATGAAAAAATATATTTTTTATTTTACTAAAAAGCAGTTTTTTTCCCCAAATTTTACATTTTTACAAGGGGTAATAGAAGAAAATGACCCCCAAAATTTGTAACCCCATTTCTTCTGAGTATGGAAATACTCTATGTGTGGACGTCAAGTGCTCTGCTGACGAACTACAATGCTCAGAAGAGGAGGAGCGCCATTGAGCTTTTGGAGAGAGAATTTGTTTGGAATGGAAGTCAGGGGCCATGTGCGTTAACAAAGCTCCCCGTGGTGCCAGAACAGTGGACCCCCCCACATGTGACCCCATTTTGGAAACTAAACCCCTCACAGAATTTAATAAGGAGGGCAGTGAGTATTTACACCCCACTGGTGTTTGACAGATCTTTGGAACAGTGGGCTGTGCAAATGAAAAATTCAATTTTTTATTTTTATGGACCACTGTTCCAAAAATCTGTCAGACATCTGTGGGGCATAAATGCTCACTGTACCCCTTATTACATTACATGAGGGGTGTAGTTTCCACAATGGGGTCACATGGGGTCACTATGAGGGCTTTGTAAACACACGTGGCTTTCAATTCCGGACAAATTTTCTGTCCAAAAGCCCAATGGCGCTCCTTCTCTTTTGAGCATTGAAGTTCGCCCGCAGAGCACTTTACATCCACATATGGTGTATGTTCTTACTCAGAAGAAATGGGGTTACACATTTTGGGGGGCTTTTTTTCCTATTTTCCCTTGTGAAAATGAAACATTTTGGGTAACACCAGCATTATAGTGAAAATTTTTTTTTATTTTTTTCATTTTCCCATCCAAATTTATTGAAAATTTGTCAAACACCTGTGGGTTGTTAAGGCTCACTATACCCCTTGTTACATTCCATGAGGGGTGTAGTTTCCAAAATGGGGTCACATGTAGGTATTTATTTTTTCGCGTTTATGTCAGAACTGCTCTAAAATCAGTCACCCCTGTGCAAATCACCAATTTAGGCCTCAAATGTACATAGTGCGCTCTCACTCCTGAGCCTTGTTGTGTGCCCAAAGAGCATTTTGAACCCACATATGGGGTATTTCCGTACTCAGGAGAAATTGCGTTACAAATGTATTTTTTTTTCTTCCTTTTACCGCTTGTGAAAATAAAAAATATGGGGCAACACCAGCATGTTAGTGTAAAAATTTTAATTTTTTACACTAACAGGCTGGTGTAGCGCCCAACTTTTCCTTTTTGTAAGGGATAAAAGGAGAAAAAGACCCCCAAAATTTGTAGTGCAATTTCCCCTGAGTACGGAGATACCCCATATGTGGCCCTAAACTGTTTCCTTGAAATACGACAGGGCTCCGAAGTGAGAAAGCGCCATGCGCATTTGAGGAATAAATTAGGGATTGCATAGGGGTGGACATAGGGGTATTCTACTCCAGTGATTCCCAAACAGGGTGCCTCCAGCTGTTGCTAAACTCCCAGCATGCCTGGACAGTCAGTGGCTGTCCGTAAATGCTGGGAGTTGTTGTTTTGCAACAGCTGGAGGCTTCGTTTCGGAAACGCTGCCGTACGATACGTTTTTCATTTTTATTGGGGGGGGGTTGAGGCAGTGTAAGGGGGTGTGTATGTAGTGTTTTAACCTTTATTATGTGTTAGTGTAGTGTTTTTAGGGTACATTCTCACTGTCGGGTTACAGTGAGTTTCCGGCTAGGAGTTTGCGCCGCAGCTCAAACTTGAAGCAGGAAACTCACTGTAAACCTGCCCATGTGAATGTACCCTGTACATTCACATAGGGGGGGGGGGGGGGGGGAACCTCCAGCTGTTTCAGAACTGCAACTCCCAGCATGCACGGTCTGTCAGTACATGCTTGGATTTGCAGTTTTGCAACATCTGGAGGGCTACAGTTTAGAGACCACTGCACAGTGATCTCCAAACTGTAGCCCTCCAGCTGTTTTAAAACTACAACTCCCAGCATGTACTGACAGACCGTGCATGCTGGGAGTTGTACTTTTGCAACAGTTGGAGGCACACTGGTTGGAAGACCTTCAGTTAGGTTCTGTTACCTAACTCAGCATTTTCCAACCAGCGTGCCTCCAGCTGTTGCAAAACTACATCTCCCAGCATGTACTGATGGGGCATGCTGGGAGATGTAGTTATGCAACAGCTGGAGGTACGCAACTACAACTCCCAGCATAACGAGAAAGCTGTTTGCTGCTTGGGCGTGCTGGGATTTGCAGTTTTGCAACATCTGGAGGGCTACAGTTTAGAGACAACTGCACAGTGATCTCCAAACTGTGGCCCTCCAGATGTTGAAAAACTACAAATCCCAGCATGCCCAGACAGAAAACTGCTGCTCGGGGGCATGCTAGGAGTTGTAGTTTTGCAAGATCTAGAGGGCCAAAGTTTAGAGATCACTGCACAGTGATCTCCAAACTGTGACCCTTCAGCTATTGCAAAACTACAAATCCCAGCATGCCCAAATAGCTGTTTTGCAACATCTGGAGGGCTACAGTTTAGAGACCACTGTATAGTGGTTTCAACTGTAGCCCTCCATTTGTTGCTAGGCAATTCACTAGCTTCCGTAGGATCCAGGGAGCCGCATCGCTGTCCTCTTCTGCCGCCGATCGTCTCAGGACCCCCCTGTGCATTTGCACGGGGTGCCTGCTGATAGATATCAGCAGTCACCCCGGTCCCCGCCGGGCGCACGGCAGGGACCAAAATTCCCACAGGCGTACCTTGGTCCTTAAGGACCGGGGAGCAAGGGAGTACCTGTTCGCCCTTTGTCCCCAAGAGGTTAAGGGTGGATATGATCAACTTATGTAAGTTTATAAATATATAAATGGCCCATACAAATATGGAGAAAAACTGTTCCAGGTTAAATCCCCTCAAAGGTCAAGGGGGCACTCCCTCCGTCTGGAAGAGAAAAGGTTTATTTGCAAGGGGCGACACGCCTTCTTTACCATAAGAACTGTGAACTTATGTAACAGTCGACCTCAGGAACTGGTCACAGCAGGAACAATTTATATCTATAAAACAGGGTTAGATACATTCCTGGAAGAAAATAACATTAATGCTTATGCAGAAATATAAAATCCCATCCCTTCTACTTTATCCCACCACACCCCTTCCCTTGAATTCCCTGGTTGAACTTGACGGACATTTGTCTTTTTTCATATTAACTATGTAACTATGTCCTACAGATGCCCTATTACATTGAAATTGGGATTATGAAAGCCAATTCAACACAGTGAAATATATGTTATAAACAAACTGTAGCAGAACAATTTTTACAACGCTGCTGAGGCATTATCTTCCTGAAAAAGGCCACGGCCATTAGGCGATCTCGCTGACATGAAGGGGTATACTTTATTTAAAGATCTTAATGGGGTTATCCAGCATTTTGTGATTTTAGTACGTACCTGGCAGACAGTAATGGGAATGCTTAGGAAGGATCTGCGCTTGTCTTGGGGCTAAATGGCTATGTTGTGAGATTACCATAACACTGTGGCTAGCTTTTTGTTAAATCCCATAATTCCGTTTTCCTCCCTCCCTCCCACACATCAGCCACCCCACCCATTGAAACACAAATGAGCTGCATCCATTCAAAAGACCTGTGGTTTTCAATCAGGGTGCCTACAGCTGTTGCATTAGTTACAGATTGATCTCTCTCTCCCACCAAGCGATCCCTCCACCCATTGAAGCAGGCAGGCTCCCTGTCATCAGCTGACTAGTGAGGTCAGGTCTCATCCGCATTGCAGCCTGGGAAAAATCTGAGACAACAGTCATTTTGCATGCTGTTAAAAATAATTATTGGAGTGAAAATCACATAAGAATTGTGAGAAAACCGTTACACACAGGTACAGACACTATATTATGAACTACACTAACTTTACAGCCCCTGTCGCATAGTCATATAAAAAAAATTCATGGAATACCCCTTTTATAACTTTTTGGCTCAAGTGCATTTGAAAACATTTTTTCCCTCCAGAGTATCCTTTTAAAACTAGGCAGTGAAGGCAGGAGATGTGCCATATGTATCATAGAGCTACATACTATGTGATAGTTTTGTTGCTTCTTACTAGACACGTTTGGGCTCTTTTGGTTGGCTTACTTAAGAACAATATTTTGTACCACTTAGTCATTATTGTGTTATGTCGTGATGACCTTCCTGTTTATTCCCTTATTATATTAAAGGGGTGCTCCGGGGAAGTTAGGAAAAATTAAAATGCCCCAAAGTCACCACAATACCTGGTCTGTGTCTCCTGTAGTTGTCCATGTTATTTTGCCAGCTCCTGATGTCTCCTGAATATTCTTTTTTCTTGCTTGCAGCCAAGACTACAACTCCCAGCAGTCAGTTCCTGTCTGTGTAATGGCTGCCAGCAAATCTGTGTGCATGCTGTGTTGTTGTAAACACACTGTACATGTCTTTTATTTCTTTTTTATTATTACTATCCTTCCCCCCCAGCAATAAATTATGATATTCTCTGAATGGCAGCAGTCAGTCATAAGATCTACAGCAGGAAAAGAGCAGCATTATGTGCTGGGCTGTTTTTCTCCCGTTGTAGTGAAGAAAACTGTGTCTTGAAGCATTCTGTGTTCCGAACAGCTGATGAAAGTGCTGAGTCACTGTTCTGAGTGCTGAGACACTGTGATTGGTTGATGGGGGTGTGTGCGCAGTGTGCAGTCTCGCTTTGCTCTGCTCAGTGCTTTGCAACCTGTTACAGCCTGGACACCGATTTATTCAAACCCTACAGTCTAATCTACTCAGCTTTTCCATATTTCAAACCCTACTCTCTTATGTATTCAGCCTGGACACAGATTTCTTCAAACCCTACACTCTAATCTACTCAGCTTTTCCATATTTTACACCGACATGATCTTCACACAGAGGGGGGAGGGAAGGTGTGGCTGTGAAGCCAGAAATCACGTGGCGTTTGTCTTCCAGGAGGGAGCGGGCTTGTCTCATTGAGGGATTTGCAGAAAGACAAGGAGGATCTGATAATGACTTCTTTCTCTCACTCCCTGCTTGTAAGTGACAGCTGAAAGAGGGAAACTGCTAATACAACTAATGAATGATATTTACACAAATACATAGGTTGGTAAGAGGGAAAGGATGGGCTAAGTTCCCAGAGTACCCCTCTAGCATATAATACAAAAATCTAACTGGTTTGTATAGAGATATCATTACATTACTACTTGGGGCTGTGTAGACCCGCCTAAAGTGCATATAACAAGTGTAATACAGAAAACACTTTGGCATAAAAAAAAAAAAAAAAAAAAGCAACTATATTTAGGAGGCCTATTTCTTCCTTGCACAGGCGTAACTTAAAAAGGACAGGGCCCCAATACAAAAACTGTAACAGGGCCCCCACCATAATTATGCAGTTAAAGTACTGGTCTCATCATTGGAGAGAAATCTATGAAATAATACGCAATAGTTTAGGTGTGAGGATCCCATTTCACTTGTCATATTCAATACTGGGGGAGAAGGACTATTTGGGAGAGAATTCTACCTTGGTACTCTCTAATTGTATTCACTTATGTATGGTAACCCATGACAGTTTGTGGAGGTAGTCTATTTCTTACCGCAGGCACAACAAGCATAAACTCTTTGGCATGAGAGGCTATTATGAGCACTTTTTGGTTGTTCAGTATGCCTTACAGTTAGATTGTAAATTTGTGTGTGCCACAATTTGGTTACACTATATTATTTACTATATATATATATATATATATATATATATATATATATATTTTTTTTTTTTTTTTAAATAAGATAATTTTTATTAAGGTTTTGTTTTATAACATAAGAAAACATCAACATACAATCCCCAACAACTCCCGACTCCACCCCCCACATAGAACAAATCGTCTCATCCCACTCCCACACAAGCTCTGCAACCCATAGTAGAAAGAAAGCACAACCAGGCTCCCCCAATTCCATAATAAAAATACAGGTGTAAAGGAGAACCCATTCCCCCGGACCCAGGCATAAGCACATCATCTACCGGTTCACATCAGGTGATACAAACCCCAAGCTCCACACACATCAGGAGGGCAAGCATATCCACAGGGCACCCCATCAATAGCACACAAGTCGTCCATTCAGTACACAACTACACACCAGAGGCATACCTCCATTTAAGTGGCACTCACAGGGGGGTCAAATTTCCGTACCCAGGGACCCCAGATACCTTCAAATTTCCGTTCCACTCTATGCTTGACATAGATTCCTTTTTCCAACCTAACCACATGTGTTACTCGTGTTATGAGATCAGCCACCCACGGAGGAGAGGATCTGATCCAAAATTGCGCTATTAGCTTCCTGGCCTGATATAAAATTCTCAGAATCCCGATCTCCACCACTGAAAGCTCCCAACTGCATCCTATCAGTCCAAGCAAACATTCCCTGGGATTCCTAGGTATAGTCACTCCATACACCGATCTAATGAGCTGCAACACACCAGTCCAATATGCAGTCAAACAAGGACACGACCACATCATATGTACAAGGTGTGCCTCCAACTCGCCACACCTCGGGCAAGCAGAGTCAGACCGTACCCCTATCTTATAGAGGAAAAGTGGAGTTTTATATACTCTATGTATAAAGAACCGGTGAGATTCAGATACCGACAGAAAGGGGGTAAGTGCCAATTCAATACAATACTCCACTCCTCATCAGTCAGAACCCCAAAGTCCCTCTCCCATTTGGACCTAACCGTCAGAGGGAAGCCCTCGTGATAAAAGGAAAGCAACACCCCATATAGCCAGGAAATCACCCCGGCCAATTCTCGCTTCCGTACAATAGATTCCAAGACCCCATTGGACTGTATAGTTAACAGGCTCATCCGATTCTGTGTCTCATAGGCATGGCAGATCTGCAAATAATGATAGAAGGAGGAACGTGGTAGGGCAAACTCCTCCTGTAAGTCCTCAAAGGACCGAACTACCCCCTGATCAGCCAATTGACCCAGTTCACAGAGTCCCCTCCTCTCCCAGAACTCAGCATCAGCGTAAGAATGAAAAACAGGCAAGCCAGGGTTATGCCACAGTGGAGCGAAAGTAAGAAAACCGGTAATACCGAACAGTTTTTTCGCGCGGCCCCAAAGCTTACACAATAAACAAGTCATAGGAGAGGAGTCAGGAGGTCTGGTTAGGGCCCCAATCTCTAAGATGTGCAGTGGTATTCTGCCTCCGTGCTTAATCATAAACAGTTGACCTGTAGGACCCAGTGTAGATAATGCAGCCCACCCTCTCACCTGATGTAACTGTGATGCAGTATAGTATAACCACGGATTTGTTAGAGCAACTCCCCCCACTGATTTACCCCTCGGCAACGTCTCTAGTTTAATCCTGGCAGTCTCTCCCCCCCCCCAAACTAATTGTCTGAAGAGTCGTTGAATCCATCGCAATCCAAACCGGAGAGTTCTGCAGTATGTACAACAGTTGAGGCATGAGGACCATTTTGGCGAGATTAGTACGACCCACCACCGAGATCGGGAGCTTGCACCACACCAACACTTTTTGAGAGCTCCTATCTAGAAGGGGGATAAGATTGCAAGGGACAAAATCATGTATGTAGGGAGTAATGTAAATCCTTAAGTACTTAAAGCTAGAGACTACCTGTATCTTTGAAGTAGCAATTTGAGGAATAACCGGCAGAGGATCAAGAGGCATCAGGACCGACTTGTCCCAATTAATAAGCAATCCCGAAAAGGACCCAAATTCTGCAATAAGGGACATAACTGGGGCCAGCGAGTTTACCGTGTCTCCCATAAACAATAACATGTCGTCTGCATACAGGGTCACTCTTTCTTCTATAGTGCCATACCGAAACCCTGAAATATCCGGCGACCTCCGTAAAAGGCAAGCCAGAGGTTCAATAGCTATAGCGAAAAGTAGGGGCGACAAGGGGCAACCCTGCCGTGTACCTCTCTGTAGGGCAGATGATGGTGAAAGCTTACCATTAACTCTAAGACGGGCAACCGGACTCTGGTAGAGAAGTCTAACGTACAAAGGGTCCCATGCGTAGCAGAATAACAAGAGAACTGCAGACCAGAGGGACAGCGCCACAAGTCAAATAGGTCAACCTCGGACAGTAGGGTAGCAAGTCCAGTCGGCCTAGAGGGAGGGGAGGGGGACTGAGATCCCCAGAACCTATCCACAGAAGCATCTAGGACCTGGTTAAAGTCGCCACAGATAAGGACAGAGCCACCGGGAAACTCGAAATTACAGAGAGAACATGATGCATGACTCCACTGCTATAAGGGGAGGAATGTAGACACCCACAAGTATAACCATACGGCGAGACATCTCTGCCAGCAGGCAAACAAATCTACCCTCCGGGTCAATGCTAGAGGAGAGAACACTGAACAGAATAGATTTATGGATCAATATACTGACCCCTTCAGCATGAGAAGAGAATGTAGAATGGAACGAGTGACCCACCCAGGCCCTATGAAGAACCACAGTGGGGTCTCCCGTCAAATGAGTCTCAGTAAGACACAATATAGCTGGCTGAAAATGTCTCACCGCATTAAAAACAGCATAGCGTTTGGATACATCACCCAACCCCCTAACATTCCATCCTATAAAATTAAAGGCCGCCATCATGCATCCAGGAGTAAGTAACGGTCCCAAAAGCAAGAAACACATGCAGTGAGCACAGGTGCACACTCACAGGGAGCATTCTCATATAGCAAGCAGTAGCAGAAGGAGAGACTGAAAACCAAACGAACAGACATATAACAGAAAACAAACACCCAAAACCAGCACACCAACACAGCCACACCAAGCGCGCGGCTCACTCGCCGCGGTGAGTGCACATCGCAACCAGTCAGACAGCCAACCAAGCATTAACATGCAGCTAGAGCACTCCTGTAAATAGACATCAGTAAACATATCTCTTTTGGACCCATGACAATATAGCCCCACCTAACGCCCCCCCCCCCCCCCATCCCCACAAGAAGAAAACAATTAGGACTAGGCAGTATGAAGTATAAAGCAAACAAATCCCCCCCCCCCAACCCCCCTACACAACCAGCAGCCCCCACCCCCCAGCAGAGAGCGGCAGCCCAAGGAGGAAAAAAGGGGGGGGGGGGGAAGGCAACCAATATCGGCATTCTACACAAGGTCCATGTCAGCTAGTACAGTATAAGTTCAGTCTGGAGCAGGCTCCGGTGACCCTCTCCGGGCCCTCCCACGCAGTTGAGCTTCATGTGTGTCCAGCCACCGGACCGCAGCATCCACTCCCTCAAAGAAGTGAGTGGTCCCCAAAGCAACCACCCTCAGCCTTGCAGGGTATAGCATAGAATATTGTATATCCAGGGAGCGCAGTCTCTTTTTAACATCCATAAAGGAGGCGCTTTTCTTCTGCACCTCTGCTGAGAAATCCGGAAAAAAGGAAATGACAGGGTTGTCCACCATTACCGGCTGTTTTTCTCTAGCCAGTTTAAGCACCAGGTCCCTGTCACGATAATGTAGGAGTTTCACTAGCATAGATCTGGGCGGACCACCAGGAGGAAATGGTCGCATGGGAACTCGATGGATCCTCTCTACAGCAAAGAGAGGGGTCAGATTATCAGCTCCAAACACCTCCTTAAGCCAGCTTGGGAAACGACCTTCACACTTCTCAGGCAGTCCTATTATC
This sequence comes from Hyla sarda, assembly GCF_029499605.1. Classification (NCBI taxonomy): domain Eukaryota; kingdom Metazoa; phylum Chordata; class Amphibia; order Anura; family Hylidae; genus Hyla; species Hyla sarda. Next base: position 310,444,289 of record NC_079191.1, on the reverse strand, counting down.
CGCACATTATTTCGACGCAGACGATTTTCCAGATCATCTGCTTTAGCTTTGAGCATGGCTATGTCCTGACCGTGTCTGGTAGAGTCCCGGACTAAAGGAACCACGGTGTCCTCCACATCACTAACTCGCCCCTCCACAGCAGAGGTGCGCTCCGTCACTTTTTGCAAATCATGTCGCATTAGAGAGATAGCAGACTGCACAGTGCCCACCTGAGCAGACAGTTGGGAGAGGGTAGAATTACATCTTTGTATTTCCACAAAAACTGCAGCCAGAGTAGGTTCAGCAACAGGTATAGCCGGGGCAGCAGCCAGCGCACCAGACAAGTCAGCAGGGGTACCGGGCAAAGATACATGTGATTCCGCAACAGAAGCCTGCATAACAGTATCATAGTCCTCCAGAGGGTCCATGGGGGTCCCCATATCCACCATAGGAAGAGGGGCCTCCTTGCCGACAGGTGAATCAGGGGATTGTCGTCTCAGTGCAAATTTCTCCACCTTTGCCGCCACCTCCTACTGTAGCGTCAACGCAGTCCCAGATGAGGAAGATCCACTGGCCCCCTGCTGTGAGGGACCTGCTCCCTCCTTATTCCTCCGACCTATGGCAAAGTCCAGGCAATGTAATAGTAAGAACACACAATATGATATAGCAGGTGCCACAGAGCAGTCTCCAACCGGATAGGCCACCAGCGGGGGGGGGGGGGGGGGGGGCATAGCGCTGAAGACACAGGAGCAAGGGCAGCAGTCCAGCAACAAGGAAAGGGGCCAGGCAGCACCCCAACCACTTAAAAGGTGTCTCCAATATGAATATGACAGAGAGGCCAGGGGGGCTCCCCCAAATCACAGCGACAGTCCAGTGGGGTAGCACCAACAGTCCCCACAGTATATCAGCAGGCCCCCTGCAGGTGCAGCAACACAAGCGCCTAGGAAGTCTCTCCTCCTGCACTCCCGAGGTGGCAGCCCGTCCCGCTCCCCCTCAGCACAGAGCTGTACTCACAAAAGCGCAAAGGGACTCCGGCAAGAGCCCCCGCAGCTCCGACAGCGGCGCAGCCACTCCGCCACACGCCTTCGCACCGCTCACTTTACCGGAGACCGCAGGAGAGACAGGGCCATCCGCCTTCACTCCCCAGCACAGGATCCCCGTCACCGCCAGTCAGGACCCAGACCGGAAGCTGAGGAGGGCCTCACAGGATGAAGTCCAGAGATCGCTGCGGACCAGAGCCCCGACCCCACCAGCTACCTCCGCCGGGACCGGACACCAGGAACCGCCGCGGGGAATCCTCGGAACAGGTAAGGATATCTTCAGTCCCCCACCCAGGAGCACTGCAGAGGGGGAACCAGGCAGGACAGGTCTCGGAGGATCCCAGGCCCCGCGGCCTAGCACACCACAGGCCTCAATGTGCTCCCCAAACTCCTCCAATCCGCACAATGGGGGCACTGCAGAGTCTCAAAAAAGCAGGATGGCAGAGATATTTGAAGGATGGGGATTCAGGATGGCAGGAGCTCAGCGCTCGCACGTCCTCTCAGTCAGCCATGCAAACCACATTTACTATATTTTAAACAATTTGGGATTTATCAGAACAATAACTTACTGTACAGAAAATGCAATAGTTTTGTCCCTTTTAATCACAAAACTCTAATATCTTTAGTGAAGTCATCACCTCTGAAAAATTCTGAAAAGAGACCATGAGTGGGCGGAACTTCGCCTGAGGTGAGGCCCTGTCCAAATCAGGACCTCACTGGAAACAGTAATTGCATGCATAGTATGCATACAAATAGTTTTCAGATGGCACTTTGGGGCTAGTTGCTAATACCCATGAGCTGTTGCAAGGTGGCTGTCCTTTCCCTAGAGAAAATCATAGATCCCTACAAACTCTGTTTCACACCCATTCTATAAGAAAGTTGCTAAAGGTGAAATGTTTAGATTTACAGCTACCGTATTTTCCGGCATATAAGATGACTGGGTGTATAAGACGACCACCAACTTTTACAGTTAAAATATAGAGTTTGGGATAAACTTGCCGTATAAGAATAACCCTCTAGGTTCTACCCACATAAGGTTGTCAGCATAGTTCCCCCACATTAGGTTGTCAACATAGTTGCCCCACATTTTAGGTTTTCAGCATAGTTGCCCCACATTAGGTTGACAGTGTAGTTCCCCCACATTAGGTTGGCAGTATAGTTCCCCCCACATTAGGTTGGCTGTATAGTTCCCCCCACATTAGGTTGACAGTATAGTTCCCCCACATTTGGTAGGCAGTGGCGCCACAGACATACAGCCTTCAGCCATATACAGTGTATGGCTGGAGGCTGTATGTCTGTTTACTTCCCCACTTCAGTGCTCCGACCACCGCTCCTCCGGACCGGAGCAGCGAAGATGACGTGCCGCAGGTAACTTCCCATGCGTGCGTCCTCGCTGCTCCACTCCGCTGTGCTCTGCTGTCTCCATGGGCACACACACGGTACGTCATTGATGTCCCTGTGTGCGCTACCTCCCGGCGGCCCCTGCGTTTTTTAAGTTAACGCGGGGCCGCTGAAAGGTAACCGGGACATCCTTGTGGCCCAAAAAGATCTTTGTGTCCCGAATGTGACGGGGCAAATTAATCTGGGGGGGCGCAATGGGACGGGAGCTGCAGTCGGCACACCCGGCGTATAAGATGACCCCCGTCGTTTGGGAACATTTTCCATGGTTGAAAAGTCGTCTTATATGCCGGAAAATACGGTAAATATAAAAAACCCTATATTTTGGGAATAGGGGGGGGGTGAAGAAACATAATACAAAACACTGTTGTATACAGGACACCAGAGTCTACAAACGGACTCCAGTAACAAATGACTCATTCATTCACACTACGTTTTTACAGTACGGGAACCGAATCCGTTTCTAATTAATTTCAATGAGCCCCGGATACGGGGCAAAAATGAGATGACCAGAGTCACTGTTTGACTTCGGTTGGCTCATTTTTGCTCCATATCCGGTTTTCTGACGGGAACTAAAACCGCGGCATATCACAGTTTTAGGCCTGGTCAGAAAACCGGATAAGGGGCAAAAATTAGCCGACGGGAGTCACCGTTTGACTCTGGTCGGCTCATTGAAATGAATTAAATACGGGCTGGGTCCAGCTGGGAAACGGGAGCACCCGGTTTTCGCTCCCCCCCCCAACCTGATCCGGTACCCGTACTGTAAAAACGTAGTGTGAACCCACCCAAAAACTGCTTCTAACATCTATCATAGGACATCTTCAGATGTATTTTGGAGTTGAGGCCTGGTTTTGGTGGCACAAGAGTGTATACACAGTATTAGGCCAGTTTAATGTTATAGCTAATGGAGGTATATATCTATGTCTCTCTGTATGTATAATATACTTAGTGTTGAAACATTGTGTTTTTCACAGATACATAGCGGAAGTATGTGGCTGGCTTTGTCTAGAGAACATTCAGTCGCTACTATATACAAATTTATTTTTAAAATAAACAGAAAGCTTCCCATATTTTCCACTTCTTGGGAAATCCTCTGCCTGAGGTATTCACAGATTTACAGCCTCAAAGTCTATGGTGACATGACACATTACATGAAACAGAATATCAACAAAACCGACTTCTGCAGTGGATTGGTCAGGCTTTGTGCCAGTCTAAATGTGGAAGGTATTTAGAGTAGTTCTCATGTCAGCATTGTGCTGAGTAGTTTAAGCATGTTTCCATATCTTTCACACTGTTGGAGGAGCATTTTGAAGTACACTGCTCAAAAAAATAAAGGGAACACTAAGATAACACATCCTAGATCTGAATGAATGAACTAATCGTATGAAATACTTTCATCTTTTCATATTTGAATGTGCTGACAACAAAATCACAGAAAAATTATCAATGAAAATCAGATTCATTAACCCATGGAGGTCTGGATATGGAGTCACACTCAAAATCAAAGTGGAAAACCACACTACAGGCTGATCCATCTTTGATGTAATGTCCTTAACCCCTTAAGGACTTAGGGTTTTTCAGTTTTTGCACTTTCGTTTTTTCCTCCTTACCTTTTAAAAATAATAACCCTTTCAATTTTCCACCTAAAAATCCATATTATGGCTTATTTTTTGTGCACCAATTCTACTTTTCAGTGACATTAGTCATATTACCCAAAAATTCACGGCGAAACGGAAATAAAAATCATTGTGCGACAAATTGAAGAAAAAACTCCATTTTGGAACTTTTGGGGGCTTCCGTTTCTACGCAGTGCATATTTCGGTAAAAATGACACCTTATCATTATTCTGTAGGTCCATACGGTTAAAATGATACCCTACTTATATAGGTTTGATTTTGTCGTACTTCTGGAAAAAATAATAACTACATGCAGGAAAATTTATACGTTTAAAAATGTCTTCTTCTGACCCCTATAACTTTTTTATTTTTCCATGTACAGGGTGGTATGAGGACTCAATTTTTGCGCCGTGATCTGAAGTTTTTATCGGTATGATTTTTGTTTTGATCAGACTTTTTATTAATTTTTTAATGGTATAAAAAGTGATCAAAAATACGCTTTTTTGGACTTTGGAATTTTTTTGCGCGTACGCCATTGACCGTCCGGTTTAATTAATGATATATTGTTATAGTTCGGACATTTACGCACGCGGCGATACCACATATGTTTATTTTTTTTTTATTTACACTGTTTTATTTTTTTTATGGGAAAAGGGGGGTGATTCAAACTTTTATTAGGGAAGTGGTTAAATGACCTTTATTAACACTTTTTTTAACTTTGTTTTTTGCAGTGTTATAGGTCCCATAGGGACCTATAACACTGCAAACACTGATCTCTCATGCTGATCACTGTCGTGTATTATCATGCCTGTGATCAGTGTTATCGGCGCTTGACTGCTCCTGCCTGGATCGCAGGCACGCAGCAGTCATTCATCGATCAGACATGGAGGAGGCAGGTAAGGGCCCTCCCGGTGTCCTGTAAGCTGTTAGGGATGCTGCGATTTCACCGAGGCGGTCCCGAACAGCCCGACTGAGCAGCCGGGATACTTCCTCTTCAGACGCGGCGGTCAGCTTTGATCACCGCGTCTGAAGGGTTAATACAGGGCATCACCGCGATCGGTGATGTCCTGTATAAGCCGCGGGTCCCGGCCGTTGATAGCTGCCGGGACCGACCCGATATGACGCAGGTCGTTAAGCAGTTAAAACAAGTCAAAATGATGCTCAGTAGAGTGTGTGGCCTCCATGTGCCTGTATTACCTCCCTACAATGCCTGGGCATGCTCCTGATGAGGTGGCGGATGGTCTCCTGAAGGATATCCTCCCAGACCTGGACTAAAGCATCCGCCAACTCCTGGACAGTCTGTGGTGCAACGTGGCGTTGGTGGATGGAGCGGGTCATGATGTCCCAGATGTGTTCAATCGGATTCAGGTCTGGGGAACGGGCGGGCCAGTCCATAGCATCAATGCCTTCCTCTTGCAGGAACTGCTGACACTCTCCAGCCACATGAGGTCTAGCATTGTCTTGCATTAGGAGGAACCCAGGACCAACCGCACCAGAACATGGTCTCACAAGGGGTCTGAGGATCTCATCTCAGTACCTAATGGCAGTCAGGCTACCTCTGGCAAGCACATGGAGGGCTCTGCGCCCCCCCCCCCAAAGAAATACCACCCCACACCATTACGAACCATCACCAAACCAGTCAAGCTGGAGGATGTTGCAGGCAGCAGAACGTTCTCCGCTGCGTATCCAGACTGTCACATGTGCCAAGTGTGAACCTGATTTTCTTATGCGTGTGAAGAGCACGGGGCGCAAGTGGCGAATTTGCCAATCTTTGTGTTCTCTGGCAAATGCAAAACATCCTGCACGGTTTTGGTCTGTAAGCACAACCCCACCTGTGGACGTCGGGCCTTCATACCACCCTCATGGAGTCTGTTTCTGACTGTTTGAGTGGACGCATGCACAGGAGGTCATTTTGCTGGGCTCTGGCAGGGTTCCTCCTGCTCCTCCTTGCACAAAGGCGGAGGTAGCGGTCCTGCTACTGGGTTGTTGCCCTCCTATGGCCTCCTCCAAGTCTCCTGATGTACTGGCCTGTCTCCTGGTATCGCCTCCATGCTCTGGACACTACGCTGACAGACACAGCAAACCTTCTTGCCACAGCTCGCATTGATGTGCCATCCTGGATGAGCTGCACTACCTGAGCCACTTGTGTGGGTTGTAGACTCCATCTCATGCTACCACTAGAGTGAAAGCATCACCAGCATTCAAAAGTGACCAAAACATCAGCCAGGAAGCATAGGAACTGGGAAGTGGTTTGTGGTCACCACCTGAAGAACCACTCCTTTATTGGAGGTGTCTTGCTAATTGCCTATAATTCCCACCTGTTGTCTGTTCCATTTGCACAACAGCATGTGAAATTGATTGTCAATCAGTGTTGCTTCCTGAGTGGACAGTGTGATTTCACAGAAGTGTGATTGACTTGGAGTTACATTGTGTTGTTTAAGTGTTCCCTTTATTTTTTTGAGCAGTGTATATACTGGAAATAACAGCGCAGTTCACTCTATACTAAATATATGTGTCAAATTTATTGCTTTTTGGAAGAAAAATGTTCTGTGCTTACCTCAGTGCTTATTTAACTGTCTGGTAAATGCCATAGTGTAATGTTATTTTAGAATCAGTCTCCAGTAGTCTAGATTGAAGCTTTCTGCTAAAAAGCTTTATTCTGAAAGCATGCCAGTAGTCACCAAAAGCCACAATCCTTGTGCTTGCCTCTGACTATAAATGTATTATGATGTTCACTAGTAGTCAGTATAATGTCATTCAGCCAGCAACATGTCCGTACAAGTTTCTTTGACAGATAGGACATTGCATAAAAATATAAAAAGGCCACATCAAATCTTAACCTGTAAATTAAATGAACCAAGGGAACAATTTACATGTTTCCATCTGTAGTCTCTACAGAAATGTGACAGAAATGAGCCATGAAAATGCATTCTTTACTGTGTTAGGGCATTTCATTTACATTAGTTCCACCTACCTAAATCTCCAATACTATCTCTTTTGTGCTGTTCCTAGAGCCATATAAGCCATAGCTTCTATATCTGTCATTGATCACTTCCAACAAACCCAAAATGATTATACACAGGTTAAAATAAATGGCTATGTACCTTACTCACAGGAATACACTTCCATTCTGTATTTTAAAGGACCTGAATACTAAACTAATGTTAGTCAACAGAAATATTCACATGCTGTATTGTTCCAACAGATGGAGCTTGTAGAAATGCATTGTGCAATGTGTCAATATTTAGCATCAGTATTATACAAAATGTTTTATCCATATTTGCAATATGGGAGAAAATACACAGAAATAAAACCAAAGTACAACACTGTACTGCATCTGTGTTCATGTTTAGCATATTAATTAGGCCAGGTTTACATAACATTTGACTTGTTGTAACATATACTTTTTTTTCAGAAAACACATACCGGGTATATATTAAATGGATGTTAAAGGAGAACTACAGAATAGAAAAATTGTCCACCATACTGCCGGCAGTAAAAAAATAAATACATACATACCTTCTTCGCTCCCCTGGTGCCTCCTGTAACCCACTCCGGTCTCCGCAGTGATCCTCTTCCTGGTTGCCGGTGGTCGGGGAGTCATACTGCAAATCATACTGCCAATCACCGGCCGCAGCGAAGTCCCAACTTGGCCGGCGATAGGCTGAGCGGCAGTGTGATGTTTTTGGCCCTGGCAGCAGTTCTCCTTTAAAAACAGATGCTGCTGTATGCCAAACAGCAGAATCCCTTTCCCATTGACTTTGGATCCATTTTTTGTTGTCTTTTTTTATTTATTTTTTTGCTGTGCACAATAACGTGGTTGACCACAAAACTGGGACATTCTACTGAAAGACCCTCACCTCACCACCATCCTTCCTTCCAAACCAGCACTCACATTCCGAAAGTGATGCACCCTCCGGAATCTGGTTGCCCCCAGCAAATTGAAATCTAAAACCGTTGCGCTGGCATCATCCAACTTTGTAAGTGTGAAGGGCACTTTCAGATGCAGTATCTCCAGGTGTAAATGTTGCCCACACATCTCGCACAAATGCAATGCATTCTCTTCTAACATCACCAAGGCAACATACCCCATCAAGTCAAGACTAAACTGTGGATCCCAGTACATTGTCTATTTGCTTCAGTGCCCCTGTGGGTTACGATATGTTGGGAGGACCATACGCTGTTTTTGTGAATGTCTAAACAAACATCGAAATAATACAGTACATGGATTTGTTTTACACAGCGTATCCCAACATATGTGTGAGCATCACTCGGGGAATTTTAGTCTGATGCGTGCCACTTTAATTGAGCAGATCCCTAAAGAGGTATCCCAGAGATTTAAAACTCTAAGAAAGAGGGGAGATTTGTGGATACACAATTTGCACACACTCTCACCGCATGGTCTCAACAAGATGATTGAGTGTAATTTTTAAATCATTGCTTTTACTGTATGTATAATTTTACTGTATCACATTTTACTGTATGGCATTTTATTGGTTTTTATCTGCAATTTTACATTGCATATTCCGTGTTTATTTCATGTATCTTATACACCACTGCATATATCCCCCCCCTTCTCCATCCCCTTTTCTATCTCGGCAGCTACTGGACATATAAATATGATGCTACCATGCATATATATATACATATATGCCCTATGTATTTACATATATATATATATATATATATATATATATACATATATACATATATATATATATATATATATGTGTGTTCTGTGTATTTTTGTTTTATTTTTTATTTATATATATGAAAAATAGATGACCTCAGGAGCTCCTTCTGAGAGAAAATGGCTATACAATTATGCCCAAAAAATGCTGCTATCTCCTATAGAGGTCCCTGTTTTCCTGTATAATAGGTAAAAAAAGTCCTCAAAAATAATAGCTGTATAGCATAAGCGCTGTATGGGACTTGAGGAACTGTGTGTTTCTAAAATATCCACTATAATTGTTTGGCAAGCTGCTAAAAGATGTACTTAATGATAAGGTTGCTTACCCCCTCAAGAGGTTCTTCAGCGTCCGAGGTGCCGATGCAGGGTACTGAGCGGTGTCCTTGGTGAGGTCCTTTAGCGTCCGTACTGTAGATCAAGCGGATATTCGATGATGTCCTTATTGTGATGTGAACTTCTGATGATCACAAATGAAGGGATCAGTGTTGTCCGATGTTATGGTGGGGAAGCGCCGGGAGAAACAGCTCCGGCCGGTAGCGTCTCTACCCTGCTCGTTCCCACCGGAGTGTAGAAAGTTGTTTTGGGACTGGCAGCGTGACGTCACTACGGGGACCAGTGAGGGACAGATACAATACTATCCAAAGCTTTTTGGAAGCTTAACGGCTTCCTTCCTCAGGGATGCAGTACTTGGTCCTTCACTTCTATATATACACTCCAGGTAAGGACGACTTGATAATTTATTTTGTGAGTGCGAATTATCGGAGGAATCCGAATAATTCAAAATCCATATTCAAACCATGGGGGACAATAGTATTTAATTCAAAAATCCATTTTCCCTCAGTACGGGACATCTGTGCAATGTAGTCCCCCCCCTCTCCAATTTGGAGTAATTTTTTCTACTGCAAAAAACATGGACCCTGAAAAAAGAGATTCATGCTTTTCCTTATAATGTTTGGACAGGGGGTGTCCTTCAAAGCCCCTTTCGATATTATATATATGCTCCCCTGTGCGTTTACTTAATAGTATTTTCGTCCAGCCAATATACAGTTTTTTGCAAGGGCATTGGATTCCATAAATAATGCCTCTGGATTTACAGTGCATGTGAGGTTTTATTTTATATTTCTCTTCATCTAGTCCCACCCTGTTGGGAATATACAGCACTGGTTTATTATTTATGGATTTTTTACATGATTTGCATGTTCGGCATGGGTAGAAGCCTACTTTAGGTGTTAATAGGATATTATCATTAATGTTGTTCATTTGGTTCTTATTTTTTTCTTTAATTGTGGGTGCCACTAAGTAACCCAAATTCTGTGCTTTCTTAAACACAAAAAAGGTTTTTTTTTTGGGAGTAATTCCCCCACTACTTTATCTTCTTGCAGTAGGCTCCAGTTTTTTTGGACAATTCTCCTCCAGATATGGCTGTATTTGGAGTAGGTGGTGATTAGTGGTAATCGGAACTGGTCCTGTATGTCAGTTTTAAGGGGATCCTCCACCGATATTCTTTTGTCTTTTTTATTAAATAATAATGTTTCCCTATTTATGGCTTCCACTTCTTTGCTGGTTTTAGTCAGAGTCTTTTCATCATATCCTTTGCATATAAATTTCTTGCACAGAGTATCGGCTTCCTTCTTAAAATCAGTACAGTTACGTTTTAACCTCAGGAATTGACTTCTAGGGATATTGTCCAACCACAGGGACAAGTGACAGCTGTCTCTCTGTATATAGCTATTGCTATCCGTGGGTTTAATAAAGGTTGATGTCACAATTTTATTATTTTTGATTTGTATATTAAGATCCAAAAAATGAATATGTGTAAAACTAAAACAGGCAGTAAAATCCAAATGGAATTCATTTTTATTCAATTCATCTAAAAACTGTAATAGTGTTGATTCGCCCCTCCCCAGATAAAAACAATATCATCAATAAATCGTCTCCAAAGGACCAGACTCGCACCCAATTTGCCACTGGGGAATATAGTTTCTTCTTCCCAGCGGCCAACATACAGATTTGAATAACTGGGTGCGAATCTGGCCCCCATCGCAGTCCCCCACTTCTGAACATAAAAATCTTGATCATATTTAAAATAATTGTGATGTAGAATAAAAGATATACAGTCCCCAATCAAAGTCACCTGGTCTGGAGGGATGTTCTCCTTTTTACTTAAAAATAATTCATTCTGCTGCTTGTCTCCCTCTCTCATGTTTAATTATTGTATAGAGAGAGGTGACATCTAGGGTTCCTAAAATGTACCCCTCTTTCCAATTTACTTCTTTTAAAACTTGTAGGACGTGTGTCGTATCCTTCAAAAAGGCTGGTAATTTGCTGACACAATTTTGAAGCTGTAAATCTACATAGCGTGCCAAATTGGTAGTGAGGCACCCTATCCCCGAAACGATTGGTCTCCCCAGGAGATTTATGAATCTTCGGTATGTGATAGAAGACAGGAATTTTTGGATTAGGAGAAATAATGTATTCCTGTTCTCTTTTATTCAATATTCCTGTATTTAGACCTTTTTTGATTAGGCAGTCTAACTCTTTTTTGTATTTTATTGTGGGATCACTAAGCAATTTTTGATAGCTTTTTTCATCACTCAACAGGCGTAAGGCCTCTTTATGGTAATGTTCATAATCCATAATCACGATACTACCGCCTTTATCGGCTGGTCTTATGATTATCCCGTTGTTTGTTTGTAGTTGCTTTATTGCTAACTTTTCTTTTACAGAAAGATTTGATTGTGTGTATTTATTATATTTTGTTTTAATTTTACGTAGATCTTGTGTAACCTGGTTCTCAAATGCATGGAAAGAATCGGAATATTCATTTAACGGATGGAATGTGAATGTTTTTTTTTAGATCCATGTGCCTATAGATAGTAGTGATATCTGACACATTATTTGAGGACTTAGGGTTTTTTATAAAAAAAAATTTTAGCGCTAGATTACGCATAAACTTTTTTAGGCCCATATATGCCTCAAATTTGTTCATCTGATTTGTCGGAGCAAATTTTAAACCTTTTTTCAGGAGGGATTCTTCGTTATTTTTTAAGATATATTTGCTTATCTGGTTGTTGTTGTTCCTGGTAATTTTTTGTGGCATTTTTATTTATTATTGTTTTCCTCTTTTTTTGGGCGAATTTCCCCCCTCTTCTACCTCTTTTTCCCCCCCTCTTCTACCTCTTTTGTCTGCACTGGAAAAAATCCTGTCTGGGTTGTTTTTTTAGTTATTTTTGGTCCTCCTTTTTTTGTTGTCGTGGTTGCAGGCTGTTTTAATGTTTGTTTTCTATTTGTGCCATTTGATTTATTTCGTTGCCTGTTATCTGGCCAATTGTATTTCTCTATATGTCCATTTTTTTCTACAGAGTGTTCTCCATTTCATTTCTTAATGTTGAGAACCTATTGGTGATAGGTACCGTGTATTCACTATAATCTTCCGGCTCTCCTCTCCTCTATTATTAAAAGTAGACAAAATACAGAGATGAGACGAGAGCCGGAAGATTGTAGTGAATACACGGTACCTATCACCAATAGGTTCTCATCATTAAGAAATGAAATGGAGAACACTATATTGCCTAATCAAAAAAGGTCTAAATACAGGTATATTGAATAAAAGAGAACAGGAATACATCATTTCTCCTAATCCAAAAATTCCTGTCTTCTATCACATACCGAAGATTCATAAATCTTTAGAAAATCCCCCGGGGAGACCAATCGTTTCGGGGATAGGGTGCCTCACTGCCAATTTGGCACGCTATGTGGATTTACAGCTTCAAAATTGTGTCAGCAAACTACCTGCCTTTTTGAAGGATACGACACACGTCCTACAAGTTTTAAAAGAAGTAGATTGGAAAGAGGGGTACATTTTAGGAACCCTAGATGTCACCTCTCTCTATACAATAATTGAACATGAGAGAGGGAGACAAGCAGCAGAATTCTTTTTAAGTAAAGATGAGAACATCCCTCCAGACCAGGTGACTTTTATTGGGGACTGTATATCTTTTATTCTAAATCACAATTATTTTAAATATGATCATGATTTGTATGTTCAGAAGTGGGGGACTGCGATGGGGGCCAGATTCGCACCCAGTTATTCAAATCTGTATGTTGGCCGCTGGGAAGAAGAAACTATATTCCCCAGTGGCAAATTGGGTGCGAGTCTGGTCCTTTGGAGACGATTTATTGATGATACTGTTTTTATCTGGGGAGGGGGCGAATCAACACTATTACAGTTTTTAGATGAATTGAATAAAAATGAATTCCATTTGGATTTTACTGCCTGTTTTAGTTTTACACATATTAATTTTTTGGATCTTAATATACAAATCAAAAATAATAAAATTGTGACATCAACCTTTATTAAACCCACGGATAGCAATAGCTATATACAGAGAGACAGCTGTCACTTGTCCCTGTGGTTGGACAATATCCCTAGAAGTCAATTCCTGAGGTTAAAACGTAACTGTACTGATAGTGAGGATTTTAAGAAGGAAGCCGATACTCTGTGCAAGAAATTTATATGCAAAGGATATGATGAAAAGACTCTGACTAAAACCAGCATAGAAGTGGAAGCCATAAATAGGGAAACATTATTAATTAATAAAAAAAGACAAAAGAATATCGGTGGAGGATCCCCTTAAAACTGACATACAGGACCAGTTCCGATTACCACTAATCACCACCTACTCCAAATACAGCCATATCTGGAGGAGAATTGTCCAAAAACACTGGAGCCTACTACAAGAAGATAAAGTGGTGGGGGAATTACTCCCCAAAAAAAACCTTTTTTGTGTTTAAGAAAGCACAGAATTTGGGTAACTTAGTGGCACCCACAATTAAAGAAAAAAATAAGAACCAAATGAACATTAATGATAGTATCCTATTAACACCTAAAGTACCCATGCCGAACATGCAAACCATGTAAAAAATCCATAAATAATAAACCAGTGCTGTATATTCCCAACAGGGTGGGACTAGATGAAGAGAAATATAAAATAAAAACTCACGTGCACTGTAAATCCAGAGGCATTATTTATGGAATCCAATGTCCTTGCAAAAAACTGGCCGGACAAAAAGACTATTAAGTAAACGCACAGGGGAGCATATATATAATATCGAAAGGGGCTTTGAAGGACACCCCCTGTCCAAACATTATAAGGAAAAGCATGAATCTCTTTTTTCAGGGTCCATGTTTTTTGCAGTAGAAAAAATTACTCCAAATTGGAGAGGGGGGGGGACTACATTGCACAGATGTCCCGTACTGAGGGAAAATGGATTTTTGAATTAAATACTATTGTCCCCCATGGTTGGAATATGGATTTTGAATTATTCGGATTCCTCCGATAATTCGCACTCACAAAATGAATTATCAAGTCGTCCTTACCTGGAGTGTATATATAGAAGTGAAGGACCAAGTACTGCATCCCTGAGGAAGGAAGCCGTTAAGCTTCTGAAAAGCTTCGGATAGTATTGTATCTGTCCCTCACTGGTCCCAGTAGTGACGTCACGCTGCCAGTCCCAAAACAACTTTCTACACTCCGGCAGGAACGCGCGGGGTAGAGACGCTACCGTCCGGAGCTGTTTCTCCCGGCGCTTCCCCACCATAACATCGGACGACACTGATCCCTTCATTTGTGATTATCAGAAGTTCACATCGCAATAAGGACATCATCGAATATCCGCTTGATCTACAATACGGACGCTAAAGGACCTCACCAAGGACACCGCTCAGTACCCTGCATCGGCACCTCGGACGCTGCAGAACCTCTTGCGGGGGTAAGCAACCTTATCATTAAGTACACCTTATAACAGCTTGCCAAACAATTATAGTGAATATTTTAGAAACACACAGTCCCTCAAGTCCCATACAGCTCTAATCCTATACAGCTATTATTTATATATATGCTCTATACATTTATCCAATATCTATTCATTTATTTATTTATATTACCGGCAGTAAAGCCTTCTTTGACTTATATACAATACATCTCTTACGCCTACATGGTCCCGGTTCCTTTCTTATATGGTCCCAGTACAGACCTATTTATGCCTATATGGTCCCACTACATTCATTGCCGACATATCCTTTGGGCTTATTCGTCCTTTTATGCCCATTTATGTAATTGATTATGGTTATTATACCATTGATCATTAATATATGTGCGATTATACACTTATTATCTACTAAATATTATTGCTCATGTTTATTAAATGCCACATATTAAGCATTTTTTTTATGCCAGACACATATACTTGGTTTATGGACTTGCATCCCCCTATTTCAGTCACTCAAAATTCACGCCGGCGCCCTGGACATGCAGACAGACACTGCACCACCGCTACCACTCTACGCTGCTGTCAGTGTCCTGACAACTTGATCATCTCAGAGCTGCTCACTTCACCAACAGTGACAGCGCTGCCCACCCCTCCTCTCTGATAAGAAACTCAAGCAAACTCCGAGCTGCGCACCGAGTAGAGTGACAGCCCCATAAAAGACCCCATTATAAAAACTACACCCCCCAAAGTATCCAAAATGACATTCAGTAAGTGTATTTACCCTTTAGGTGTTTCACAGGAATAGCAGCAAAGTGAAGGAGAAAATTCAAAATCTTAATTTTTTACACTCGCATGTTCTTGTAGACCCAATTTTTGCAAGGGGTAAAAAGGAGAAAATTTTTACTTGTATTTGAAACCCAATTTCTCTCGAGTAAGCACATACCTCATATGTCTATGTTAATTGTTCGGCGGGCGCAGTAGAGGGCTCAGAAGGGAAGGAGTGACAAATGGTTTTTGGGGGGCATGTCACCTTTAGGAAGCCCCTATGGTGCCAGGACAGCAAAAAAACACACATGGCATACCATTTTGGAAACTAGACCCCTCAGGGAACGTAACAAGGGGTAAAGTGAACCTTAATACCCCACAGGTGTTTCACGACTTTTGCATATGTAAAAAGAATAATTTTTTTTTACCTAAAATGCTTGGTTTCCCAAAAATTTTACATTTTTAAAAAGTGTAATAGCAGAAAATACCCCCCAAAATTTGAAACCCAATTTCTCCCGATTCAGAAAACACCCCATATGGGGGTGAAAATTGCTCTGCTGGCGCACTACAGGTCTCAGAAGAGAAGGAGTCACATTTGGCTTTTTGAAAGCAAATTTTGCTCTGGGGGCATGCAGCATTTAGGAAGCCCCTATGGTGCCAGAACAGCAAACAAAAACCACATGGCATACCATTTTGGAAACTAGACCCCTCGGGGAACGTAACAAGGGGTAATGTGAACCTTAATACCCTACAGGTGTTTCACGACTTTTGCATATGTAAAAAAATTTTTATTTTTTTTACCTAATATGCTTGGTTTCCCAAAATTTTGACTTTTTTAAAAAGGGTAATAGCAGAAAATACCCCCCAAAATTTGAAGCCCAATTTCTCCCGATTCAGAAAACACCCCATATGGGGGTGAAAAGTGCTCTGCTGGTGCACTACAGGTCTCAGAAGAGAAGGAGTCACATTTGGCTTTTTGAAAGCAAATTTTGCTCTGGGGGCATGCCGCATTTAGGAAGCCCCTATGGTGCAAGAACAGCAAAAAAAAACACATGGCATACCATTTTGGAAACTAGACCCCTCGGGGAACGTAACAAGGGGTAATGTGAACCTTAATACCCTACAGGTGTTTCACGACTTTTGCATATGTGAAAATTATTATTTTTTTTTTTACCTAATATGCTTGGTTTCCCAAAATTTTAACATTTTTAAAAAGGGTAATAGCAGAAAACACCCCCCAAAATTTGAAGCCCAATTTCTCCCGAGTACGGCGATACCCCATATGTGGCCCTAAACTGTTGCCTTGAAATACGACAGGGCTCCAAAGTGAGAGCGCCATGCGCATTTGAGACCTAAATTAGGGATTGCATAGGGGTGGACATAGGGGTATTCTACGCCAGTGATTCCCAAACAGGGTGCCTCCAGCTGTTGTAAAACTCCCTGCATGCCTAGACAGTCAGTGGCTATCTGGCAATACTGGGAGTAGTTGTTTTGCAACAGCTGGAGGCTCCGTTCTGGAAACAGTGGCGTACCAGACGTTTTTCATTTTTATTGGGGAGGGGAGGGGGGCTGTGTAGGGGTATGTGTATATGTAGTGTTTTTTACTTTTTATTTTATTTTGTGTTAGTGTAGTGTTTTTAGGGTACAGTCACACGGGTTCACAGTAGTTTCTCGCTGGCAGTTTGAGCAGCGGCAGAAAATTTGCCGCAGCTCAAACTTGCAGCCGGATACTTACTGTAATCCTCCGCCCATGTGAGTGTACCCTGTACGTTCACATTGGGGGGGGGGGGGGGGGGGGGGGAAACATCCAGCTGTTGCAAAACTACAACTCCCAGCATGTACGGTCTATCAGTGCATGCTGGGAGTTGTAGTTTTGCAACAGCTGGAGACACACCGTTGTGAAACACCGAGTTTGGTAACAAACTCAGTGTTTTGCAACCAGTGTGTCTTCAGCTGTTGCAAAAGCTACAACCCCCAGCATGTACGGACAGCGGAAGGGCATGCTGGGTCTTGTAGTTATGCAACAGCCGGAGGCATACTACATTGGCTGGGGATGCTGGGGATTGTAGTTATGCAACAGCTGGAGACACACTGGTTTACTACTTAACTCAGTGTGCCTTCAGCTGTTGCAAAACTACAACTCTCAGCAGTCACCGACAGCCAACGGGCATGCTGGGAGTTGTAGTTATGCAACCACCAGATGCACCACTACAACTCCCAGCATGCACTTTAGCTGATTGTGCAAGCTGGGAGTTGTAGTTACACAGCAGCTGAAGGTACACTTTTCCATAGAAAGAATGTGCCTCCAGCTGTTGCAAAACTACAAGTCCCAGCATGCCCATAAGGGCATGCTGGGAGTTGTGGTGGTCTGCCTCCTGCTGTTGCATAACTACAGCTCCCAGCATGCCCTTGTTGCATGCTGGGAGCTGTTGCTAAGCAACAGCAGGAGGCTGTCACTCACCTCCAACGATCCACACTGCAGGACTGTCCCTCGCCGCCGCCGTCGCTCCTGGGGCCCCGATCCCAACAGGGACGCCGGGGATCGGGGTCCCCAGCACCCGAGGTCATCTTCCCGCTCACGTCCTCCGGAAGAGGGGCGGAGCGGGTTGCGGGAGTGACACCCGCAGCAGGCGCCCTGATTGGTCGGCCGGTAATCCGGCCGACGAATCAGGGCGATCGTGAGGTGGCACCAGTGCCACCTCACCCCTGCAGGCTCTGGCTGTTCGGGGCCGTCTCTGACGGCCCCGATCAGCCAGTAATTCCGGGTCATCGGGTCACTGGAGACCCGATTGACCCGGAATCCGCCGCAGATCGCTGGACTGAATTGTCCAGCGATCTGCAGCAATCGCCGACATGGGGGGGCATAATGACCCCCCTGGGCGATATGCCGGGATACCTGCTGAACGATTTTAGCAGGCATCCGGCCCCGGCTCCCCTCCGGCTAGCGGTGGGGGCCGGAAATGCTCGGGGCGTATCCATACGCCCTCGGTCCTTAAGGACTCGGAAACGGGGGCGTATGGATACGCCCTATGTCCTTAAGGGGTTAAACCCTGGCTATGTCTCTGTACCCCCATACTGATCTGAGGAAGGGGGTGGCTCCCCCGAAACAAGTCATCTCCTATTGTACATTGTTTTCCATTTTTTAATTAAATAAACCACTCCAGTTGTTTGAAAATATCTCTGGTCTGGACATCACTTTTTATTGGAACAGCAGCGCCATCCAAAGGGTTATTTTTCTCTTCCTCTACATAACATGAAACTTGGCACACATTTGTCAACAACAAACATAGGATAGGTAATTTAACCCTTACTCATCCCCATTTGCCAGGGTTGAGGTTTTTGTTTAAAGGGGTACAGCTGTCACGCCCCCTCCCATAGGCTTGTATTGAGGGGGGCAGAGCGAGACGTCACACGGGGCGGAGCCTTGATGTCACAATGCTCCGGTTCTGTGATCGACAGTAATCAGACCCGGAGCAAACACGCTCCGGGGACTGATTTTAACGGGGTGCGGCGTGCAAGATCACGGGGGTCCCCAGCAGCGGGACCCCCGTGATCAGGCATCTTATCCCCTATCCTTTGGATAGGGGATAACATGTCTAAGCGCCGGAGTCCCATGCAAATCAATGGGAAATGTATGTTCCCACATAACTTCCGTACGGCTGGAGATATTTCAATAATACCTGGTGCACATATTACTTATATGTCAAATAAAAAGATGTTATAGTTAAATTAAACCTTACCTACACCCTTATATAAAAGATGGATTTTTGTTTCAAGTCCCATGCAAGTATGTTGGACTTCCAGTACCTTACTCCACAAGCTCCGCTCTGCATCTCCTGGTGAATGTGTCAATCTGGCTTGAAAGCCACACCCCATCTCACAAAGACATGCCCACATTTTATAAGCCCCACCCCTTTTATTATCTACCCCTTTTGTGCATCGGTCTGGCTTGCAAATCATGCCCAGTCCCACAAAGCCACGTCCCCTTCTATTTTCAGTTTACAATATCTTCATCACAAATCAGTCCCTCCTGAGGACAAGATATGAGGATGGGATATGAGGTCGAGATATGAGGACTGGATATGAGGACGGGATGTGAGGTCGGGATATGAAGACGGTATGTGAGGAGGGGATATGAGGTCGAGATAGGAGGTCGGGATATGAGGACGGGATATGAGGTCGGGATATGAGGAGGGGATATGAGGTTGAGTTATGTGGACAGGATATGGGGTTGGGATATGACAACAATATATGAGGACAGGGTATGAAGTCAAAAGCTTCCTCCTCTGTTGATTTTCCTCCCCAACAAGGATTAGGAAGGAAAAACCGGGCAACGCCGGGTACTCAGGTAGTATATAAAATAATAAATCTTATTCAAATTTCATTTCAATGCAAACAATCTTCCCTATCCCTCCTCCTATTCCCATTTTGCATTTTAAACCTTTGGCTAGGGTCTCAACCTTCTTTTTCACAGCTCTACTCCTTCTGTACTCTATCATAAAGCTACCCAAGTTATTCTCAGAGAGAGAGAGTATAAAAACCACACACACCATAGCCTTTTTGTTTGCCCTCTCTCCCCAACTTTCATCTTCCATCAGCCTGGCTAGCAACAAATAAACTGGCTGCTGATTGGTTCCTAGAATAACTTATTATTTTTTTTTTTTCAAATCAGTTTTTATTAACATTGTAAAACATAGAATCACTGTAGCTTTAATCTTAACTTATGTGGTTTTTCTTTTCTTTTCAGAATTATGGTGTGGAAACTGACAATATGAAAAACTTGGTGCTAAAACTCAGATCAGCTTCCAACAACCTTGAGAATTATATTGGCAACAGGAGGAAAAGTACAACTTATGATGGGACTACTTCATATAAACCTCCCAATGAGTTCCTTACATCGGTGGTAGAACTGATAGGCTCAGCCAAAGCCCTATTAGCGTGGCTGGACAGGTAAGCCATAACAATGGACTCTAGATTTATGGGGATAGAACGATGATTGGAATTTTTACTTTGTTATGGGGAAATTGGCATCAGACATTGGCATATACCCCTATGTGTATATCTGTGTGCAGTGCACACCGCTTTACCCATGGGGGTATGTGCAGAGCACTGCACCCTTGTGTCTGTAGTACAGACACTAGGATGCAATGCTCTGCACATACCCCCATGTGTATAGTAGTGTAAGTGTGTACTACATACACACTGCTATACACATGGTAGTATGTGCAACCTAGTGTCTGTACTAAAAACACTAGGATGCAATGCTGTGCACATACCCCCATGGGTAAAGCAGTGTTTATGTAGTACATATACACATGGGTGTGTGTGCAGAGCATTTTCACCCTAGTGTTTGTAGTGCTACAGAGTCTGTACTCTGCAGTCTGCACATACCCCCATGTGTATAGGAGTGCTATATAAAAAGTGTAAAGTAAAAAAAAAAATGGAAATAAACCGTTCCCCCCAATAAAAATTAGCTCCCCCTTTTCCTATATAAAAAAAGTAAAAAAATAAATAAATTTTTTACATATCTGATACTGCCGTATGGCTAACTGTCTGAACTATTAAAATTAAATGTTAGTAAATCATTAACATTTTATTTTAATAGTTCAGATAGTTACCTATGCGGCAATATCAAATTTTCGCTGGTTTCTGTACAGGATCATTAATAATGATCCTGTACAGCAACTGGCGTAAGCGTAAAAAAAAAAAGTCCAAAATTGCTGTTGTTTGGTCTAGGGATCGACCGATATCGTTTTTTTAGGGCCGATACCGATAATCGGTGGAGGTTAGGGCCGATAGCCGATAACTTATACCGATATTGCGGTATAAGTTATCGGCTATTTATCCCCCGTGACACCGCTGCAGATCATTGATTTAAAGCGGGTGCTTTAAATCAATGCACTGCAGTGGCTTTTGCGGTGCCATAGGCCGCCGCTGCCACCCGCTTCTCTCCCCCTGCCTGTCCGGGGGTCCTAAGACCTATCACCGCCACCGCTCCCCCCACCGCCGCACTGCGAACGCCGCCACACCGCGTCCGACCCGCCGCACCGCGACCGCCCCCCCGACCCGCCGCACCACGACTGACCCCCGCACCGCCCCAGCGGCCCCATTGCCTCCCCCATCCCCGGTTTTATAATGACCTGTTCCCGGGGTCCACTCTACATCTGGCTCCGGTGGCATCCTCCTGAACTGTCACTGTGCGCACTGACGGTGACGTCACGTCGCGCACGTCACGTCACTCGTCATTGAGCACAGCGTAACGCAGGACGCAGCAGGAGCAAGAAGTAGCGTGGGCTCCGGGAACAGGTAATTATAAAACCGGGGATGGGGGAGGCAACGGGGTCGGTGAGGTGGGGGGTGCGACGTGGTGTGGTGCGGCGGGTCGGGGGGCGGTCGCGGTGCGGCGGGTCGGGGGCGGCCACGGTGCGGGGGGCGCGGCATTATCGACTTATCGGCAAGGTAATTGCCGATACCGATAATGCCCAAAATCGTGATTATCACCCGATAATATCAGCCATACCGATAATCGGTCGTTCCCGAGTTTGGTCACATTACATGCTAGAAACTTTTAATATGGCCATTGTACATAATTTTTAAAGTAGAATCAGCTGAACCCCCATTTCCAAAGCATTTCCAAACAGAGAGCCTCCAGATAAACTACAACCCCCGTAATTTCCAGACAGCCTTTGGCTGTCTGGGAAATATATAGGTTATACTTTAGCAACAGCTGGAGTCCCGCTGCTTCTAAACTACAACTCCCATCATGGGAGTTGTAGTGTAGCAACAGCTGGAGGCACCCCGATTCTAAACTACAACTCCCGTCATAGGAGTTGTAGTTTAGCAACAGCTGAAGGCACCCCATTCCTAAACTACAACTTCCGTCATGGGAGTTGTAGTTTAGCAACAGCTGGAGGGACCCCATTCCTAAACTACAACTCCCGTCATGGGAGTTGTAGTCTAGCAAGGAGGCACAGCCACTCCCCGGCTTTTGCAAGACTACAACTCCCAGCATGCCCTAACTGTGAGGACATGCTGGGAATTGTATTCGCAATGCCTAGCGGGCCGGTGGTAGTTGCGGGCGAGTTGCCAGGGAGCGGAACCGGATGGTTCCCAGGCATATGAAACTACACTGTATTTTCATATTTCCCGGCCTGAGCTGTGATTGGCCGAGACGGACCAGCCAATCACAGCTCAGGCTGGCGAATATGAAATTACAGTGTACCTCCGGCACGCTAGCCGTTGCGACTACAACTCCCAGCATGTCTGACTCGGGGGGGGGGGGGGGTCGATAAGCGACGGGGGGTGGGAATGCGACAGATGGGAGATGACAGGGGGAGGCTGGTACGGACTGCAGAAGTTGACAGGGAGCTTTTATAATGAGATGACCAGCGGGGGTAGGGGGGGAAATGAGCAGCCGGAGTTAGATGAGGGGGGGGGGGTTTGATGGCAGCGGGCATGAAAAACAGTGTAGGATGGGTAGCAGGGATGAGGTGGAGCCGGGGCGTAGCTTTTTGCTTGCAGGCAAAAGTTGCACAAAAAATGCTTAGGAGCACATGCGACTTTTTGTGCGACTTTTTTTAAGCAAAAAAAAAAAAAAGAGCTCGAAATCCCTTGATAAATCACCACCATTGACATCATGAATTTTTAACTTTTTTGTCTGTACTTAACATAGTGTCATATTAAATAAAGTTGGAAAAAGACAAATAGTGCATCAGTTGGACCTATAACCCTACTGTGCTGATCCAGAGGAAGGCAAACAAACTGTTATAAGGCAGATGTCAGTTTCCCCATTAAGAGGATCAATTCCTTCCTGACTCTAAATATCTCCACAAATCTATCCCCTATATCTTGTAAAGACATCCAGGCTCCTCTTTTTTTTTTTTTTAAATCAGATGTTTTTATTAAATTTTAACAGTTTTCCAACACCAAAAATAACAGCTTACATGCAAACAACCCTCCACCCCTCCTCCCACCCCCCAAACAAACAGTCCGCCTCCCCCTCCCACCCAGACAGCATAGACTAACACATAATGATAGGTCGTGCCAGCCCCCCCCCCCCAGAGCAGAAATGAAGTAATCAAGCACAAGATAGAATACGAGACAGCACAAAGAACAGCCGCACATCACCATCATGCAATCCATCCTGAACGAGACCAAGACATTAGCCACAAAAGCCCATCCGTTTCACACTCCTACACACCTCCAGAAGGTACCAGAACCGTCTATCAATGCTCATTATCAGGGGGGTTGAAGTGTCTCACCCACGGGCCCCACACTCCATCAAACTTCCTTTCAACTTGCCTTTTTATGTAGATCCCTTTTTCCAAGCGAGCAATAGAATGAACTCTAGCTACCAGGTCTGCCACTACAGGAGGAGTCGGTCTAATCCAGAACTGCGCAATAATTTTCCTAGCCTGATATAAGACACGTAATATCCCCGTCTCAATCAGTAATGGTTCCTGGTCGCACCCTATCAGACCCAACACACATACTTTAGGAAGGAAGTCAAGGGTCACACCATATGCCGTTCGGATCAGACCGAGAACCTCTCTCCAGTATATTTCCAGCTGAGGACATTCCCAAACCATGTGCAACAAGTTTGCCTCCAGTGCACCACATCGTGGGCACGTAGAGTCAGATCTCACCCCTATCTTGTGAAGGAAAACCGGAGTTTTATAAATTCTATGTAAGAGAAAAAGCTGGGAAAGCCTATTAGATTCAGACAAAGATATATAAGGGGTAAGCGCCAGAACAGTAGACCACTCTTCGTCTGTCAACTCACCAAGATCTCTCTCCCACCTACCTCGAACAGTCAGGGGAAAGTGTTCAAGATGAAAGCTTAACAATTCACTATACACCCGGAAAATGACCCCAGCCGCATCTTTTTTCAATACAACCGATTCTAAGACATTATTAGAGTGAATCACCATGGATCGGGATTTACCTTGTGTTTCATAAACATGTCGGAGTTGTAGATACCTATAAAATGCAGAGTGTGGCAAAGAAAACTCCTCTTGTAGGTCCCCAAAAGACCTAACCCCTCCCTGAGTAACCAAATGGTCCAGACTACACAATCCCTTCCTCTCCCAAAAACTGGCATCAGAAAAGGAGAAAAATACAGGCAAGCCAGGGTTATGCCACAGCGGGGTGAATTTTGTGCATCCAGTAATGCCAAGCAATTTGCGCGTGCGACCCCAAAGCTTGCACAGTAAGACAGTAGTGGGAGAGGAGTCAGGAGGTCTAGTCAGGGCTCCAATCTCCAGCAAATGTACTGGAACTCGCCCCCCATGTTTGGCCATAAATAGTCGCCCAGTAGGTCCCAGTGTGTCCAAACCCGCCCATCCCCTAATTTGATGCAATTGAGAAGCTATAAAATACAACCACGGATTAGGCAGAGCCAATCCACCTGAAGTCTTACCTCTCTGTAGTGTCTCCAGCCTAATCCTAGCCGATCGCCCTCCCCACACTAGCCGTAGTCTCTGAATACGTATAGTCTCTGAATACGTATAAAGTATGACATCGGAATCCACACGGGGGAATTTTGCAAAATATAAAGTAACTGCGGCATCAGTATCATCTTAGCCAAATTAGTTCTACCGACCACTGAAACCGGTAGCTTACACCAGACGGTTACCTTCTGAGAGCTCTTGTCCAGAATAGGGATCAAGTTCCTAGGAATATAATCATGCAAAGACGGAGTAATATATATGCCAAGATATTTGAAACTATTCACTACCTGTAACTGAGATATAGGAATCTGCGGGATATCCGGCAAAGGGTCCAGGGGCATCAATACAGATTTATCCCAATTAATCAACGAACCGGAGTGTGAGCCAAATTGAGAAATAATAGACATAACCGGGGTCAAAGATGAGGCAGTATCACCCAAAAATAGCAGCATGTCATCCGCATACAAGGCTATCCGCTCCTCCATAGAGCCATACCTAAATCCACTCACAGTTGATGCCATTCGGATGAGACAAGCTAAGGGCTCGATAGCCAATGCAAAGAGCAGTGGTGATAAGGGGCACCCCTGTCGCGTACCCCGCTGCAGTGGAAATGAGTCAGACAAGTGACCATTGACTCTCAATCTAGCAACTGGACACTGATATAACAATTTAACATAAGACAGAAATCTTGGACCAAATCCCATCCTCTCCATAACTGTCCACAAGTAGTCCCATTCCACACTGTGAGACCAGTGACCTAGCCCCAGTCCCCTCCTGCGTCAACTGTAGGTTAAGGTAGACCCGTCTTATATTATCCACAGTAGTAGGCTCCTCTTTAGTGTGTTTAGTGACTGGCCCATCAGAACAGTGTGTGGCAGAGAGTTCCATAGTCTCACTGTACACCCCCCAGGTCATGCTTACAGGCCTAGGTATACTTTGACAGGTTTTTCAGTGTACAGGGTGCTTTTATAAAATTATATATTTTCTTGTAATATGTCTCAACCCTGTTTCCGTTGTTTTTTATTTTTCACAGGTCAGCATCTGTATTGTTTATCGCTTTCATGAAAATGTCCTATTCTGGACTCTTAAATCTGTAAACAACTCAGATTTTTATGTTCTTTCCCATAAGACGAGCAGAACAAATCTTCAAATTTACACTTCTCATGTCACTGAACAGAAATCTCATTTCTACTTCCTGTGGCATTTTGATAAAAGGCAGGCGGCTATCTAGTTAAGGAATGTAGGACTTGGCTCAGTGTCCACAGTACATTTATTTCTGTGGTGTAAAGTTAGCTCCTGGAGCTTATGTGAGAGAGGAAACTGTTCTGCTGCTTAACGGAGAAAGATGTTCCCTGGCCCGCTGACCCACATTCACAATGTATGTTTAGCTTGCCAGCGTGTGCTCTTCAAAGAGCTTTATGCAGTCTTTGTTCTAACTGGATTTTTTTTTTGTTTGGTTACAGGACGACATTTACTGGAATCACTGACTTCTCGACAACAAAGAACAAAATCATTCAGCTTTGTCTGGACTTGACAACCACGGTTCAGAAGGTCATTAGATCTTTTGATGATATACATATTATCTAGATTTATCTCAGTCAGTCTTTAAAATCACACTTTGACCTAAGCGGTAACCTAAAACCAGATATGAATATAACGAAGCATCATGTTAGTAGTACTAAATGCGTTGTCCCTATAGCGCACCATTAAAATATATAAAACATATGGGGGGAGATTTATCAAATCCTGTCCAGAGAAAAATGTTGACCAGTTGCCCATAGCAACCAGTCAGATTGCTTCTTTCATTTTTCAGGGGCATTTTCAAAAATGAAAGAAGCGAGCTGATTGGTTGCTATTGGCAACTCAGCAACTTTTCCTCTAGACAGGTTTTGATAAATCTCCCCCTCGATGTCTGTGAATTTGTACATCCTGTGAAAGCTACCCAGATTTGCCCAGTTGATCCCTGAAAACCTCTGCCAACTTTTCAATTCTCGAATTATTAACTCTTATTTGCTCTATGGTGTTTTTAAGTGTATATAGTACTCGTGACTGATAGCGAGCAGGCCTTATGCTGGAATGTGGCATTGCAAGCAAAGCACAAATATACACACTCAGGTTTACCTAGGTTATTCTTTCAATGTTTAAGATAATATCTTATATATAGCTGCCAATTTATGGAAATGTGGGTGACAGCATAGATGCATTGCACCATCAGACTCACCCTTTGGCAGCATAAGAAACTTTCTCCTATTAAGGTGCCAGCTCCATTGTGTTTGCAGTTGTTATTTAGCCAGTGATCTGTAGCTGATGAATCATTACTGTTTAGCTTTACATGTATTTTAAATCAAACAGTGAAATTCTAGCTGGACTGCAACTAGTCGGATCTGCTAGTTATGCCTGAAACCAAAAGTAGCCATACACATTAGATGAATGTCGGCCAACCCACTGATTTTAATTACACCAACAACCATCTAATGTGCCTAAGGGTATCTGGACTCTACTTTAAGGGCAAATGTTTCAGAAAAGAAGGGTTAGGCTTGTTGTACTGCAGCTTTGTTTTCATGAGGGGTAAGTCACTGCCAGAGCGGTCATGCTGAACATGCATGTGTATGGGGAAGAGGGTTGTCTAAAGTGAATGGCAACCTCAAAAGGCTAAGGCCATGGCTACACTGCAACATGTTGTAGCTTTACACATTGATTTTAACTATTGAATGACAGTTGCAGTCCATTAGATTGCATACAGTCAGTCTATTGTTTTAGTTGCAGCTGTTATCTCGATAGGTAAAATCAGTATGTAGTGCTACATAAAGTCGCAGTGTAACCCTAGCCTAAGACTAATGCTGTTTGTGCAACAACACCAGGGTGACTTGTTTAACTTGTAATAATATCCTATGGAGGTAGGCTACATAGCTGAGATGTAAACCCATTTCTTTACGAAAGCTGCAACTTTATTCAGTCAATGAATGCAACTTGAAACCAAGACATTAATGACCTTGCAGCCCTTACTTAAAAGGAAAGCAGCCATGTTTCTCCGCGTCTGAGGTTTTTATATACTTTGCTGAAGAAGCTGAGAGAGAGGGAATGTGTGTTGATATTTCGACCTACCTGCACTGCAGACTCATCCTTTAAAGTGCACAATCTCCAAACCCCTTAAGCTTCTATAGTTAATCAGTAGCACTGACCGCCCCCCTCCTTCTTTAAAGGTGAACTCTAATGGGAGTTTTTATTTATAACTGTGCCCATTCCGTGGGTTACAAAAAAATAAATATCTACTTACATCCAGCTCTCATGCAGTGCCTCCGGTGTCCTGCTCCGGTCCGGGCAGCAGTTGGCTTCCTTAGCTGCAGCATGACTTTTACTACTGTAGCTCACCCAATTGCTGGCAGAGGAGGGACATCACTATGGTCAGTCATTCGTTGAGCTGCAGAATAACACTTTGGGCACAGGTGCTTCCATAAAAGACATTCGCACTGCAGATTAGAAAGACAATTGCTGCAGGGGACCAGAGCAGGACACCAGAGGCACCTGGGGAGAGCTGTAGGTAAGTAGAGGTTTATTTTTTTATATACCACACAATGGGCATAGAAAAAAAAAACACACAGTAATAGTATTATTAACTACTTACTGTATGAGCAGGATGGGCACCCGCCACAGTGCTGCTAACAAACTCCTCTGTACTGTTTATACAGCTGCAGCCCTCTGCACAGCTTTACTACAGTGCCTCGTATTTTAAATTTGCTTGCGTCAGACTCAATTGGGCAGTCCATTAGGATTCTGCCTGGCCTGACAGATGTCAGTCCGGGCCGCCCTGTTTAGGTGCACTGTGAGCAATATGGTGTTACATATATTTTTTATTTATTTATTTTTTAATCCAAAAAGGGCTGCCTTAGCTGCCATATGGTGGCACCTGCCCTGGGGACAAAATAGTACAATTGTGCAAAATAGTATCAGGAACTGAAAACAGTAGATTGTCTTGTGTTTACATATATATATATCTTAAATTTCCCTCTTAAATTTCTAATGGGCTTTTTCCTTTTTTTTTTTTTCAGGAATCCACAGTTGCTGAAATGGAAGATTCAGTTCTAGATGTTGTAAGTATTTATTATGCAAAATACAAAAATGAGAATAAAAGTTTAATAGTAGAATAAATGAAGATGTTTATTAGTATTTTTAGTTCCCATTCAGCTCTTATACCTGTACCATGATACTGCTATCAGTGATCAAAATGTCAGTCATATTTTCCCTTGAACCAAACTATTTGGGAAACATCTCGCTATTGCAAATAATATGTACAATGAAGCATCATTCCTTTGCTATTCTGACAGTTTGTCTTCCAGGGAACTATTGTTTACTAAATGAATTCATAAAAATGCCCAAATCTGCTTTGCCTCATTAAACAAAAGACATACTGTGAGATTTATTCATTCTGCTAAAGTTCAGTATGCAAAAGTAATTCTGTCTACTACACTATTTATAGACTCCCATTTTGATGTGTAGCTTAGTTTGATTCTTCACTACTGAACCAGGACAAGGTGATCTTCTCATCTTCACGAGTGTTTAAAGGGGTATTCCAGGCAAAACCTTTTTTTATATATATCAACTGGCTCCGGAAAGTTAAAAAGATTTGTAAATTACTTCTATTAAAAAATCTTAATCCATCCAATAGTTATTAGCTTCTGAAATTTTCTGTCTAACTGCTCAATGATGATGTCACGTCCCGGGAGCTGTGCATGATGGGAGAATATCCCCATAGGAACTGCACAGCTCAAGGTAAGTGAGTCATCAGAGAGCAGTTAGACAGAAAACAACAACTTAACTTCAGAAGCTAATAACTATTGGAAGGATTAAGATTTTTTAATAGAAGTAATTTACAAATCTGTTTAACTTTCCGGAACCAGATATATAAAATAAAGTTTTGGCCTGGAATACCCATTTAATTTTAATTTAAATCTCTTTTGGATGTAGATCCCCTTGTGATGGATGGGACTTTACAAGTAAAGTCCAATGAACAAAATTGTTCTTGACTAAACAGACAGTTTACCAAGAAAAAGTTTTGCCTTTGAAGTTTCTTAGTATTTTGTTGCCTGTTTAATACCATATCTTTTTAAGAAAGATTCCTACTAAATGAAAATACATTAGATGTATATGTCTCTGTGGTTCAAAGTAGATAGATGATACATTGTTTATCTATATATATATAAAAAAAAAAAACATACAATGCATTTGAAAAGTCTTCAGACCCTTTTACTTTTTTCATATTTTGTTATGTTACGGCCTTGTGCTAAAATGGAAAAAATTAATAAAAATATAGCTTTTTCCCATCATTCTGAACTCAATACCCTATAATGACAAAGTACAAGAAGAATTAGAAATCTTTGCTAAAATATTGTGTAAACATAAGTATTCAGACCCTTTACTCAGTACATATTTAAACCAGCTTTGGCAGTGATTTTAGCCTCCAGTCTTCTTGGGTATAATGTCACAAGGTTTGCACATCTAGATTTGGGGATTTTCTGCCATTATCCTCTGCAGATCCTCGCAAGCTTTATCAGGTTGGATGGGGCCATCAGTGGACAGCCATTTTCAGGTCCTGCCAGAGATATTCAGCAGGCTTCTAGTCATGGCTCTGGCTCGGCCACTTAAAGACATTCACCAATTTATCCCTAAGCAACTCCTGTGTTGTCTTGGCTGTGTGCTTAGGGTCATTTTCTTGTTGGAAGGTGAGTGTTCAGCCGAGTATGAGGGCCAGAGCACTCTGGATCAGGATTTAAAGGGGTCATCCGGAAAAAAAAAAAAAAACAATCCGTGTAGAGTGTCAAAAAGTATAATAAAGCAACTTACCAATATAATGCTATTATCCATACTGCACAAATCTTTTCATATCAGCTGAGCTGTCATGTTTGTAGCTGTGATGTCCTGTCACATTCTGTAAATTCAATCTGCTCCCTCCTCCCCTCTTGTCTGCTCAGGGAGAGACCAGACATATGAAGAGGGGGAGCTTTAACTACTGCTCATTAGATTTTAAAGCAGAAGGAAACATTTATCAGTCTCAGTAGCTTCCTTCAGAACAGGCTCAGTGCTGCCTTATTTAAGAAAAGCTTCCTGCTGCCTTAAAATATAATAAACAGTAATATGAGCTTTCCTTTTCATATCAATGGTCTGGTCTGGACAGGAGGGAGTGGGGAGCTCTTGCTTTCAGAGAGTCTGACTGGATGTCACAGCTACAAGTCAGACAGCTTTGTTGATATGGAGAGATCTAATCAGTATGGATAATAACATTACATAGTTACATAGTTAGTATGGTTGAAAAAAGACATACGTCCATCAAGTTCAACCAGGGAATTAAGGGAAGGGTGTAAGGGGATAAGGGGAAGGGATGTAGTTTTATAATTCTGCATAAGCATTAATGTTATTTTGTTCCAGGAATGTATCTAACCCTGTTTTAAAGCTATTAATTGTTCCTGCTGTGACCAGTTCCTGAGGTAGACTGTTCCATAAATTCACAGTTCTTATGGTAAAGAAGGCGTGTCGCCCCTTTAGACTAAACCTTTTCTTCTCCAGACGGAGGGAGTGCCCCCTCGTCCTTTGGGGGGGTTTAACCTGGAACAGTTTCTCCATATTTTTTGTATGGGCCATTTATATACTTATATACGTTTATCATATCCCCCTTAAACGTCTCTTCTCAAGACTAAACAATTGTAACTCCTTTAATCGCTCCTCATAACTAAGATGATCCATGCCCCATATTATTTTAGTCGCACGTCTCTGCACTCTTTCCAACTCTGCAGTATCCCTTTTATGGACAGGCGACCAAAACTTAACAGCATATTCCAGGTGAGGCTGTACCAATGCTTTATAAAGGGGGAGTATTATGTCCCTGTCCCTTGAGTCCATGCCTCTTTTGATACATGACAATATCCTGCTGGCTTTGGAAGCAGCAGCCTGACATTGCATGCTATACTGAAGTCTGTGATCTTCAAGTACACCCAGATCCTTCTCTACCAGTGACTCTGCCAGTTTAATCCCCCCTAAGACATATGACGCATGCATGTTATTAGTACCCAGATGCATAACTTTACATTTATCCACAGTGAACCTCATTTGCCAAGTGGATGCCCAGACACTTAGTCTATCCAAGTCATCCTGTAACCTATACACATCCTCTATAGACTGTACCGTGCTACAAAGCTTGGTGTCATCTGCAAAGATAGAAAAAGAGCTGTTAATACCATCCTCTATATCATTGATAAATAAATTAAACAACAGCGGGCCCAGTACAGAACCTTGGGGTACACCACTAATAACCGTGGACCAATCAGAGTACGAATTATTGACCACCACTCTTTGGGTACGATCCATGAGCCAGTGTTCAATCCAGTTACAAACTAAAGTTTCCAAGCCCAAAGACCTTAACTTACCTGTCAGACGTCTATGAGGGACAGTATCAAACGCTTTAGCAAAATCCAGAAACACTATATCCACAGCCATTCCTCTGTCAAGGCTTCTACTCACATCTTCATAAAAGCAAATTAGATTGGTTTGACAACTTCTATCCTTAGTAAACCCATGCTGGCTATCACTTATAATACAATTATCCCCTATGTATTCCTGTATGTAATCCCGTATAAGTCCTTCAAACAATTTACCCACAATGCACGTTAAACTTACCGGTCTATAATTGCCTGGCGAAGACCTAGAGCCCTTCTTGAAGATTGGCACCCCATTCGCCTTGCGCCAGTCCCTTGGGACAATTCCAGACACCAGAGAATCTCTAAATATCATGAACAAGGGTACAGATATTACTGAACTGACCTCTCTAAGAACTCTTGGGTGTAGTCCATCCGGTCCTGGAGATTTGCTTACATTAACTTTACTTAAATTACCTTGTACCCTTTCTACATTAAGCCAGTTCAGTACAGTACATGATGTGTTACCAGCACTGACCTGTCCAATGTCAGCTCCTCCTTCTTCCATAGTATATACAGAACTAAAGAACCCATTCAGTAGCTCCGCCTTCTCTTGATCGCCCGTGACAACCTCCCATTATCATTATTATGTCCTTGTTTTTTTGTATTTATATATCTAAAAAAATATTTAGGATTAGTTTTGCTTTCTTTGGCCACCTGTCTCTCATTTTTAATTTTTGTTGTTTTTATTACATTTTTACAGATTTTATTAAGCTCCTTGTACTGTTTAAATGTTATAGCTGACCCATCAGATTTGTATTTTTTTAAGCCTATTTTTTTGTTGTTTATTGCTCTTTTAACATCATTTGTCAGCCATGTAGGATTTAGTTTTAATCGTTTATATTTGTTCCCCTTTGGTATATATTTAGCTGTATAGTTATTTAGAGTTGATTTAAAGATGTCCCATTTACCTTCTGTATCAGTATTTGAGAACACCTCCCCCAGTCTATGTCCTGTAGTGCAGCTCTCAGCCCAGGGAAATTTGCCTTTTTAAAGTTATATGTTTTCCTTCCCCGTCTGTCTTTATTTTCTACATTTTAAGTCAAAAGTAACTATATTGTGGTCGCTATTACCAAGGTTTTCCCGCACAGTTACATTACCAACCAGCTCTGCGTTGTTGGAAATGATCAGATCCCACAAGGCATCACTTCTTGTTGGGTCCTCCACAAACTGGCCCATAAAATTATCCTGCAATAAATTTAGGAATTTTCTCCCCTTTGTAGTTTTAGCCAACCATGGACCCCAATCTATATCTGGATAGTTAAAATCTCCCATTATTACCACTGTACCTGCCCGGGCGGCCCTCTCTATTTGTTTATACAGCCGACCTTCTATCTCTTCAGTGATATTAGGGGGTCTGTAGATTACCCCAAATATTATTTTTTCAGTATTTCCCTCCTTTTGTCCCACAGTGATTCCACCTCCTCAGAATCATCACACACTATGGCATCGTTCACACTGACTTTCATACCACTTCTAACATACAGACAGACTCCACCACCTTTTCTGTTCATTCTATCCTTGCGAAGCAATGTAAACCTGCAGATTGACAGCCCAGTCATGCGAGGAGTCCAGCCATGTCTCAGTGACCCCAACTATATCAATATGTTCCTCCAGTATCAAGGCCTCAAGCTCCCCCATTTTATTTGCTAGGCTTCTGGCATTTGTGAACATACACTTTACATTTCCATTAAGTTTTACACATATAGTCTCATTAATGGGATTTTCTGAGTTATTGGGGTTAATGTTATTTTTTTAGTTATAAGGGCTAATTGTACTATTTAAGTTATTGGGGCTAATGGGATTTTTTGAGTTATTGGGTCTAATGTTATTATTTAAGTTATTGGGGCTAATGGTATTTTTTGAGTTAATGGGGCTTATTGTAGTTATTGAGTTATTGGGACTAATGGAATTTTTTGAATTATTGGGGTTACAATTTTTTGGGCTACATTTATTTTTATGGCTGGTTTGTAACCCATGGATCTCCTTATCCACTGCTCTTAACCTCCCCCCACAGGACTCCTCTCCACCCACCATTATATTAGTAAGTTGCTTTATTATACATTTTGACACAAAATGTATTTCTTTTGCTGGACAACCCCTTTAATTAAAGATTTCTGTTAGACTACTAGATGTTCCAGAACTACTTCTATTTAGAAATTAGGGAGGCCACTTTTAGTGCAGCAGACATTTTTATCTCCAGATCTGTGCCTCCACACAATCCTATCTCTGAGCTCTACAGGCAGTTCTTTTAATAACCTCATGGTTTGTGCTCTGATATGCATTGTCAGCTGTGAGGCCTTATATAGACAGAGCTGTGTCTTTCCAAATCATGTACAATAATTAAATTTACCACAGATGACTCCAATCAAAGTGTAGAAACATCTCAAAGATGATCAAGAGTGCAGAATGATGGGAGAAAATCAATTTAAATTTAACACAAGGCCACAATATAACAAACATTTGAAAAAGTAAAAGGGTCTGAAGACATGCAATGTGTGTACATTTGAGCATAAGCTGTACTGCAATGTGTAATAATACAGCTGCATTTATAATTTACAAATGTGAATAATACAGGTTATAAGTCAAGGCTTTTAACTAGTTCTTCAACTTGTTATGCTGTTTTCAACCCCTTTGCAACATCAGGCAAACATGTTTGCCAGATATACACAGGGGACATAGGGACATATGGAGTGTTCTGACAAGCTGAGCCTACTCCATACACGGCATGTACAACCTACTCCATCCATGCTGGCTGATATCATCAGTTACCGACAAGACTTGAATGAATTTCGTGTGCTAGGTCTGATCGGAGTCATTTATCTACCTAAATGCAGCTGCCAATAGTAATTAGAAGCCAAATGCGGTCATACTCCAGCGCTCAATGCCCCCTTGTTGAATATCAACATATAAAGCTTGCAAAATTCATATGGCTGCCCTTCCCTCTCTAAGCACAAGCTAGGTTAATATTTAGCAGCCTGTTGGACAAAGCCCATTTACAGACTACAGACTGCTGTAAACTGGCATGTGGTCTGTAAATAGAAATTGAGAGAACCAATTCTGCATACTTTGAAAAAGGCTTCCTGTGGAGTTACACGGGGTTACAGAGTTGACAGAATGATATTAAGCATACATATATTCTAAAGGTAAATTGTAATTCTCCCCACTTCTTACTGCACTACTTAAAGTACATGATCCTGCTCTGTGCTGCTATCTTTTATAGGATATAGCAGTCCTCCTTAGTAGAACTACAATGACAAATATAGGGGAGTGGATCGTGCTGCTTGGAGCTTACCTAGATATTGAGGTGCACATAACGACATACTAATGTGAAATCATTTAACTCTTGTTTTTTTTTTTTTCTTTTCTTCTTGCAGTCCAAAGTTCTAAATGGGATATGTGACAAAACATATAAATTTACCACAGACCCTTTAACAAGTCAAAGTGCTTGTCTGGAGGAAGTCATCCTAACTAATATTAGACCTGGGGAAGGGCTGGTAAGTAGAAAGCATTCCTCCTCAGACAATGTAATATTGCTTTATAGTTTGTAAGAACTGAAAAAAAGACAAAGTCCATCAAGTTTAACCAAAAACCTAACTGTGTTGAACCAGAGGAAGGCAACACCCCCCCCCCCCCCATAAGGCTAATGTCACTTGCCCCATGACAGAGGAAAAATTCCTTCCTGACATCAATATGGCAATCAGAATAGATCTCTGGATCAACATTCTATCCACATGCATCAAATATTCACAAATTGTAATATTATATGTTTCCAGAAAAACATCCAGGCCCCTCTTGTTTATTGAGTTAGACATCACAACACCCTGTCGCAGAAAGTTCCATAGTCTTATTGCTCTTACAGTGAAGATTCCATCTATGATAATAGAAACCTTCTTTCCTCTAGACATAGAGGATGCCCCCTTGTCATGGTTACCAGCTTAGGTATAAAAAGATCACCAGAAAGATTTGTCGATTTATATATTTATACATTGTGATCAAACCGCGCCTAAGACGTCTTTTCTCCAAACTAAATAACCCCAAGCTTAATAATCTTTCTTGGTCCTGTATCATTAATTATCTTTGTTGCTTTCCTCTGCACCCTCCAGTTCAGCCATGTCCTTATGATCACAATATTCTAGGAGACTGAAATATTATCCTCAGAGAGTCTAATAGTACAGTTCCGAATAGTAATCTAATAATGCACATTGAGCCTTTGTTTTGTTTTTTGTTTTTTAAACCAAGTAAAATAAGAAGCAGAGCTTGACCTCAGACTCATACATTTTGCTTATTTCGGAATATTGCCAGGATGAAACCTAGGTTGGGTGTTGCTGCATCTGACAGAAATCTAAACAGGAAATGTCATCATATTCCCTCAGGGGTGCAATCTCTTTCCATCTTTGTGATAATGCTTAAAATCCTGAATGTACATTTCATGAAGGACGTGAACAACATTTACAGTGGGGCAAAAAAGTATTTAGTCAGCCACCAATTGTGCAAGTTCTCCCATTTAAAAAGATGAGAGAGGCCTGTAATTTTCATTATAGGTATACCTCAACTATGAGAGACATAATGCGGGGGCGCTCCTAACAGCCCTACACAGCGACTTAACAGCACTTCCCAGAGCATGATTGTCACCCACGGACGTGGGAAATGTTGCCCTACATGTCAGTCAGGAGGAAGAAGACCGGCAAGCACGACTCCCTGGCGAAATTCTACTTTTCCCAGCGGCGGCCTCCCGCCCCAAAATGGCACCGGCGACATGCAGGACACAGACCAGCGCTCAGTGCCTTCTCATAGACACCCCTCATCTGACCCGGAGTTTCACAGCTTTCATATGCTGTGCACCGCAGAGCTTCCAACGTCGGCTCCATCCTCCCCTGGAGCTTCTCAGTGAGGCGCACCAAAGGTACTGTCTTCATTCCTCTCGCCTAAGCCTCCCTCAGCTCAGACGGGGTCTCCTCCATCCTGCCCCCTGCTGCAACAACAGCTCCTCATCTCCCTGCCCCACAGCCATCAGTCTGCAACTGAGTGGGGCTCTGCTGCTGCTACTCTTCCCTGTACAGAGGAGGATGAACTGCGCACGTTCTCTGTCACTGATAAAGCAGTGATAGACACCCGAATGAAAAGCATGCTCCTTACCCTGAAAAAATCCTTTAGGAAGGATATTTTAACTATAATTAATCCTCTACATGCCACAGTCAAGGAATTGGGGGCGAGAGTTGACCACATTAAGTCTAAATTTGGAGAGTTTGCTGCCTCTCACAATGAAGTTATTGACTCTCACAATGCAGCAGAAGATGAAATTTCTGCACTTAAAGTGAAAGTAGCAGATTTAGAAGATCGCAGTAGGCGTAATAATATCAAACTACGGGGAGTGCCAGAATCTGTACAACCTGCAGACATACCCTCCTACGTTTGCTCCCTTACAAAAGCTGCACTGCACACATGCTCCCCCAAGAGCTTGAAATAGACCAGGCTTACCGGGTACCTAGACCTAAGCACCTGGATGATGCCGTCCCTAGGGACATCCTGGCGAGGGTGCATTTCTTCTCTGTAAAAGAAAAGTTGATGAACTTTGCTCGCATCAATGGCAGTCTGCCAGCTCCATATCACCATGTGGCTGTCTACACCAACCTCTCAGCGGCTACCTTACAATTACGAAGAGCATTGCGCCCCGTTATCTCTACTCTTCGCTCAGCCAACATTCAATACCGCTGGGGTTTTCCGGTACGCCTCCTAATCTGACATGAAGATATGACACATATGATCCGTTCAGCAGCGGAAGAAGAGGCTCTCCTGCGACTATGGAATCTGTGTATAGCACCCATCAAAGAACCATCGCGCTCACCTCTGCGCAAAATGCGAGACGACTGGTCTGTAGTTCGCTAACTCTGGACTTTGACAGTTTCGCCAATCTGGGCTACTAAGTTCTTGATTTGGTCTGGCTTCAGCATGGACATTACCCCCACTCAGGAAGTTAGGCTTCGGCCTTCACCTGCCATATCCTTTATTGGTTTGCTAGTTCTCTGGTCCGCACTGTTTAATGTGTTTCTATGTTCTGTGAGGGTGTTTACAAATTTTTTGTCCGCTCCTGTATGACCCCAGTGTGCTGTCTGGGAGGCGCTGGTGGACAATTCTTTATGTGTTACTACCAATTGTTATGCTTTTCTTATTACTGTATGGTAATCAAACTAGTCAGTATTATTGCCAATGGTCTTAATAGTCCGCATAAACATACATATCTATGGAGGGAAGCTATATCACTAGGAGCAGATATACTCAGTGTTCAAGAAAAAAGCATCTTTTAGATAGGGATGCCTTTAGACTGAAATGCTCCGCATACCCGCATATTTTCCACTCCCACCATAAAACTAAGCCTAGAGGAGTGATGCTGGCGATTAGAAATACAGTAGCCTTTAGTGAGACTGATCCACAAGGGCAATATGTCATCCTTTCCTGCAATGTAAATAATGTGCCATACACTATTGTAGCATTGTACGTACCTAATTTGGGACAGCATTGCTTTCTCCGCAGCACTTTGAAACTAGCTAACCGCATAAAGAAGGGTCCATTGATTAAATGCGGTGATTTCAACCTGATCGTAGACCCATCTTTAGACTCCACATCCACTGCCCATATATCTCCTGCCTCCCTAGCTCACCTACTTTGAGCTGAGGAATTGTATGACTCCTGGCGCATACAACACCCAACTGAAAAATACTTCACACTTTGGGCATGTTCTTGGTGGAACACTCATTACTATCTAGTTTACTGACCTCAACCATTGAAGTCATATCCTGGTCGGAACATGCGGCCATATCACTATCTTTACAAGAAAATTCTACCACCTCTCCTACGTATTTCTGGAGGGCTAGCCCCTTCTTAATGTCCAAACCGGACCATGTCCAAAATTTACATAATGACCTCACTAACTACTTTACAGTCAATGCAACCCCAGACATAGACACTTTTACATTGTGGAACTGCCAAAAAGCATACATTAGGGGTTTATTTATTAAGTACGGAGCTAGGGATGCCCAATTGAACGATGTTCTACACAGGCTACGCATTT
The DNA here is from genome assembly GCF_029499605.1 of Hyla sarda. NCBI lineage: Eukaryota > Metazoa > Chordata > Amphibia > Anura > Hylidae > Hyla > Hyla sarda. Next base: position 310,405,042 of record NC_079191.1, on the reverse strand, counting down.
CCGAAGTTTAGAACAAATCCTGCTCATCTCCTGATCTAGCCTTTCAAATATCCACCCTCTGTCAGGAACTTAGAGGCCTGCTCCTCTTTCAATATGAAAAAAATCTTAGGAAAACTAAATATTACTTGATAAGGCAGGCAAACTGTTAGCATCCCGCTTGAAAGAGACACAACCACTCCCACATAGCTTACTTAGTGCTCCCTACATCTGGCTCTCCGTTATACACTCCTGAGGGAATAGCTGACTGTTTTCAAGCTTTTTACTCCTCCTTATATAACTTACAGGATAGTATTCCCTCTCTCCCCCACCCTGGAGGATTTGATCAACTCATTTCTCTCTAGCCTCCATTTACCAAAACCCACTGACAGGCAGCTAGAATCTCTTAACAACCTTATATCCTTGGCCGAAGTAGTAAAAATGATCAAATCTTTCCTCTCTCAAAAAGCCCCTGGACCTGACGGTTTTGTTAATCTTTATTACAAAACCTTCTGTGACATATTGTCCCCATATATTAGAGATTTTTGCCAAACAGCCATTACTAAAGGTTTTTCCCACAAGAGAATTTACAAGCCTTAATAGTGACGCTCCCTAAACCTTGGAAATCTCCAGACCTCCCCCAAAACTATAAGCCGATTTCATTACTTAATCAAGACCTCAAAATATTTGCAAAGCTAATAGCCTCCCGAATAGCTTTAGTGCTACCTTTTTTGATTAATGCAGACCAGTCTGGTTTTGTCCCCAGCCGACAAGCGGCGGATAACACTCGATGGCTGTTAAACGTTTTACACCATATAGAAAAGACACGTAACTCTGCCTTGATCCTTGCACTGGACACCGAGAAGGCATTTGACCGGCTTCGCTGCTCGTACGCCTTCTCGGTCCTACGGCACTTGGGCTTTAATGGTCTTATCCTGCAAGCAATTATATCCCTATATGCTGGTCCTACGGCCAGAGTTTTTGTCAATGGAACCTTATCTACCCCACTACAAATCACTAATGGCACAAGACAGGGGTGCTCCCTCTCCCCACACTTATTTTTATCCTATGTTTGGAGCCCCTCGCACAAGCCCTCCGCATTCACACATATATATCGGGTGTTGGCATTGGCGACAGGCAGCACCTTTTTTCACTTTATGCAGATGACATCATCCTAACCCTTACACAGCCTTCACTCTGCACTCACACGGCCCTCAACATCATTAATAGGTTCGGTGTTCTATCATACTATCATCTAAATGCCTCAAAGACACAAGCCCTTCCTCTTTTCCTGGACATACAGACAATACAACACCTTAAGCATACTTATGCCTTTGACTGGCGTACATATGATATAACCTATCTAGGTATCAAACTAATCTCTCCCCATAAGCTTTTATACTATATTAATTATGAGCCTTTCCTTAAGAATGTCGAGGAAGACACTCGCAGACTAGCTCAATATGACATTTCCTGAGTGGGACGGGTTGCTACCTTTTAAATGTTTTTACTGCCGCGGTTCCTATACTTTTATAGGAATTTACCTATTTCTGTCCCCAACTAATTTTTTTCTAAGACTCAGACAATCTTAACCAAATTTGTATGGTCGGACAGTAGGCCTAGACTTGCATTTTCGATTTTAACTAAGGGAAGCAGACGGCCTGGGATTGCCAGACCTTCGCGGTTATTACATTTCCACGTTGGTCAGCTCTCTATGGGGCTGGTGGAAGGGGTGTTTAGACATACCTTGGGTGCACATAGAACAGACCCATCAGGTCGCAGATGTGCTGTGGTACCCTCTCTGGCAGTCCATTTCCCCACTACCACTTCACAACCCTATCATCAAAGCATCATATACAGCATAGACAAGATACTTGATTGAGGCAGCTCCAGATAGCACTGCTTCGGTGGCGTCTTTACCCCTCACTTTCATCCAAGCCTCTATCCCTCAGCTAGACATACAGAGATGGACCCTCCGTGGCATCACACATGTTAAGCACTAAGAGATACAAACTAAATACTAGAGACATCTACATGTACTTGCAACTGAGACATTTCCTGAGCACTTTGAATCCTTCAGGCATACATCCCCATCCAGCGACATTAGCTTTTATAAGCAGTAATTTGAAGGGGTTGAGCCTGATATATTCAACTTTCTCACACACTACTTATTTCCACAGATTGCATCCGTTTCGCACCTGGGAGAAATCACTGGGTATCAGCATAGACGAAAGTGAGTGGACGGGCGTTTCAAATGGCGCATGACGCTTTTCAATGTGTATCTCATGTGGAATCCCTGTCCAAAACCACACTACAGTGGTACTACATGCCTGATCGGCTAGCACGTATATACCCTGATTTCTCTCCCTTGTGTTGGCGCAAATGTGGGCTGAGAAATACCCTTATGCATATACTGTGGGAATGTCCTGTTATCATGCCATTTTGGGCGTCTTGTAAAACATTGACAGAAGAAGTAATACGTATGCCAGTTAACTGGTCCCCTCAACTAGCTTTGCTCCTTATTGGCTTACACTCTATTCCACCAAAACTACAAGCACTGACCTGTATTATTTGGATTAGCGCCAAAATCACAATCACTAAAGAATGGAAGTCTCCGACAGTTCCTTCCATTACCGACGTAGTGAATAAATTAAATACTACTTGCACATATGTTTACTCTGTTTACACTGCACATATGTTTACACTGTTTACACTGCCTTGATAATTGTATGCAATCATGGCTCACGTAGCCTTTCATTGTTACTAGCTTTCTGATATGGCATTGTTGACCAATGTGTATTTGTTAAATGTTTGTTATAAACAATGAAAACATTTTCAATAAAAATTATTAAAACAGAGACATAATGAGAAAAAAAATCAAAGTCTGATTTTTAAAGAATTTATATGCAAATTATGGTGGAAAATAAGTATTTGGTCACCTACAAACTAGCAAGATTTGTGGCTCTCACAGACCTGTAACTTCTTCTTTAAGAGTCTCCCCTGTCCTCCACTCATTACCTGTATTAACCACTTAAGTACCTGTACACCCTGAGTCCGCTCCCTTTCTATAACACTGGGACATGGTGTGTCATAGCGGGTCATGCCCGGCCGTTGTTAGATAATAGCGTGTGGCACTAATCGTGGCTAATAGCTATTAAGCCTTTAGACGCGGCGTTCAAAGTTGATTGCCGCGTCTAAAGTGAAAGTAAACTACTCCCAGCTAGCTCAGTTGGCTGTTCGGGACCGAACAGCTGGAACACACAAGGAGAGCCCCTACCTTCCTCCTGTGTGTCCGATCGCCGAATGACTGGTCAGTGCCTGAGATCCAGGCATGAGCAGTCAAACGGCAGAATCATTGATCAATGTTATCCTATGGGATAACAATGATCAGAGTAAAAGATCAGTGGGGGCTATAACATTTCAAAAGACAAGTGAAAAAAAGTTAATAAAGATCATTTAACCCCTTCCCTAATAAAAGTTTGAATCACCCCTCCCCCCTTTTCCCATAAAAAAAAAAAAAAAACCTGTGTAAATAAAAATAAACATATGTGGCATCGCTGCGTGCGGAAATGTCCGAATTATAAAAAAATATATCGTTAATTAAACTGCATGGTCAATGGTGTACGCGCAAAAAAATTCCAAAGTCCAAAATTGCGTATTTTTGGTCACTTTTTATATCATGAAAAAATGAATAAAAAGCTATCAAAAAGTCCGATCAATACAAAAATGGTACGGCTAAAAACTTCAGATCAAAAAATTACAGCATACCGCCCTGTACGCGGAAAAATTTAAAAGTTATAAGGGTCAGAAGATGACAATTTTAAACGTATTAATTTTCGTGCATGTAGTTATGATTTTTTCCTAGAAGTACGACAAAATCAGACCTATATAAGTAGGGTATCATTTTAATTGTATGGACCTAAAGAATGAAGAGAAGATGTCATTTTTACCGAAAAATGTACTGCGTAGAAACGAAAGCCCCCAAAATTTACAAAATGGTGTTTTTTTCTTCAATTTTGTCGCACAATGATTTTTTTTTTCCATTTCGCCATAGATTTTTGGGTAAAATAACTGATGTCATTACAAAGTAGAATTGGTGGTGCAAAAAATAAGCCATCATATGGAATTTTAGGTGCAAATTGAAAGAATTATGATTTTTTACAGGTAAGGAGGAAAAAAACGAAAGTGCAAAAATGGAAAAACCCTGAGTCCTTAAGGGGTTAATGGCACCTGTTTGAACTTATTATCAGTATAAAAGACACCTGTCCACAGCCTCAAATAGTCACACTCCAAACTCCACTATGGCCAAGACCAAAGAGCTGTCGAAGGACACCAGAAACAAAGTTTTAGACCTGCACCAGGCTGAGTAGACTGAATCTGCAATAGGCAAGCAGCTTGGTGGGAAGAAATCAACTGTGGGAGCAATTATTAGAAATTGGAAGACATACAAGACCACTGATAAGCTCCCTCGATCTGGGGCTCCACGCAAGATCTCACCCCGTGGTGTCAAAATGATCACAAGAATGCGGAGCAAAAATCCCAGAACCACACGGGGAGACCTAGTGAATGACCTGCAGAGAGCTGGGACCAAAGTAACAAAGGGTACAATCAGTAACACACTACGCCGCCAAGGATTCAAATCATGCAGTGCCAGACATCAGAAGTTTGCTAGAGAGCATTTGGATGATCCAGAAGAGTATTGGGAGAATGTCATATGGTCAGATGAAACCAAAGTAGAACTTTTTGGTAAAAACTCAACTCATCATGTTTGGAGGAGAAAAAATGCTGAGTTGCTTCCAAAGAACACCGTACCTACTCTGAAGCATGGGCTGTTTTCTGCTAAGGGACCAGGACGAATGATCCATGTAAAGGAAAGAATGAATGGGGCCATGTATCGTGAGATTTTGAGTGAAAACCTCCTTCCATCAGGAAGGGCATTGAAGATGAAACGTGGCTGGGTCTTTCAGCATGACTATGATCCCAAACACACCGCCCGGGCAACGAAGGAGTGGCTACGTAAGAAGCATTCCAAGGTCCTGGAGTGACCTAGTTAGTCTCCAGATCTCAACCCCATAGAAAACTTTTGGTGGGGAGTTGACAGCCCTAAAATGTCACTGCTCTAGAGGAGATCTGCATGGAGGAATGGGACAAAATGCCAGCAACAGTGTTTGAAACCTTGTGAAGACTTACAGACGTTTGAACTCTGTCATTGCCAACAAAGGGTATATAACGTAATAAAGAATTAACTTTTGTTATTGACCAAATACTTATTTTCCACCATAATTTGCAAATAAATTCTTTAAAAATCAGACAATGTGATTTTATGGATTTTTTCTCTCATTATGTCTCTCATAGTTGTGGTATACCTATGATGGAAATTACAGGCCTCTTTCATCTTTTTAAGTGGGAGAACTTGCACAATTGGAGGCTGACTAAATACTTTTTTGCACCACTGTATATACTTAGTCATGAAATGCTACATTGTGATTACATGGCTCAGAAAGCTTGAAAAAACCTAAATACAAACAGAGAAAAAATATCAGACTGCCCAATTGGAAAGTCTTAAAGAATGATAAGGATCATAAATTATATGCTGTATGTCTATGGCCTAGATACTAGTGCTGCATTAACTATAACCTGGGAAATAGAAATATTTATGATCACAATAATCTGTACTATCTCCTTCAAAAGAATAGCAGATGTATCAATTGTAGTTTTCATGGGTGAGAAACAGAGTCCTCTTTTATCTGCAGACTCTATAGAAACGATGCTACCATGACTATAGTATATAGCAAGATATCAAGGAACTAAATGTGAACACGGCCGTTTTCAAATTTTTAGTTTGCCAGGAGATTTGGGATTTTGATTATCCAGACCATCCCTGTCTGTGATGATGGTGAAACCTTCTTTCCTCTAAATGTAGAGGATGCCTCCTTTCCATGGTTACGGGCTTAGGTATAAAAAGATCTCTGTACTGTCCATTCATATATTTGTACATTGTGATCAAATCGCTTCTAAGACGTCTTTTCTGAAGATTTTATATAAATCATGCTACCATAAATATAGTAAATAGCATGTTATCAAGGAACTTAATTTGGACACAGCCGTTTTACAGATTTTTAGTTTTGCCATGAGATTTGGGATTTTGACTATCCAGACTAGTTGCAGGGGAATGTTTGTACGCTGTGAAAATTGTAACGACTCAAGACGTTTGCATTACCACAGCTTGTAAAGCTTTTCTTATTGTAAACGATCATATCTCAGCATAGACAAATGAAAACATTACGAGACAGTATTGTATAACTTGTTTCTTAGAACATTGGGTTATACCTTAGTTAATTTGGGATTTTTGTTTTGTACGATATAGGCCAAATACAGGTTATGTTACACCAGGCTGCTTCCTAAATAAGCTATTAATAATAAATAGAAAAGATTACTTACATTCTTTTTAAATCAAGCCCAGATGCTGAACTTTCAAAACCCAGAATCCTTTACACAAATGTTTCCATTACCATCGCCATCAGTACCCTTTCTGCTCGTAGAGGAATGCAGTTTAATGTTTTCATCCTGCCATTGGGATGCATGTGACCATTCATTGTTTTTCCTCTCCTTAGGGAATGTATATCAAATCCACATATGATGGGCTGCATGTCATTACAGGAACTACAGAAAATGTAAGTGAAGTCTATTAAAACTGTCTCCTAGTTTATTTAGTATATAACAGTCTCTGCTGCTCTACGATTTATTACACATGACTTGCTTTAGCATTACCAACATTTAGATAACTTTGGCAAACGCTGAACGTTAGCAGTGTAGTAAAAAAAATATACATATTATTTATGAAGTGAGGTTGGGAAATTTTTTCCATTGTCTTAAAGGGGTTCTCCGGTGCTTAAACATCTTATCCCCTATCCAAAGGATAGGGGATAAGATGCCTGATCGCAGGAGTCCCTCCGCTGGGGACCCCCGGGATCATGCAGGCGGCACCCCGTTTGTAATCAGTCCCCGGAGCGTGTTCGCTCCGGGACTGATTACCGGCGACTACAGGGCGGGCGGCATGTGACGTCACGCCTGCGCCGGCGTGTGACGTCACGCTCCGCCCCGCAATGCAACCCTACGGGAGGGGGCGTGATAGCTATCACGCCCCCTCCCGTACTACACCGCCCGCCCTGTAGTCGCCGGTAATCAGTCCCGGAGCGAACACGCTCCGGGGACTGATTACAAACGGGATGCCGCGTGCATGATCCCGGGGGTCCCCAGCGGCAGGACTCCCGCGATCAGGCATCTTATCCCTTATCCTTTGGATAGGGGATAAGATGTTTAAGCACCGGAGAACCCCTTTAAACATGTAAATGATCTCAGATACTTGGTAAACCTTTCTTGGCTCTCTGTATACCCCCTGTGCAAGCCTACAGATGCAAGCCTACGGGAGGGGGCAAGCCTACGGGAGGGGGCGTGATAGCTATCACGCCCCCTCCCATACTACACCGCCCGCCCTGTAGTCGCCTGTAATCAGTCCCGGAGCGAACACGTTCCGGGGACTGATTACAAACGGGGTGCCGAGTCCATGATCCCGGGGGTCCCCAGCGACGGGACTCCCGCGATCAGGCATCTTATCCCCTATCCTTTGGATAGGGGATAAGATGTTTAAGCACCGGAGAACCCCTTTTAACATGTAAATGATCTCAGATACTTGGTCAACCTTTCTTTGCTCTCAGTATACCCCCAAAAATAGCTTGAAATTTCAGAGGGCATACAGCATCATATAACATTGTAGACAAAAAATGTCTGAGTTCTGCAATAGCTGAAAACAAAAAAAAGGATAGGGGATAAGATGCCTGATCGCGGGGGTCCCGCTATTGGGGACCCCCGTGATCTTGCACGCCGCACCCCGTTTATTATCAGTCCCCGGAGCGTGTTCGCTCCAGGTCTGATTACTGTCGATCATGGGGCCGGAGCGTTGTGACGTCAAAGCTCCGCCCCATGTGATGTCACGCTCCGCCCCCTCAATGCAAGCCTATGGGAGGGGGCGTGACAGCTGTCACGCCCCCTCCCATAGGCTTGCATTGAGGGGCGGAGCGTGACATTACACGGGGGCGGAGACGTGACATCACACGCCGCCGGCCCTGTGGTCGCGGGTAATCAGACCCGGAGCGAACATGCTCCGGGGACTGATTATAAACGGGGTGCGGCGTGCAAGATCACGGGGGTCCCCAGCGGCGGGACCTCCGTGATCAGGCATCTTAGATGTCTAAGCGCCAGAGTACCCCTTTAAGAGGAGTTATAGTATTGCTCTGTAAAATCTTATGCCACCCATCTATAAGGGTTTTTAAGTTTTTTTTTGGAATTTACTGTTTCCAAATACAATTGCGTATGGAGCTAATATGTTAACATGTGTAGGATTATGATTCTTTAGATAACCACATTAAATGATTACTATTCATGGCATACCCCACTTATCTTACCCTCCTTGAGATGTATTCTATATAGACACTTAAAGGGGTTATCCAGGAAAAAACTTTTTTTTATATATCAACTGGCTCCAGAAAGTTAAACAGATATGTAAATTACTTCTATAAAAAAATCTTTCAGTACTTATGAGCTTCTGAAGTTAAGGTTGTTCTTTTCTGTCTAAGTCCTCTCTGATGACACCTGTCTCGGGAAACACCCAGTTTAGAAGCAAATCCCCATAGCAAACCTCTTCTAAACTGGGCGTTTCCTGAGACAGGTGTCATCAGAAAGCACTTAGAAAAGAACAACCTTAACTTCAGAAGCTCATAAGTACTGAAGGGATTAAGATTTTTTAATAGAAGTAATTTACTAATCTGTTTAACTTTCTGGAGCCAGTTGATATATATAAAAAAGTTTTTTCCTGGAATACCCCTTTAACTACCCATTTGGGGATTACCCCATTCAGACAATGATATGATGGAAAACTTTATTCTAGAGTTTAGAGAGCCCTATTTACTTACTCTATAATACATTTGTGTGTTGTACAAGTGTTCAGTATACTAAGTAAAAAAAAATTATAGTTTTATATAAAAATGACCACAAACACTGCAAAAAATAAGATATAAAAAACAGGCATTTCTCTCAGTGAGGTTTGTTACAGACAGTTGGAATTCGCAAAAGGTTTCTTCTATGTATAGTTCTCCGATTATCAGATGAGCCAGCTCAAGCTAATGAATCATGGTTTCCTATGGAACATTCTTTTACCCACAAGTTTTCCACCATCATTGCCTTTGCCCATGTCTGCAGCCTACCAAGAGGACAGGCAGCAATGAAAAGCTCAGTTGTATGTAAAGAATGGGGAGTTTGTTTTTCTCTTTGCTTGCGGATACGTAGTCTACTGGAGGTGTTTTAGGTAAAGCCCGTTTTTTTTAATGAGGCATCTGGATAAAAGGTGAAATTCATTCACAGCCAGCAGAGCACATGCCTTTTTATCCGATTACTAGATTAGTTCTTACTGCGTGGCTGAATGAGCAGACCGGTACCATGTTTGTCCTGCACTTGTTGCCATGGGATTTGTTGTAGCAGTAGGAAGAATGTTTTTGAATGACCAGCATAACATTCACCGTGAGGACTATGCAGAGATAAATTCCGTGTAAACATGCACACAAGCAGTTATTTCCTCTGTTTTTTTGTTCCCTTCATTTTAACAGTATTTTTCAAGTATGTTTATAGATGTATTCTTGTCAATGTTACTAGCATCTAAAAACATTTAGCAAAACCTGATACCCATAACAACCATTCAGATTATTTCTTTTATATTTTAGGGGCCTTAAAAAAATAAAAAATAAATTGTTTGTTCTGCCCAGATTTTAATAAATGTCCCCCAATTATTCTATGATTAAATCTTGATGATCACACCAAATTGGAGTCTAAACCATTAAAACAACAAACATCATCCCAAGATACCAGCTTTGTTATGATATTGTCTTTAGAACATGACTTCATCCAGGCTTGCTCCCATGACACAGTGCCACAGATACGTTCCCTAAAGCTGCTTTAATTACCTGTAGCAGAACAATCTCCAGAAAGCACTGAAGACCGGTCTGGACATTTTCGCTGAGTTGTTTTTCCTTTCTTTTATCTCCCCAGTCACCAGCTGATGTCTCCCGGAAGATTCACGCAGGTGATGAAGTGATACAAGTTAGCCACCAGACAGTGGTAAGTTATGTTGTATTACCGTATTATAACTTTTTTTGTAGTAGTATTTAGACAAAATGATGGACTGTTACAACATAAAATAGTATATACACACAGAAAAAACCCAAGCATGCATTTCCTCCTGATCCTCTAAAATGCCTCTGGAAGTGTAAGATTATATCTTCTTGCTACTATTTGCTGCTATTTCCTGAAACCATCCATGATGCAATTCATAATGGCTCAAGAACACTTGTAAATAGAATATTAAAAGACTGATAGGAGTCATAGTGATGCTGGAGGCTAGGAATAGTTGTGAAACCAAGCATTGCAGAAGAATTGGAAGGTAAGGAGACCCCAGAGCCCATCAGAGGAATTTGGAGTATTACTTTGGCTTGAGGTGCGGCCATATCTGTTGTTATAGGAAGGTGGGAAGTGCTGGGTTTTATTCTCCAAATGACTTGATTCACAGCATTCACCTAAACAGCAATGTCTTATTCTCCATCTCTTGGCTGATTAGACTGATAAAAAAAAAAATCCTTTTGTAAATGTGCATTTTTGGGTTTTCTTTGTTCTGTTAGTTTTGAATCTCTCTTTTGTATTATGTTGAACTTTCAGTAGAACTGGTTTCATTTGGTTGTTTTCAAGGTTGGATGGCAATTAAGAAATCTTGTAGCAAGACTGAGAGATAACTCTGGCGAAGTTACCCTGGTTCTGAAAAAGAGACCTACAGGAACCTTCAATTTCACTCCTGCTCCTTTGAAAAACTTGAGATGGAGACCTCCTCTTGTGCAGGTGTGTAGTCTACAACTTATATCATTGAACCCCTTTAATACATACTACTAACACCTAGGGGGAGAGTTATAAAAACTTGTAATCTTGTAATTTTAGACAAGCCCACCACCTACTACAATACAGTCTCCTGAAAGCACATTGGATACCTCACTAAAGAAAGAGAAGCCAGCAATTCTTGATCTTTACATTCCTCCACCACCAAGATTCCCTTACTCCCCAAGGTATGTACAGTATGGAACAACTTTTTTAAAAGGTAAAGTCATAGGAGACTTTTAAATATTAACATCTACACAATGCAAGACATTTACACTGTTTTTCACCATAGTTTGTGGGTAAACTATCCAGTGTATTTCGAGATTTCCTCTTGACGAAATAGATTTTAAATAGCATAGGCTGCTGCCTGTTTATTTTTCTTTTTTTTTCCTTTTGAATAATTTTGACAACTAATAACTTAACAACTAATAACAATGAATTTCCTTTTTTTTTTTTTTGATCCAAAGTGTTGGTCAGCTCACCTGGGCTTAGCACATGGCACATACTCCAGTCTGCATTGTAAACATACTATGGCTACCCCAATAGGAAAACTTCTTTATTGTAAATTGTTTAAACTATGGCAGCTCTGCCATGGATCTCCCATGCAGGAGGCGTGTTGGTCGCAGCATGATGCCACGGCCGACACGCCCCCTCCATGTATCTCTTTGAGAGAGGCGGAAATGCAGGGTTTGTGCAAAAAAAAATAGGAAAACATAATAAAATTAACGTTATTAGTCACAGTACACAGATCTTTTCATATTGGCTCTGCTCCAAAAGTACTATAAATTAATATGAGTTCCATCCTTTATATTACTCTCTTCGTGAGCAGACCGGAGGGGAGGGGAGAACAAGGACAAGAGCTCTGCTTTGAGAGAGTGCGACAGAACGTCACAGCTACAAGCCAGACAGCTCAGCTGATAATGGAAGTTCTGTGCAGTATGGCAAATAACATTATATTAACCCCTTAAGGACGGACAAATTTTTTACCTTAAAGGAGATCTGTAGTGCTCTGAACTTTATCCCCTATCCGAAGGAATAAGTGATGTTATATTTTACCGTATATACTTGAGTATAAGCCGAGTTTTTCAGCACGACTTTTTGTGCTGAAAATGCCCCCTCTTCAACCTGCGGACCTCCAGATGTTGCAAAGCTACAACTCCCAGCATGCCCGGACAGCCATCTGCCCCCCCCCCCTCCCTTTTGTGTTGTACTAACCTCCCCTTGGCGGGAAGTTAGGGTGAGCTGGTCCGGGCCATCTATGCTTCAGGGACCATCTGGTGGGGAGGGTTAGTCGTTGAGGACTTTCCATTTTCACTGGGGGGGCCTCTTCTCCGCGCTTCGGGCCTGCCCTGGACTAGTGACATTGCCTTGACGACGACGCACAGGGACGTTCATGCACCAGTTAATTTGAAAACATCTTTTTTCCACCGGAGTTCCCCTTTAATAAGTTGCTTTATTATAGTTTTTGATACTATACAAAGGCTGTTTCTTTCACTGAACAACCGCATTAACCCCTTAAGGACTTTAAGCATTAAAGAGTAGCTATCATAAACTAATCTGTCCCTAAAACCCTCCAGCATATGTCCCTGACAAACCTTGACACTAATCCTGGCTTTTATTTTGTTCAAACCCCCCCCCCCCCTCTGTACCTCTTTTCCAAGCTTATCAGCCTGCACAATCATCGGTGGTTCAGTGAGGGAGGAAGTTGGCGTGGCCCGGCAGGCTAGACGTCATGTGAGGCTTCACAGGGCTGGCTTCCGCCCTTCTTCCTGTATGCTGCTCTCACTCTCGGGAGCGCGCGTACAGGCTAAGTACAAGGCAGGGATGGCAGCTTCTGTGTCTCCTCCTCCTTGCACGTGCCATACATAGTGGAGGAATGTCGGAGTACAGAGCTGCCGTGCCCTGCAGGAAGAAAGTCAAAGCATAATATACATTTATAGTTTGGATGGACAAATGGTTCCCAGTTCTTTGTCTGCACTGCTAAAACTGAATGGCTGGACTGAAAGCACGTGGTGTTCGGCAAAGTCGTTGATGGCTACGAAGTTACGAAGATGGCTATTGAGCCAAAATGGTATGCACGCTCATTTTCATGTATTGAGCCAGCATGCTATGCACGCTCAATATCAGCTATTGAGCCAGAATGGTATGCACGCTCATTTTCATGTATTGAGCCAGCATGCTTGCTCAATTACTGTCAATGAGAGTGCATACCATGCTGGCTCAATACATGAAAATGAGCGTGCATTGCATGCTGGCTCAATACCTGATAATGAGCGTGCATACCAAGCTGGCTCATTACATGTATTGAGCTAGCATGCAATGCACGCTTATCATATATTGAGCCAGCATGCTATGCAAGCTCAATACATGAAATTGAGCGTGTATACCATACTGTTTCAATACCTGATATTGAGCATGCATAGTATTCTGGCTCATTGCATGAAAATGAGCGTACATATCATGCTGGCTCAATATATGTAGATAGATAGATAGATATAGATAGATAGATAGATAGAGACATATAGATAGAGAGATATAGATAGATAGATTTACAGTGGTCCCTCAACATACAATGGTAATTCGTTCCAAACGAGCCATCGTTTGTCGAATCCATCGTATGATGAGGGATTCATGCAATGTAAAGTATAGGAAGCTGTACTCACCTGTCCCCCCCCGCTCCTGATGGTGACCCCGGGCCTCCGCTTGGCTCTCCTGGTCTTCTCTGGTCCTCTGCTGTCTTCTCCGGTCCTCTGCTGTCTTCTCCGGTCCTCTGCTGTCTTCCGCAAGGCCTTACTGGGCCTGCGTAGCGACGTCATTACGCCGCTGCGTACGCCATTCCTATTGGATGACGTGCACTGCAGCGTATTGACGTCATCGGAGAGGCACCGGAGGGCACCCCGGAGCATTGTGAAGGGGTAAGTAATACTTACCGCACCACACGGGGAACATTAAGCTGCAATCCAGCAGCAGCTTAAGCATTTTGCGCTGCCGGATAGTACTTAATGCGATGGCCCCGACATAAAAAAGCATCGCATGTCGATGCTGACATCGACATGCGATGGCCTCTGAGAGGCCATCGTATGTCGATTTGATCATATGTCGGGGCCATCGTAGGACGGAGGGTCACTGTAGATATAGATAGATAGAGACATATAGATAGAGAGATATAGATAGATAGATATATATATAGATAGATATAGATAGATATATAGATAGATAGATAGAGATAGATAGATAGATAGATAGATATAGATAGATAGAGATAGATAGATAGAGATAGATATAGATAGATAGAGATAGATAAAGATAGATAGAGATAGATAGATATAAATAGATAGATAGATAGAGAAAGATAGATAGATAGATATAGATAGATATATAGATAGATATAGATAGATAGATATAGATATAGATAAATAGAGATCTAGATAGATCTAGATAGATATAGATAGATATAAATATAGATAGATAGATATAGATCTAGATAGATATAGATAGAGATAGATAGATATACAGCAACAGGAGAATACAGCAGCACACTGCTAGCACAAAGATATAGATAAAACATGAGTATATAGATAGAACATGAAAAGCTATACAGCTGTTGTGCAATAAATGAAACTATGAAATTATGAGGTACTTAGCTTGTGAATTTGGCGGCCAAATAGCGTGGACTGTCCCACCAAATTCGGACCCTACACTATGAATATGCCACCGCAAGCGAAGTACCTCATAATTTCATAGATTCATATTTTCATTTATTGCACTACAGCTGTATAGCTTTTCATGCTCTATCTATATACTCATGTTTTATCTATATCTTTGTGCTAGCAGTGTGCTGCTGTATTCTCCTGTTGCTGTATATTTAGCCCAGCAGCCTGCACCTGTAAGCCAGGTCTATACAATAGTTTGGAATCAAATAGTGCTGGCCAACTTATTCTTTGGTTGTATTAGATATAGATAGATAGATCTAGATAGATAGATACATAGATAGAGATATAGATAGATAGTTATAGATAGATATAGATAGATAGATATAGATAGATATACAGCAACAGGAGAATACAGCAGCACACTGCTAGCACAAAGATATAGATAAAACATGAGTATGTAGATAAAACATGAGTATATAGATAGAACATGAAAAGCTATACAGCTGTAGTGCAATAAATGAAACTATGAAATTATGAGGTACCGAGCTTGCAAATTTGGCGGCCAAATAGCGTGGACCGTCCCACCACGGTAAGGTGACCTCATTCTGGGACAGACCCTACACTATGAATATGCCTCTGTGTGAACAGTACAGCAGGCATTGCAAGGTCTGAAACAACCAAGGCACCTTATATACACCTAATAGAGGTGGGTGGGGTGCAAGAGCCAACATGGAAATAGCCACTCCCCCGTATGTGTAATACAACCAAAGAATAAGTTGGCCAGCACTATTGATTCCAAATTATTGTAAAGACCTGGGTTACAGGTGCAGGCTGCTGGGCTAAATATACAGCAACAGGAGAATACAGCAGCGCACTGCTAGCACAAAGATATAGATAAAACATGAGTATATAGATAAAACATGAGTATATAGATAGAACATGAAAAGCTATACAGCTGTAGTGCAATAAATGAAAATATGAAATTATGAGGTACTTAGCTTGCAAATTTGGCGGCCAAATAGCGTGGACCATCCCACCCACCTCTATTATGTGTATATAAGGTGCCTTGGATGTTTCAGACCTTGCAATGCCTGCTGTACTGTTCACACAGAGGCATATTCATAGTGTAGGGTCCGTCCCAGAATGAGGTCACCTTACCGTGGTGGGACGGTCCACGCTATTTTGCCGCCAAATTTGCAAGCTAAGTACCTCATAATTTCATAGTTTCATATTTTCATTTATTGCACTACAGCTGTATAGCTTTTCATGTTCTTATCTATATCTTTGTGCTCGCAGTGTGCTGCTGTATTCTCCTGTTGCTGTATATTTAGCCCAGCAGCCTGCACCTGTAAGCCAGGTCTTTACAATAGTTTGGAATCAATAGTGCTGGCCAACTTATTCTTTGGTTATAGATAGATATAGATAGATAGATAGATATAGATAGAGATTGATAGAGATAGGTAGATATAGATATAGATAGAGAAAGATATAGATAGAGATAGATAGCTACACACATATATATATGAGATTATACTTTCCTAAATATGATTCTTCCTCCCATGGGGGTGTGGTGCAGATTTCTCCTCTCTCCGTCCCCTCGCTCTCTCACAATCTATACTGCAGCTCGAGCTGCAGTGAGTAGAAGGGGGAGGTGCAGGGGGCGGGGATATGTAAATTAGGCGCGCCGCGCGCACACGAGCACTGTTCTCGCTGTCTGCTTGTTTCATATACACGCAGAGAGCGAGCCGAGGACGCGCTTTTCGGACCACGCTGCCTGGCCAGCAGTGGTCCAAACGTGCCCTGCGTGAGGGGGGGAAAATGCTTCCTGGACCATGTAGGGTGACACCTAGTGGCCAGGATTTCAAATGTAAAAAAAAAGTATGAAAGGTTCCTTTTTTTTAAAAAATATATTACAAAGATTGTTGTTTATGCATAATCTATATTATATTAAAAGTAATGTTTAATGAGAGTACCCATTTAATAACTCTAAGATGCTTTTACTTTTCATTCTGATTCCGAGATTGTTTTTCAGTGACATATTCTACTTTTGTTAGTGGTAAATTTTTGTCAATACTTGCATCATTTCTTGGTGAAAAATTCCAAAATGTTATGAAAAAATTTTAAATTGAGCATTTTTCTAACTTTGAAGCTCTCTGCTTGTAAGGAAAATAGACATTCCAAATAAATTATATATTGATTCACATATACAATATGTCTACTTTATGTTTGCATCATAAAGTTAACATGTTTTTACTTTTGGAAGACATCAGAGGGCTTCAAAGTTCAGTAGCGATTTTCCAATTTTTCAAAAAAATTTCAAAATCTGAATTTTTCAGGGACCAGTTCAGTTTTGAAATGGATTTGAAGGGCCTTCATATTCGAAATACCCCATAAATTATCCCATTATAGAAACTGCACTTCTCAAAGTATTCAAAATGACATTCAGTAAGTGTGTTAACCCTTTAGGTGTTTCACAGGAATAGCAGCAAAATGAAGGAGAAAATTCTAAATCTTCATTTTTTACACTCGCATGTTCTTGTAGACCCAGCTTTTGAATTTTTACAAGGGATAATAAGAAAAAAAGCCCCGCAAAATTTGTAACCCAATTTCTTTCAAGTAAGGAAATATCTAATATGTGAATGTCAAGTGTTCGGCAGGCGCAGTAGAGGGCTCAGAAGGGAAGGAGCAACAATGGGATTTTGGAGAGTGAATTTTGCTGAAATGGTTTTTGGGGGGCATGTCACATTTAGGAAGCCCCTATGGTGCCAGAACAGCAGAAAATCCCCCACATGGCATAACATTTTGGAAACTACACCCCTCAAGTCACGTAAAGGGTAATGGGAGTAAATTTCTCCCAAAATTTGTAACTCCATCTCCTCTGAGTATGGAAATACCCCATCTTAGGACGTAAAATGCTCTGCGGGCGAACTACAATGGCCGGAAGAGAAGGAGTCACATTTGGCTTTTGGAAAGCAAATGTTTTTTGGGGTGCATGTCGCATTTAGGAAGCCCCTACTGTGCCAGAACAGCAAAAGAAAAAACACATGGCATACTATTTTGGAAACTACATCCCTCAAGGAACGCAACAAGGGGTACAGTGAGCCTTAACACCTCACAGGTGTTTGATGACTTTTTGTTAAAGTTGGATGTGTAAATGAAAAAAAAATGTCACTAAAATGCATTCCCCCCCCCCCCCCCCCCCAAATTTTAAATTTTTACAAGGGGTAATA
This sequence comes from Hyla sarda, assembly GCF_029499605.1. Classification (NCBI taxonomy): domain Eukaryota; kingdom Metazoa; phylum Chordata; class Amphibia; order Anura; family Hylidae; genus Hyla; species Hyla sarda. The sequence continues at coordinate 310,387,209 of NC_079191.1, read as the reverse complement.
GGAGAAAATGACCACCAAAATGTGTAACCCCATTTCTTCTGAGTATGGAAATACCCCATGTGTGGATGTCAAGTGCTCTGTTGGCGCACTACAATGCTCAGAAGAGGAGGAGCGCCATTGAGCTTTTGGAGAGAGAATTTATTTGGAATGGAAGTCAGGGGCCATGTGTGCGTTTACACAGCCCCTGTGGTGCCAGAACTGTGGACCCCCCACATGTGACCCCATTTTGGAAACTATACCCCTCACAGAATTAAATAAGGGATGCAGTGAGTATTTACACCCCACTGTCGTTTGACATATCTTTGGAACAGTGGGCTGTTTCAAATGAAAAAATAATTTTTTCATTTTCACAGACCACTGTTCCAAAAATCTGTCAAACACTTGTGGAGCGTAAATGCTCACTGTACCCCTTATTACATTATATGAGGGGTGTAGTTTCCAAAATGGGGTCACATGTGGGGGGTCCATTGTTCTGGCACTATGGGGGCTTTGTAAACACACGTGGCCTTCAATTCCGGCCAAATGTTCTCTTTAAAAGCCTTATGGCGCTCCTTCTGTTCTGAGCATTGTAGTGTGCCAGCAGAGCACTGTACATCCACATATGGGGTATGGTCTTACTCAGAAGAAATAGGGTTACAAATTTTGGGGGGCTGATTTCCTATTTCCCCTTGTGAAAATGAAAAATTTTGGGTAACACCAAGTTTTGGGTAACAAACATTTTTTTTTTTCATTTTCCCATCCAACTTTAATGAAAATTCTTCAAACACCTGTGGGGTGTTAAGGCTCACTATACCCATTGTTACATTCCGTGAGGGGTGTAGTTTCCAAAATGGGGTCACATGTGGGTATTTTTTTTTTTGCGTTTATGTCAGAAAATCAGCCACCCCTGTGCAAATCTCCAATTAGTACATAGCGTGCTCTAAATCCTGAGCCTTGTTGTGCGTCCGCAGAGCATTTTACACCCACATATGGGATATTTCCGTACTGAGGAGAAATTGCGTTACAAATTTTGGGGGTCTTTTTTTCCTTTTTCCGCTTGTGAAAATAAAAAGAATGGGGCAACACCAGCATGTTAGGGTAAAATGTTTTTTTTTTTTTTTCACTAACAGGCTGGTGTAGCCCCCAATCTTTCCTTTTCATAAGGGGTGAAAGGAGACAAAGCCCCCCAAAATTTGTAGTGCAATTTCTCCCGAGTACGGAAATACCCCATATGTGGCCCTAAACTGTTTCCTTGAAATACGACAGGGCTCCGAAGTGAGAGAGCGCCATGCGCATTTGAGGACATAGGGGTGGACATAGGGGTATTCTACACCAGTTATTCCCAAACAGGATGCCTCCAGCTGTTGCTAAACTCCCAGCATGCCTGGACAGTCGGTGGCTGTCCGGAAATGCTGGGAGTTGTTGTTTTGCTACAGCTGGAGACTCCGTTTTGGAAACACTGCCGTACGATACGTTTTTCATTTTTATTGGGGGGGACAGTGTAAGGGGGTGTATATGTAGTGTTTTACCCTTCATTATGTGTTAGTGTAGTGTAGTGTTTTTAGGGTACATTCACGGTGGGGGTTACGGTGAGTTTCCCGCTAGGAGTTTGCGCTGCAGCTCAAACTTGAAGCCGAATACTCACTGTAAACCCGCCCGTGTGGATGTACCCTGTACATTCACATGGGGGGCAAACCTCCATCTGTTTCAAAACTACAACTCCCAGCATTTACTGACAGACCGTGCATGCTGAGAGTTGTACTTTTGCAACAGCTGGAGGCACACTGGTTGGACATTTTCCAACCAGTATTTTCCAACCAGTGTGCCTCCAGCTCTTGCAAAACAACAACTCCCAGCATGTACTGATCGCCGAAGTGCATGCTGGGAGATGTAGTTATGCAACAGCTGGAGGTACGCAACTACAACTCCCAGCATGCCGAGACAGCTGTTTGCTGTTTTGGCATGCTGGAATTTGCAGTTTTGCAACATCTGGAGGGCTACAGTTTAGAGACCACTGCACAGTGATCTCCAAACTGTAGCTCTCCAGCAGTTGCAAAACTACAAATCCCAGCATGCTCAAAAACAGCTGTCTGGGCATGCTGGGAGTTGTAGTTTTGCAACATCTGGAGGGTTACAGTTTAGAGATCACCGTATAGTGGTCTCCAAACTGTAGCCCTCCAGATGTTGCAGGGCAACTCACTGGCTTCCGTAGGATCCATGGAGCCGCATTGCCGTCCTCTGCTGCCGATGGTAGGTGGACCTTCGGCGCTGGTTCCCGTTGGTTCCCCCATTCTGCCCGGACAACAGTGGATAGGCAGAGTGTTAACCCCCCCCCCCCCGCCCCCGATCTGCTATTGGTCGTTGCTTCTGAATTACCAATAGCAGGGATAGGAAGGGTGGCACCCATGCCACCTCACTCGTATCCCTTCAGGGGGATCGTGGGTGTCTTGGATAACCCCTATCCCCCTTATTTTCCGGGTCACCAGAGACCCGTATGACCCGGAATCGCCGCAAATTGCCAGTGTGACTTCACCGTTGATTTGCGGCGATCGCGGACATGGGGGGGGGGGGGGGGTATGGAATCTCAGGACCCCCCTGGGCATTTTCAGATAGATATCAGCAGTCACCCAGTCCGGTCCCCGCCGCTCTTGGCCCTTAAGGGGTTAGTTTGCTGACTTTAAATATAAACAAAAAATATTATTAAGTTAACAGTGTAATGTTGTTTTAGACCAGTGTTTCCCAACCAAGGTGCCTCCAGCTGTTGCAAAACTACTACAACTCCCAGCATGCCCGGACACCCAATGGTTGTCCGGGCATGCTGGGTGTTGTAGTTGTGCAACAGCTGGAGGCACGCTGGTTGGGAAACACTGTTTAAGACTGTGATGACAAAAAATTGCGCAATATAATTTGATGTATTTTGCATATAATAGAAACATTTCTTTCCTCTGTTTTTAGAGACGAGAAGATGAGTTTCAGTTACAGTGGTTACAGAGAATCACATCCACCATCCAAAGGTTCTGAATCTCCAAACTCTTTCCTTGATCAGGAAAGTCGAAGGAGAAGGTTTACTATTGCAGACTCTGATCAGTTGCCCTCATATCCCATTGAAGTGCATGTACAGCCAGCTAAATTAAGAGACAAAACTCCAATGTATGGTAAGTTTTGCACTTGAATATGGTTTCCTCATACCATATGTCTATATTACTAAACTGATTATATAGGAAATCAAATGAACTTTTCAGCAGATATATAATCGATTCTCCTGGATCCCCTGAAGCATTTCTTGCGTCCAATGCTGTGTGTTATCCTAACACTGTATGCCATGCTGATATTGTTTACAGACACAGCAAAAATGTGTCATTTGGACATTATTTCACTCAGCATTGGAAGTTAGGAGCAAATTGGGACGCAGGTGACCATTAGTGGGTAAATAGGTAAGAATCAGTAAATAAGTCAAAGCAAATGGCCCTGAAATGTATTTACACTTTAAATGACCCTTTTAGATGGAATGTACAATATTTAGAAGACTCATGTGACCTGGGGATATTTTCCACTGCTCACATATGATATCTTGACATGTAAAAAAAATTAATTTCTATTAAGTTTAACTTCATGAGTAAAACAATGTAAAGAAAAACACCCTTCTCTAGACAAAAGTATAGTTTGTTGGTATTTTCTGTGTTTTGTTAATACGTTCTTTCCTATCCATGTTAATAGGTAAGCCACGTCCTCTATCTATGCCTGCTGAAGCAAGCTGGATTGTCTCTACAGAATCATATTCAAGGCATAGACTGACAGGGAGAAAAGGTAAACTTATGACAGCTCTGTAAGAAGAAGAAGAAAATAGGTGATAAGGTTAAAGGGGTTGTCTCGGTGGACATAACATAAAAATTTCAAAAATAAAAAGTAAGTCACACTCACTCGTCCTGGACCCCTGTTCTCTAGGTCTCACGTTATCCCGTTATTTAAACAAGCTGTCCCAGTTTGTCTCAGAAGTAGGTAGAAGTGGGAGACCAAATGACATGAGACCAGGAGATGCGGAAGACTGAGAGAGGGTAGTATGGCGTATTATTCATTTTGACACCACCACAAACTTTTAGAAAAAAAATTGATGTCCCTTGATAACCTCTTGAAGCATTAATATTGCATTTTCTATTTTATTTCTAGCCATGTATATGATATGTTTAACCCCTCGATGACTCAGGGTGTACTGGTATCCCCTGGGTACCAGGGACTTAGCACACCAGGATGTACCTGTACGTCCTGAATCCCACTGCCGGGTGCCGGAGCATTATAGACTGTGTGTCCCAGCAGTCAGGGACCTGCCGGTAATGACGAACATGAGTGATCGCACTGATGACCACCATTAACCCCTCAGAAGCCATTATCAATATTGATCTGCGGCAGTGCTGCGGTTCCGGTGGCTGATCTGATCGGCTGCGGGGATCAGATCAGCCTAGTTGGTGGACGGAGGTCTCTTCACCTGCCTCCTGCCGTCATCAGGGGGTCATCTTCTCTGGTCTGCCTTCGAGCACTGATCAGTATACTTAACTAAAGATTGCAATGTATAGTCCCATGTGGGAACTAAAAAAAGTTTAAAAAAATAAAATAAAATAAAAAAGTTTAAATAAAAATGAATAAGCCCCTCCCCCAATAAAATCTAAACTACAGATCACAGCACCAAAACCCGAAATTAGCCCTCATACATCCCCTTATGTGAAAAAATAAAAAAAGTTTTATGGTTCAGAGGAGGACAATTTTAAATATATTGGTTTTGTTCAATAAAGTTTGACTTCTTATTAAAGCAGTACAATAATAGAAAACTATTGTTTTGATCCCATTTAGCTACAGGATAAAGAGAACATGTCATTTTTACCATAAAGTGCACTGTGTAAAAAGAACCCCCCCCCCCCCCCCCAAAAGTTGCAAAATTGCGGTTTTCTATTCAATCCCCCACCCCCGCAAATAATACTTTTTTTTTGGTTTTGCCGTAAATTTTGTTGTTAAATGAAAGGTGCCATTGAGAAATATAATTGGTCATGCAAAAAAACAAAAAAAAACAACTGTCATATGGGTCTGTGGATGAAAAATAAAAAAGTTATGCCTCTTAGAAAGTGAGGAGGAAAAAGCAAAAATGAAAATGTCCTCTGTCCTCAAGGCCAAAAATGGCCTTTGTCCTTAAAGGGGTACTCTGATGTAAAACTTTTTTTTTATGAACTGGTGCCAGAAAGTTAAACAGATTTGTAAATTACTTCTAGTAAAAAATCTTTACCCTTCCAGTACTTTTTAGCAGCTGTATGCTACAGAGGAAATTCTTTTCTTTTTCAATTTCTTTTTTGTCTTGTCCACAGTGCTTTCTGCTGATGCCTGTCCATGTCAGGAACTGTCCAGAGCAGCATAGGTTTGTTATGGGGATTTTCTCCTACTCTGGACAGTTCCTGATACGGGCATCAGGTGTCAGCAGGGAGCACTGTGGACAAGATAAAAAAGAAATTCAAAAAGAAAGGAATTTCCTCTGTAACAAACAGCTGCTAAAATGTACTGGAAGGATTAAGATTTTTTAATAGAAGCAATTTACAAATCTGTTTACCTTTCTGGCACCAGTTGATTAAAAAAAAATGTTTTCCACCGTAGTACCCTATTAAGGGGTTAAGTCTAGCATATATAAAACATCTGAATATCCATATTGGCTACTAAGGATTTTTAACCAGCCATTTTAAATTCTGATGATTATTATTCTGATTTACTACTATTTTTTTTCTAATTATTGATTGTATGTACTCTCAAGTAGATTTTTGAATATTTTATATATTTATGCATGGGTTCAAAATATGTATATGCTTTTCTTTCTCTTTAAGGTGATGAAGCACTTTCCAGGTATTTCAGTAATGAAAGGATAGCACCAATCATAGAAGAAAATGTATCATCTCGAAATTATTTTACCAGATCAACTGAGAGGCATTTAATCAGAGGAACAGACTATATTAGGGGCAGCCGTGGTCTTCTGAACATGGACTTACACAATAGTGCAACAATGCCATACCAGGAGGAAGGTTCCAGGAAACATACAACCGCTTCATCTTCAAAAAATACCACAACGGAGCCCTCGCTACTGGTCAGTTGGTTTACCAAACTAAAACTCTTGAGTCGCTGACTTTGTTACTATAAACATTTACCCTTCAAGTGCCTTTGCCCGTATAATGGCAGTATTATGTGAAGCTGGTTCTACAGTGGGATTCACCTTCCTCAGCTTGCTTAAACTTCCAGACTGGCATGAAGATATGACGATGCCACAAATAATTTATCAAGCAATAAAAATACTTTGAAATCACACATATTCTACCTATGGAAATTATATTTGCCTCTTGGATTTTGTTCTGTTTTTTTTTTTTTTTTGTACTTTCTTATACAACTCTGTCGAAGTAATGCAACATGTGCGTGTAAATTTTACTCAAGTTTTTGTGCAACTACTTTTTTTTTTTTTTTTTAGAACTGTTAAAAAAAAGTAATTTATTAAAATCAGCCAACTTTTTATTCATTTTGCTGTTTACCAAAGGATCATTTATTTTATACTGATTTTAGGATGCTTTCTTCGTATTCTGTATTACAGGTTAAACGTTACACTTTCCTAAATTATTTAAGCAATATGAAAGGAAAAAGCATTTCACATTTGTTCTTTATTGTATAAATGAAGGTTGACTTTCTGTATATATCAACAGGGCAGGTAAGCTCCATGGATGTGATATGCAGGGATTTGCCTTTTGTCATTTTATGCATCTTTATTGTTTACAAGACACAGTGACAACATAAAGATAACTTGTGACCTCTCCTGACCTTCCTATTTCAGTAAGTACTGGTATTTTTCATTAAATAACAATTCTGAAACATCTTTTCTTAGAACTCTTTTTTGTGCCACTCCTCTATTAATCCTTTGAAGGCTGACAATTGGGTGTTACCACTACTCTCATCAAAAGGGTGTATCTATAGGTATTGTGACTGTCAGCAATGATTGGACAGTCAAACATTGTAGGGACAAACCCGTTGTCAGTTTATTCATAAATTTGTAGGGGGCATAGCAGAAGAAGAGCACAACATAGAGTATAAAAAGAAGCCACAGAGTTATTATTTTATGAGGAGTACAGTTATTTACTGAAGCATGGTAGAAGAGGTGCAAGTGCTCTTTAAAGGAGCTTTCTTACTTTCAACATTGAATATGTTTGACTATTGAGTTCTGTCTACTGTGACCCTTGCTGATCACTAAAGTGAAGTAACAGTGACACTAGAAAGTGCTGTGCTCCTTCAGCTTTTGTCATCTCAATACAGAGCCTACAGGAGCTAAAGGCTTTAAGCACTTTGTAAAATCATACATTGTCTCTTTATAGTGTACCTACTATTACAATTTTTTATACCAAAAAACAATCTTCTGTTCCCTTATACTCCTATATTATAATCCTGGCTATCTGTTGCTGCCATTAGGGAATAGCTCTTGTTTTGCCCAAAACAGCTTAGGACCCCCAGATGAGTTGAGATTTTGTGTGCTAAGTCTCCTCTTCTTGTTGGTAAAGGTGAATACATTTTAAATGGTGTTTTAGCGAAGTTTTAAATAAGTAAGGTTAAATATGTTTTATGAGCAAGCGGTGTACATCAACTTATATTTGATGTGCTGACATTAAAAGAGCCTATTCACAATTTCTGGACAGTACATGTAAGTTACTGATATAAAGGTGCCTTATAAATGAAAACTCTTGGAAAGAAAAAAAATACATACAGGTTGCCTCTTCTGCTCTTTTGTATTAAAACTGTTGTGTTTCTACACCTTCCCTTTAGATATGTGTGAAGATCCTTCCCTTCTGCTTCCTGCTCTTTCTATGCTATACAAAGTTTATTGCACTTATTTGCCAAGCAGTTGTTTCAAGTGGTAAAGATGTAAAGTGAAGGGGGGACAGGAAGAAGAAGGGATGACCTGTTGGTGGCTGCCTGTGTAGTTCCAAGAAATGCTCCAGCCTATGCAAAATGCCTTTAACTAGAGACAATGAGAAAGAACATTTACGTTTTGATGAGATTAGAGTGCCTTCACGCAGCATCACTTGGTGTGTTAAATATGTCCATGGCATAGCCGTATACATACTAGCACAAACATTGAAAATGTCTCCATATATATGTCTGAACGACCCCTTAGCAGTGACAAGGCAAGACTTGTCTAGCAGAATGTACAGGATATTTTAGAAGCTCTGCATTGTATGTATCATTGTTTAGTATATCTGTTAAAATGTACATTTTTTTTTTATCTATGGCTTACGCTTGGCTACATGAGGTTGCCTTTAGCACTGAGCTCTTTTTAGCCAGTGAGTAAAACAAATTGATTCTATAATATCCAATATTTAAGTCAGGTATTGAAATCCATGTGTTGCACTAGCAGGGATATTTGTAATGTGTTTTAGGCATTAAAATTTTCTTTTTATATTGCATTTATTGTTTGTTTTGCCTTACACTATAATATGTAATTGGATTGACTAGATGCCTCCATATATTAGTCTTCCACCACCATTCACAACTTAAGGACAAAAGTTAAGTACAGCATATATTAAATGTTACCTAAGCATTCTATGTACCAGCAAGATCACATAAGATGTGTAAATCATTCATATATATACCTTAATGCAAGGGCATTTTTTATGTATATCCAAATGTCCCATTCTAAAACTTCTCCAAAACTACCACTGGCAAGTATTCCTGACCAGATATGAGAGTGGCTATAATATAATGCAATACCCTTGCCAGTCATGAATGCCTTGTGTATTTGCCATCTTACTAAGTGGTATAGTGGTATAAGAATATTATATGATCTTAATATAATATGTAATGTTTAGGGGGTATAAAGCGGATACTTGTTATATACAGAGATCTGTGTGAATATTTTTAAATTTATTTTATTGGTCAGAAATCTATATCTGTATATAGAAAAATGAGAAAATATTGAGAATCTATGTGTTGTAATATGTACACTTTACACAGGTATGAACCAATGTGTTTCAGTAGGATTGTGTCATTTCATAAACCATTCCATCTTGGCAAAGCCAAAAACAAATAACTAGGCCAATTTTAAGTACATATTAATGTTTTGTGTCTATATAAACTATTTATTTGCATACAAAATAAGCTCAATTTTATCTATTTTACTTACAAGTGCTGTGTTCAGGTAAAAGACATTTTCTCACCACAAGAATTTTATAGCCCATTAATGATGGACCCCCGGCACCTTAAAGAGGGATCACATGTGTAGTCGCTCCATATTAAAATGAAAGTGAATCATAGAAACCACTGGCTGCATCGGCTTCCATCACTTCAATTTTAAAGGGGAGTGATTCCCTTATACATCTCCTGCTCAGCCATTATAATCTAAAAGCAGCCACTAAATATACAGCCCCTGGCAAAAATGTTGGAATCACCACACTTCGAGTATGTGTATCCAGCTTTCTTACTTCATAGCAAACACACAAATCGCAGATATGACAACAGTGTTTAGTAAATGAACATTTCAAACAAATGAAAATTAATTATTTTAATTAATAGCAATCAGTTAGTTATGCCTTTTTGTTTGCTTTGAAGGGTTATCCAGAATTAGAAATACATAGTTTTTTTTAACCACTTTAATAGTCATTGCTCTTTGGAAAGGTGCACTGCCACCCTTTGATCCTTTAGCTAAGATACAACCCCATATCATAAGTAAGTGGAAAATGTGATTGTTTTCTTCAGGCAGTCATCATTATAAGTAGCACCAGACATAATTCCAGCATCATCTCCTAGACAAATGTAGTTTGCCGATACATCATTGAGTATTACTTTCATCCAATCGTCCCCACTGCATGATTACTGATCTTTAGCCTACTTTAACCTTGTTTTCTTCTGTTAACATGTTAGTGCTGGCTTTCATTTTGCTTTTTTATATTTAAATCCCCTGTTAGTCAGCTGAATTTTTACACTTTTGGCAAACACATAGTTTTTTTTTTTTTGTTTGTTTTTTTGTTGTGCAAGAGATATTGCATAAAGTTTTTCTATCCTGACTCCTTAATGTCTTCATTGGTCTATATTGGTCTACCTACATGTACCTCTTTCATAACCATACTATTTAGTTGATAGTTTCACCAAATTTTTCACATGGCTGACTGGGAACAACCAACATCTTTTCTGTTAAATTTCCATCTTGATAGAGTTTTATAACCCTTTTTTTATTGTTATCAAAGCTTTTGAGACAGGCTTTTGTTTGGTGAGAGTTCAAAAACTGGAACCTCATCTGATCATAAGACTAGTGGGCCCGTGTCATGAAAAAACATATGCCATTCATTAACATAATTCAAATTAGTTTTTGAGGGATGTTTCACAAAGCCAGAATGTTCAGCAAATAAACATTATCTTGTGTCATATCTGTAATTTTATGCTTTTGCTATAAAATTTAAAAAAAGCTGATATAAAAAGCTGCATATTTTTACTGGAGCGATTCCATTTTACTTATTTTTTTTCCATGGGTTGAATACATAGGATAATACCTGTTGTAATCCTTGAGTTATAGAATCGCAAGCAAGCACAGAATGACACTGCTGAAATGAACCCAGAGAGCTAAGTCACAAAGATATTGCAAACCTTCAGAATATTTATGTTTTCATGCCGATCAGTACATAAAAACGTATCCCCTATCCGCAGGATAAGGGATATGTTTTAGATCGCGAGGGGTCCAAGCGCCGCGGTCCCCCCCTGCGATTATATGTACGGAGCCCTGGCTCTTCCACAGAGTGGAGAGTCACGACCCCAGCCCGAAGCGTTATATGCAGCGGGAGTGGTGGCCCCCGCTTCGAGTGGGGGTCGTGAGGCGCCACTCTGTGGGAGAGCCGGGGCTTCGTACAGACGATCGCGGAGGGCCAAGGGGATACGTTTTTCTGTACTGATCGGCATGAGACTTCTTCTTTAAACTTTGTTTTTGCACATAGCAACCATTTAGTCAGCATAATTTTAATGTTCTGTTAAGAAGTTGTAATTGGTTGCTATGGGCATAAGGATACTAAGGCCATCTGTATCATGGAAAAAAAATTCTTATTGATTTCTCCATCATTACTGTGGTTAATATATAGTATGCTACCAAATAAAGACAAAGGATTGTATATTATTATTACAGCAACATCCCACACTATGATTTAGGCTATCTACATGTGGCCTTTACACAATTTAGCATCTGTATTACAGCTACAACACCCAGTTTCTTCTAAAAAACTTGGGATTCGGGTGTTGGTAAAATGCAGCCATACTACAGATTTGTTACATGATCCTCATGAAAAGGTGAAATTATGGGATTTTCTCCACTAGAGTTACAGAAACAAGAAGTCTGGTTTTGGGAATAGCAGTAATCTTTACTCTTTTGTGTGCTTCATTTAATTCTTGCTGTACCTCAGAGGTTATGATGGTTTATGGAGTGTCTTGTGAGTGGGGTTCACTTTTGAGGAGCTAAATAATGTCTATTTTTTGCAATACAATAAGATTAGAGGTATATTTATAATATTTGCGAGTTTATATGTTTATGGTTTCTTTTCACTGCAAATTTGTTTAATTCATATTATGTGTTTTAAGTCTGTTATACCTAACCAGAACTGCCTTTGATAAAACCTGACATTTCAAGTTTTGAATATTTGATTTTGAAAAAATATAAACATTAAATGCATTTTACAGAAAAGTTGTGTGCCTTGCTAAACCTGATTAATTCCTTTTTATTTTACTGTGTACTTTGTAGGAAACAAAAAGGGACCACAAAGACAGACACACAAATAATCACAAGACGAGTTGGGAAGAGAAAAGGGAAAGAAAAGAGAAGAAAGGAAAGAGGGAGGGGGTCAAGGGGGTTGTTGATCAGAGAAGCGATCCCAAGGTTCCCAAACAGAGAGGAATGGTGGGATAGAGTTATTTAAAGAGGCTGTAAGGAATTCCAGGGAGTGGATCTCACGAATACGGGTTAACAGATCAGTCTCTGAGGGTGGGAGAGTCCTCTTCCAACACTTAGCGGCCTTAGCAGTCAAAACAATGTGCATACAGAGCCTAAAAGGCTTCTTAGATAGAGTGGGATGAGAAAGGTGGAGAAGATAGATCAGGGGGTGCAGAGGGACAGAAATAAAAAGCACAGGGCATCAGATAATAAATTTTCCAGTAATCTACTAGGAGAGGACAGGACCAGAAAATATGAAAAAAATTGCCCAGCCCCACCCCACAGCGCCAGCACTGAGGAGGGATAGTAGGGTTTAGTCTATTTAGTAGTTCTGGAGTGTGATACCAGCCCATAATCAGTTTATACTGGGTTTCCTTATTGGCGGTGCAAATAGAAGCCTTGGAAGCCCGCTCCCAAATAACCCGCCACTGAGGCAATGTAATGACAGTATTTAAAACATTTTCCCAGCGAGCCATATAACTGTGCGATGGAGGATCACCCATGAGGTGAAGGAGCAATGAGTAAATTTCAGAGAGCAGGCCCCTCGTCTGAGGCTCACCACGGCAAAATCATTCAAAGAGAGTAGGCTGAGAGAGCGTTGTAGAGTCAGTCATGGAGGACATAAAATTCCTTATTGTAGGTAGTGGAAACGCTCAGACGAGGGGAGATCCCAACGAGAGGCTAGTGGTTCAAAAGGCAGGAGAGAACGAGAAATAGGATCAACTATATCAACCCAGCAAAAGAGGCCCCAAGAACCCCACTCCCGCACCATAACGGGACATACCAGAAGGAGAATCAGGATGATAAAGGAAAGACCGCAGAGGGGGGAAAGGAGAAAGCAGTTTAAACTTCCAGGAGCAATACCCCCAAACATATCTAGAGAAAGACATGGGACCTAGAAGAGGGGAGAGAGAAATAGCCGACGCCAGAGTGCACCATAGGAGAGTATTAGGGTAAATAGGGGCTAGCCACAGCTTCTCCAGCTCCATCCAGTGGCTGAAAGCATGGTAGGTAGACCATGCCGCAAGATGGCGCACGTGAGCAGCCCAGTTATATTTTGTCGCATCAGGAACCGCTCGGCCCCCCATAGCCCTTCTAGCCATCATGACAGACATCGGGAGACGGTGTCTTTTCCCATCCCAAATAAAACGAAAAATAGCCGACTGAAAATAGCGAACGGCCGATAATGGGACACGGGTTGGTAACATCTCCAAAAAATTGAGTCATTTTGGGAGGATCGACATTTTAACCTCCGAAATGCGGCCAAAAAAGGAGATATATTGCAACCTCCATTTCTCCAAGAAAGCCCTGAGTTCCCGAAAAAGAGGTAGATAGTTAGTGGAATAGAGAGAGGAATAGCCAGAAGTAATGTGGACTCACAAATATTTAATAGCAGAAGTGGACCATTTAAAAGAATAATTAGAGCGTAGGAGGGTAGACACGGACAGGGGAAGGTTCAGAGGAAGAGCTTAGGTCTTGGAGAGATTAACTTTATAGCCAGAAACCACACCATAGGCGTGAAGAGCTTTATAAAGATTACAAAGAGAAACGAGAGAGTGTTAGAAGTACATCATCAGCAAATAAGCAAATCTTAAATTTCCTATCATGTAGGGGAATGCCAGTGATGTCCGGGTCCCCCCTAATTATAGCAACAAGAGGCTCAATGCATAAAGCGAAGACCAGGGGGGAAAGCGGACAATCCTGATGAGTACCATTAGACAGAGGAAAGGGAAAAGAAGAAGCGTGAGGAAGTTTGAGAGAGGCAGTAGGAGAAGAATAGAGACCCCGCAGAGCAGTGAGAAAATTGCCCGTGATGTCAAATTTCTGGTGGGTAGCAAAGAGAAACGGCCACCCCAGCTTATCAAACGCCTTCTCGGTATCCAAACTAAGAATTAACGCCTGCTCGGACCTCCGATTGATTTAGTCAACAAGATTCACTACCCTCCTGGTGTTGTCTCCACCCTGGCGGCAAGGGATAAACCCAACCTGGTCCTTATGGATCAGGGAAGGGAGAAAGGAGCAGAGACGGACCGCCAAGAGAAAAGTTTCAAATCAGAGTTGAGGAGGGCAATGGGTCTATAACTAGAGCAATCGTGAGGATCCTTGCCAGGTTTGGGTATTAAGGTAATTAAGGAGTGCAAAAAAGACTGCAGGATCTCCCTCCCAATAAAGGAATTAAAAAGAGGAACAAGTTTAGGTACAAGTATAGAAGAATAAGTCTTATAGTATAAATACGTGAATCCGTCCGGACTGGGGGAGCGACCAACAGGAAGGGATCTAATTACCTCTGAAAGTTCTTCCTCAGTAATGGGAGCATTGAGAACCTCACGATCGGCTCCCAGCAGAATTGGCAAGCCGCAGCTGGAGAGATAAGAATCAAGAGCAGCAGTAGCATGCTCCGCCGGGTCGGACGGATGCTGGGAAGGAAGGGCGTAAAGACCAGAATAGTAGTCAACAAGGAGGCGAGAAATATCAGCAGGGTGATCGTGAAGAACACCAGAGGAATCCTTAAGGGCTGAGGGGGATTGAGCAACTGCACGGTCACGTAGGCGCCTGGCCAACATAGTATGGGCTTTGTTACCCTTCTCATAAAAACGTCTGGCATACAACAACTGTCGTTCTACTCTATGGAGAGCCAGGTCACCCAACTGGGCACGAGCAACCACCAATCGTCTCAGAACCGATAAAGAAGGAGAGGACAGTATGAGAGTTTTAAGACGCAAAATCTGCACTCGAAGTTCCCGGGAGCGAGCCAGAGCATCACACTTAAGTCGTGCACCCAGAGCAATACAATGCCCCCGGACAACCGACTTGTGAGCTTCCCAGAGGAAATCCTGTGAAGAAACCGAACCCTCGTTAGTAGCAAAGTAATCAGGAAGAACATTTCCATCCTAAAGGACATTCTGACTATACGGCAAGCACAGCAAACATCAACAATGCTGATGCCCACCATTAAGTCTTCAAATGCTGATAAATACTGATCATGGCATCTAAAGCAGTTGCGGTGCTTGTATTCACTTATAGTATAATAATAGAAAAGCATGTAACCAAGGGTATCATTTTAATTATATCAACCTACAAAATAAAGATTACATGTCATTTTCACTATATAGGGCAGTCCCTAAAAACAATACCCCCCCAAATTTAGCAAAATCCAAAAAAATATATTTTTTTTTGGTTGCACTGTACATTTTATGGTAAAATGAAATGTGCCATTACAAAGTAAAATTGGTCACGCAAAAAAACAAGCTTTCATATGGCTCTTTGGATGGAAAAAGAAAACAAGCAAAATGAGCTGTGTCCTTAAGGGGTTAATAAGCTCTTATAGTGTGTACCTTCCAAAAATTATCCCTTTTGGGAGCTACAATAGGATTGGTGTCCCAAAACAGGGATGAAGAAATAGCTTTTGTATGAAAAGGTGAAGAAAATTATCCCTTTTTTGGATATCAGTGGTTGTGTATGTGTAGGCCTGGCTGGTAGTTGCAGCAAGGAAAGCAGACTAGTTGGAGTTTAGTACCCAGCGTACAGCAGGAGGTGGCACACTGGTGGGAGTTTTTGTAGCAAGGGTACAGCAGTTGGTGGCGGACTGGTGGGAGTTTAGTAGCCAACGTACAGCAGGAGGTGGCAGAACTGGTGGGAGTTGTAGTGCCCAGTGTACAGAAGCAGGGGGCGGACTGGTGGGAGGGTGGTGGCCAGTATACTGCAGGAGGTGGTGGACTGGTGGGAGTTATAACCGGCGTACAGCAGGAAGTGGCGAACTGGTGGGAGTGTAGTAACCAGATTACAGCAGGAGGGGGACAGGGGTCGTGGTGGTACTGTCTAGTTAGTGAAATCTGGCAGAGGAGGTTTAAATTCCGCACTAATCCATGCCTGATTAATTTTAAAAGAGTTTTTTTTCACATTGCTGGCAGACAATCTTGTTCGCTTAGGGGTAACACCTGCTGTGCTGAACACTTTCTGTGATGCTACACTGGAGGGTGTATAAAGTACCCCCGGTTGTTAAAAGATTCCTGATGGTGTTAAAATGTACATGAAGAAGACGCAATAACTTTTTTCAAGCATTCCAAAAGTTATCCCTTTTTGTCAGTTGCAACATGCTTGGTGATGGTGTCTCAAAACAGTGAAGAGCTGTTGTAAAGTTTGAAAATGTGAAAAAAATTATACAAAATATCCTTTAGGAATCTGTACACAGTAATGTTTTTTTTTTTTTTTTAAGTTTAAAAGAATGATACAACATTTTCAGTTTATGGGAGTTGCAACAGGACATTGGAGGACCCATTGAAGTGGGTTAAAAAAAAAAAAAAGATAATTTAATATTTTTTGTGAAATGGTTTTAAAAGCGTTATCCAAAAAACAGCTAATTTCTTTCAAAAACCCTGTCTGTCTCCATATTGGGTGTGGTATTACAACTTGGATTCATCCACTGTTATGGAACTGAGCTTCAGAACAACACCCAACCTGGAGACAGACAGGGAGCGCTTTTTGAAAGAAATTAGCTCTGTTTTTCAATTCCTGGATAACCTCTTTAAATTCTTCTTGAAGGGGAGTTACAGGGGAGGACAGTAACAAACCAGTAGACAGTAAAGAAGTCACTTTTTTTATTTAAATATTTTTTTTAAATTTGAAAAAGCTTTAGTAGTCTGCTCTCTCTCTCCAAAATGGTGTCTGCAAGCAGTACCAGGGGCTCTATCATTGTCTAAAACCCACCCCTGTGCTGTGTCCTATTGATTTGGGTGCTGAATGACACATGGATGCCAGAAAATCAGTGAATAACCTGGGGTCATGTGATAGCTGCAAGGTATTCTGAGTATATCTTGATGTCATCTGACTGTTCCAGTACTTCCTCCTTTCCTATAAGCACCAAAACGTCATGTGTTCCTCTTCCCTTGAGCTATTTGTTGCAAACATTGCCAGGTTCACGCAAGCCAATGTCTGTAAGTTCCGCAAGCCTGGTCACCCCGAAATTCAGATCGAATCCGAGTTTGCATATCTCTATCCTAAGATAATAGACAGGGAGGAAGAAGGGTTGAAACACATCCATTGCCTAAGTGGGTTCAAAACCCTGATAATGCGATTTTTACAACCACAGAAGTGAATTCTATTCAGTGCTACACAGGTTCTCTGCAGACCATATATGTCTTCTCTGATTACAGTAATTTACTTATACTTTTCATTTGCAACCCAGACCACCATGAAGACATTGTGCAGCTACGACTTGGGTTTGCACATTTTGCTGTCCTCTCTTTTTCAGAACCCTCACTACCTTTTCCCAACTCTCTACATAGATCTCCCATTCCTGCTTTCAGTTTCACAGTATGTTCCTGTTGCCTCCCCAAATACTGTTCCTGCTGCTAGCTCCAGTTCCTTATAAATTACAGTGTCAAACAGACACTATTACCATCTGGTGCACAGTCTGCTTGGCACTGTTTTGAGAGACAGACAACCTGGATAATAGTGCCCACACAATAAAAGTGCCACTTACAGTAATAGTGCCCTTTTAGTTCCCTCCTCACGGTAATTGTGCCCCTTACTACCTATTGTTGGTAAAATTAACTATTATCTTAGTTCTGGCCAGCACCGAGTGATGCTTGAAACTATGCAACTTACCTTGGATAGTAGAATAATGAGCTTTTGTAGAATAATGAGAATTTGCTACATTAAGAAAGAATTGTAAAAGGGGCACTGCGATTGGTAATCAAGCTATGCATCATGAGCCACCAGTGTTCCTTAGCCAATCAGCTCACACTCAAAGTGTTTCCATATAAAAGGCTGTAGCCTAAGTTTGGGTATGATTTTCTTTCTGCTTAGCTGTTTATTCTGTTACTCAACACGGCTGGAGTTGACTGATCACAGGGAGAAATTGATCCTAATAAATGGTCCTTCGAACCTGAAACAAAGAGTAGACTTTGGGTAGAATGGTAGCGACCAAAATACGCAGTGAGTATTGAGTCTAAAGTCGCTGTGGACAAAAGACTCCCAGCTCAACGTTAGCTGTGAAACTGGCTGGTTGGTATCGGGACACAGGCCGACCTTCTGGTTCCAAACCTGATTGATCCAGTGCTCCAAGTCATCTGAGAGGTAAGACAGGCTGTTTCTTTCTCTTTGCTTGAGGGGATTTGAGTTTTATTTGAGATTTCAATGTATTGAGTATACCGGCACTATTGTCGATCATATCTAAACTTGGTGACATAGTGGCCAAAGACAGGCACTGTTGTTTACTGTGTATTATCTAGGTAACACAGGGGGCGAAGAGGCACTTTGGGGCATTGCTTAATGTAAATAGATGCTACCTGTTGTCAAGAACAGATAACAACAGATAAAGATTTGTGGTACCAGATAGAGAGATATTGAGTTATTGATTCTGTACAGGAGTTGCTACAAGTAATCTAAAAAGATTACGGAAAGCTACTGTAACTTTCTGCTGTGCAGCTTGCAATCTCACAGAGGAAGTGAATGTATTCAGTGAGCTCAACTAGTCTACCTGTTTCTTCTCCTTTTGTTCCTCCAGCTGTTGAAAACCCCAGGGTTAATTTGTCTTTCCTTGCTCCTGTTATTGTAGGAATACTTTTATTATTCTTTATATACTTGTTTACTTACTACTTGGTCTGTTATAGAAGTCCGAGAGGAGTTATTCCTGTTTTCTACTTCGCTCTTCGGACACCTAGAATAGATCACAATGGGGAATAGATTGTGTAATGGATCTGCTCCATCTGGGGAATAGATCTTCTGTAAGGGATTTGTGTTGCTGCTGCGGTAAGAAAGGGCAGTAGCCTGAGCAACTCTACTTTCAGAAGCGTTGACTGTGAAAGATTAGAAATGCAAACCATAGACCCTGAATTTGGAAGGGGTATGGTTAATGTGATATGTACCATGCCAGCTGTAAAGGATGAATATAAGAGTTCCATGGGGATTCCCTCACTGGCTAGGCTGTCAGCACTAGTGGCCTTCAGCCCAGCAGCTCGAGCAGTAGTTGATGTAAGCCCGTTTTTCAAATCTCCATCTCCTACACAACAACTTAAACCTAAAAATCTCGCTAGAATACTTAAAATGAGCAGCTTGTCACCATCTAAAGAATTGGACTCCATGAGGCAAATGTTGTTACAGTTACATATATAATTTACAGCTCCCTTCAAAAGGCAGTAGGCGACATAAAGAAACCCAAAGTTTGGGCCTACACACCTCCGAAGTAGAAGAAAGAATGGAACAGCAATCCTTTGCCCATAATTCAGTAGTCGACTCAGTAAAATATCTATAAGATGAAATAGAGAATCTTAAAACTAAAATGGCAGATATGGAGGATCGATCGCGAAGGGACAACCTCTGAATGAGGGGTATTCCTGAAATAATAAAGCAGGAGGAACTCTGTCCTTACTTGTTGGAATATTTTTCTTCTCTACTGCCACAGCTAACTAAATGGGACTTAAAGGGGTATTCCAGGAAAAAACTTTTTTTTATATATATATATATATATATATATATATATATATATATATATATATCAACTGGTTCCAGAAAGTTAAACAGATTTGTAAATTACTTCTATTAAAAAATCTTAATCCTTTCAGTACTTATGAGCTTCTGAAGTTAAGGTTGTTCTTTTCTGTCTAAGTAATCTCTGATGACACGTGTCTCGGGAAACGCCCAGTTTAGAAGCAAATTCCCATAGCAAACCTCTTCTAAACTGGGCGGTTCCCGAGACACGTGTCATCAGAGATTACTTAGACAGAAAAGAACAACCTAAACTCCTGGATAACCCCTTTAACAGTGGATAGAGTACACAGGCTCCCTAAGCCAAAAGCAATCTCCCCTTCTTCCCCAAGGGACACAATATTAACCCCTTGGGGACGGAGCCCATTATGACCCTAAGGACGGGAGCATTTTTTGCAAATCTGACCACTGTCACTTTAAGCATTAATAACTCTGGAATGTCTATTTTCCTTACAAGCAGAGAGCTTCAAAGTTAGAAAAATGCAAAATTTTGAAAACTCCAAATAAATTATATATTGATTCACAGATACAATATGTCTACTTTATGTTATCATCATAAAGTTGACAGATTATTACTTTTGGAAGACATCAGAGGGCTTCAAAGTTCAGCAGCAATTTTCCAATTTTTCACAAAATTTTCTAAATCGGTATTTATCAGGGACCAGTTCAGGTTTCACGTGGATTTGAAGGGTCTTCATATTAGAAATACCCCATAAATTACCCCATTATAAAAACAGCAACTTCAAAGTATTCAAAATGACATTCAGAAAGTGTGTTAACCCTTTAGGTGTTTCACAGGAATAACAGCAAAGTGAAGGAGAAAATTCAAAATCTTCATTTTTTACACTCGCATGTTCTTGTAGACCCAGTTTTTGAATTTTTACAAGGGGTAAAAGGAGAAAAATCCTCTAAAAATGTGTAACCCAATTTCTCTCAAGTAAGGAAATACCTCATATGTGTATGCGAAGTGCTCGACGAGCGCAGTAGAGGGCTCAGAAGGGAAGGAGCAACAATGGGATTTTGGAGAGTGAGTTTTTCTGAAATGGTTTTTGGGGGGGCATGTCACATTTAGGAAGCCCCTATGGTGCCAGGACAGCAAAAAAAAAAAAAAAACACATGGCACACTATTATGGAAACTACACCCCTCAAGGAACGTAAAAAGGGGTACAGTGAGCCTTAACAACCCACAGGTGTTTGAGAACTTTTTGTTAAAGTTGGATGTGTAAATGGAAAAAAGATTTTTTTCACTAAAATGCTGGTTTTCCCCCAAATTTTACTTTTTTTTACAAGGGGTAATAGGAGAAAATGCCCCCCATAATTTGTAACTCCATTTCTTCTGAGTATGGAAATACCCCATGTATGGATGTCAAGTGCACTGCGAGCGCACTGCAATGCTCAGCAGAGAAGGAGCGCCATTGAGCTTTTAGAGAGAGAATTTGTTTGGAATGGAAGTCGGGGCCATGTGCATTTACAAAGCCCCCGTGGTGCCAGAACAGTGGACCCCCCCCCCATTTTGGAAACTACACACCTCACAGAATGTAATAAGGGGTACAGTGACCCTACTGGCGTTTGACATTTTTCATTTTCACGGACCACTGTTCCAAAAATCTGTCAGACACCTGTGGGGCGTAAATGCTCACTGTGCCCCTTATTAGATTACGTGAGCGGTGTAGTTTCTAAAATGGGGTCACATGTGGGGGTGGGGGGTTCCTTATTCTGGCACTATGGGGGCTTTGTAAACACACATGGCCTTCAATTCCAGACAAATTTTCTCTCCAAAAGCCCAATGGCACTCCTTCTCTTCTGAGCATTGTAGTTCGTAGAGCACTTTACATCCACATATGGGGTATACTCGTAAGAAATGGGGTTACAAATTTTGGGGGGCTTTTTTCCTATTTTCCCTTGTGAAAATGAAAAATTTAGGGTAACACCAGCATTTTTTTATTTTTATTTTCCAATTCAACTTTAATGAAAATTTGTCAAACACCTGTGGGGTGTTAAAGTTCACTATACCCCTTGTTACATTCCGTGAGGGGTGTAGTTTCCAAAATGGGGTCAAATGTGGGTATTTATTTTTTTGTGTTTATGTCAGAACCGCTGTAAAATCCGCCACCCCTGTGCAAATCAACAATTTAGGCCTCAAATGTACATAGTGCGCTCTCACTCCTGAGTGTTGTTATGCGCCCGCAAAGCATTTTATGCCCAAATATGGGGTATTTCCGTACTCAGGAGAAATTGCATTACAAATTTTGGGGGTCTTTTTTTCCTTTTACCTCTTGTGAAAATAAAAAGTAAAGGGCAACACCAGCATGTTAGTGTAATTATTTTTTTTTTTTTTACACAAACAGGCTGGTGTAGACCCCAACTTTTCCTTTTCATAAGGGGCAAAAGGAGAAAAAGCCCCCCAAAATTTGTAGTGCAATTTCTCCCAAGTACGGAAATACCCTATATGTGGCACTAAACTGTTCCCTTGAAATACGACAGGGCTCCGAAGTGAGAGAGCTCCATGACAATTTGAGGACTAAATTAGGGATTGCATAGGGGTGGACATAGGGGTATTCTACGCCAGTGATTCCCAAACAGGGTGCCTCCAGCTGTTGCTAAACTCCCAGCATGCCTGGACAGTCAGTGGCTGTCCGGAAATGTTGGGAGTTGTTGTTTTTCAACAGCTGGAGGCTCCGTTTTGGAAACACTGCTGTACAATACGTTTTTCATTTTTATTGGGGGGGACAGTGTAAGGGGTGTATATGTAGTGTTTTACCCTTTATTATGTGTTAGTGTAGTGTTTTTAGGGTACATTCACACTGGCGGAGGTTTACAGTGAGCTTACCGCTACGAGTTTGCGCTGCGGCAAAAAAAATTGCCGCAGCTCATACTTGAAGCAGGAAACTTACTGTAAACCTGCCCGTGCGAATGTACCCTGTACATTCACATGGGGGGGGGGACAAACCTCCAGCTGTTTCAAAACTACAACTCCCAGCATGCACTGACAGACCGTGCATGCTGGGAGTTGTACTTTTGCAACAGCTGGAGGCACACTGGTTGGAAAATCTTCAGTTAGGTTCTGTTACCTAACTCAGTATTTTCCAACCAGTGTCCCTCCAGCTATTGCAAAACTACAACTCCCAGCATGTACTGATCGCCGAAGTGCATGCTGGGAGATGTAGTTATGCAACAGCTGGAGGTACGCAACTACAACTCCCAGCATACCGAGACAGCTGTTTGCTGTTTGGGCATGCTGGGATTTGCAGTATTGCAACATTTGGAGAGCTAGAGTTTAGAGACCATCTCCAAACTGTGGACATCCAGATGTTGCAAAACTACAAATCCCAGCATGCCCAGACAGCACACTGCTGTCTCGGCATGCTGGGAGTTTTAGTTGCGTACCTCCAGCTGTTGCATAACTACATCTCCCAGCATGCACTTGTAGTTTTGGAAGATCTAGAGGACCACAGTTCACTGCACAGTGATATCCAAACTGTAGCCCGCCAGCTGTTGCAAAACTACAAATCTCAGCATGACAGCTTGTCTGGACATTCTGGGAGTTGAAGTTTTGCAACATCTGGAGGGCAACAGTGTAAAGACCACTGTATAGTGGTCTCAAACTGTAGCCCTCTAGATGTTTCTAGGCAACTTACCAGCTTCCGTCGGATCCAGGGAGCCAGCCACACGACATGCTGCCCTCCGATCTCCGACACCGATCGTCTCTCGCAGGGTAAGTGGACGTCGGCGCCAGTCCCCTTTGGTTTACCCCGTTCTGCCCCGCCTATTGTGGGTTGGCAGAATGGGGAAAACGAAAGTTAAACCCCCCGCCCCCGATCTGCTATTGGACGCCACCTCACTCCTATCCCTTCAGGGGGATCATCAGTGTCTTGGACAACCGCGATCGGGTCACCATAGACCCGTATGACCCTGAATAGTCGCAAATCGCAAGTGTGAATTCACTTGTGATTTGCGCCGATCGCCCATATGGGGGGTCTGATGACCCCCCTGGGCATTTGCGCGGGGTGTCTGCTGATTGATATCAGCAGTCACCCTGCTCTGGTCCCCGCCCGGCACGCGGCGGGGACTGAAATTCCCACGGGCGTATGCATACGCCCTTCGTCCTTAAGTACAAGGGCGTATGCATACGCCCTTCGTTCCCAACAGGTTAAGGGTCAATTTTTTTGCTCACAGTGAGAAACCCCCCTTAACTGTCAGAAAAAAAATTCTGAATTTGGCCTTATTTGCCAATTTATCGGAGAGAATTTTCACAAGGAACCCGATTATAACAAAGCCATGGCATTGCGTACAAATGGGGTTTCCTGGTGAAAGTAATTATTATCTATGGAAGCAGAAACTATGTGGTTTCATCACCCCAGGCACTATTGGATCGCTGTAAAGAATGGGGGTTACAAAAACATCAGCCGGAGGGCTTGAATACAGACCCATTAAAAGTACTAAAGGAATGGGTGACCATTTTACATAAAGGAAAAAAAGTTGTAAATAGCTAAGACTGACATGCTGACCTGTTAAAGCACATAACTGCTAATCCCATTCTATCCCTTATACATTTATGTATGCTGGTTTAGCCACCGTAAGATTATGTTGGTAAATAACCAACTTCCACCTTACAGGGCGCAAATAAGATGCCCTCAACAGTTATGTTTATATATTTTGGTTGTATGGGTGTTAAAGCTGATTTGCATAAATTAAGTAATTGATGCTTTCATTCCCAAAGAAAGAACATTAGCTATATTTTTTGGTGTTATTAGTTGTTGTTTGTATTTGTCGGCTCCAGAGAATAAAATTGTTGCATATATGCTACTTAAATGGGTGGTATGAAAGGAGGAGATGGAGTTTGCCTCTTTTCAGAGGGTGATATTATTAATTGTATCCATGCTTACTAAAATAATTCAATATATACAGTTAAAACAATGGTAATTAAATCACTTTCACTTAATGGAAAGGGGTTTAACTCCCCATACAAGCGTTCCTAATTGTTTAAAAAAAAAATTAGATGCATATATCAGATATATATTGTATACAAGAAACACACCTAAATGAGAAGGACTTATATCGACTGCAACATAAATAATTTCCTTTGATAATTTCATCCCCTGTGATATGTAAAAAAGGAGGGGTAACTATCTTTTTTAGGGACTCAGTGGTAGTTATTTGACTATGCTAAAGGGACTGTAAAGTTAGTGTACAGTAGTTCATAATATAGTGTCTGTACCTGTGTGTGACGGTTTTCTCACAATTCTTCTGTGATTTTCACCCCAATATTTATTTTTAACAGCATACAAAATTACTGTTGTCTAAGATTTTCCCAGGTTGCAATGCGGTCAAGACCTGACCTCTCTAGTCAGCTGATGACAGGGAGCCTATCATGCTTCAACGGGTGGAGGGATCGCTTGGTGGGAGAGAGAACAATCTGCAACTAATGCAACAGCTGTAGGCACCCTGATTGAAAACCACAGGTCTTTTGAATGGATGCAGCTCATTTATGTTTCAATGGGTGGGGTAGCTGATATGTGGGAGGGAGGAAAATGGAATTATGGGATTTGTAGGCAAAGATGAAAACCCAAAAAGAAATACCAGTTCACAAAAAGCTAGCCACAGTGTTATGGTAATCTCACAACATTTAGCCCCAAGACAAACGCAGATCCTTCCTAAGCATGTCCATTACTGTCTGGCAGGTATGTACTAAAATATCCTTATGGTGGATAACCCTTTTAATATCCATCAGCACATTTTAGATGACCAAGGACAATACATGATTTTGGTATGCACTCTAAATAATATACAATATACTCTTGTTTCCCCATACAGTACTAATATCAAACAATATAGATTCCTGAAAAAACTTAAAAAAAATCATATGGGAGGTAAAACAAGGAATTTTGGTTATGGCAGGGGACTACAATATGTTGGTATGTCCCTCTATGGACTCTACCACAAAAAGAAAAAAAAGCCTGAACCTACCCCATATGCCAAGACAATTGGCCAATATCAATTATTGGACCCTTGGAGAACCCAACACCCTGGGGAATGGGACTTCACATTTTATTCGGCTAGTCACCATATGTACTCTAGGATTGACTTTTCTTTTGTTGAAAAGGTTAATTTATATAGAGTAGAAGCTACCTCAATAGGAACAATATCATGGTCAGACCATAGTCCTGTTTTTATCTGATTAATAGAATGTAATTCCTTTTTTTATCAGACAGTATGGTGCCTTAATTCTCATATACTTCATCATCCGGATTACTACTCATCAACAATAGAAGCAATAAAATCTTACTTTCTTGATAATGATAATGGAGCAGTATTGGACCTGATGATGTGGTGTGCTCATAAAGCCACCATAAGAGGCCATTTTATAAAGCAAGCATCCCTAAAAAAACAATTAAAAAAATGACTCTTTTAGATATACAAAAGCCACTAGCGGAGCTGCACTGCCTCAATAAAAGACTATTCGATTCCCAAAGAGCTAGTGAAATTTCAGAACTAATGGCTAGACTTCACTCCCTACAGACCCATAATGTTTTTTTTTTATAACAATAATTTTTTATTGAGTATAAAAACATCCAAAATATAGACATAGTACATTTAGTCATGTTAAAAGGGAAAAATGGTGAGTTGAGGGGTTGCAATACATAAATTTGAATTACCAGTTCAATTCTTAAGGTTATCTCATTATTGGCAGGGAAATAGATCTGGAGCCCTATTGGCACACCAACTAAAAGCTCAGCAGGTAAAAACTCAAATCCCTTATATTTATAACAAAAAGAGAGAGAAAATTATGGATCCTAAGGGTATATCTAATGTGTTAGCAGAGTATTACAGCACACTGTACAACTTAAAAGACGATGCAGGCACAGAACAACCAACCTTGCCTGTTATATCATCCTTTCTGAATAACCAACAACTGCCTCAAATTACACCTCAACAGCTTTGTAATCTTTCGGTTCCTATTACAGAAATCGAGATCTTGCAAGCTATTAAATTATTAAAACCACATAAATGTCCGGGATCGGATGGTCTCTCTAACGACTATTATAGGACCCATGGTTTTCTCCTTGTTCCACAACACTGCTATGCTATGTTTTACTAAACACGGATTTGAAACTTTACTCTATGGTATTAGCACATAGACTAAATCACATTCTACCCTCTCTGATATCTAACGACCAAGTGGGGTTTGTCGCTGGGCGGCAGACCAGCGATGGAACTTGCCGTTTCATTAATGGAAAAACAAAGAACGCCTTTTCTGCTACTAACATTTGATGCAGAGAAGGCGTTCGATAGAGTACATTGGGGTTACCTTACTCAAGTTTTGGATACATTTGGGATTAGAGGGAGGTTGAGGTCAGCAGTAATGGCCCTATATAGCCATCCCTCAGCATGCGTTTATGTTTCAGGGGTAAAGTCCAAGGAATTCTGTATTACTAACGGAATGAGTCAGGGGTGTCCCCTGTCTCCATTAATATTCGCTCTCATAATGGAACCTCTTGCTGAAAGTATTCGGACCACTTAGGACATATCTGGGGTAACAATAGGGGAAAAAGACCATCAAGACTATTTGCAGACTATACGATTAAGCACCTGTGAGTGCGAAACGGGTCAGACGTTCCTTCACCTGTATTTGTGACTCCATGTCAAGAAATAAACAAGCTTTTAAGTGCACACCCAGCACTGGACATTCTTTCCTTTGGATTATTGCCGTGAAGCCAGGGCGGGACCGGCGGGTCCGATTGCGCAGGTGAATTGCATTGGTCGTTGGTTAGAAGCGTGTAGCTTCCTTTGTTTGCAGTATTCGCAGACAACCTTATATTATATCTTACGAAACCTGAAAAGTCACTGGCAGAAATTACTGACCTCTTGGAGAAATTAGTTATTACAAGGTTAATGCATCAAAATCATTTATTTTAGGTATAGCAATTCCCTCACCTCTAAAAAAAACTTTACAAACATCTTACCCATATCAGTGGGCCATCGGTCAAATATCTTATTTAGGTATAGATCTTACCTGTCCTCTTTCTAATATTATTCAAGTGAACTACTCGAAGTTAGTATCTTCAATATCCTAAGATATTGCCATAAATAAAAAAAAAACTGCCATTGTCAGGACGGATATCAGCTGTCAAAATGATGTCCCAAAATCTTGTATTGTTTTGGTAATTTACCAGTACCAGCTCCGAAAAGCAGAATACGTTTATTGCAGCGGCTAATTATGCAGCTTGCATGGCGGAATAAAAAACCTATAGTATCAGCAGAGATATATCTTCCGGTAGCCAGGGGTGGAATCGGTGTCCGGACCTACAGAAATACTATTATGCAGCCCTTTTAGAATAAACTCAATATTGGTGGCGGAATGACTTAAGTAAACAATGGGTAGAGATTGAATTGCATTTAGTTCCCAAGGGGTCATTGAAGGAATCCTTATGGAAAACTGGAATTAGCCCAGGAAATCAGAAATCTACATACCCCACCGTGGCAGCAACATTACGAATTTGGTCACTTCCATTCGTCCAAGAGTAGTGATGAGCAGCATAGGCAATATTAAAATTTGCGATATTTCGTGAATATATGGTCGAATATTCGTCATATATTCGGAAAATTTGCATATTCGCAATATTTGCTGCCTTTTTTTATATGCGCCATAAAATTTGCATGCACCTTCGCCATAAAATTCGCATGAGCATGTGCAATATTACGTGATCTTTGGCAGTTTACAGCAATAAAGCAGCACCAAAAATGGTTGGCAGCAACTTTTTTACTCATCAGTGTAAGTATTTTCGCATTACACCAATATATTACATTACATTTCACATGCATGTTAGGACAATCTCTTTATAGTGTTAAAATATATTCGCGCATGCGAAAATCGCAATGCGAAAATGATGTCGCAATAGATACAACTTCACTATCAGTTGTAGTAGATAATACTTCATGAGCACCAATCAGTAATAAGTCTTTCAAGGGGAAATATTAGATTTACAGTGGCATAATTAATTCTGGGAACATAGTGGCATCAAATTCCGGGGGCACAGCGGCATAGTTAATTCTGGGGGAACAGCGGCAATATTAATTCTGGGGGGCACAGCGGAAATATTAATTCTGGGGGCACAGCCGCATCATTAATTCTGGGCACACAGCGGCATCATTAATTCTGGGGACACAGCGGCATAATTCATTCTGGGGGCATAGTGGCATAATTAATTTGGAGGCACAGCGGCATAATTAATTCTGGGGGCACAGCAGCATATTTAATTATGGGTGCACAGTGGCATCATTAATTCAGGGGGCACAGCGGCATCATTAATTCTGGGGGCACAGCGGCACCATTAATTCTGGGGGCACAGTGGCAATATTAATTCTGGGGGCACAGCGGCAATATTATCTCTGGAGGCACAGTGGCATAGTTCATTCTGGGGGCACAGCGACATCGTTGATTCTGGGGACACAGCGACATCATTAATTCTGGGGGCAAAGGGGCATAATTAATTCTGTAGGCACAGCGGCATAATTAATTCTGGGAAGCACAGAGGCATAATTAATTCTTGGGGCACAGCAGCATCATTAAATCAGGGGGCACAGCAGCATCAATAATTCTGGGTGCACAGTGGCATCAATTATTCTTTGGGGCACAGAGGTACAATTAGTCAGTACAGGGCACAGTGTTTCTCGGAAATTTATTTGGGGGCATAGCGTGTGGCAGTAATATTGCAGGGAAATAGTGTTTGGCAATAATATTGCAGGGGAATAGTGTGTGGCAGTAATTTACCAGGGGCCCAGTGTGCGGCAGTATTATATTCAGGGGTATAGTGTGTGGTAGGATTATATTCAGGGGTACAGTGTGTGGCAGTATTGTATTCAGGGGTACAGTGTGTGGCAGTATTATATTCAGGGGTACAGTGTGTGGCAGTATTCAGGTCCACACTTCAGTCGCCCGTTTGCTCTTTCCTTCATGGCAATGAGGCTTACTAGGTGTGAACCAGGCCTTTGCGCTCACCTTGGACCTTTACCGGATGGCAGATCTGAATATGCCGACCCTTACTAAAAATAGTTGAGCACCCATGATCTATAGACTGTCTGTGTGTGCGCATGTGTGTGTGTGGGGTATAAAGCGTGAGGCAGGAAAATGGATGTGCAATGTGAATGTGAGATATATTTCTATGCTGTCCATACGTACATGCCACAGACATAGTGCTGTGACGTCACAACAAATACTTAATATACTTGCATCTTTATTCTGCAGCGACGGAGCCCATTATGACCCTAAGGACGGGAGTATTTTTTGCAAATCTGACCACTGTCACTTTAAGCATTAATAACTCTGGGATGCTTTTACTTATACATTTGATTCCGAGATAGTTTATTCGTGACATGTTCTACTTTATGGTAGTGGTAAATTTTTATCTATATCATTTCTTGGTGAAAAATGCAAAAATTTTATGAAAAATTAGAAAATTTAGCATTTTTCTAACTTTGAAGCTCTCTACTTGTAAGGAAAATATACATTCCAAATAAATTATATATTGATTCACATATACAATATGTCTACTTTATATTTGCATCATAAAGTTAACATGTTTTTACTTTTGGAAGACATCAGAGGGCTTCAAATTTCAGCAACAATGTTCCAATTTTTCACAAAATTTTCAAAATCGGAATTTTTCAGGGACCAGTTCAGGTTTGAAGTGGATTTAAAGGGTCTTCATATTAGAAATACCCCATAAATGACCCCATTATAAAAACTGCACTCCTCAAAGTATTCAAAATGACATTCAGTAAGTGTGTTAACCCTTTAAGTGTTTCACAGGAATAGCAGCAAAGTGAAGGAGAAAATTCAAAATCTTCATTTTTTACACTCGCATGTTCTTGTAGACCCAGTTTTTGCATTTTTACAAGGAGGGAAATGAGAAAAATCCTCAAAAAATTTGTAACAATGGGATTTTGGAGAGTGAGTTTTTCTGAAATGGTTTTTGGGGGGCATGTCACATTTTGGAAGCCCCTTGTTATGATTCGGCTAGCTGGATGTGGATCCACTGTGTCAGCGAGGGATTGGCGTGGACCGTGTCGGTTTTCACCAGAGCCCGCCGCAAAGCGGGATGGTCTTGCTGCGGCGGTAGCAACCAGGTCATATCCACCGGCAACGGCTCAACCTCGCTGACTGCTGAGAAGGCGTAGGACAGAAGGACTAGACAGAGGCAAGGTCAGACGTAGCAGAAGGTCGGGGCAGGCGGCAAGGTTCGTAGTCAATGAGGATAGCAGAAGATCTGGAACACAGGCTTTGGACAACACTAACGCTTTCTCTGGCACAAGGCAACAAGATCCGGCAAGGAAGTGCAGGGGAAGTGAGGTAATATACACAGGGAGCAGGTGGAAGCTAATTAGACTGATTGGGCCAGGCACCAATCACTGGTGCACTGGCCCTTTAAATCTTAGAGAGCTGGCGCGCACGCGCCCTAGAGAGCGGAGCCGCGCGAGCCAGAACATGACAGCCGGGGACCGGGACGGGTAAGTGGCTTGGGATGCGACTCGCGAGCGGGCGCGTCCCGCTATGCAAATCGCATCCCCGTCGCGAATGTCAGTGCAGCGCTCCCGGTCAGCGGGTCTGACCGGGGCGCTGCAGAGAGGAGAACGCCGCAAGCTCTCCGGGGAGGAGCAGGGACCCGGAGCGCTCGGCGTAACACCCCTATGGTGCAAGGACAGCAAAAAATAACCCACATGGCACACTATTATGGAAACTACACCCCTCAAGGAATGTAACAAGGGGTACATTGAGTCTTAACACCCCACAGGTGTTTGACGACTTTTTATTAAAGTTGGATGTTTAAATGAAAAAAAAAATGTTTTCAATAAAATGCTGGTTTCCCCCCAAATTTTACTTTTTTACAAGGGGTAATAGGAGAAAATGCCCCCCAAAATTTGTAACCCCATTTCTTCTGAGTATGGAAATACCCCATGTGTGGATGTCAAGTGCTTTGTTGGCACACTACAATGCTCAGAAGAGAAGGAGCGCCATTGAGCTTTTAGAGAGAGAATTTGTTTGGAATGGAAGTCGGGGGCCATGTGCATTTACAAAGCCCCCGTGGTGCCAGAACAGTGGACCCCCCCCCCCACATGTGACCCCATTTTGGAAACTACACACCTCACGGAATGTAATAAGGGGTACAGTGAGCATTTACACCCTACTGGCGTTTGACAGATCTTTGGAACAGTGCGCTGTGCAAATGGAAAATTTAATTTTTAATTTTCACGGACCACTGTTCCAAAAATCTCAGACACCTGTGGGACGTAAATGCTCACTGCACCCCTTATGACATTCAGTCAGGGGTGTAGTTTCTATTTGGGGTCACATGTGGGGAGGTTCCTTGTTTTTGCACTATGGTGGCTTTGTAAACACACGTGGCCTTCAATTCCGGACAAAATTTTCTCACCAAAAGCCCAATGGCACTCCTTCTCTTCTGAGAATTGTAGTTCGCCCGTAGAGCACTTTACATCCACATATGGGGTATTTATATACTCAGAAGAAATGGGGTTACAAATTTTTCCTATTTTCCCTTGTGAAAATGAAAAATTTTGGGTAACACCAGCATTTTAGTGATTTTTTTTTTCATTCAGTTTTAATGAAAATTCGTCAAACACCTGTGGGGTGTTAAAGTTCACTATACCCCTTGTTACGTTCCGTGAAGTGTGTAGTTTCCAAAATGGGGTCACATGTGGGTATTTATTTTTTTGCGTTCATGTCAGAACCGCTGTAAAATCAGCCACCCCTGTGCAAATCACCAATTTAGGCCTCAAATGTACATAGTGCGCTCTCACTCCTGAGCCTACATATGGGGTATTTCCATACTCAGGA
Source organism: Hyla sarda (assembly GCF_029499605.1). Taxonomy (NCBI): domain Eukaryota; kingdom Metazoa; phylum Chordata; class Amphibia; order Anura; family Hylidae; genus Hyla; species Hyla sarda. Next base: position 310,354,921 of record NC_079191.1, on the reverse strand, counting down.
GAAATTGCGTTGTGAAAATAAAAAGTAAAGGGCAACACCAGCATGTTAGTGTAAAAAAAAAAATTTTTACACTAACTGGCTGGTGTAGACCCCAACTTTTCCTTTTCAGAAGGGGTAAAAGGAGAAAAAGTCCCGCAAAATTTGTAGTGCAATTTCTCCCGAGTTACGGAAATACCCCATATGTGGCCCTAAACTGTTTCCTTGAAATACGACAGGGCTCCGAAGTGAGAGAGCGCAATGCTCATTTGAGGACTAAATTAGGGATTGCATAGGGGTGGACATAGGGGTATTCTACGCCAGTGATTCCCAAACAGGGTGCCTCCAGCTATTGCTAAACTCCCAGCATGCCTGGACAGTCAGTGGCTGTCCGGAAATGCTGGGAGTTGTTGCTTTGCAACAGCTGGAGGCTCCGTTTTGGAAACACTGCTGTACAATACGTGTTTCATTTTTATTGGGGGGGACAGTGTAAGGGGACATATGTAGTGTTTTACCCTTTATTATGTGTTAGTGTAGTGTAGTGTTTTTAGGGTACATTCGCACTGGCGGAGATATACAGTAAGCTTACCGCTACGATTTAGCGCTGCAGTGAAAATTTTGCCGCTGCTCATACTTGAAGCAGGAAACTTACTGTAAACCTGCCCGTGTGAATGTACCCTGTACATTCACATGGGGGGGGGGGCAAACCTCCAGCGGTTTCAAAACTACAACTCCCAGCATGTACTGACAGACCGTGCCTGCTGGGAGTTCTACTTTTGCAACAGCTGGAGGCACACTGGTTGGAAAACCTTCAGTTAGGTTCTGTTACCTAACCCAGTATTTTCCAACCAGTGTGCCTCCAGCTATTGCAAAACTACAACTCCCAGCATGTACTGATCGCCGAAGTACATGCTGGGAGATGTAGTTATGCAACAGCTGGAGGTACACAACTACAACTCCCAGCATTCCGAGACAGCTGTTTCGGCATGCTGGGATTTGCAGTTTTGCAACATCTGGAGGGCTACAGTTTAGAGACCACTGCACAGGGATCTCCAAACTGTGGACCTCCAGATGTTGCAAAACTACAAATCCCAGCATGCCGAGACAGCAAACTGCTTTTGCAAGATCTAGAGGGCCACAGTTCACTGCACATTGATATCCAAACTGTAACCCTCCAGCTGTTGCAAAACTACAAATCCCAGCATGACAGCTTGTCTGGGCATGCTGGGAGTTGTAGTTTTGCAACATCTGGAGGGCAACAGTGTAGAGACCACTGTATAGTGGTCTCAAACTGTAGCCCTCTAGATGTTGCTAGGCAATTTACTGACTTCCATCAGTTCCAGGGAGCGAGCCGCACGACATGCCGCCTGCCGATCTCCGGCACCGATCGTCGCCCACAGCCTTGCCCGAAGGGTAAGTGGACTTCGGCGCCCGGTCCCTGTCGGTTTCCCCGTTCTGCCCCGTCTATTGTGGGTGGGCAGAACGGGAAAAACAAAAGCTAACCCCCCGCCCGATCTGCTATTGGACGACGCTTCTAGATGCCCAATACCAGGGATAGGAGGGGTGGCATCCCCCGTCGGTGTCTAGGACAACCGCGATCCCCCTATTTTCTGGGTCACCATAGACCTGTATCACCCGGAATAGCCGCAAATCGCAAGTGTGAATTCACTTGGGATTTGCGCCGATCGCCGACATGGGGGGGGTCTGATGACCGCCCTGGGCATTTGCGCGGGGTGCCTGCTGATCGATATCAGCAGTCACCCTGGTCCGGTCCCCGCCCGGCGCGCGGCAGGGACCGAAATTCCCAGGGGCGTATTCATACGCCCTTCGTCCTTAAGTACCAGGACGCAAGGGCGTATGCATACGCCCTTCGTCCCCAACAGGTTAAAAAGGGGGTATGACCAGACCCAGTCCCAAACAGACAAACAGAAGATTGTCCTCCGGGTCAAGCAGGAGTTGGAGGACAAGCATAGGAGGAGGCATACCCCCTTGTCAATTGTCAAGAAGTGGTCAGATCTAAAGTGGAGGAACCTGGATCTGATCTCTAAGATCAGGGACCGGAAGTGCCCAGGTACAATGCTTACATTACAGAGTGTTGGCGAGAGAAACAAATGTAATGTATATATACAGTTATGAAAATAAATATTTCATCCCTTTACAAATAATTACTTAGTACACATTTTGTGATGTAAGGTGAAAAAAATGGCTTTTTTAACAAATACATTTTGTGCCTGAATTTTCCTACTGTCCTGAAATGCAATATTTGAAAAGCAAACAATCTCACAATGGCTATGATAAGTAAAAGTGTTTTAAAGTTACTACCGTATAAAGTGACCCATGTCCAACTTGCTAAAAAGGTGGAAAAATGGCCCGTTCATTAAGGGGTGAATTTTCATTGGTTATGAGTCCTAAGTTGTTTGTCTACATTCTCAACATTGTGGGATTACAGGAGCTCCACTTCCCTCAGTTAGGAGGAGGAGAGAAGCAGAGGAGGTGGAGTTGGAGGATGATGACGATGATGATGGAGATCATGTCGGTCACCACCTGAAGTGGGGGAGAACATTGAGGTGGTGACGGAAGAGGAACCGCATTCCCCTCCTCCCACCCCCCACCCCCCAGGTCCTAAAGCGGAGGAAGAGGAGGTTCCCTACTGCCCCCGCCAGGAGGGTAAATATGTGAACACAGCCCAGCATTATAACTTTTTATATACCTAAAAAGTACAGAAAAAATTGCCAGCAATGAAGGAAAAACCACACAATACAGTAATATAATACAAGAACACTAGACTCTAATTCATTCATCTATAAAAACCATTATGGCCATAAATGTTGGCACCCCTGAAGTATTTCTCACAGAAAAGGATTGCAGTAACACATGTTTTGCTATACACATGTTTATTCCCTTTGTCTGTATTGGAATGAAACCAAAAAAGGGAGGAAAAAAAGCAAAATGGACATAAAGTCACACCAAACTCCAAAAATGGGTTGGAAAAAATTATTGGCACCCTTTCAAAATAAGATTGTTACATGTGATGCTCCTTTAAACTCACCTGGGGCAAGTTACAGGTGTGGGTAATATAAAAATCACACCTGAAAGCAGATAAAAAGGAGAGAAGTTTACTTAGTGTTTGCATTGTGTGTCTGTGTGTGCCACACTAAGCATGGACAACAGAAAGAGAAGAGAACTGTCTGAGGACTTGAGAACCAAAATTATGGAAAAATCTCAAGGTTACAAGTCCATCTCCAGAGATCTAGATTTGTCCACAGTCCGCAACATTATTGCAACAAGTTTGCAACCCATGGCACTGTAGCTAATCTCCCTGGGCATGGACGGAAGAGAAAAATTGAGGTGCCGCACAGCGCAGGAGGACATCACATGTCAGTGCGGCCCCGCCAAATGTGCGGCCCCACCAAGCGCTGCATGAAGGAGCAGGCAACGGGACCCCGGTAAAGTAAAAAAAAGTTTTAAAGTTAAAAATAAGTGTATGGGATGGAGGGAGGGCATTAGGATGGGGGGGGTTGAGCACAAAGCTTGGAGGAGGTCAGGAGGAGGAGGGGGGTTTGGGCACAAGGCATTAAGATGGAGGGGGAGAGGGATAATGGCGGAGGGGGGATGGGGAGAAATAAAGCACAATGCATTAAGATACAACACTGCACAGGCAGGACAATGGGACTACTGCAGTTTCTCAGCTGCTGCAAAACCGCAACCAATAACCATTATGCCCTATATGCATTACATTACTTATCCTGCAGTGGTCCTGAGTTATATCCTGTATTATACTCCAGAGCTATACTCACTATTCTGCTGGTGAGGTCACTGTCTGGCCCTGCGTATGGTGATAATATTTTCTCTTTATACATCGGTGTTATTTGGTAACTGTATAATTTATTTAGAGGTACATGTGTTTATCATGGGAAGTTGCCTTACCTACTGTATATTAATGCATATATATATATATATATATATATATATATACTTTTTTCTGTTATACACCCCACTATATCCAACAATGACTACCATTTGGCTCCTCCCCCTTTCTGGTCCCACCCTCATGTAGCCACACCCCTGTCTAAAGTGGGCTGCTCAGTCTAAAATGCCCGGGCCTATTTTTGTTCCCAGTCTGGCCCTGCTGACTCTACATATATTGTGTGTAAATTATATGTTATTTTGCCGTTTATTAAAGTGCATGCAGTAAGGCAGTCCCACTCTTCTATTCAATAATGCAGGAAGGAAGTGTATGCCTCAGGGAAGTATGTAAAATAAATCACGTGTAGATAAGAAAGAAGAAAACCGGCGACTCACTAATCTCACCGGCCATGGCCGGAGGAAGCACTAGACAGTGCGAAACGGAGCTTGTCGCCTTTCTGTACCCCCCCCCCCCCCCCGTGTATGTCCCTTCCCTATGCATATATGTGAGTATTTTATCCAATAAAAGAAGTTGGAAGACGCAAGATTGGTGAGTCGCAGGTTTTCTTCTTTCTTATCTACAGATAATTCATGCATTACTGTTGGAACTAGAGCACCGCCATACATCAAAACTGCAGTATACACTCACAACCCATACTCATCTCCTATTACATAGTTACATAGTTAGTACGGTTGAAAAAAGACATACGTCCATCAAGTTCAACCAGGGAATTGAAGGGTAGGGGTGTGGCGCGATATTGGGGAAGAGAAGGGATTTTATATTTCTTCATAAGCATTAATGTTATTTTGTTCCAGCAATGTATCTAACCCTGTTTTAAAGCTGTTTAATTTTCCTGCTGTGACCAGTTCCTGAGGTAGACTGTTCCATAAGTTCACAGTTCTTATGGTAAAGAAGGCGTGTCGCCCCTTGAGACTAAACCTTTTCTTCTCCAGACGGAGGGAGTGCCCCCTCGTTCTTTGGGGGTGTTTAACCTGGAACCGTTTTTCTCCATATTTTTTGTATGGGCCAATAATATACTTATATACATTTATCATATCCCCCCTTAAACGTCTCTTCTCAAGACTAAACAATTGTAACTCCTTTAATCGCTCCTCATTACTAAGATGTTCCATGCCCCATATTAGTTTAGTCGCGCGTCTCTGCACCCTTTCCAGCTCCACAGTGTCCCTTTTATGGACTGGTGCCCAAAACTGAACAGCATATTCCAGGTGAGGCCGTACCAATGCTTTATAAAGGGGGAGTATTCTGTCCCTGTCCCTCGAGTCCATGCCTCTTTTTATACATGACAATATCCTGCCGCCCTTGGAAGCAGCAGCCTGACATTGCATGCTATTCTGTAGTCTGTGATCTACAAGTACACCCAGATCCTTCTCTACCAGTGACTCTGCCAGTTTAATCCCCCCTAAGACATACGACGCATGCATATTATTAGTACCCAGATGCATAACTTTAAATTTATCCACATTAAACCTCATTTGCCAAGTGGATGCCCAGACACTTAGTCTATCCAAGTCATCTTGTAACTTATGCACATCCTCTATAGACTGTACCGTGCTACAAAGCTTGGTGTCATCTGCAAAGATAGAAACAGAGCTGTTAATGCCATCCTCTATATCATTGATAAATAAATTAAACAACAGCGGGCCCAGTACAGAACCTTGGGGCACACCACTAATAACCGGGGACCAATCAGAGTACGAATCATTGACCACCACTCTCTGGGTACGATCCATGAGCCAGTGTTCAATCCAGTTACAAACTAAAGTTTCCAAGCCCAAAGACCTTAACTTACCTGTCAGATGACTATGAGGGACAGTATCAAATGCTTTAGCAAAATCCAGAAACACTATATCCACAGCCATTCCTCTGTCAAGGCTTCTACTCACTTCTTCATAAAAGCAAATTAGATTGGTTTGACAACTTCTATCCTTAGTAAACCCATGCTGGCTATCACTTATAATACAATTATCCCCTATGTATTCCTGTATGTAATCCCTTATAAGTCCTTCAAACTATTTACCCACAATGCACGTTTGACTTACCGGTCTATAATTACCTGGGGAAGACCTAGAGCCCTTTTTGACGATTGGCACCACATTCGCCTTGGCTAGTCGCTTGGCACAATACCAGACACCAGAGAATCTCTAAATATCATGAACAGGGGTACAGATATTACTGAACTTAGTTCAGTGCAATCCATCTGCCCCTGGAGATTTGCTTACATTTATATTACTTAACTTACCCTGTACCATTTCTACATTAAGCCAGTTCAGTACATTACATGATGTGTTACCAGCACTGACCTGTCCAATGTCAGCTCCTTCTTCCTTAGTATATACAGAACTAAAGAACCCATTCAGTAGCTCTGCTTTCTCTATATCGCCTGTGACAACCTCCCCATTATCAATATTAAGGGGTCCTACATGTTCTGTCCTTGTTTTTTTTGCATTTATATATCTAAAAAAATATTTAGGGTTAGTTTTGCTTTCTTTGGCCACCTGTCTCTCATTTTGAATATTTGCTGTTTTTATTACATTTTTACAGATTTTATTAAGCTCCTTGTACTGTTTAAATGTTATAGCTGACCCATCAGATTTGTATTTTTTTAAAGCTATTTTTTTGTTGTAACATCATTTGTCAGCCATGTAGGATTTAGTTTTAATCGTTTATATTTGTTCCCCTTTGGTATATATTTAGATGTATAGTTATTTAGAGTTGATTTAAAGATGTCCCATTTACCTTCTGTATCAGTATTTGAGAACACCTCCCCCCAGTCTATGTCCTGTAGTGCAGCTCTCAGCCCAGGGAAGTTTGCCTTTTTAAAGTTATATGTTTTTGCCTTCCCCGCCTGTCTTTGTTTTCTACATTTTAAGTCAAAAGTAACTATATTGTGGTCGCTATTCCCAAGGTTTTCCCGCACAGTTACATTACCAACCAGCTCTACGTTGTTGGAAATGATCAGATCCAACAAGGCATCACTTCTTGTTGGGTCCTCCACAAACTGGCCCATAAAATTATCCTGCAATAAATTTAGGAATTTTCTCCCCTTTGTAGTTTTAGCCAGCCCCGGACCCCAATCTATATCTGGATAGTTAAAATCTCCCATTATTACCATTGTACCTGCCCGGGCGGCCCTCTCTATTTGTTTATGCAGCCGACCTTCTATCTCTTCAGTGATATAAGGGGGTCTGTAGATTACACCAAATATTATTTTTTCAGTATTTCCCTCCTTTTGTAATTCTACCCGCAGTGATTCCACATCCTCAGAATCATCACACACTATGGCATCGTTCACACTGACTTTCATACCACTTCTTACATACAGACAGACTCCACCACCTTTTCTGTTCATTCTATCTTTGCGAAACAATGTAAACCCCTGCAGATTAACAGCCCAGTCATGCGAGGAGTCCAGCCATGTCTCAGTGACCCCAACTATATCAATATGTTCCTCCAGTATCTAGGCCTCAAGCTCCCCCATTTTATTTGCTAGGCTTCTGGCATTTGTGAACATACACTTTACATTTCCATCCTTTATGTTATTGGGGTTAATGGGATTCAAGGGTGTAAGTTTTATTTTCCTATGAAACCTATTCCTATTAACTATTCTAACCCCTCCCTCCACTCCACCCCCAGGTACATTATTAAGTCCTCCCTCTCTATCTACACTATCTTCCCCCTCTTTGCTGTAGGTTCCCTTTCACTCTGTAGTGCCGGGCTGTCTTGCATATTTAAAATTAAATAATAACTATAACCTTTAAGTTATCATTATTAGTAGTTATGTAAGACATTTCCCTTAAGTAATGTTTTAATCCAACATAGAACATGCTCTAATTTGCTCAGTTTATTTGCTGTTTGTTGTTAATCCATAGAGATCTATATCACATGATGCAGAATACTTCATGATAAGTTTTTACTTCTTCTTTCTGTCACAGACTTATAGGACTTAGGATACAGACTCCTACAACGTCAGGTAAGTAACAATGATTTAGTAACATTACTTTCTCATATAAGTATTACAGTAGTATAGAGATCTATTAAATTAAAGTAAAATGCATCAATGTAGTAAACTAAATTTAGAAAACAACACAGAAGGTTATGTCATGTTACCAGTATGTAGTCTGCCTGCTTCCTCTTTTTCTCTGCAATCACAACCGTTCCTCTGATCTGTCTCTATATGTGCCTTAACATACACATATCAGATATGTAAGGGGTTGAAGAGGTCTATGAATATATGTATATTGGGAGTTTAGCTCAGTAGAGATGGGAAAATGACATTAAACAGCAGTCACAGACAGTGACAGTACGGCGCACGGTTTCTCCTGCTTTGTATTTGCACAAAGTAATTCTACAGCTTTTTTCACTCAAGGATCAAACAAATCGCTGCTTGTGTGAGCTCTAACACATTACATTGCCCACATTATATATGTGACTTACAACCAAGACAAACAGAACATGTTACCTCAGGTCAGACTAAAGGCTAAACAGGGAAGCTGGACTGTCCAGAAAGGGAATGATAAATCCCACTATCAATGTGTCTGTCATTTAATAAAATCCCAGACTGAAAGTAGGACCTAACAAGCTATAAGAATATAAGAATAGTCAACTACTGAATTTTACACATCTCACCTAGTTTTCCTTTGCTGAGAAGTAGTATTGTACATGGTATCCGGTGATACTTGTTTAGACCAAATCATATTTATGGACATTTATCAACGGGTTTAGTCAGGTTTTCTTTACTATAATTGTGGCAAAATTGTCGCAACTGCGACTACACGATTTTTCGTGCGACATTTTGACTGGAAAGCGAGAAAAGCAAGTTTTCCTAAAATTTACTATGTAGTAATAATTTTAAAATGGACTACGGGTAGTCAGGTATTTATTAACTGCGACAGTCGCAACTGCGCAAAAAAAAGTCGCAACAGCGTTAAAAATTGACTAGATTTACTCCAGCTCAAACATGGAGCAGAAAAAGCTACTACCAAAGTAAAAAAGGAAAAATTGCTTACGTGAAAGAAAATTATCAACAGGCTGAGACCAGTTGATAAATACGTCGCACATAAGCAAAAAAAAAGTAAGGAAAAAATTACTAAAAAAAAGAATACATAAGCGAACATTGATAAATGTCCCTCATTGTGATTGTTTGCCTGGTGTGCACACTACCTACAGTCTAAAGGTTATATATGCTGGGACCTTACATATATTTCCTGTACATTCCATGTCTACCACGCACAGGAAATTCCTTAGGCATCTATTTATATGAAAAAAAATGTCATGCCACTACAGTATTCCATGCTGGCAGGACAATGGGGGAGATTCATCAAAACTTGTCCAGAGGAAAAGTTGCCCATAGCAACCAATCAGATTGCTTCTTTAATTTTTAACCCCTTAAGGACTCAGTTTTCAAATTTTCGTTTTTTCCTTCTTACCTTTTAAAAATCATAACCCTTTCAATTTTCCACCGAAAAATCCATATTATGGCTTCTTTTTTGCACATCCAATTCTACTGTGCAGTGACATTAGTCATTTTACCCAAAAATCCATGAAAAAACGGGGAAAAAAATCCTTGTGGGACAAAATTGAAGAACAAACACAATTTTGTAACTTTTGGGGGCTTCCGTTTCTACACAGTGCATTTTTCGGTACAGATTTCACCTTATCATTATTCTGTAAATCCATACGGTTAAAATGATACCCTACTTATATAGGTTTGGTTTTGTCGTACTTCTGGAAAATCTGGGAAAAAACATAACTACATGCAGGAAAATTTATACGCTTAAAAATGTCCTCTTCTGACCCCTATAACTTTTTTCCGCATATGGGGATGTATGAGGGCTCATTTTTTGCTCCATGATCTGAAGTTTTTATCGGTACCATTTTTGTTTTGATCGAACTTTTTGATCATTTTTTTATACAATTTTTAATGGTATAAAAATATGCTATTTTGGATTTTCATTGTTTTTTACGTGTACACCATTGACTTGGTGGTTTAATTAATGATATATTTTTATAGTTTGGACATTTACGCACTCGCTGATACCACATACAGGTATGTTTATATTTATTTTTATTTGCATCGCTTTTTTTTAAATGGGAAAAGGACTCTGACTTTTATTAGGTAAGGGGTTAAATCACATTTATTAACACTTTTTTTTTTTTTTGCCATGTTATAGCCCCCATAGGGGCTATAACATTGCACACACTGATTTCCTACACTGATCACTGCCATGCATTAACATGGCATTGATCAGTGTTATCAGGATATCAGGCACGGAGCAGTCATTTGGTGATCAGACACACAGAAGACAGGTAGGGATCTTTCTGGTGTCCTGCAAGCTGTTCGGGTCCTGAACAGCCTGACTGAGTTGCCGGGATGCTTTCTGTTTCACTCCAGGCGCTACGGTCAACTTTTCTTGCCACATTTGAAGGGTTAATACTGGGCATCACCGCGATCGATGATGTCGGGTATTAGCTGCGGGTCCTGGCCGTTGACCGGGACCGACCCGATCGATATAACGAGGTGTCCCCGCGTAACCCCGTATTATATCGCAGGAGCCGGTGCAGGATGTAAATATACGTCCTGCGTCATTAAGGAGTTAACAAGGCCTCTGAAAAATGAAAGAAGTTATCTGATTGGTTGCTATGGGCAACATGGCAACTTTTCCTCTGGACAGTTTTTTGATAAATCTCCCTCAATGTGTCCTGTGGTAAAATTGTTCAAAAATGTATTAAAAAACATAATGGATCATAGTTATATATTGACTTGATGTCCAAAGTCTTCAGATCCCAGTCCATTGAAGCATCAATAGAATGTGCAAGAAGTCTTATTCATGAAGGGCCCCACTAAACAATGTACAATACTGAAAGGGTTATTTGATATTTCCATGAAAAGTAAATTAACAGCATGGACTACCAACACTCATCATTAAAGCTAGAATCAGTAAGTTTGAGTAAAAATGTTGAAAGAAAAAGTTTTCTTTTGTAGCATTTACTTTACCTTTGAAAGTTTTAGAAAATTGCAACATGCTCCAGACTTCAGCTTTTTTTTCTCTCTTTTGTGGCATTCTTCCTCCCATAGATGCCTAAAGATTTTAAAAAAGACAAAATATTGCATGTGTACTTGTGCGCAGGTGTTTTTCCTAGTATTTTTCCCCTCTAGAAATCCTTGATGAAAAAAATCACATTACTTTCTGTCATGAGAAAAATAGAAAAATGCAGGGGAGAACCACACACTAAAATACACCTACTTACTTATGGGGGGGGGGGGGGGGGGCCATTACCAGCCTACCGGGGGGGGGGGGGGGGGGGAATCTACTCACCAGGGGGTATTACCTAATATCTACCACTTAGATTCCCTACCTATCTGCTGGGGACATCTACCTAATGTGGGGAGGGAGAGAATTACAATTATCAACCTACCTTCTGGGGGTTATCTACCTACCTACTGGGGCATCAACCTTATGGGGGCAAATTAAATACCCACCACCACCCAATCCCCCTACTCTCCCCAACATGCTCCATTACTGACTCATACTATGCAGGGCACTATGGGAGGCATTATATGCGCCACTCAGTGTAGGGAACTGTTGGGAAATGTGCTGGAAATGTTCAGAGCCTAGCATGTTTTTCTGGCTTATTCTGCAGTGACGGGTCATGGTTGGATGAAGTCTTCATGGCCGTCTAAGCAAGACAGAGAAGGAAAGAGAACAACTCCACAAAGATGCCACCTGTGAGTCACTAGATGTAACTACACTGTAATCTGTTAAATGGTCTGCAGAGCCTGTGAAGAGGTCATTACTGTATGGTCACTCTATGGGGGATATTATTTTTATTTAGTATCAGTATGGTGGTATTATCTAGTCACTATGTGGAAGTAATGTGTAGTCATGGTGTGGTGCAATTATTTGTCCCTTGTTTAGTGGTGTTATTGGTGATTGGTGGTCTGCTTATAGTGGTTTTATGCAGTATCAGTATTGTATCAGTTATCCAGTCATTATATGGGGATAATGGTAGGGGTCATGGTGTGATGCAATTATTTGTCCCTTGTATATTGTTGATATTTTTCAAACCCCAGACATAAGAAAATCCTGCATGTGCCACTGTATGCAGTTCCATTCTCTTACATTAACAGCCCAGGGAGTGGCACAATATTCTGCCTTGTCCCAGGTGCTTCTAACCCAGGCTACATCAGTGATAGGGTGGGGGTTGCACCAAAATCCAAATATGCAAATCAAGTTTGTTGGTGCTCTGAGGGCATTCATAACCCCTTGGTGCACTCATCTGCCTGCCTTGCTCTTATCTCATGATAATCATCATCACCACAGGTCTTTCAGCCTCATTCTCTTCTATTCTGTACTGCTGAGCTCAGCCCCCACATGTACTTGTCGAATGATTGTGACATTATCACAGGTCCTTTACCTCCTGTATTAAGCAAATACAGAGTAGCAGTCACTATTATTGTGTTGTGTGTATGGAGATCTCTGCTCCTTAGTGACTTCCTTATCAGGACCTGCTCTGTACTGTATCTGTACATGTGGGGGAGATCAGCAGTGCTAGATAGAGAAGAATGTAGCTAAAGTACGGTGAACATTTTAGGACATCGTCAGTCTTCAGCTGTAACTCCGTCCTCCGTCAGGTGAAACGGTGCCCCGCCTCCTCCCTCGGGCCAATCTCCGTCAGGAGTCAGCCGCAACTCCCTCCTCCCTACTTTGTCATCCTAAAGTCTCTCATCCGAAACTCCGTCATCTCTCAGACAAAAAACTTTCATGCAGTGTAGCAGAGCCGAGTCGGCGTCAGCTCTCTGCTATACCAGTTCTGCTGTACATGCTATTTAATGTCGGCTCTGCTATACAAGAATAAACAAAAAGATCCCTCTCTCCTGGTTTCCTGGTGTTTTCTAGGAGTAATACATTCGAGTTGTATTAAAAGTCTTGTCCGATTATTGGATGTTTCGATTAATGATTTTGGGTATTTCTTGGCTCTGAACCTCTCAGCTATAATTGTGCTCTGTTTTTGATAATCATCAAGGGTGGTACAGTTTCGCTGAATCCTTTTGAATTAGCCGTATGGCCCATTAGTTAGCCATTTTTTGTAGTGGTTGCTATTAAAGTGCAGGTAGCTATTACTGTCCACTTTCTTGAAGAAAGACTTTGTGGTAATTGTTTTGTCCGGAGTGTGTGTAATCACTACATCCAGGAATTCTGCGTTGTTTGGAAAAATGGATTGGGTGAAGGTAAGACCCCAATTATTGTTATTAAAATGGGTAAGAAAAGTGTCTAGTAGTGCAGTGGATCCTTTCCACACAATAAAAATATCGACTAAAAAATGTAATATAACGCTTAAAAAATAAACAGTTTTTAAAAAGTGGATGTTTATAAATAATGGTTTCTTCGAACAGTCCTACAAAAAGGTTAGCAAAACTTGGGCCAAAGCATGTCCCCATTGCTGTGCCCCGATGCTGTTCGAAGATAACCTGATTAAATTCAAAATAATTCTGCTTTAAAATAAACATAATGGCTTCCAGAATAAAATTCCTTTGAAGGGTAGGCATGGTTGCATCCAGGGAAAGGAAATGTCCTACAGCTTTTGTGCCCAGATCGTGATCAATGACTGTATAAAGGGATGCTATATCCATGGTAACAAATATGCAGTTTTCTTCCCATTTTAACTGTTTAATGGCTTTAATAAATTCTGCGGTATTCTTTAAATGCGATGCAAGTGTAGTGACATGTTTTTGTAAAAGGATATTGACATAATGTGACAGGTTACATGAAAGTTAATTTATACCGGAGATAATCGGTCGACCTGGTGGTTTTATAATATTTTTGTGTACTTTTGGGAGGAAATAAAATATTGGTAATGAGGGCTCTTTGACCAATATGTAGTTCATACTGCTTTGTCCAATTGTTCCAGTATTGTTCCAGTATTGTTTCAGTATCCTCATGGAAGAGTTGGTCTGCAAACGAGACTCTTTAGTAGAGGATCTAGCGAACAGAATCGATTCCTGCCTCACAGAACTCCATGCATACAAACATTTGCCTGAATTTTCTGTATGGGATACCAATCTAACACATAAAATTACCAAAACTGAGTCTGAAGTGTTACAGAAAAAACTAAATAAACTGGAAAGGAATAGAAATTACTACAATATTGGCAATATCAAATACTGGCATAAATCTCATAAGAATGCTGTTACTGTGAGGTCTGGAGTCAATCCGAACTCTAAGTCTCACAAGGTTTACCCATATCACTCAACCAATCCACAGTCGAAGAACATACCTACTTATCATAGCCATAGTCAACATTACAGAGGTTCACCCTCTAATAATAATCGCAATACCACCACCAGTAACAAATACAAATCTACATATAATAACCACCATCCCAGCATTAACAATAAATTAAAATCAACATACAATGGCACACGAACATTTACAGCTTCTAAACCCAAGCTACCTCCCACCCAACTATCATCTAGACCTAATTCACCTCACACACAATCCAGGATCACCAACCCTTCTACATCCCGAACCATCCATAACTCCATTCCCCCATTATCCAGCTCAACCTCACTCATACACAGCTTTCAATCAGATCAGACCCAATCTAATCCTCACCCAATCTTTACACAACTATCCCGCCCTCATCATCCACCCAACAATAGACCATTTATTTTGTGTGTTGCACTGATACACTCTCCAGCAATAGAATAATTATCCCTCCAAAATACCAGTGCCATTCATGATGTCTCCGATGCATCATTAGAAGATTCTCTACTCACCATCAACATCACCCCCCTCCTTACCACTCAGCAGATGACCATCAGACTCATATTTCACTCCTAAGGGATCCAGCAATATATCATTTAACCACACCCAACCACTCTCAGACACCACTGTTTTTTTAGGACAACAATTCACCATAACATCCCTGTTCCCTCAATCCCTCAACAACCTGTAGACCCACACATTCATAGAACAAGTACATGTGGCTGGGGCCCCCGGCGATCCCCTGTATGGGGCCGCGGCTCTCCCGTGCAGGGGGCGTGCCAGCCGCAGCATGATGTTGCGGCCGGCACGCCTCCTCCATACATCTTTATGGGAGAGGCGGGGAGGCAGCATTCGTGCCTCCCCGCATTCCCCATAGAACTGTATGGGGACGGGGAGGAGACGAGGCGTCACCATCGACCTCTAGGTCGACGCTACGCACCTTAGCGCTCACCATGAGCGCTTATGACGTCACCCCATTAGGGAGATCGGGAGGGGGGGTCCAAGCGGTCGGCCTCCCCGTGATCAAACACTTATCCCCTATCCTGTGGATAGGGGATAAGTGTAATGCCGCTGCAGTTGTCCTTTAAAATATTCAATTTATCCACTTATAAACTCAATACCACTGAACTGTCTGTTTTGGACAAGGGATTATCTTTTTGCCCAACCAGCAAAAGTAATGATTTTGATTTATTTTTGGACATTAACAGATTGGTTAGAAAACTAACAATCAAAAGACATTTCGCCATTAAAGACCGAACCCAAATTCCCCTCTGCCAACATTCCTCCTACGTCCCTATGCCCTATCCAATATATTTTCCCTGCTCCCATCCCCACACATCTCAAGCCAAACTCAAGGCAATTTTTTAGATACATTTTCCAGTCTAGTTCTTTCTGACTTAGAAAACCTCACCAAATCTCCATCTTATTCCCACGTCCAAAATCTTACCCCATCAGAAAAACAAGCACTCAAATCCCTGGCAAATAACGAAACGATAATAATCAAGCCTGCGGACAAAAAGGAATCGTAATCATTAACAAAAGCGACTATATAGCTGAGGCTGATAGACTCCTGTCAGACACCACTTTTTATAAACCGTTAAAATATAACCCTACCCACGAATACTCCCTGATCCTCAAAAAATTCATTACTTTAGATTACGAAAGCGGAATAATAACAAAACAGGAAATGAACTACATATTGGTCAAAGATACCTCATTACCAATATTTTATTTCCTCCCGAAAGTACACAAAAATATTACAAAACCACCAGGTCGACCAATTATCTCCGGTATAAATTCACTTTCATGTAACCTGTCACATTATGTCGATATCCTTTTACAAAAACATGTCACTACACTTGCTTCGCATTTAAAGGAAACCGCATAATTTATTAAAGCCATTAAACAGTTAAAATGGGAAGAAAGCTGCATATTTGTTACCATGGATATAGCATCCCTTTATACAGTCATTGATCATGATCTGGGCACAAAAGCTGTAGGACATTTCCTTTCCCTGGATGCCACCATGCCTACCCTCCAAAGGAATTTTATTCTGGAAGAAACCATTATTTATAAACATCTACTTTTTAAAAACTGTTTATTTTTTTAAGCGTTATGTAGACGATATTTTTATTGTGTGGAAAGGATCCACTGCACTACTAGACACTTTTCTTATTAATATTAATAACAATAATTGGGGTCTTACCTTCACCCAATCCATTTTTCCAAACAACGCAGAATTCCTGGATGTAGTGATTACACACACTCCGGACAAAACAATTACCATAAAGTCATTCTTCAGGAAAGTGGACAGTAATAGCTATCTGCACTTTAATAGCAACCACTACAAAAAATGGCTAACTAATTTGCCATATGGCCAATTTAAAAGGAATCGGCCAAACTGTACCACCCTTGATGATTATCAAAAACAGAGCACAATTATATCTGAGAGGTTCAGAGCCAAGAAATACCCCAAATCATTAATTGAAACATCCAATAATCAGAAATAATCCAATAAAGCAGGAAACAGAAACAGACTGGCAATGTAATCTCATCACCACTTATTCCAGGGATCCCTCCAAAATTAAACAAATATTGGAAAAGCACTGGCACATCCTATTACAAGATACCTATTTATGTCCTTTACTTCCAGATAGACCCCACATAACTTTCAAAAGAGCTTGCTCTTTAAAACATATTCCTAGCCATTTCAAAAATTTGAAAAATCCAGCTAACTCCACTACAATTTTCTCCAAAGAAGTTCTAAAAGGCGTTTTCAAATGCGGGCAACAGAGATGCTAATGCTGTATGAATATCATACCTAGAAAAACTACCTTTTTGGTCAATAAAGAATACTTTTGCCTGACAACCTCATCTGTGTGAATCTATTGGGGGAAGCAGCGCCTAGAGAGGGATCTTTTTGTTTATTCTTGCTTTACTTGTGGACAGATCCAAGTCTGTCCTCACATCCCTACGGTATCGCAGCACTCCTAGGATCCCTATACTCAACATATTTGGGTGATATGCGCATATATATTGCGCTCAAGGTGAGCACAATATCAGCTTTTTAAATCTTTTTTTTTATATTGGGATAATGCACTGGGCGCCTTGTTCCTTTTTGTCTCCAGGCTCTGCTATACAGACTCTGTAGCACATGTAGTGTCTGTAGTACACACGTGCAAGTTTCACAGTTTCGACTCTGCTATACATTCTGTGCAGCATCGGCTCTGCTATGCGGCAGGAAGTTGCGTCTGAGGGAGAATTGTCTGAGGCATGACGGCGTTTTGGATGAGGGAGTTTCGGATGAGGGAGGAGGGAGTTGTGGCTGAAGGATGACGTCGATTGGTGTGAGGGAGGAGGTGGGATGCCGTTTTACCTGACAGAGAACGGAGTTGCGACTGACGGCGATTTGTCCGAGGGAGGAGGCGGGACGCCATTTCACCTGACGGAGGACGGAGTTACGGCTGATGTTGATGATGTCCTAAAATGGACACCGTACTAAAGGACCTATGATGATCATGTGACAGAGCAGTTGGCAGAGTTGGCAGAGCAGATCTAGGCTTACATGTTCCATGTATAGAAAGGAGTTCAGGTCCATGAATATTTATAAAAGGGTCACTTCACAGGGTCAAGTGGGGTGGGCATAAGGGTACATCATGGGGCTGGGAACACCCCCAATGCAGCAACGCTCTTGAATTGCAGAATTAGATTTTCAGGAATAACTCAGGAACGGGGCCTTTTTATATTATAAAAAAAAACACATGTTCATTATTATTTTATTTACAGTTTTTAAGTTTCCATAGTAGACTTTTATATAGTTACATAGTTTTTGAAAGTATGAAAAAGTGTCCATGAAGTTCATCCTAAAACTCTACTGTGTTTATCCAGAGGAAGGCAAAAAAACTTAAATATTATATATTTCCCGAAAAAACACCAAGGCCCCTCTTGACCTTGTGTAATGAGTTATATTTCACAACATCATGTGGAAGAGCGTTCTATAGTCTTACTAGAAAGATCTCTGTATTGTCCATTCATATATTTGTACACTGTGAATAAATCGTCTTCCGCCAAACTAAAAAACCCCAAGCTTGATAACCTGTCTTGGTATCTAATCCACCCACTCCCTTGATAACCTTGGGCACCCTCCTCTGCACCCTCTACAGTTGCGCCATTTCCTTCTTAAATACAGGTGTCCAAAATTGGACACAATCCTCCATATGTGTTCTGACTAATGATTTATACATAGGCAAAACTATGTTCTTGTCATGAGCCTCTATGCCTCTTTTGCTACACCCTATGACTTTATTAGCCTTGGCAGCTGCTGTCAGGCACTGATTGCTAATGTTGAGCTTATTGTTGACCAGTACACTCAAGTGCTTTTACCAGCTAGTTTAAAGTAGTAGTAGTAGTAGTAGTAGTTTTACTAGCTGTTTTATGGCCCAAGTGCAGCACCTCACATTTATCAACGTAAAATTTAATTTGCCATGTCTGTGCCCAAACCTCCAGCTTCCCCAGATCTGTCTGTAATATTACATTATCCTTCTCTATTAGTGTTATCTGCACATATTATGTTATAATATATAACTCTATTATGTAATTGATTAACTTATTGAAAAGAAGTGAACCTAGTACTGACCCCCGTGGTACCTCACTTATAACTGTCACCCAACCAGAGTTTTATTGACACCTATCCTCTGCTTCCTATCACAGAGACAGTTGCTAACTCATTTACTTATTTTCTCCCCTAGTCCAAGCATCCTTATTTTGTGTGGTGCAGTTTGAAATGCCATAGATATACAAAATCCACAGCTTTACCCCGATCTAATCTATAACTGACCTCCTCATAGAAGCTGATCAGATTAGACTGTCAGGACTGATCCTGAATAAACCTATGTTGGTGCTGTGGTAGAAGATTATTTTCATTAAGATATTCCAGAATAGCATCTCTTAGGAAACCCACAAAAATTTTACCTACAGCAGGTGTTAAACTTACAGGCATATATATGGACATTTATCAACGGGTTTAGTCAGGTTTTCTTTACTATAATTGTCGCAAAATTGTCGCAACTGCGACTACGCGATTTTTTGTGCGACATTTTGACTGGAAAGCGAGAAAAGCAAGTTTTCCAAAAATGAACTACGTAGTAATAATTTTAAAATGGACTACGGGTAGTCAGGTATTTATTAACTGCGACAGTCGCAACTGCGCAAAAAAAAGTCGCAACAGGGTTAAAAATTTACTAAATTTACTCCAGCTCAAACATGGAGCAGAAAAAGCTACTACCAAAGTAAAAAAGGAAAAATTTCTTACGTGAAAGAAAATTATCAACAGGCTGAAACCAGTTGATAAATAAGTCACACATGAGCAAAAAAAAAAAGTAAGGAAAAAATTTCTAAAAAAAAGAATACATAAGCAAACATTGATAAATGTCCCTCATAGTTCCCAGGATCCCTTTTTTACTTTTTTCCTGTCAATCCCTGTCATTATAAAATCGTTCCTGGTTTAATAGATGAGATTTTTTGCAGCATTTACATGATCTCCACTACCTTCATGTTTCTTTCCTCTTATCATTTATCACATCCCTAATTGTGTTACCCACATTGGTTTTCTCCTATTTTTAACATATTTATTCCCATAGGGTGTATTTCATTTACAAGATCTATTTAGGATGCTCTTAAAAATGTCCTATATAGCTTGTGCTCTTGTTACGCCGAGCGCTCCGGGTTCCCGCTCCTCCCCGGAGCGCTCGCTTCACCTCCTCCGCTGCAGCGCCCCGGTCACGTCCTCTGACCCGGGGCGCTGCGATCCTGCTGCTAGCCGGGATGCGATTCGCGATGCGGGTAGCGCCCGCTCGCGATGCGCACCCCGGCTCTCCTACCTGACTCGCTCCCCGTCTGTTCTGTCCCGGCGCGCGCGGCCCCGCTCCCTAGGGCGCGCGCGCGCCGGGTCTCTGCGATTTAAAGGGCCACTGCGCCGCTGATTGGCGCAGTGGTTCCAATTAGAGTTATCACCTGTGCACTCCCTATATTACCTCACTTCCCTTGCACTCCCTTGCCGGATCTTGTTGCCTTAGTGCCAGTGAAAGCGTTCCTTGTGTGTCCCTTGCCAGTGTTTCCAGACCTTCTGCCGTTGCCCCTGACTACGATCCTTGCTGCCTGCCCCGACCTTCTGCTACGTCCGACCTTGCTTCTGCCTACTCCCTTGTACCGCGCCTATCTTCAGCAGCCAGAGAGGTGAGCCGTTGCTAGTGGATACGACCTGGTCACTACCGCCGCAGCAAGACCATCCCGCTTTGCGGCGGGCTCTGGTGAAAACCAGTAGTGGCTTAGAACCGGTCCACTAGCACGGTCCACGCCAATCCCTCTCTGGCACAGAGGGTCCACTACCTGCCAGCCGGCATCGTGACAGTAGATCCGGCCATGGATCCCGCTGAAGTTCCTCTGCCAGTTGTCGCTGACCTCACCACGGTGGTCGCCCAGCAGTCACAACAGATTGCGCAACAAGGCCAACAGCTGTCTCAACTGACCGTTATGCTACAACAGTTGCTACCACAGCTTCAGCAGTCATCTCCTCCGCCAGCTCCTGCACCTCCTCCGCAGCGAGTGGCCGCTCCTGGGATACGCTTATCCTTGCCGGATAAGTTTGATGGGGACTCTAAGTTTTGCCGTGGCTTCCTTTCCCAATGTTCCCTGCATCTGGAGATGATGTCGGACCTGTTTCCCACTGAAAGGTCTAAGGTGGCTTTCGTAGTCAGTCTTCTGTCCGGAAAAGCCCTGTCATGGGCCACACCGCTCTGGGACCGCAATGACCCCGTCACTGCCTCAGTACACTCCTTCTTCTCGGAAATCCGAAGTGTCTTTGAGGAACCTGCCCGAGCCTCTTCTGCTGAGACTGCCCTGTTGAACCTGGTCCAGGGTAATTCTTCCGTTGGCGAGTATGCCGTACAATTCCGTACACTTGCTTCAGAATTGTCCTGGAATAATGAGGCCCTCTGCGCGACCTTCAAAAAAGGCCTATCCAGCAACATTAAAGATGTTCTGGCCGCACGAGAAATTCCTGCTAATCTACATGAACTTATTCACCTAGCCACTCGCATTGACATGCGTTTTTCTGAAAGGCGTCAGGAACTCCGCCAAGATATGGACTCTGTTCGCACGAGGCGTTTCGTCTCCTCGGCTCCTCTCTCCTCTGGTCCCCTGCAATCTGTTCCTGTGCCTCCCGCCGTGGAGGCTATGCAGGTCGACCGGTCTCGCCTGACACCTCAAGAGAGGACACGACGCCGTATGGAGAACCTCTGCCTGTACTGTGCTAGTACCGAACACTTCCTGAGGGATTGTCCTATCCGTCCTCCCCGCCTGGAAAGACGTACGCTGACTCCGCACAAAGGCGAGACAGTCCTTGATGTCTACTCTGCTTCTCCACGTCTTACTGTGCCGGTGCGGATGTCTGCTTCTGCCTTCTCCTTCTCTACAGTGGCCTTCTTGGACTCTGGTTCTGCAGGAAATTTTATTTTGGCCTCTCTCGTCAACAGGTTCAACATCCCAGTGACCAGTCTCGCCAGACCCCTCTACATCAATTGTGTAAATAATGAAAGATTGGACTGTACCATACGTTTCCGCACGGAGCCCCTTCTTATGAGCATCGGATCTCATCATGAGAGGATTGAACTTTTGGTCCTCCCCAATTGCACCTCGGAGATTCTCCTTGGACTTCCCTGGCTTCAACTTCATTCCCCAACCCTGGATTGGTCCACTGGGGAGATCAAGAGTTGGGGGTCCTCTTGTTCCAAGAATTGTCTAAAACCGGTTCCCAGTAACCCTTGCCGTAACTCTGTGGTTCCTCCAGTAACCGGTCTCCCCAAGGCCTATATGGACTTCGCGGATGTTTTCTGCAAAAAACAAGCTGAGACTCTACCTCCTCACAGGCCTTATGATTGCCCTATCGACCTCCTCCCGGGTACTACTCCACCCCGGGGCAGAATTTATCCTCTCTCTGCCCCAGAGACTCTTGCCATGTCCGAATACGTCCAGGAGAATCTAAAAAGGGGCTTTATCCGTAAATCCTCCTCTCCTGCCGGAGCCGGATTTTTCTTTGTCTCCAAAAAAGATGGCTCCCTACGTCCTTGCATTGACTACCGCGGTCTTAATAAAATCACGGTTAAGAACCGCTACCCCTTACCCCTCATCTCTGAACTCTTTGATCGCCTCCAAGGTGCCCACATCTTCACTAAATTGGACTTAAGAGGCGCCTATAACCTCATCCGCATCAGAGAGGGGGACGAGTGGAAAACGGCATTTAACACCAGAGATGGACACTTTGAGTATCTGGTCATGCCCTTTGGACTGTGCAATGCCCCTGCCGTCTTCCAAGACTTTGTCAATGAAATTTTTCGTGATCTATTATACTCCTGTGTTGTGGTATATCTGGACGATATCCTAATTTTTTCTGCCAATCTAGAGGAACACCGCCGGCATGTCCGTATGGTTCTTCAGAGACTTCGGGACAACCAACTCTATGCCAAAATTGAGAAATGTCTGTTTGAATGCCAATCTCTTCCTTTTCTAGGATATTTGGTCTCTGGCCAGGGACTACAGATGGATCCAGACAAACTCTCTGCCGTCTTAAATTGGCCACGCCCCTCCGGACTCCGTGCTATCCAACGCTTTTTGGGGTTCGCCAATTATTACAGGCAATTTATTCCACATTTTTCTACCATTGTGGCTCCTATCGTGGCTTTAACCAAGAAAAATGCTGATCCCAAGTCCTGGCCTCCTCAAGCAGAAGACTCCTTTAAACAACTCAAGTCTGCCTTTTCTTCGGCTCCCGTGCTCTCCAGACCTGACCCTTCCAAACCCTTCCTATTGGAGGTTGATGCCTCCTCAGTAGGAGCTGGAGCTGTTCTTCTACAAAAAAATCCTTCCGGGCATGCTGTCACTTGTGGTTTTTTCTCTAGGACCTTCTCTCCAGCGGAGAGGAACTACTCCATCGGGGATCGAGAACTTCTAGCCATTAAATTAGCACTTGAGGAATGGAGGCATCTGCTGGAGGGATCAAGATTTCCTGTTGTTATCTACACCGACCACAAGAACCTCTCCTACCTCCAGTCGGCCCAACGGCTGAATCCTCGCCAGGCCCGGTGGTCTCTGTTCTTTGCCCGATTTAATTTTGAGATTCACTTTCGTCCTGCCGATAAGAACATTAGAGCCGATGCTCTCTCTCGTTCCTCGGATGCCTCAGAAGTTGATCTCCCTCCGCAACACATCATTCCACCTGACTGCCTGATCTCCACTTCTCCTGCCTCCATCAGACAGACTCCTCCAGGAAAGACCTTTGTTTCTCCACGCCAACGCCTCGGAATCCTCAAATGGGGTCACTCCTCCCATCTCGCAGGTCATGCGGGCATCAAGAAATCTGTGCAACTCATCTCCCGCTTCTATTGGTGGCCAACTCTGGAGACGGATGTTGGGGACTTTGTGCGAGCCTGCACTATCTGTGCCCGGGATAAGACTCCTCGCCAGAAGCCCGCTGGTTTTCTTCATCCTCTGCCTGTCCCCGAACAGCCTTGGTCTCTGATTGGTATGGATTTTATTACTGATTTACCCCCTTCCCGTGGCAACACCGTTATTTGGGTGGTCGTTGATCGATTCTCCAAAATGGCACATTTCATCTCTCTTCCTGGTCTTCCTTCTGCGCCTCAGTTGGCTAAACAATTTTTTGTACACATTTTTCGTCTTCACGGGTTGCCTACGCAGATTGTCTCGGATAGAGGGGTCCAATTCGTGTCTAAATTCTGGAGAGCTCTCTGTAAACAACTCAAGATTAAATTAAATTTTTCCTCTGCATATCATCCCCAGTCCAATGGACAAGTAGAAAGAATTAACCAGATCCTGGGTGATTATTTGCGACATTTTGTTTCCTCCCGCCAGGATGACTGGGCAGATCTCCTTCCATGGGCCGAATTCTCGTATAACTTCAGGGTCTCTGAATCTTCCTCCAAATCCCCATTTTTCGTGGTGTACGGCCGTCACCCTCTTCCCCCCCTCCCTACCCCCTTGCCCTCTGGTCTGCCCGCTGTGGATGAAATTTCTCGTGACCTTTCCATTATATGGAGAGAGACCCAAAATTCTCTCTTACAGGCTTCTTCACGCATGAAGAGGTTCGCGGATAAGAAAAGAAGAGCTCCCCCCGTTTTTTCCCCTGGAGACAAGGTATGGCTCTCCGCTAAATATGTCCGCTTCCGTGTCCCTAGCTACAAGTTGGGACCACGCTATCTTGGTCCTTTCAAAATTCTGTGTCAAATTAATCCTGTCTCTTATAAACTTCTTCTTCCTCCTTCTCTTCGTATCCCTAATGCCTTTCACGTCTCTCTTCTCAAACCACTCATCCTCAACCGTTTTTCTCCCAAATCTGTTCCTCCCACTCCTGTTTCCGGCTCCTCGGACGTCTTCTCGGTCAAGGAGATTTTGGCTGCCAAAAAGGTCAGAGGAAAAAATTTTTTTTTAGTAGACTGGGAGGGTTGTGGTCCTGAAGAGAGATCCTGGGAACCTGAGGACAACATCCTTGACAAAAGTCTGCTCCTCAGGTTCTCAGGCTCCAAGAAGAGGGGGAGACCCAAGGGGGGGGGTACTGTTACGCCGAGCGCTCCGGGTTCCCGCTCCTCCCCGGAGCGCTCGCTTCACCTCCTCCGCTGCAGCGCCCCGGTCACGTCCTCTGACCCGGGGCGCTGCGATCCTGCTGCTAGCCGGGATGCGATTCGCGATGCGGGTAGCGCCCGCTCGCGATGCGCACCCCGGCTCTCCTACCTGACTCGCTCCCCGTCTGTTCTGTCCCGGCGCGCGCGGCCCCGCTCCCTAGGGCGCGCGCGCGCCGGGTCTCTGCGATTTAAAGGGCCACTGCGCCGCTGATTGGCGCAGTGGTTCCAATTAGAGTTATCACCTGTGCACTCCCTATATTACCTCACTTCCCTTGCACTCCCTTGCCGGATCTTGTTGCCTTAGTGCCAGTGAAAGCGTTCCTTGTGTGTCCCTTGCCAGTGTTTCCAGACCTTCTGCCGTTGCCCCTGACTACGATCCTTGCTGCCTGCCCCGACCTTCTGCTACGTCCGACCTTGCTTCTGCCTACTCCCTTGTACCGCGCCTATCTTCAGCAGCCAGAGAGGTGAGCCGTTGCTAGTGGATACGACCTGGTCACTACCGCCGCAGCAAGACCATCCCGCTTTGCGGCGGGCTCTGGTGAAAACCAGTAGTGGCTTAGAACCGGTCCACTAGCACGGTCCACGCCAATCCCTCTCTGGCACAGAGGGTCCACTACCTGCCAGCCGGCATCGTGACAGCTCTTTTATTACTTTTTTTTTTATATATATTTTTATTAAATTTTACAACAAACATTACACTATACAATAAACAATACATTTTTAGATTAAACATTAAAGTAAAAGGTGAATAATATATCAAGCTCAAGGAAACTATGAAGTATAATATGTTATACAATAGAATAAAATAAGTAAATTTCCATGCTGATAAAATACAACAGCATATATATAAATAATAACAAATTAACTATAACAAGTCATAGCATTTGCAGCGAAGGATATCAGATGTGATTAAATTAAAGGTATAGTAGTTATTGTTTTAATGGTCGGATTGCCTTCACACCCCTCCCCTTACAATAAGAGTAAACTAGACACTAAAATTAAATAAATAAATAAATAAATAAAAGATCTAAAAGTAATTCTGATAATGTATCTAGAAGGAATCATGTGACATTAGGGAATTTATGTAACCATGCATTCCAATTGTTTCTTTTTTTTATACCAAAACCATTTTGGTGCGCCAATGTGATCTCATATTTGCAGTTGGTAGTTACATTTGCTATAAGTTCCTGGATTGTTGGGACATCGTAAGATTTCCATCTTCTTGTAAGTAAACGTTGGGCGGTAAAAATTATGTGACAAATGGGAATAAAAATTTTTTCTGGAATTTCATGAATGCCCAACAATAAAAGAGCGAATTCTTGTGTAAGAGTGGAATATTTTCCGGTTAGGTCATTGATAAATTCTTCAACCTCCAACCAAAACGGTGCAATAATAGGGCAATTCCATAGAAGATGTTTCAAGGTTCCTGTCTCATTACAATTTCTCCAACATTTATTAGACATGGAGTGATAAAATTTTGCTAATTTAGCTGGTGTATAATACCAGTTGGTTAGAATTTTCATATATTGTTCCCAGTGGTTAATACACATAGAGGATTTCTTGGCCCAAATAAAGTTTTTTTCCCATGTAGTTAAAGGTATGGTGATATTAAGTTCAAATTCCCATTTTTTTTAAATGGGAAAGTGAATGTCTAGAATACTGGGATTGGTTAAAGTGATGGTAAAATTGTTTAATATTTCTTTTATGGAGGATTTCCGGGTCACCCAAAACATCTCCCAAAAATCGTGGTAAAACAACATTTTTATTTGGAAATTTTTGCAAATAGTTTATATTTTGGCTATATATAGAAACATCAGTATGAGGTAAACAATATTTTGTAGCAAGTTCTGGAAAAGATAATAATCTATTTCCAACAAACATGTTTGCTAAATATTTGATTCCTTTAGCATACCAAGTGTCTAGGTTAATATTAGGGAAATGGATATTAATTGAATGAAGAGGGATGTGGTAAAATGAAACATCTATGTTTAGAGTGTTTTTATTACTAAAAAGAGACCATATCTTTAGTGTTTCTTTTACAGAAGGGGATATAGAAAATCTTTTCATGGTATGGATTCTGTCTGCACAACTTAATGCATTTCTCCAGTTTTTAATCTGAGTAAGTTCATTTTCAATCTGAACCCATCTTTTAGATTGTTCAGCAGGGATTAGTCAAGCAAGAGATTGAGAAATGATGCTTGCTTTTCTGTATGCTTCTAAGTTTGGAACATTTAATCCTCCAAATTGAGTAGGTGACAATAAGATGTTATGAGCAATTCTAGCTTTTTTTTTACCCCATATAAATTTAAAAAGTCTTTTTTGAAGTGCGTTTATAGTATTTTTAGGAATTTTGATAGGGAGAGTTCTAAATAAATACAATATCCTAGGTAAAATAAACATTTTATACGTGATTATCCTTCCAACCCAACTAATTTCCTGTTTTTCTATTGAAAGTAACGTTTTTTCTAAATTGGATGTTAATTTTGGGAAATTTTCTTTAATAAGAAGTTTATGGGAGCGAGTAATATAGATTACTAAATAAGGTATAGCATCTACTGAACATTTAAAAGGAAAACGTTGAGAAACTTCCGTTTTGGTTGAACGGTTTAAATCTACATCCAACATATGACATTTGTCTGTGTTCAGTTTGTAATATGAGACTTTGCTAAATTTCTTAAGAATTTCGCATACATGGGTTAGAGAATTTAGGGGATCAGAAATTGTTATTATAACATCGTCAGCGTATAGGCTGATTTTATGATTATAATTTGGTTTGTCAATACCTTTAATCACCAAAGAGTTTCTAATTGTGGCTGCAAGAGGTTCCATGACCATAGAAAATATTAATGGGGAAAGGGGGCATCCCTGTCTGGTACCGTTAAAGTTATTAAAGGGACGGGATAAAATTCCATTTACATATACTGATGCTTTTGGTTTGGTATAAAGTGCTGAAATGGCAGATCTCAGGGCCTCAGGAAGACCAAATTCTTGTAAAGTGGCAATCATGTAGCCCCAATGAACCCTATCAAACGCCTCCTCTGCGTCTAAAGAAAGAAGCAGAGAAGGCGTTTTGTAATGATTTGCATGTGTAATTAGATTAATAATTCTAGTTCCATCACTAGTTTGTCTACCTCTTGTGAATCCCACCTGGTCCTCATGAATGATAGTTGTCATTATTTTATGGAGTCTATTTGCTATAATTCTTGCATATAATTTAATGTCTTCATTAAGAAGTGAAATAGGACGAAGAGCTGAGGGCCAAGTGGGATCTTTACCCGGTTTGGGAATGGCGACAACATGAGCCTCCAACATTTCAGGGGGTAGATTGCCTGTAGACATAGCTTCATTGAAAACTTTATTAAGTAGAGGGGTTAATGTTTGTGAGAAGGTTTTATAATAATCAGCTGTAAAACCATCTGGGCCTGGAGATTTTTTATGTTTAGATTGTTTAATAGCGTCAAAAATTTCAAAATTGTTAAAAGGTTTTGAAAGATCAGATAGAAACTCTTTAGGGACTTTAGGAAGATTACTTTGAGAGAGGAATGAATGGATTTCATCTTGTTTAGGTTGGTAAGTATGTTCATCTGAGGATAGGTTGTAAAGTTTATAATAGTAGTTACTAAATTCATCTGCAATAACTTGTGGATGATATATTTTAGATTTATTAGATGGATGTTCTAAAAAATGGATCTTAGAATTAATTCTGTGTTGTTTAATTTTATTAGCCATAAGTTTAGAAGATTTATTGTCATCTTTATAGTATGACATCTTTAGTCGCCTAGTTTGTTGTTCAAATTTATGAAGTAGGAGTTGTCTAAGGGATAGTCGTGTATTGCGGAGCTCTTGTGATAAGATATGGTTAAAATCTTTTTTTTTATGTGTTAATTCTAATTGTTCTATTTTATTGAGTAATGTTACTATTTCTTTTTGTGCTCTTTTATTACTGAGGACAAAGTTCCATGCTATGTCACTGAGGTCCTCTCTTAATTGGTGAAAGTGGGTCTTCCTGAAGGTTAATGTCTTTGTTGCCCCTCTAGTACAGTGGTTCTCAACCTTTTTTTGCGACTGTACCCCGAAGGGGAAAGTGTCCGTGGGTACCTCACGCGCGGAAGTTCACACGGAACTTACGTGCGGGCAAAATAAGTCATAAAAGTACTTAATTTCATTATGGCGTGTGCTTTCCTTTCTAATGCGATACTAATCCGATTCTTAATCCCCTTGTGCCATTATTCCCCCCTCCTTCTGATCCCCTTCTGCCATAATTGGATAATGGTAAAAGTGAATCAGAGGGAGCAGGGAATAATGGCACAAGGGGATTAAGATGGGGGGGGATAATGATTACCCTCCCCCCCATATTAATCCCCTTGTGCCATTATTCCCTCCTCCCTCTGATCTCCTTTTTCCATTACCCCCTCCATCTTAATCCCCTTTTTCCATTATCCCCCCTCCATCTTAATCCCCTTTTGCCATTATCCCTCCCCCCTCCATCTTAAATCCCTTGTGCCATTATACCCCCACATACTTACCAGGCTTGTGTCTATCCCGTTCGGTGGGATTCGGAGGGCCGCACTGAAAGGTGACGTCCTTCTGCACTGTACAGGTACCTCCGCGCAACGTCAGGGACATAACACATCAGGTCCAGCAGCCACTGCAGCTCACAGAAAGTGGTCACGGCCCGGCTCTGGCCCCGGTACAATATAGTGAGCTGCCACGGCGACCGCGGCATCCAATCCCCACTCTGCGCTGACAAATACTGGTCAATGTATAGCGGGTATTTATCAGCGAATTGCTGTACCCCCGCACAACCCGTGGCATACCCCTATGGATACGCGTACACCTGGTTGAGAACCCCTGCTCTAGTAGACATTTTCTTGTAGATGTTATTTTGTGATCACTGTTATCAAAATGACCCCCTACCTCTACTTCGGATACTATCTCTGGCCTATTGGTTAGTATATCGTCCAGAAGTGCCTTGTTGGGTCCTTCACTAGTTGGGAAAGGTAATTGTCCTTTATTATTGCTAAAAAACATTTTTTTTTTTTTTTTTTGCTGGACCTGCAATCAATTGATTGCTAACACTGAATAATGCTTTGCTTTTCCTTACCATTACTCCAATTAATCCAACAGTGTTGTTGGGGATCTACTAATAGATGTGTAAGGAGAATGACTACTGCTCTGTGGATCTACTAATAGAGTTTGCCTCGGCAGGATCGTCGATCTTTGTCATTGACTGTGAGTGCATAGCTGCTGATAGTAAACGTCAATCACAGTCTAATTTGCAAGTGTAATTCAGAAGCAAGCAGAATGTAACATCCTGGTTCATTAAGTACCAGGGCACAAGTATGTACATGTATGTCCAATGGCATAAGGATTGTAATAGATTAGAGAAGCCTTGATTTACCTTTAAGGCCCAGTATGAACATTCTGGAGTAGGCTGACAGGATAAGGATGCATGTTTGCATGTGTAGTGTTCTACTGGGCCACTACTAGTAGGGAATGGTTAGGGTCAATGTGTGTTAAAATATTAAGTGTTATACTGTAAAATATTTTGTCCTTTGACACTGAGCCTTTAAAAAGAATGTCTCATGATCTTGTTAAATTTTATAATCCTCCCAGTTCACTGCTCCCATCATGATAAACCACCCCCTGCCTTTATTTTTATTATGATTCACAGACTGGGACGTGGCATTCCCCAGCAGGCGTGACATCATCTGAAGCCATACAGGGGAGAACTTCCTCCCTCACTCTGCTACACACAGCCCAGAGAAGTTCAGTGTGTGAGATGAGCTATGAATGGCTAAGGCTGCACACACACTCCTCAAGACTCCAGACTGCATTTCCTGATTTTGAACTTCTGCCAGGCCAGCAGAAGTCCAAAGTCTGTGCAAGAGATAGGGGGAAATGTGCTCTGGACAAGTAGGGAGATACCATAAGGAGTGCAATAGGAAATTTTTTTTTAATGAGAGTGCCCATTTTAATATTTTGTATACTGATAGGGCAATGGCTTAGAGAAAGGTATCCTAAATCTTTTGACTCTTCTAGAAGGGAGCTTAGCCTAGTTTAGCCGACTTCTGAAAAGAAAGTCAGTAGGTGCAGATCAGAGTGGATTGAGCACTGGGGTCAGAGACTTCAATTATCTTAATCTGTCACATCAGAGTGATATTGCTTGGAGGGATGCTACTTAGTGTCATTCTCAGAAACTGGACAAAAGGTACAGGTGTGGACTCCCTGTGCTACAAAACTAGTTTGGCTTTGGCCCAGAAGCAGAGTCTTAGTACCATCTAGGTTATCACTATTACTCTGCTCACCAGCAGACCAGATGGTACTGGATTGTGGCATGAAGAAGGAGGGTCAGTAAAGTAGGTGAAGTCAGTAGTCCTAGTCAAGCACAGGAGAGTAGGCACGATACACTAGGATCAGGCAGAGGCAGTAACAGACAAGATGGTCAAGACATTGCAGCACAGGTTCTCAACAAACTGGGTCTGAAACAGGAGATATGGTATGGTACAGGAGGTATTAGGCAGATACAGGAACCAGAAGATGGACATGGGTTAATACAAAGGAGAGCTAGATCAAATATAACACACCTTCTCTAATGGACACTAGTAACCACAACAATGCTCAGGCACAGGATGATGATGAAAAAATGCATGGATAAGTGGGAGAAGGTATTAGGGATGCATGCACTGACCCTTTTAATAACAAAAAGAGGCTGCAAATGCTCCCCCGGGGACAGGGACCATGCAGTGTCAGGAAGAGAAAAGAACTTGTGACGGAGGCTAGTGTGCAGTGACATGATGCTTGCGTTAGGCACCTGCCAATAATGCTCATCCAGGAGAGCATAGTGGCGGCTACAGTAGCGGGGGTGATGAGCACACACAAGTATTACAACAGGAGCAACCAGAGCTCTTGTAGACTTCCCACTGTGGTGACCCAGTAGAGAGTCATGTACTCCTCTGTACTTGTGCCTATCCTGGCTGGCAGAACCTGTTCGATGTCTTTCATGGGTCCCGTCTTCCTAGAACTCTCTTTATTGCACTACAGTATGCACTTGGTATTTAAGAGTTAATATGTTGTGTTTTATATGTACTGTTACCTTAAACCTATGTTGCTAAGGAGCCTTTGTTGTCAAGGGGAGTATGCAAGGTGAACAGGTGGCTTGTCAGTGACCAATGGGATCTCTCTAATCTGTCCCCCTTATATAGTGAGGTCAGGGTTCAGCTCACTCGCTCTAGCTCTCTTGCAGCTCAGGTACAGTAAAGACAAGTCTGAGGAGTCTGTGGAGTGTTCCTAAAGGAGGCCCGAGGCCTGGGTGGGTGAAAGTCAAAGCCAACGGTAGGCAAGGTAGAGAGAAAAAGAAATGAGACAGAGATGGAGCTATATAGTGCCGATTATCCGAGGGTATAGCGGGAATAGGTGAGGATGTGAAAAGATGCTCACCTTTGCAGGTGCAACACTGTGAAGCGTATTTAACAGGTTCTTTAGACAGGAACGCCGGGAGCAGCTGGCCGTCGATCCCGTCGGGGATGGTGGGTAGTGCAGGGATACAGATGTGGAAGTTTGGAATCCCTGCAGGGGTTCCCTGCTTCTTCCAGCAGAAAAACGATTTCGGCACTCAGAGCGCTACATCGGTGGCATGATGGCATGAGAGTCGGGTTAAACTTGGTGTAAAACTTTTTATTAGATTCATAAAAAGTGGTGATACATGGGACAATGCGTGGACCTGAGAAAGGAGGGAGCCCCTCCGAAATGCGTTGTCCCATTTATATTCTGACCATATATTCTGACCATTTATTCTGGCATGTAAAAGAGAGCGATGTGTCTTCCGCACTTGTTCACCAACAGCAGGAACTTTGGAGGTAGAAGATAAGGGGAGAGGAGGACGAATGTGAAGTCCATAAACCACAAAAAGGGCAAAGTTCCAGTGGATTCAGAATCCTTATGATTGTATGGTAACTCTGCCCAGGGAAGTAAATCAACCCAATCGTCTTGAGGAGCAGAAATGAAATGATGAAGATAGTCTCCTAAGACCTGATTCACCCTCTTGTCCATTGGATTGAGGGTGGTAAGCCGTGGTAAGGCGTGGAAAAATCCAGCTTGACTTGGAGACAAGAGCAGAAAGCCCACCAGAACTTAGAGATGAACTGGACTCCACGGTCGAACAAAATATGAGAAGGTAATCGGAAAATCGGAAAATGTGGCGAAGAAAAAGCTGAGCAAGCTGTGGTGCCGATGGAAGCCCGGGCAGTGGCACAAGATGAGCCATTTATAAAATCGGTCCACTACCACCCAGATGACTGTATTGCTACAGGAAGACAGAAGATCGATAATGAGGTCCATAGCAATATCAGTCCAGGGGACCTCAGGGACAGGCAAAGGCTGAAGAAGACCTGCTGGTTTAGAACGAGGGGTCTTTTCCCTGACACAGACTAAGCCGGAACGGAAAAAATCAATGACATCCTGTTTTAAACTTGCCCACCAATATTGTCTAGAGATTAGCTGTAGGGACTTACAAATTCCAGAAAGACCGGCCAAACGGGGAAATATGTAAGTCTTAAAGGGGTATTCCGCCCCTAGACATCTTATCCCCTATCCAAAGGATAGGGGATAAGATGTCAGATCGCCGCGGTCCCGCTGCTGCACGTAATGATGGACGGTACAGGGGCCGGAGCATCGTTACGTCATGGCTCCGCCCCTCGTGATGTCACGGCCCGCCCCTTTCAATACAAGTCTATGGGAGGGGGCGTGGCGGTCGTCACGCCCCCTCCCATAGACTTGCATTAAGGGGACGGGCCGTGATGTCACGAGGGGCGGCGCCATGACGTCACGCTGCTCCGTCCCCCGTATCGCCCGTCATTATGCACAGAGCGAACTCGCTCTGTGCTGTAATGATAGCACGGTGCCGCAGCAGGGATCCCGGGGGTCCCCAGCAGCGGGACCGCGGCGATCTGACATCTTATCCCCTATCCTTTGGATAGGGGATAAGATGTCTAGGGGTGGAGTACTCCTTTAACTGGAGGCAGCTGCTGAAGATTTACTAGCACTGCAGACACGAGATGCTCTGGAGGAATAATATGCTGAGGAGATTCACGGTCAAGCACATCAGAAGACCTGGAAAGAGCGTCAGCTCGTAAATTCTTATCTGCAGGACGAAAGTGAATGTAGAAGTCAAATCTGGAGAAGAACAGAGACCATCGGGCCTGCCCGATAGAGCAAGTTCTTGTGGTCAGAATATATAGAAAGAGGATGTACTGAACCCTCCAAGAGATGATGCCATTCTTCCAAAGCCAGCTTTATAGCTAAGAGTTCACGGTCTCCAATTGTATAGTTATTTTCCACGGGAGAGAAGGTTTTAAAGAAAAAAACACAGGTTACAATCTTTCCCTTAGAGGACTTTTGTGTTAGGACAGCACCTGCTCCAACTGAAGAAGCATCCACCTCTAAAGGAAAAGGCTTGCCAGAATCGTTTCTAGACAAGATCGGAGCCGAAGCGAAGGCGGTCTTTAACTGTTTAAAAGCATTTTCAGCCTCTGGAGTGAAGACCTTGGGATTAGAAGTCTTCTTGTTGAAAGAGACAATGGGCGCTATCAAGGTGGAGTAATGCGGAATAAATTGCCGATAGTAATTGGCAAAACGAGAAAGCGCTGAATAGCTTTTAGGCTGGAAGGTTGGAGCCAGTCCAGCAGACAACTTGTTAGGATCCATCTGTAGACCTTGACTAGTAACAATGTAACCCAGAAAAGGAAGACTGTTTTTTTCAAAAATACACTTCTCCAGTTTTGCGTATAGATGATTGTCTTGGAGACGTTGTAAGATCTGGCAGATGTGGGAACGATGAGTCTGAAGATTGTGCGAGTAGATGAGAATATCATCGAAAGAGACAGGTGTATAAGAGGTCATGAAAGATATCATTGAAGAACTCCTGGAAGACTGTAGGAGCATTACAGAGTCCAAATGGCATCACAAGATACTCAAAATGTCCATCCTGAGTATTAAACGCAGTCTTCCATTCGTCACCTTCTCATATGTGAATCACATTATAAGCTCCTCGAAGGTCAAGTTTGGAGAAGATCCTTGTTCCATGCAGACGATCAAATAATTCCGAAATGAAGTGGGTAGCGGTTCTTGACGGTAATTTTATTCAGGATATGATTATTCTGGTCGCAAAGAACCGTTTTTTTCTAAAAATATTTAGACATGGCCTGAGTTTTGGGAATAGACAATGGATAAATTCTTCCGCGAGGAGAAGTGGTCCAAGGCAATAGGTCGATAGGACAATTGTAGGGACGATGAGGTGGCAAAACTTCAGCTTGTTTCTCACTGAAGACGTCCACACAGTCCTTAAGATATGAAGGCAAAGTGGGCAGAGGAGAAGAAGGAGGCTCCAACTTAGATGGATGTGTATGAATACAGTGGTCAATGCAATAAGGTCCCCAGTGGAGATCTTCTCCAGTATTCCAAACTAGCTGCGGAGCATGGAGTTGTAACCAAGGAAAGCCAAGCAGGAGAGGTACAATGGGGAGGTACATAGAAGGACAAGTTCACCTTATGCAAGGCTCCAACCTGCATAGTTAACAGTTGTGTGTGAAATAGCACAGTACAGTACAGATTTTCTCTGTTAACCGTTGAGATGTACAAGGGCTTTAACAGGCGAGACACCGGCAGATGATACCTATGTACTAAAGAGACATTAATAAAATTTCCAGGAAGGCAAGAATGGAAACAATCCCTTTGAAGGGTAAAGAAAGCATGACCGTCAAATTCAAGCATGGAAAGGAGGTGTTCACACTTAGGGAAGCCTCTCCCACAAACCCTTGGTGTGAGCGATTCCCTGTGACTATGGACGCATGGGGCAATCCCTGAGGAAATGATCTGCACTGGTGCATTAGAGGCAAAGATTCTCCGCTCGGCGGTAAGTTCTTTCCATCAAAAGTCAGGTGAGACCGATCCACCTGCATAGCCTCCACTGCAGGAGGCAACGAAGAAGGTTGCGGTGGTTGTTGGAAGACTGGTTCCAGGCGAGGAAAGCGCCAAGGTCACGCAGACTCCCTTTCCTGATGTTCTTCCTCACATAATTCAGAGAAATAGATATCAATCCGAGAGGCCAACTGTATGGGATCATTAAGAGTAGAAGGCAATTCCCGGGCTGCAAGGACATCCTTAATATGGTTAGAAAGTCCTTTTTTGAAGGTGGCTCAAAAAGCTGCATTATTCCAAGACAACTCTAAAGCCAGGGTATGGAAACGGATGGCATAGTCACCCACAGAAGAGTTGCCCTGGGTAAGACTCAGCAGGGCCGTTTTAGCGGAAGAAGCATGAGCAGGTTCTTCAAATACGCTTCGGAATTCTGCCAAAAAAGCCTGAAGACTGGCAGTAAGTGGGTCATTGCGATCCCATAACGGGGTTGCCCAGGCCAGGGCCCTTCCGGTTAGCAGACTGACGACAAAGGCCACCTTTCCTCGTTCTGTAGGGAACTGTTCCACCATTAGCTTCATGTGCATTGAGCACTTTGTCACAAAACCATAACAGGACTTGGGATCCCCCTCATACTTCTCGGGAAGGGACAGACGGAGCTTGGATCCCTTGGTGATTGCAGGAGCGGGAGCCATTACTGGAGCAGGAGGAGGCTGTGGCTGCTGCTGTTGTCCTGGGCAGAAAGAAACTGCTGCATCATGGCAGACAATTGGTTTAATTGCTGAGCCAACTTCTGCGACTGGAGAGTCACGATAAAGTAGTTGAGGAGTCAGAACACGGGCTAGGCAAACAGACAAAAGGGTACACTTAATCTCAGGCAAATGGCACTGAAGATCCGGCAAGGAAGAGGAGGAGAAGCAGGCTTAAATAACAATAAATCTTAGGAAGCTGGCGTGTGCGCCCTATGAGGTGGGGCATGCAAAGGGAAGCAGGGAGTCGGGCAGAGGAAGGTAAGGGACGGGCCGCGATTCGCATGTGGGCACATCCCGCAATGCAAACTGCAGCCCGGCCAGGAGAACGGGGCAGCGAGCACTCACGGTCGAGCCGGATCGCTCACCGTAACACCAGTTAACCATAACCTCGTGTCGTAGTGATTATTTGCCCCATGCCTGGCACAGGCGAAGCTGGTCTACCTCGGGTGGTGTATAGGTCAACAACGCCCTGGCATCACGAAGAGGTTAATATACACATTACCCCGTCCGACACCACACTACTAAATAGTCTGATGATAGGGGACAATAGGAATACAAAATGTCAGTGCTGATGGTTAAATGGGTGTCCTCTAAGAGCAAGGACCACCTCTCAGGAGGAAGAACTCTAGGTCCCAAAGCTTAAGGTTTGTTTCCCCAGTACATAAAGCCTAGTCCATTAGTCCCTATCTACATCTATGGGGTTACATTTACTGCCCTACTGGATACTGGCTCCCAGGTAACCATTTACAGAAAATCTACTTGGTGAAATATTGAAACTTGATAAATTGATGCAGCCTCCACATACCTGCCTGAATGTTGTGGTCAGTAATAGACAACCCATACCTCACCACCATTATTGGAAACCTACCATCAGGGTGTGAAAAGCTGAACTGCACCTTCAGGCTGTGATTGTAGGGAACATGGATAAAGAAAATGTGCACCCTGTAGTGCTGGGCATGAATATTCTGAGAAACTGCTAAGGCTGGGTCCACACTACGTTTTGTCCCATACGGGAGCGCATACGGCAGGGGGGAGCTAAAAGCTCGCGCTCCCGTATGTTACCGTATGCGCTCCCGTATGTCATTCATTTCAATGAGCCGACCGGAGTGAAACGTTCGGTCCGGTCGGCTCATTTTTGCGCCGTATGCGCTTTTACAACCGGACCTAAAACCGTGGTTGACCACAGTTTTAGGTCCGGTTGTAAAAGCGCATACGGCGCAAAAATGAGCCGACCGGACCGAACGTTTCACTCCAGTCGGCTCATTGAAATGAATGACATACGGGAGCGCATACGGTAACATACGGGAGCGCGAGCTTTTAGCTCCCCTCTGCCGTATGCGCTCCCGTATGGGACAAAACGTAGTGTGGACCCAGCCTAAGAGGAGATGCTGTATGCCCTACGCAGACCATTACCTGCAGCCCTGCACTATGAGCAGAGATCAATCGAACGCATCATCCACCTGCTATGTGACAACAGAGGTTTGCTAACCAAAAAGTGTTGTCCACATCTGGGACCAATGAACAGTGATCCTGCAATCTGGTTCTGAAACCACACTATGTCATTGGCCTGGTTGGGGTGCAATGCCAAGGCTACCAGCCGCCGTGGACCCGTGGCTAATAGCAGACATCACCGATCAGGGTGTATGTAAAATGTGAAAAAAACTAATCCCGGCTGCTCAGTGATGGGGATCACTATGGGGAAATCGTAGAGTCCCGATCAGATCAGCAGCAAGGACGGTGGCTGGAGCAATGGAACACCAATAACACTGATCAATGCTGTTCTATGGAGTAGCATTGAACAGTGTGTGCAATCTGAAAAATGCAAGTGTAAGCTCCCTGCGGGGACTAAAAAAAGTTTGCATCACCCCTTTTCCCAATAAATAAATAAAAATGTAAATAAAAATAAACTTAAACATATCTCGTATCACGATGTGCGTAAAAAATAATATGATGATTAAACCTAAAGGTCAATGGCGTATACGTAAAAAAATACCAAAGCCAGAACTGTGTATTTTTGGTCACTTCATATACTTTTAAAACTGTATAAAAAAAAGCGATAATGGTAAAAACTACAAATCATGGTGAAAAAATTAGCCCTCACTCATGCCTGTATACGGAAAAATAAAAAAGTTATAGTGGTCAGAAGAGAAAGATTTTAAATATAACATTTTCATACAAAAGGTCATAATTTTCTTAAATAATTAAAACAGAATAAAACCTATATAATTTGGGTATTGTTGTAATTGTGTGGGCCTACAAAATAAAGATAATGGGCCTCATTTACTAAGGCTTTTCCGAGTAGATTTTGTAGGTTTATTTGTGTCGCATGTGTCGTGCGCCAGAATTTCAGACAAAAAAAAATCCAAAAAACCCTTCTAACTCTCCACTATACTCAGTAAACCCTACAACACAGTAAACCCTCTACATGGCCATCAGGGAAAAGGGGCCTGTCTCCAAAACTTACATTTTTAAAAGAATGTTTGCACATGAAATGTGGTGGATTTGAGTTCTGGAAAACCTGACAGCTCAGAGTAGGTGTAAAAAAACATTGGGAAAATCACCAAATGCAAGATTCAATAGTTAATACCATGGAAAAAAGTTGGAAACAAAAACCAACAAAGAAAAATATTCCTACACTTTTAGTAAGTAAGGGCCAATGTGTTATTTTTACTGAAAAGTGCAACGGAAGCCCCCAAAATTTACAAAATGAATTTTTTTTTTCAATTTCATCGTACAAATAATTATTTTTGTTTCGCCATAGATTTTGTGGGGAAATGATTCATGTCATTACAAAGTAAAATTGGTGGTGCAAAAGACAAGCCCTCATATGGGTCTGTAGGTGGAAAATTGAAAGCGTTATTATATTTTAGAGGTGAGGAGGGAAAAACAAAAGTGCAAAAATGAAAAAACCCTGTGTCGTTAAAGGGTTAGTTCCAACATCTATATGAACTTGTTATGTTTCTCCTGTGTTCCAACTTTACAATTTAATAAACTTGCTATTTTTTTTCTAGCATTTTTCTAACATGTTTGTAATTTAGAACTTTCATGGGTTTCAGATACAGGAAACTAATTTAGTACAGTCTGTGGCGGACTCTAGTGGTAAAAGCTGGAATTGTCCATGCAGCCTGCACTACTTTCCAAGGTATATGCAAGGCTATGTACAGTCATGGCTATAAATCTTTGCACCCCTGAAATTTTTCTAGAAAATGAAGTATTTCTCACAGAAAAGGATTGCAGTAACACATGTTTTGCTATACACATGTTTATTCCCTTTGTGTGTATTGGAATTAAACCAAAAAAGGGAGAAAAAAAGCAAATTGGACATAATGTCACACCAAAATTATGGAAAAATAAGATTGTTTCAAGCATGTGATGCTCCTTTAAACTCACCTGGAGCAAGTTACCGGTGTGAGCAATATAAAAATCACACCTGAAAGCAGATAAAAAAGGAGAGAAGTTCACTTAGTCTTTGCATTGTGTGTCTGTGTGTGCCCCACTAAGCATGGACAACAGAAAAAGAGAACTGTGAGGACTTGAAAACCAAAATTATGGAAAAATCTCAAGGTTAAAAGTCCATCTCCAGAGATCTAGATTTGCCTTTGTCCACAGTGCACAACATTATTGCAACAAGTTTGCAACCCATGGCACTGTAGCTAATCTCCCAGGGCGTGGACGGAAGAGTAAATTTAGGAAAGGTGTCAGTGCAGGATAGTCCGGATGGTAGATAAGCAGCCCCAAACAAATTCCAAAGATATTCATGCTGTCCTTCAGGCTCAGGGAGCATCAGTGTCAGCGCGAACTAT
Source organism: Hyla sarda (assembly GCF_029499605.1). Classification (NCBI taxonomy): domain Eukaryota; kingdom Metazoa; phylum Chordata; class Amphibia; order Anura; family Hylidae; genus Hyla; species Hyla sarda. The sequence goes on along the minus strand of NC_079191.1, from coordinate 310,314,586 downwards.
CCGCCAACATTTAAATGAAATGAAACGCTATGGCAGGAGACCCAGGAGGACCCCACTGCTGACACAGAGACATAAAAAAGCAAGACTACATTTAGCCAAAAATGAACTTGAGTAAGCCAGAATCCTTCTGGGAAAACATCTTGTGGACAGCTGAGGCCAAGATAAAGCTTTTTGGTAAAGCACATCATTCTACTGTTTACCGAAAAAAGAACACAGTACCTACAGTGAAATATGGTGGAGGTTCAATTATGTTTTGGGGTTGTTTTGCTGCCTCTGGCACTGGGTGCCTTGAATGTGTGCAAGGCATCATGAAATCTGAGGATTACCAACGGATTTTGGGTCGCACTGTACAGCTCAGTGTCAGAAAGCTGGGTTTGCGTCCGAGATCTTGGGTCTTCCAGCAGGACAATGACCCCAAACATATGTCAAAAAGTACCCAGAAATGGATGGCAACAAAGCGCTGGAGAGTTCTGAAGTGGCAAGCAATGAGTCCAGATCTAAATCCCATTGAACACCTGTGGAGAGATCTTAAAATTGCTGTTGGGAAAAGGCGCCTTCAAATAAGAGAGACCTGGAGCAGTTTGCAAAGGACGAGTGGTCCAACATTCCGGCTGAGAGGTGTAAGAAGCTTATTGATGTTATAGGAAGCGACTGATTTCAGTTATTTTTTCCAAAGGGTGTGCAACCAAATATTAAGTTAAGGTTGCCAATAATTTTGTCCAGCCCATTTTTGGAGATTAGTGTGACATTATGTCCAATTTGCTTTTGTTCCTTCCTTATTTGGTTTAGTTCCGATACACACAAAGGGAATAAACATGTGTATAGCAAAACATGTGTTACTGCAATAATTTTCTGTGAGAAATACTTTATTTTCTAGAAAAATTTCAGGGGTGCCAACATTTATGGCCATGACTGTATATATGGTAGGCAGAGGATTGGAAACAAGACAGTTGATGTGATATGGATACTAGGCTGGATGGTTGTCAGGTTCATGACACCAGACGTACGGTAGTAGTCTGTGGAGTATGATGATGGTGGCTGTAGTATAATTAGTATAATGACAGTTCCAATTACCTCTACTTTAAAGGAAGCGGTGATCTGTATCCTGGGAAAATAAATAACCTCAAAAGCTAGGATGTTGGATAACAGCTATAAAATGTACTAAGTTGCAGGTCCAGAAATACAGCAAGCAGCACAGTTAATGCAGATTAAAGATATGACACTTTGCTGGACAATTAAATAAACTCAGATAGTGAGATGTCACTATCATAGACTAACTTGAGACAGACTTGACTAATGACTGACTAGACTGAAGACAGACTTTGTGCTGACTGGACTAGTGACGGATTCGACTTGTCCTAGACTTGACTGAGGACAGATTTAAAGATGTCCAACGGTAAGAAATGTATCCTATCTCCGCAGGAAAGGGAATAAATGTCTGATTGTCTGACAGAGAATGTCTGTCAGAGATTGGACACCCCGCGATCTCCCATACGGGGCCCCCGGCTCACCCCCTCCATTCATCTCTATGGGAGAGGCCGAGACACCTGAACACTGTGTCTTCGTCTCGCTCATATAAATTAATGGAGGGGGTTTTCACCAGCTAACGTGCTGGGTGCAAAATGTGACTTCCTTGAGCAGAGCCAGGGTCTCGTATGGGTAATCACTGGGGGTCCCTCATCTGCAAATCATTAGGCAGCCTTTACATGTCGGGATCTCACAGATAGTTTTAAAAAAATCATACGTGCGAAGTAAAAAGAAAAGTAAGAATATATATGTAACATTAACATTGTATCCCTAAAAGATAGTCATACAATTACAAAATAAAAGAGTATATAAGGAACAAATATCACCATTCATGTTACCATCATAATGTCACTTACCAAATGCTGTATACTGAGACCAATATTAGCAATACATACCAGTATAGAAGGAAGAAATATTGTCACCATACAAATCACCATCATACTGTTACTGACCAAATGCTGTATACTGAGACCAATATTAGCAATACATACCAGTATACAAGGAAGAAATATTGTCACCATACAAATCACCATCATACTGTTACTGACCAAATGCTGTATACTGAGATCAATATTAGCAATACATACCAGTATACAAGGAAGAAATATTGTCACCATACAAATCACCATCATACTGTTACTGACCAAATGCTGTATACTGAGACCAATATTAGCAATACATACCAGTATACAAGGAAGAAATATTGTCACCATACAAATCACCATCATACTGTTACTGACCAAATGCTGTATACTGTGACCAATATTAGTTAGTCTCATGTTAGTCTCAAGTCTAAAGTTAAAGTTACCAAGAAGTACTACAAGTCACATAATTCCTAAAGACGGTGACAGTGACATCTCACTATCTGAGTTTATTCAATTGTCCAGCAATGTGTTATATCTTTAATCTGCATTAACAGTGCTGTTTGCTGTATTTCTGGACCTGCAACTCATATAATAACAGTATACAAGGAAAAAAATTTGTCACCATAGATATTACCATTATATTGTTACTGACCAAATTCAGTATACTAAGACCAATGTTAACATTACTCGAGGAGAAATATTATTCCCATTAATATTACCATCATACTGTTATTGAGCAAATCTAACTAAAACTGATATACAGGCTCTGCAGACCGTATACAGTAAGTGATCCAGGGACTCACAGGTTACATCTTCTCTGATCACAGTCGTCATCTTCGCTTTTCTTTTCCTTTCCATCCGGCTCAGACTGTCATGTTAATTTCTTCCAGCCAAAAATCTTCTTATCAGCATCTGCAGCACAAACATTTTAGATTTTGCATATTTCCAGTGCCTTTCCCACCTTTACACAATTCCCCCATCTCTGGGCCCACAAACTGTAATAATGCCTCCTTGGTGTCCTGCACAGTAAATTTGGGTGTGTTAATAGATCCCCCATTAAGTAAGTATATACCCCCCTTTATGTGGATCTGCGTAATTGCAGTAATTACCAACGCGGAGAGCCGATAACATGGGAAATCAATAATCAGAACAGATATACAGTGATCCCTCAACTTACAATGGCCTCAACATACAATAGTTTCAACATACAATGGTCTTTTCTGGACCATTGTAAGTTGAAACCAGACTCAACATACAATGTACAGACAGTCCAGATCTGTGAAACGTGTCAATGCTGGAAGAACTGACCAATCAGAATGGGCATTTTACTGGTAAAACCCTTGTATTACTGAAGCGTATGCACTGACTGATATCTGGTAGCGCCCCCTACAGTATAGGGAAGTATTACATGTTCTGTACACTTTACCTGTACCACGGTTACCTGCTCCTTTGGACACCAGGTGAGGGCGACTCCATGTTACTTTTTTAGGACATTGCCCGAAGAAGATCCTGTCCTCAACATAGACCAGTGTTTCCCAAGCAGGGTTCCCCCAGCTGTTGCAAAACTACAACTCCCAGCATGCCTGGACAGCCTTTGACATAGAAAGTGATTTACAGCTCCCAGCAGATCTTTCTTACGTTTATATGTAAGGACTTGCTTTATCTGTATTAGTTATCTACTTATTTTTGTTTAATCCTTTTTTCCTATTTTTGGAAGACATTTTGGTGCCTTTTAGAACCAATTACCAGGTTTCCATAGAGTTCTGGTCTCAGCATACAATGGTTTCAACATACAATGGAACCAATTAATATTGTAACTTGAGGGACCACTGTACTACACGTCCATCATGGTATATCCTGGACCTAGAATTAAAATGTAACCTTTAATAAAGTCACTAAAAGTACAAATATAACAAACAAACAAACAAACAAACAAACAAACATAACACAGCCTTTTGGGGAACCCACCACCTTATCAGGAAGGCTCCAACCACAGCTACTCCTTTTTTATAAATATGAGGAAAGTGCACATGTAGGCACAGGAAAATTTACACGTGCAATGATATATTTTCCCTCAGGATTTGGGGGTTTGCTGTCATTCTTCTGTGCAGATCCTCTCAAGCTCTGTGAGGCTGGATGGGTGCCATCAGTGGACAGCCATTTTCAGGTATCTCCATGTTTGCTTGGGCCCAAGGCAAGGCTCTGGTTGGGCCACTTAACCCCTTAAGGACATAGTTCATTTCGGCCTTAAAGGGTACCTCTCATCAAAAAAACTTTTGATATACTATAGATTAATGTATGCAGAATAACTTTACAATTGCATGTTATTAAAATATATGCTTCTTTCTATTTAATTTTCCACTTTGAAGAAATGACCACTAGGGGTCTCCCTACCAGTCCTGGCAGCAAGCATTTCAGACTCATGCTGGAGTCCTAAACACTTCGAGCTGCCAGTCTGCTTTGTTCACAAAGGAGAACACTCAGAGCTGCCAGCCTGCTTTGTTCACAGCCTGTTTGGCTGTGAACAAAGCAGGCTGGCAGCTCTGAGTGTTTAGGACTCCAGCATGAGTCAGAAATGCTTGCTGACGGGACTGATCGGGAAAAATACAATAGAAAGAAGCATATTTTTCATTAACATGCTATTGGAAAGTTATTCAACATTCATTAATCTAAAATATATCAAAAGTTTATTTGATGAGAGGTACACTTTAAAGCGTACCTGTCATAGTGCCCCAAAAAAGTGATATGTTACTCAGTACCTAATCATGTGCATATAATTTTTATGTGTTTAGGACCTATATATCCCTAACAAATAGCATTTATAGGTTGCTCACTTGCTTTATCTTCTTGCCTCCTGGAGGGGGCATGTCCGTTTCTCTCCCTCACTGTGGATGACTCATCTGCTCTGAATCTGAGGAGCAGCCTGGTGGTCTGCAAGTCACTGCAGAGTAGTTTTCATGCATACATTTTGTATCTGTTCCTAGTAAAGCTGGATGCTGATCAACAGATCTGTCACTGTTTGTGTCATTCAGCTTTCACAGACTCCTGAATGTCTGATCAACTTCTTTGTCATTCAGGAGTCAGAGAAAGCTTTTAAAGCATGCTGGGAATTGAAGTTTTGCAACAGCTGGAGCTGCAGTGTTTGTAAAGCACTCTGTTAGAGCATTGTTGCCTTTAGCTGTTGCAACTACAATTCCCAGCATGCCCATACATCCTTTTTCTGTAGTTTTGCAAGAGCTGGAGGCACACAGCTGGAGAATACACAGCTCTAACAAAGAGTTTTACAAAGATTGTACCCCCAGCTGTTGTAACACTACAACTTCAATCATGGGAGTTGTAGGTAGTTTAGGAACAACTGAAGGCTTTAGTGGTGCAATGGTGATCTCCTATACTGGATATCACCACATTACAGCCGGTATTCATTATAATGCAAAATACAGAGTAGTCTGTCTGCATAAAGATAGATGACCCATTGCGGCGGCTATTTTCATTTAAAATTTTTTAGTAAAATAATTTTTTTAAAATAAATGTATATTTAACCTGTTGGGGACGAAGGGCGTATGCATACGCCCTTGCGTCCTGGTACTTAAGGACGAAGGGCGTATCCATACGCCCGTGGGAATTTCGGCCCCCGCCGCGCGCCGGGCGGGGACCGGGCCGGGGTGACTGCTGATATCTATCAGCAGGCACCCCGTGCAAATGCCCAGGGGGGTCATTAGACCCCCCCATGTCGGCGATCGGCGCAAATCGCAAGTGAATTCACACTTGCGATTTGCGCCGATTCCGGGTCATTACGGGTCTATGGTGACCCGGTGACCCGGAATAGAAGGGGGATCGCGGGTGTCTAAGACACCCACGATCCCCCTAAAGCGATAGGAGTGAGGTGGCAGAGTTGCCACCCCTCCTATCTCTGCTATTGGTGGTCTAGATGCGACCACCAATAGCAGATCTGGGGCGGAGGGGTTTACTTTCGTTTTCCCCGTCCTGCCCTCCCACAATAGGCGGGGCAGAACGGGGAAAACGAAGAGGAGTCCACTTACCCCTCCGGAGGCAGCGGAGCGACGGGGATCGGCGGTCGGCGACGGAGATCTGCGGCGGCGTGCGGCAGAAGAGGACGGCTCCCGGATGCGACGGAAGCCAGTGAGTAGTTGCCTAGCAACATCTAGAGGGCTACAGTCTGAGACCACTATAGTGGTCTCTAGACTGTAGCCCTCCAGATGTTGCAAAACTACAACTCCCAGCATGCCCAGACAGCTGTTTGCTGTGTGGGCATGCTGGAATTTGTAGTTTTGCAACAGCTGGAGGTCTGCAGTTTAGAGACCACTGCACAGTGATCTCTATACTGCCCTCTAGATCTTGCAAAACTACAACTCCCAGCATGCCCACACAGCTGTTTGCTGTCTGGGCATGCTGGGAGTTGTAGTTTTGCAACATCTGGAGGCCCACAGTTTGGAGATCACTGTTCAGTGGTCTCTAAATTGTAGCACTCCAGATGTTGCAAAACTACAAATTCCAGCATGCCCACACAGAAAACAGCTGTCTGGGCATGCTGGGAGTTGTAGTTGCGTACCTCCAGCTGTTGCATAACTACATCTCCCAGCATGCCCTTCTGTGATCAGACATGCTGGGAATTGTAGTTTTGCAACAGCTGGAGGCACACTGGTTGGAAAATACTGAGTTAGGTAACAGAACCCAACTCAGTATTTTCCAACCAGTGTGCCTCCAGCTGTTTCAAAACTACAACTCCCAGCATGTACTGACAGACCGTGCATGCTGGGAGTTGTAGTTTTGCAACAGCTGGAGGCTCATTGGTTGGAAAATACTGAGTTAGGTAACAGAACCTAACTGAAGGTTTTCCAACCAGTGTGCCTCCAGCTGTTTCAAAACTACAACTCCCAGCATGTACTGACAGACCGTGCATGCTGGGAGTTGTAGTTTTGCAACAGCTGGAGGCTCATTGGTTGGAAAATACTGAGTTAGGTAACAGAACCTAACTGAAGGTTTTCCAACCAGTGTGCCTCCAGCTGTTGCAAAACTACAACTCCCAGCATGTACTGACAGACCGTGCATGCTGGGAGTTGTAGTTTTGCAACAGCTGGAGGCTCATTGGTTGGAAAATACTGAGTTAGGTAACAGAACCTAACTGAAGGTTTTCCAACCAGTGTGCCTCCAGCTGTTGTAAAACTACAACTCCCAGCATGTACTGACAGACCGTGCATGCTGGGAGTTGTAGTTTTGAAACAGCTGGAGGTTTGCCCCCCCCCCCATGTGAACGTACAGGGTACATTCACACGGGCGGGTTTACAGCAAGTTTCCTGCTTCAAGTATGAGCTGTGGCAAATTTTTCGCCGCAGCGCAAATTCCTAGCGGGAAACTCACCGTAACCCGCCAGTGTGAAACTACCCTAAAAACACTACACTACACTACACTAACACATAATAAAGAGTAAAACACTACATAAACACCCCCTTACACTGTCCTTCCCCCCCCCCCAATAAAAATGAAAAACGTATTGTACAGCAGTGTTTCCAAAACGGAGCCTCCAGCTGTTGCAAAACTACAACTCCCAGCATTTCCGGACAGCCACTGATTGTCCAGGCATGCTGGGAGTTTAGCAACAGCTGGAGACACCCTGTTTGGGAATCACTGGCGTAGAATACCCCTATGTAATCCCTAATTTAGTCCTCAAATGCGCATGGCGCTCTCTCACTTTGGAGCCCTGTCGTATTTCAAGGAAACAGTTTAGGGACACATATGGAGTATTTCCGTACTCAGGAGAAATTGTGTTACAAATTTTGGGAGGCTTTTTCTCCTTTTACCCCTTATGAAAAGGAAAAGTTGGGGTCTACACCAGCCTGTTAGTGTAAAAAAAAAAATTTTTTACACTAACATGCTGGTGTTGCCCTTTACTTTTTATTTTCACAAGAGGTAAAAGGAAAAAAAGACCCCCAAAATTTGTAACGCAATTTCTCCTGAGTACGGAAATACCCCATATATGGGCGTAAAATGCTCTGCGGGCGCATAACAAGGCTCAGGAGTGAGAGCGCACCATGTACATTTGAGGCCGAAATTGGTGATTTGCACAGGGGTGGCTGATTTTACAGCGGTTCTGACATAAATGCAAAAAAATAAATACCCACATATGACCCCATTTTGGAAACTACACCCCTCACGGAATGTAATAAGGGGTACAGTGAGCATTTACGCCCCACAGGGGTCTGACAGATTTTTGGGACAGTGGTACGTGAAAATGAAAAATTTAATTTTTTTGTTTGCACAGCCCACTGTTCCAAAGATCTGTCAAACACCAGTGGGGTGTAAATGCTCACTGTACCCCTTGTTACGTTCCTTGAGGGGTGTAGTTTCCATAATAGTGTGCGATGTGTTTTTTTTTTTGCTGTTCTGGCACCATAGGGGCTTCCTAAATGCGACATGCCCCCCAAAAACCCTTTCAGAAAAACTCACTCTCCTAAATCCCATTGTTGCTCCTTCGCTTCTGAGCCCTCTACTGCGCCCGCCGAACACTTGACATACACATATGAGGTATTTTCTTACTCGAGAGAAATTGGGTTACAAATTTTGAGAGGATTTTTTTCCTTTTACCCCTTGTAAAAATTCAAAAACTGGGTCTACAAGAACATGCCAGTGTAACAAATGAAGATTTTGAATTTTCTCCTTCACTTTGCTGCTATTCCTGTGAAACACTTAAAGGGTTAACACCCTTATTGAATGTCATTTTGAATACTTTGAGGGGTGCAGTTTTTATAATGGGGTCATTTATCGGGTATTTCTAACCATAAGACCCTTCAAATCCACATCAAACCTGAACTGGTCCCTGAAAAATTCCGATTTTGAAAATTTTGCGAAAAATTGGAAAATTGTTGCTGAACTTTGAAGCCCTCTGGTGTCTTCCAAAAGTAAAAACTTGTCAATTTTATGATGCAAACATAAAGTAGACATATTGTATATGTGAATCAATATATAATTTATTTGGAATATCCATATTCCTTATAAGTAGAGAGCTTCAAAGTTCGAAAAATGCTAAATTTTCCAATTTTTCATGAAATTTTCAACTTTTTCACCAAGAAAGGATGCAAGTATCGCCGAAAATTTACCACTAACATAAAGTAGAATATGTCACGAAAAAACAATCTCGGAATCAAATTTATAAGTAAAAGCATTCCAGAGTTATTAATGCTTAAAGTGACAGTGGTCAGATTTGCAAAAAATGCTCCCGTCCTTAGGGTCATAATGGGCTCCGTCCCCAAGGGGTTAAAAAAGTCATCTTATCAGTAGTACTACAAAGTATAAAAAGTTTTTCATAATGACATTGCCTCTTTAACCCCTTCCCTCTTTGGCGATTTTTCATTTTTGCACTTTTGTTTTTTCCTCCTTACCTTTTAAAAATCATAACCCTTTCAATTTTGCACCTAAAAATCCATATGATGGCTTATTTTTTTGCCCACCAATTCTACTTTGTAATGACATCAGTCATTTTACCCAAAAATCTACGTCGAAACAAAAAAAGAAAACATAATTGTGCGACAAAATTGAAGAAAAAAACGCCATTTTGTAACTTTTGGGGGCTACCGTTTCTATTTTTATAAATTTTTTTATGGTATAAAAAGTGACCAAAAATATGCTATTTTGGGCTTTGGATTTTTTTTTTGCGCGTACGCCATTCACCTTGCGGTTTAATTAACTTTATATATTTTTATAGCTCGGACATTTACACACGTGGTGATATCACATATGTTTATATTTATTTTTATTTGCACAGTTTTTTTATGGGAAAAGGGGGGTAATTCAAACTTTTATTAGGGGGTGGGGTTAAATCATCTTTATTATATCTTTTTTTTCCTTTTTTTTTTTTTTTTTTTGCAATGTTATTGCCCCCATAGGGGAGTATAACATGCAGTACATTGTTTCAATACTCTGAACACTGCCATTGCATTGCAATGCATTGATCAGTGTTATCGATGGTTGATTGCTCAAGCCTGGATTTCAGGCTTAAAGCAATCAGTCGCTGATTGGACACGCAGGAGGCAGGTAAGGTACCCTCCTGTTGGATTCTAGCTGATTGGGACATTGCGATTTTACCACGAGGGTCCCAATCAGCACGACTGAGCTGCCGGGAAGCTTTTACTTTCACTTTAGACATAGCGATCAACTTTGATCGCCGTGTCTAAAGAGATAATGCTGGACATCAGCCCGATCGGCGATGTCCAGCATTAGCCGTGGGCCCTGGTTGCTTATAGCAACCGGAACCCACCGGGTATGATGCGCGCACACCTGCTGAGTACGCGTCATACCTTGGGAGCCGCTTATGGACGTTTATAAACACCCCTACCCTTCAATTCCCTGGTTGAACTTGATGGACATATGTCTTTTTTCGACCGTACTAACTATGTAACTATGTAACTATGTAACATCCATATGGGGCAAGGGGTTAAGGACACAGTTAATTTTCAATATAAATTTACAGTCATTTTCTTTTTTTGTATTCTACTCTTTTTACGTCACCAGTCACCATAGTGGACTTTTCTATGAAATCATTAGATTGCATTTACTATATAATGCTATGCCTATGGCATAACATTACACAGTGTGATCGGCGATCCACTGATCTAGCCTGGCTAAGTCAAGCTACATCAGTGACTTGGTGATCGTAGGCAGGTAAGGGGATCCTTCTCTGCCATTTTAGCTCCCCCAACCTCCCCAATCACGTTGCAGGGGTTTAGTGAGCTTCCCTGAGCTACCACCGCCTTTCAGTTTAGGTGCCGTAATCAATAATGATCAAATCGTCCAAAGAGTTAAATGACCGGCACTCACTGCTCTGATGCGAGCGCAGCTCCTGCGCTCACTGCAAAAGCCCCTTAAGGATTCAGGGCATAAAGGTACGCCCTTGGTCCTTAAGTATCAGGACACAAGGGCGTACCTGTACACCCTATGTCTTTAACAGGTTAAGGACATTTACAGAGTTGTCCCTAACCACTTCAATATTGTCTTGGCAGTGTTCTTAGGGTCATTGAAAGGTGAACCTTAACCCCTTAATGACGCAGGATGTAAATGTGCGTCCTGGTGAGGTGGTACTTAACACACCAGGACGTACATTTATGTCCTATATATAATGCCGAGCATCGAAGCGATGCTCGGGTCATGCATGGCAGGTCCCAGCTGCTGATAGCAGCCAGGGACCCGCCGGTAATGGCGGACATTATGGCGGATTTTACCCATTAACCCCTCAGATGCCGTGATCAATACAGATCACGGCATCTGCAGCGCTGCGGTCACTAAAATGGATGATCGGATCGGCCGCAGCACTGCCGTGGTGATCCAATCATCCAGAACGGCAGACTGAGGTCCCCTCACCTGCCTCCGCTGCCTTCTATGGGTCTTCTGCTCTGGTCTGCGATCGAGCAGACCAGAGCAGAAGATAACCGATAATACTGATCAGAGCTATGCCCTATGCAATCAAATGATTGCTAGAAATAGTCCCCTATGGGGACTATTAAAGTGTAAAAATAAAAGTAAAAAAAAAAGTATAAAAAAAGTAAAAAAATGTGACCCCCCCCCTCCCCATTAAAAACGTAAATTGTTCCAATTTTTCCTATTTAACCCCCCAAAAAGTGTGATTTTTAATATACATATTTAGTATCGCCGCATGCGTAAATATCCAAACTATTAAAATATAATGTTAATGATACCATACAGTGAACGGCGTGAACGTAAAAAAAAATTAAAAATCCAAAATTGCTGCTTTTTTATAACATTTTATTCCCAAAATTTTTTATAAAAAATGTATTAAAAGTTTTATATAAGCAAATATGGTATTAAAATAGGGGGATTTTAAACGTACTAATTTGGTTAAAAAGTTTGCAATTTTTCTAAAGCGCAACAGTAACAGTAAGTTGTACGGCGTGAAAACGAAACCTTGAAAAATTAGCAAAATTGTGGTTTTCTTTGTAATTTCCCCCCACAAATAGTATTTTTTCAGTTGCGCCATACATTTTATGGTAAGGTGAGTGATGGCATTACAATGGACAACTGGTCACATAAAAAACAAGCCCTCATACTAGTCTGTGGATTAAAATATAAAATAGTTATGATTTTTTGAAGGTGAGGAGGAAAAAACGAAAACATAAAAATAAAATTGTCCGAGTCCTTAAGGGGTTAAATGGGCACTACTTAAATCACCTTATGGTGGATAACCCCTTTAACGTTGTGGAAGCATATACATTGTTATTACTAAAGTTTTTTTTTTTTGGATCTTTAAAAAACTGACCACAGGTTAGAGTCAGTTTAATTAAATAAAAAAATGTTTAAAAAAAAAACACACAGCACCCAGCCTTAAATGGGCACTATCATTAAAAAAATGTTTGCATCCCTTATGGTAAATAAAACATTTTTTCTAATATACTTTGTTTAAAAAAAGATGACGTTTTCTATGTTTTATTTGTGTTTAAAAAAGCTGCCACTAGGCGTCTCCCTACTTGTCCAGAGCACATCCCCCCCCCCCCATCTTTTGCACAGACTTTGGACTCCTGCTGGCCTTACAGAAGTCCAAACACAGGAAATGCAGTCTGGAGTGCTGAGGGTGGTGTGTCCAGCCTTATCCAATCATAGCTTCTCTCACACTTAACTGCCGCTTGCTATTGGTTGCAGAGTAAGGCAGGACCCAGGCTAGCGCTGCTTTTAGCTGTATGTATGGCCCACACGCATACTGCTGAAAACCTTCCCTCAGTGTGAGCCGCATCTCTGGGCTACACTGAGAGGAGACGTGACCTCTGCCCCTGCCGCGAAGTGCACGTGCCTATGATGTCACTTATAGCCGCTTGCACTGTGGAGGCTTAAGAACGCGACTGGTAGTACTGCGGAAGACATTGCTGCGCGGGACAGGTGAGTATCTCTTTTTGTTTTATGTGTTTACTTTTTTTATTCTAACCTGGCACAGAGGGAAGGAATGGGAAGAGGAAGAATGGAAGAGAGGTGCCCCCCATATACCTGGCTGCCCCCATATACCTGGCCCACATACCTGGCTGCCCCAAAAATACCTGGCTGCCCCCCACATACCTGGCTGCCAAACCTGATCTACATATCTGGCTGCTCCCACATAGCTGGCTGCTCCCACATACCTGGCTGCCTAAACTTTCCCACATACTTGGCTGCCCCCACATACCTTGCTGCCTAACCTAGCCCACATACCTGGCTGCCTACATACCTGGCTATCTAACTACATACCTGGCTGCCTAACTACCTACATACATATCTAGCTGTGTAACTACCTAACCACCTAAATACCTGGCTACCTAACTATATACCTGGCTGCCTAACTACCTATATACGTGGCTACCTAATTAACTATTATCTCAAAGATAACCAAGAGAAATTGGAGGCCTCTATAGCTACATTTTAAGTGTCATAGCAAAGGGCCTGAATACTTCTGTCCATGCAAAGTTAAAGTAAATCTGCAATTACATAAAAATTTCTGTTTTCAGTTACTTATTATGGGGTATTGAGTGCCGATTGATGAAGGAAATTGTTTTGTTTTTGTTTTGTTTTTAGCTCCAGGCCTCAACATGTGAAAAAAGGATCTAAAGACTTTCTGAATGCATTGTAACTACTCCTTATTTTAGGCCTCCTTAATCTGGGCCTGATTTTTACTAGCATTTCTTCTAAATCTTTACATTGCATAATGTGTCCATTTCCATGAATAGTAGATTGTTTAAGTTTAAATATTTTTTCAATCTAAATAAGAAAATTTTCTTTAATGAGTAAGAAATGTTGTTGCTAAGTAAACAACAAATAAATGACAAACTAGAGTTGTATTTTGGTAAGTGACAAGCTATGTTGATCTGCTAAATACAAATGAGGAAGTAAAGGTGTGAAATATCTGGTTAAAAGGGCTGACAGGAAATGTCAGCACAATGAACTGCAGTCATAATAGAAAAAAATGTAGCGTAGTGTTAAATCATTTTAAGAAATAATTAAAGGGGTACTCCACTGCCCTGCTTCTGGAGCTCCGCTCCCCAGCGTCTGGAAGTTTATTGTTCCGAACGCTGTGCGCGGGCTTCCATGTTCAGGGCCGCCCCTCGTGACATCACGCCTGCCTCCTCGTGATGTTACGCCCGCCCCCTTCCCATAGACTTTCATTGAGGGGGCGGGCATGACGTCACGAGGGGGCAGTCGTGACGTCACGAGGGGCGGCCCTGAACATGGAAGCCTGCGCACAGCGTTCGGAACAATAAACTTCCAGACGCTGGGGACCGGAGCACCCTTTTAATTATTTCTGAAAATGTTTTCACACTACGTTCATATTTCTGTGTTTTCTGACTGGCCATCAGGTTATACAGATATGAGCTAGGGACAATGTTATTGGTTATTGTTGGCATGGATCAAATATTCAATTTATGATTGAATGTAATGGATGTGACCATTTAGAATAATTAGAATAATAATAATAATGTGAATATGCTTTTATCAGTTGTCATTTCAATTCTCTCATTGAAATTGAGTACCTCCAATGTGGGAGATTTATGAAAACCGGTGCCGAAGAAAAGTGGAGCCATTTTCCTGATCAATCCCATTTCTTCTTTCATTTTTAAAAAGGCCTCTGAGAAATGAATGAAGCAATCTGATTTGTTGCTATGAGCAACTGCTCCACTTATTCTCTGCACAGGTCTTGATAAATCTCCCCCAGGTTCTCTCTCATATGGGGAGATTTATCATAACATGTACAGAGGAAAAGTTAACCAGTTATCCATAGCAACCAATCAGATTGCTTCTTTCATTTTTGAAAGGGCCCTCAGTCACAAGATCTACTCCAACTCCTACTAAAACATAAACAACACCCTCCCTGCCTGTAGTCTGATTCAACAGAAACACAAAAGGAGTAAGCTGATTGGCCAAGGAAGATACACATGACAATAACAGCGCTCATCCCCCAAAAAATATAACAATTAAATCCAGTGAATGCTTTAGTTTTTAGACAGTTTTCGTTCATCATTTTAGTCATCTGCATCATTTGGATTTTCATAATTATGCTCTTCATATTGTCTATTTGGATTATGTGTTTTGTCTGAATATATGATTTTGTTTTTTCAGTTCGTTTGGATGGTTCTGAATGTACGAAAACTACAAAAATGAACAAAAGAAAAACTATGGGGGAGATTTATCAAAACCTGTCTAGAGGAAAAGTTGCTGAGTTGCCCATGGCAACCAATCATATCTCTTCTTTCATTTTTGAAAGAAAAAAAATAAAGAATCTGATTGGTTGCTATGGGCAACTCAGCAACTTTTCCTCTGGACAGGTTTTGATAAATCTCCGCCTATGTGTTTCAAAATGCATTGCATATGTCTACAAAAATCTACTCATATATAACTTTCTCCACCAATCTTTGGTAAAAGTGAATTTTGTAGACATATTGAATGCATATTTTTTGTTTTTGCACTGAAATACTCATATATAACTTTCTCCACCAATCTTAACCATTCTTCACAACTTGGAAATTTACTCTCAAACCATTTACACAAAATTTGACAAACCTAGAAACCTTCCCTAGCCATGCTTTGCAATCTAGGTAGGTCACGGGGTTAGTCATTTCACTGAGGTAGCTATTGCATTTCAATATCTCTGCATTGTAGGACACGCGCATAAACAATGATATAGATCTCTCTCATCTTCTGTGCATTTTGGACATAGAGCATTTTTTATAACCAAACCTAAATAAATGCCATTTGCAGCCCGCACTAGGGATCTGGAATTTGTATCGGCCGACGCCCGGGACATGCAGTTCTGGGTGCCGTGCAAGGAATTTCTTCAGGCATTTAGCCCTGCTTCGTGTGAGCAAAGCTAAATGCCGGAAGACTTCACACACTTAGGCAAACACTGCTACATGGGACCCGGTGCACATATGACGGGGCAACCAGTCTTGCCCCATCACTAAAATGCTACTTACATCTGCCTGCGCATGCAATGACATCACTTATAGTGCGCCCCTCCGCCAGGAAGTCCCCGCAGGCAGATTTAAGTAGAGCTGTCCAGGTGGGGAATCTATGCTACGGCTACCTATTGTGGGGAATCTGTGCTAAGGCTACCTAATGTGGGGAATCTGTGCTAAGGCTACCGAATGTGGGGAAACTGTGCTGTGCTACCTAATGTGGGGAAACTATGCTGCGCTACCTAATGTGGAGTAACTGTCAAGAAATACACCTTCAAATTTGGAAGTGTGAGCCCTCTCCCCTCCCCTTTTCTTAAAGGGATTATCCAGGAATAGAACAGACAGGGAGCAGTTTTTGAAAGAAATTAGCTCTGTTTTTCTATTCCTGGGTAACCCCTTTAACCCCTTAAGGACCAAGCATTTTTCTGTTTTTGCACTTTCGTTTTTTCATCCTTACTTTTATAAATCGTAACCCTTTCAATGTTTTATCTAAAAATCCATATGAGGGCTTTTTTTTTTCAGCCACCAATTCTACTTTGTAATGACATCAGTCATTTTACCCAAAAATTTACGGCGAAATGGAAAGAAAAATCATTGTGCAACAAAATTGAAAAAAACACCATTCTGTAAATTTTGTGGGCTTCCGTTTCTACGTCGTAAATTTTTTGGTAAAAATGAAACTTTACCTTTATTCTGTAGGTCCATACGATTAAAATGATACCCTACTTATATAGGTTTGATTTTGTCGTACTTTTGGAAAAAATCATAACTACATGCACGAAAATAATACATTTAAAATTGTCATATTCTGACCCCTATAACTTTTTTATTTTTACGCATACGGGGTGGTATGAGGGCTCATTTTTTGCGGCATGATCTGAAGTTTTGTTTTGATCAGACTTTTTGATCGCATTTTATTCCTGGTTTTTTTATGGTATAAAAATTAGCACTTTGGAATTTTTTTGCGTGTACACCATTGACCGTGTGGTTTAATTTACAATATATTTTTATAGTTTGGACATTTACACATGCGGCGATACCACATATGTTTATTTTTATTATGTTCAGATATTTCTTATATGAAAAGGGGGGTGATTTAAACTTTTAATAAGGAAGGGGTTAATGTGTATGTTTTAAAACTTTTTTTAAGCTTTTTTTTTTTTTACACTTTTAGTCCCCTTAGGGGACTTTTAGGAGAAATAATTTGATTCCTCATACAGATCAGTGTTCCATAGAATCCATTGATCTGTGTGCTCTGCGCTCGCTTCATAAAGCAATGAATCGCGCCACTGGACCATCAGGGACAGGATAAAGGCACCTTTTGACGCCGCTGTCAGCTTTGACAGCGGCGATCTAAAGGGTTAATAGCCGGCCACATCAATTGCCGTATGTCGGCTATTAACGCCGGCCCCCAGCTACAGGAATCAGCTGGGGTCGTCTAATGGCCGTTAACGCGGTATGACGCGGGCTCCCGACTTGAGCCCACGTCATACCGCGTTAACGGCCATTGGACAAGCATAGACGTCCATGGTTGTTAACAGGGTTAAAGAGAATAAGTTGCTCATACTTAATTCTGTTTCTTTTTCGCTCCCAAACCAAATTATTAAAGGGGTTATCCAGGAATAGAAAAACACAGCTTCTTTCTTTCAAAAACAGCTCCCTGTCTGTCTCCAGGTTGGGTGTGGTTCTGCAGCTCAGTTCCATTGAAGTTAATGGAGCCAAGTTGTAAAACCACGCCCAACCTGGAGACAGGCGTGGAGCTGTTTTTGATAGAAATTACCGTATTTATCGGCGTATAACACGCACTTTTTAGGCTAAAATTTTTAGCCTAAAGTCTATGTGCGTGTTATACGCCGATACACCCCCAGGAAAGGCAGGGGGAGAGAGGCCGTCACTGCCTGCTTCTCTCCCCCTGCCTTTCCTGGGGGTCTAGAGCCCTGCTGCCGGCCCTTCTCTCCCCCCTGGCTATCGGCGCCGCTGCCCGTTCTGTCCCCCTGACTATCGGTGCCGGCGCCCCATTGCCGGCGCCGATAGCCAGGGGGAGAGAAGCGGCGCCGACAGCCAGGGGGAGAGAAGGGGCAGCGGCACCCTTTGCCGGCGCCACTGCCCCGTTGCCTCCCCCCATCCCCGGTGGCATAATGACCTGTTGCCGGGGTCGGGTCCGCGCTGCTTCAGGCCTCCGGCGTGCGTCCCCTGCGTCGTTGCTATGTGCTGCACGGCACATGACGTCAGTGCGCCGCGCCGTGCATAGCAGCGACGCAGGGGACGCACGCCGGAGGCCTGAAGCAGCACGGACCCGACCCCGGCAACAGGTAATTATGCCACCGGGGATGGGGGGAGGCAACGGGGCAGCGGCGCCGGCAATGGGTGCCGCTGCCCCTTCTCTCCCCCTGGCTGTCGGCGCCGCTTCTCTCCCCCTGGCTATCGGCGCCGGCAATGGGGGGCCGGCACCGATAGTCAGGGGGACAGAACGGGCAGCGGCGCCGATAGCGAGGGGGGAGAGAAGGGCCGGCAGCAGGGCTCTAGACCCCAGCAAAGGCAGGGGGAGAGAAGCGGGCAGCGACGGCCTCTCTCCCCCTGCCTTTCCTGGGGGTGTATCGGGGTATACACGCGCACACACGCACCCTCATTTTACCATGGATATTTGGGTAAAAAACTTTTTTTTACCCAAATATCCTTGGTAAAATGAGGGTGCGTGTTATAGGCCGGTGCGTGGTATACCCCGATAAATACGGTAGCTGTGTTTTTTTTTATTCCTGGATAACCCCTTTAAGATGCACCACCAAACTTTTATCTGATATTTAAATCAGTGAAGCATAGAGTGCAAACAAAATCTGGGGGAGGACAACCAATTTGACTATGGCTATCCTATTGACTATTGCTAGGGCAATGTTTATCTCTGCAAAATGTCTGGGTTTGTCCGTCACCCTAATTCACAGATATTCAAAAGATTAATCTCTCCAACTTTTTTTAAATTAATGAAAGGCAAATCACAGGGTTCATCCAAAAATGTATATACAGATTTGGTCCAATTAATTTTTCTCTTCAATCTGTTTTATGAAGAGACTTTTTCAAAGGTAACAGATAAGAAGTCCTACAAAACAGGAATAATGAACACAATTCCAGGCACATGGCAAGTATGTCACATAAGCAGTACAAGTATATGCAGATATATAATAGCAGTCCACAAATTACCTTATGCATCCCAATAGACATTTGTGTGAGAGACATACAAGGGGACAAGTCTCCATTTCAATCTTGGAAATATTTAGGAGTGCTCCAACTATGCCACAACCGGGAAACCTTAGTGTAAAATGTACCTTCATTGAGACCAATTGCCTTCTCATATTTACAGGCTTGATTAATTGAGGAGATAGCTTCACATGTATGAGGAAGAGCAGTGACTTTCCAGTGACGGGTTACCACCAATTTAGAAATAACTAAGATTTTACATAAAAGTGGTCGAAATTCTGTGGGAAAGTCTTGGATGCAAATCAATAATAGAGCCAATTTTGGGGTCAGGGCCAAGATAGGGGGGATAGATGGAGCATAAAATGTGTTCAATATCTGACCAGCAACTAGACAACACAGGACAGAACCATAGTACATGTGAAATTGAGCCCCTGTGATTACAGTTCCTGCCGAGTCCCATTAGTGATACTAAACTCATCTGATAGAGCCCCATTAGTAAAAACCCTCGCATTAGGGAAGGTATAAAAAGCCTTAAAGGCCCCTAAAATAGCGCCCCTAAAGCTACACGACCTAGGACCGAAAAGGTAAAAGTCCAATTAATGCGGTCGAATGCCTTTTCGGCATCTAATGATAAAAACAGGGATGGTAGACCGCGTTTTTCAACTATTTGTAAGAGATTAAGAACCGTTCTGGTTTAATCATATGCTTGTCTCTTTTTAACGAAGCCCACCTGGTCTACACTAACCAGGTTAGGGAGAATAGCAATTGAGCATATATCTTTAAATCTACATTGAGTATTGTTGAGTGTGATGCATTAAGTACGTGTTACAATGCCACATATAGGAATCTACTTCATGTAATTCTAAAAGAATCGGAGAGTGGTCTGACCATGCGGTATCTAGAATTTAGGTAGATTTTAGTAAATTTAGAAGGGTGCGGCTTACAACAAATAAATTAATATGGGAATAAGTGTTGCGCATAGGGGAGTAATAAGAATAGTCACGCTCTGAGGCATAAGTCGCCAAGCATCAAAAAATTCCTCCCTATGGAGCAGATCTGCTAGAGACACTGGCTGGTGTCAGCTTGTTGAGGAGGAGTCTATATTAGGGTCCGATACAGCATTAAAATCTCCGTATAAGAGTACGCGACCCTGTTTACATCTGTTGAGAATTCTAAACCCCTTTTATTAAAAAAACGGATTTGGCCCCTATTCAGGGCGTACATAGATACAATTGTATAGATCACATTATAACAGGAACACACTAGAATGATATATCTACCTTGTACGTCTATGGTACCAGATATTTCCTGGAGCTGTTAATCCCTTCCCGACCCATGACATACATATACGTCATGGGTTGGGTGGGCGTACATGACGGGGGCCCGCTATCAGCAGCTGACATCTGTAATGACGGACTTCGGCAATCGTCTGGTTTAATCGTAACTGGTTTAATACCGTGATATATACAGATCACAGCATTTAAGCACTAAATGCCACTATTCCCTGGTGTCTAGTGGTCCCATAGCCCCACTGCAATGTAATTGCGGGGGGCTATGGGTTGCTAGGGAAGTCTAAGGTCTTACCTGCTCCTCATCGTCTTCCCTGGCTCTGTGATTGCTTAGGGCTCACTTAGGCAGCCCTTAGTAATTGAGCACAGATTTCATAGATCAATGATATATGTAAGCTATTTGATGATGGCTGATGATAGGCCCCTAGGGGGGGCCAAAAAATGTGTATAAAAAAAGGAAAACATTTTTTCTTTTAATATTAAAAAAATCCCTCCCCTAATAAAAATTCTAATCACCCCCCTTTTCCCATTTTTTTAATAAAACACTGTACAAACAAGAAAAAAAAATGCATATATTTTGTATCGCCGTGTGTGTAATTGTCCGAACTATTAAATTATTATGTTTCTGATCCTGTATGGTGAACGGCATAAACGCAAAAAAAAATTACAAACGCTAAAATCGTGGATTTTTGGTTACATTACATCCCCCAAAAATGTATTAAAAGTGATCAAAAAAACAGAACTACACAAAAGTGATACTGTTAAAAACTACAGCTCATGGCGCAAAAAGCAAACTCTAAAACAGCTCTGTAGGGTTATAGGGGTGAGAACATGGTAATAAACAAACTTTTTTTTATATTTCAAGGTTTAATTTTTTTTTTAACAATTAAACAAAATAAGTTTGGTATCATTGTAATCGTACTAACCCATAGAATAAATATGAAATGTCAGATTTACCGTATTTTGAACTCCGAAAAAATGATTGCCCTCCAAAATTGTGCAATTCCCAATTTTTTCAATTTTGCCCTGCATATAATTTTTTCTGGCTTTGTAATTGTATGATAAAAAAAAAATGAATCATTGGAAAGTCCAACTCGTTATGCAGAAAATGAGCCTAGTACAACATTGTCAGTCGCAAAACAAAAAAGTTATGGGTCTTAGAATGTAGGGAGGAAAAAAACATGAGCCAGAAATCAAAATTTGCTGGGTCATGAAGGGGTTAATTGCTAAAAGCACACCACAAGACTTATTTACATAATGAGATTGGTATATATTTGGGAAAGAGGGGCTGTGAATCCAAAACGCGTCAGATTGTAAAATATGTGTTTCTTGAGCGCCGCAGAAATCACATCTCGTCCTCCTATCCTCAGACCAAAGAAATGCCCTCCTTTGGGGAGTGTTAAGACCGTTGGAGCTAATAGACAAGACTTTCAAAACCATTTAAAAATAAACCGTAGGCTATGTGACATAGTCTCTCCATCTTGAATCTCAGAAGGTAGAATTTGCAATGGTGGTAGGTCACTCATATGCCGAGTGCTCACTGATGTGAACCTGGAAAAAAAAGCACAAACAAAACAAACAAAAATAAGAATACATAAAGACAGCTCCCACGATAGATAGGAGCCAACAACACACGGAGTCAGCAGCATAGGGATTCCGAGGGCGCCCGCAACATGAAGATCCGGTTATCTCCCAATCAGGTTGGATTCGGCCAGTGGCAGCATAGGAGAGTTCTGTGAATTCCTTAAACGGAATGTCCCATTTCTGGAGCAATTTAGTCCCTTCTTCCAGAGAGAGGATGACGGGGGTGCCATCATGGTACTGGATAAGGAGACGGGTTGAATAACCCCACTTGTAAGGAATTGTGTTGTCCCGCAAAGCTTGTGTTATAGGAATCAAGCTTCATCTGAGCTAAAGTGTGAATGCGGAGAGGTCAGCATATCTGGAAACTCCAAAGAATTTGGCAGGAAGTGAGTCCCTGTTTCTGACACGAAGCATGAGAGCATCCTTAAAATGAATACCTGCCAGGACATCTTTCGGGATATCGTCAGGCAAGTGTTTCCGTTTGGGGACCCTATGGGCCTTGTCTATGAGGAGATCTCTTGGAGAGCAGTCCGGCACAACAGCCTTGATAAGATCCTGGATGTACAGGATGAGATCTTCAGGGACCTCTCTAAGACTGACATTGTTCCTGTGGGAACGGTCCTCAATGTCTGCTATTTTGGCATGAAGGTTATGGACTTCCAGTTCATAGTGAACATCAATAATGGTGTTTTGAAACCCAGTTAGTTCCACCATTTTACTTTCAGCATGGTCAACCCTTGTTTCCAGCTCAGTAGCAGACGCTTGAAGGGGTTGTAAGGTGAGAAGAATGCTACTGTGAATAGAAGTATGCAACACTTGCAGCATGCTTTTAAGGGAATTTTCCGTCACTGGAGCTTCTGATGTGGGAAGGTTCACTAATGGGTCTGGTTCACAAATAGGCCCCCGCGATGGTAATGGCTGCTCGTGGAGATGAAGAAAGCCTAGGACGTTGCTTAACTGGGCTGCCTGAGTGCGAGGGAGTAGGGAAGGCCGAGTTTGTAGCACGCATCTGCAACGTCGGCGAGAGGTCTCCGTCTCCTCGGGTCTGAAGAGCAGCAGAGTCCCTATTTTCCCGATCCTCCAGTGCTGGAAGAGAGCTGCTACGGGCCTGTACAGTATGGGATCCATCTTCCTGAGGTGAGCGCTGCCCTCCACTGGTAGGGGAAGGCGGGGAAGATGTGAGCTGAGCCGGAGCGGCGCCATCTTGAGACACGCAGCTCCTAGGCGAAAAATAGTAGTCCGTCAGCTTTTTAGGTCCTCCTCCTTGTAGCCATTGCTGATTGAGATGTTCCCAACACCCGATGGAGTTTAAGAGGCAGATGAATTGCACAGTTCTTAGCTTTATTCAGTCGCTTATCTCAGGAGCTGCTGAGCTTCATGGCCATCACAGTTGGCTGCCAAGCAGTCGACTGCCCCGGTATATTTTATTTTTAAACCTAAACCTTATGGAATTCTTACACTGTTGAGATAAATTTAGGTACTATAACTGCCAGATTTTGAATAAATAACAAAACTATAACTATCACACCTGGCCAAGTATCACATGCTTTGCTCTGGTCACTCACGAGCTGCAGGCTAATACCTGTACAGGACATTGGTAAGACTTTCATAAGAGCCAAGTAATGCCCCAGCCAACACAATAGGTACATAAGCAAGATCAACATTGATCCACCATTGAGCATAGACCAACTGGAAGGCTATAAAGTAGTTTACATGTTAGGAGCCGCAAGGGTACCTTGTTGGGAGCCTGCAATAGAGCGAAACAAAGTCTAGAAGCTTTGCCCTGCCAAAAGAAGGATCTCAGGACACCCTCCCGCACTCTAAAAAGTGCTTGGTGGGCACAACAGGGGAGACATGAAAAGGTATAAAAACTTAGGAAGGTACACCATCTTAAATATACAGTGGGGATCAAAAGTTTGGGCACCCCAGGTAAAAATTTGTATTGATGTGCATAAAGAAGCCAAGGAAAGATGGAAAAATCTCCAAAAGGCATCAAATTACAGATTAGACATTCTTATAATATGTCAACAAGGGTTAGATTTTATTTCCATCATTTACACTTTCAAAATAACAGAAAACAAAAAAAAATGGCGTCTGCAAAAGTTTGGGCACCCTGCAGACTTTATAGCATGCACTGCCCCCTTTGCAAAGCTGAGACCTGCCAGTGTCATGGATTGTTCTCAATCATCATCTGGGAAGACAGGTGATGTCAATCTCAAAGGTTTTAAATGCCCAGACTCATCTGAACTTGCCCCAACAATCAGCACCATGGGTTCTTCTAAGCAGTTGTCTAGAAATCTGAAACTGAAAAAAGTTGATGCTCACAAAGCTGGAGAAGGCAATAAGAAGATAACAAAACTTTTTCAGATGTCAATATCTTCTGTTTGTAATGTAATTAAGAAACCGCAGTCATCATGAACAGTGGAAGTTAAAGCAAGACCTGGAAGACCAAGAAAAATATGAGACAGAACAGCTCGCAGGATTGTGAGAAAAACATTTAAAAACCCACGTTTGACTCCACAATCCCTCCAGAAAGATCTGACAGACACTGAAGTTATTGTACACTATTCCACTATAAAGAGATACTTGTACAAATTTGGTCTTCATGGAAGAGTCATCAGAAGAAAACCTCTTCTACGTCCTCACCACAAAAATCAGCTTTTGAACTTTGCAAATGAACATATAGACAAGCCTGATGCAATTTGGAAACAAGTTCTGTGGACCGATGAGGTTAAATTTTTACTTTTTGGCCAGAATGAGCAAAGGTACGTTTGGAGAAGAAGGGGAACAGAATTTAATGAAAAGAACCTCTGTCCAACTGTTAAGCATGGGGGTGGATCAATCATGCTTTGGGGTTGTATTGCAGCCAGTGGCACAGAGAACATCTCACGAGTAGAAGGAAAAATGGATTCAATAAAATTTCAGCAAATTTACAATGCTAACTTGATGCCATCTGTGAAAAAGCTGAAGTTAAAGAGAGGATGGCTTCTACAAATGGATAATGATCCTAAACACACCTCGAAATCCACGGGGGATTACATCAAGAGGCGTAAACTGAAGGTTTTGCTATGGCCTTCACAATCTCCTGACCTCAACATAATTGAAAATCTATGGATGGACCTTAAAAGAGCAGTGCGTGACAGACAGCCCAGAAATCTCAAAGAACTGGAAGACTTTTGTAAGGAAGAATGGGCAAAGATACCTTAAACAAGAATTGAAAGACTCTTGTCTGGCTACAAAAAGCAGTTACAAGCTGTGATACTTGCCAAAGGGGTCAGTACGAGATATTAACTCTGCAGGGTGCCCAAACTTTTGCAGACGCCATTTTTTTGTTTTCTGTTATTTTGAAAGTGTAAATGATGGAAATAAAATCTAACTTTTGTTGACATATATTAATGTCTAATCTGTAATTTGATGCCTTTTGGAGATTTTTCCATCTTTCCTTGGCTTCTTTATGCACATTAATACAAATTTTTACCTGGGGTGCCCAAATTTTTGATCCCCACTGTATTAACTCTGCCCACTAATGAAAAAGGGAGATTATACCAAGACTGGAGTTGCAACTTAGTTTTAGCAAGAAGGGGGTCTAAATTAAGACAGATGTAAGTGACAACATTTGCCCTAGTTACCTGAAGTGCTGGACTTAGGGAAGGGAAAGGACAGTGGAAGCCAGGAGTGAACAGAGGCATCAACAAAGACTTAGCCCAGGAGAGGGAGCCAAAGGTGGCAAAACAGGAAAAGTAGTGATTGCTCGGCATCTGCTTAACCCCATAAGGACGGAGGGTGTACCCGTACGCCCCCGTTTTAGTGTCCTTAAGGACTGAGGGCTTACAGGTATGCCCGTGGGAATTTCAGTTCCCGCCGCTAGCCGGTCGGGGACCAGACCGGGATGACTGCTGAAATCATTCAGCAGGAATCCTGGCACGTTACCGAGGGGGGTCCTGAGAACCCCCCCCCATGTCGGCAATCGCTGCAAATCGCCAGTCAATTCAGACCGGCGATTCCGGGTCATATGAGTCTCCGCTGACCTGGAAAATAATGGGGATCGAGGATAAAGACAATCACTATCCCCCGGAAGGGATAGGAGTGAGGTGGCAGGGGTACCTCCCCTCCTATCCCTGCTATTGGTCGGTCAGAAGCGACGACCAATAGCAGATTGGGGGGGGGTTAAAGTTCTGTTCCCCCATTCTGCCCATCCACCGTATTCCGGGCAGAACGGGGGAACGGTCCTGTGATTGGCGCCGGAGGGTCACTTACCATCGGCAGCAGCGGCAATAGGTGGCTTGCTCCCTGGTGCAGACTACGGAAGCCGGCGTGTTGCCTAGCAACATCTGAAGGGCTACAGTTTGGAGACCACTTAACAGTGGTCTCTAAACTGTAGCCCTCCAGGTGTTGCAAAACTACAACTCCCAGCATGCCCAGACAGCTATTTGCTGTTTGGGCATGCTGGGATTTGTAGTTTTGTAACAGCTAGAGGGCTACAGTTTGGAGATCACTGTGGAGTGGTCTCTAAACTGTGGCCCTCCAGATCTTGCAAAACTACAACTCCCTGCATGCCCACACAGCAGTTTGCTGTCTGAGCATGCTGGGATTTGTAGTTTTGCAACATTTGGAGGGCCACAGTTTGGAGATCACTGTGCGGTGGTTTCTAAATCATGGCCCTCTAAATCTTGCAAAACTACAACTCCCAGCATGCACGAACAGCAAACATCTGTCTCGCCATGCTGGGAGTTGTAGTTGTGTACCTCCAGCTGTTATATAACTACATATTGGCGATCATGGTAGGAGTAAAATACTGAGTTAAGTAACAGAACCTAACTGAAGGTTTTCCAACCAGTGTGCCTCCAGCTGTTGCAAAAGTACGACTCCCAGCATGCACGGTCTGTCAGTGCATGCTGGGAGTTGTAGTTTTGCAACAGCTGGAGCTTTGCCCCCCCCCCCCTCCCTCCATGTGAATGAACAGGGTACATTCACACCGGCAGGTTCACAGTAAGTTTCCTGCTTCAAGTATGAGCTGTGGCAAATTTTCTGCCACAGCGCAAACTCCTAGTGGGAAACTCACCGGAAACCCCCGCCACTCCGAATGTACCCTAAAAACACTACACTACACTACTACACTAACGCATAATAAAGGGTAAACACTACATATACACACACCCTTACACTGTCCCCCCAATAAATATTAAAAACTTTTCGTACGGCAGTGTTTCTAAAACGGAGCCTCCAGCTGTTGCAAAGCAACAACTCCCAGCATTTCCGGACAGCCACTGACTGTCCAGGCATGCTGGGAGTTTAACAACAGCTGGAGGCACCCTGTTTGGGAATCACTGGCGTAGAATACCCCTATGCAATCCCTAGTATAGTCCTCAATTGTGCATGGCGCTCTTTCACTTCGGAGCCCTGTCGTATTTCAAGGAAATTTCCGTACTCGGGAGCAATTGAGCGCAAAAAAATAAATACCCATGTGTGGCCCCATTTTGGAAACTACACCCCTCACGGAACGTAACAAGGGTTATAGTGAGCCTTAACACCCCACAGGTGTTTGACGAATTTTTGTAAAAGTTGGATGGGAAAATGAAAAAAAATATTATGGTGTTACCCTAAATTTTTGATTTTCATAAGGGAAAATAGGAAAAAATTTGTAACCCCCAACATTTGTAACCCCATTTCTTCTGAGTAAGAACATACCCCATATGTGGATGAAAAGTGCTCTGCGGGTGCACTACAATGCTCAGAAGAGAAGGAGTGCCATTGGGCTTTTGGAGAGAAAATTTGTCCGGAATTAAAGGCCACGTGCGTTTACAAAGCCCCCCCATGGTGCCAGAACAGTGGACCCCCCACATGTGTCCCCATTTAGGAAACTACACCCCTCACAGAGCATTTACACCCCACAGGTGTCTGACAGATTTTTTTTTTTCATTTACACATCCTAACGAAAAGTTGTCAAACACCTGTGGGGTGTTAAGGCTCACTGGACCCCTTGTTACGTGCATTGAGGGTTGAAGTTTCCAAAATAGTATGCCATGTGTTTTTTCTTTTTCCTTGCTGTTCTGGCACAATAGAGGCTTCCTAAATGCAACATGTCCCCCAAAAACCATTTCAACAAAATTCACTCTCCAAATCCCATTGTCGCTTCCCATACACACATTAGGTATTCCCTTACTCGAGAGAAATTGGGTTACAAATTTTTGGGGGCTTTTTCTCCTATTACCCCTTGTGAAAATTCAAAAACATGCGAGTGTAAAAAATGAAGATTTTGAATTTTCTCCTTCACTTTGCTGCTATTCCTGTGAAACACTAGTGATGTCGCGAACATAAAATTTTCGGTTCGCTAAGTGAACTTCCGCAAAAGTTCGTGAACCGGGCGAACCCCCATTGACTTCAATGGGCATGCAAATTTTAAAACCCACAGGGACTCTTTCTGGCCACAATAGTGATTTAAAAGTCGTTTCAAGGGGACTAACACCTGGACTGTGGCGTGTCGGAGTGGGATCCATGGCAAAACTCCCATGGAAAATTACATAGTTCATGCAGAGTCTGGTTTTAATCAATAAAGGGCATAAATCACCTTTTATTCCTAAATGGTTTGGAATAACGTGCTTTAGCCCCCTTTAGGCAGCACATAGAGCCCCCCTTTAGGCATCACATAGTTAGATTCCCCCCTTTAGACAGCACATAGATTCCCCCATATTAGGTAGCACATAGTTAGAGCCTCCCTTTAGGCAGCACACAGTTAGATCCCCTTTAGGCATTACATAGTTAGATTCCCCCATGTTAGTCAGCACATAGTTAGAGCTCCCCTTTAGGCAGCACTTAAGATTCCCCCATATTAGGCAGCACATAGTGGGATTTGCACCCAAAGCCCCAGCACTGCAAGGCAGCAAAGCTAACCTCTGAGCCACCATGCTACCCTTAGCATACATCTAATATCTTCGGTTGCTAAAATGGACAGACATGTCAGCAGAGAGTACTAGAAAAATTCGGCATGTACACATGCCTGAAAAATTTCGTATTGTTGCAGCCGCTTCTGTAGCAGCAGCCAGAAAAATTGCAGCACCATAACAAGTGCAGCAGCAGAGGCCAGAAAAATTAGGCATGTACACATGGATGAAAAATTTGGTATTGTCGCAGCCGCATCTGTAGCAGCAGCCAGAAAAATTGCAGCACCATAACAAGTGCAGCAGCAGAGGCCAGAAAAATTAGGCATGTACACCTGGCTGGAAAATTTGGTATTGTGGCCAGAAAAATTTCTGTTTGTTTCGCCAGGCAGAAAGTGCCCTAAAACATTGTGGCTTGAACCCTAGTTGGTGGCGGATAAGTCACGCAAGTCATCCGACATTCAGAGTTCAAATACAGCAGTGTGTGGACCATTTTTAGGCCAAGGCAGGTCATTTGATCAGGCCTTGTTCAGTCAAATGTATCGCCCAGTGTCAGTCCCTTCGGGATCCATCCCTCATTCATCTTAAGAAAGGTGAGGTAATCAAGACTTTTTGACCAAGGCGACTCCTCTTCTCAGTGACAATACCTCCTGCTGCACTGAAGGTCCTTTCTGACAGAACACTTGAAGCGGGACAGGCCAGAAGTTCGAGCGCAAATTGGGATAGCTCAGGCCACAGGTCAAGCCGGCACACCCAGTAGTCAAGGGGTTCATCGCTCCTCAGAGTGTCGATATCTGCGGTTAAGGCCAGGTAGTCTGCTACCTGTCGGTCAAGTCGTTCTCTGATGGTGGACCCCGAAGGGCTGTGGCGATGCGTAGGACTTAAAAAGCTCTGCATGTCCTCCATCAACAGTATGTCTGTACAGCATCCTGTCCTTGCCGGCGTGTTCGTGGGAGGAGGAGGAGGATTACTTTCACCTCTTCCCCTGTTAGATCCCTGTTGTGCTGTGACATGACCCTTATATGCTGTGTACATGTACAGCATAATTCTTAATTTATTTTGGACCTGCTGAATCCTTTCTGCCGTGCTGTAATGTGGTAACATGTCAGGCACGTTATGTTTATACCGGGGGTCTAGTAGCGTGGACACCCAGTACAGGTCGTTCTCCTTCATCCTTTTTATAAGAGGGTCCCTCAACAGGTACGACAGCATGAAAGACCCCATTTGCACAAGGACGGATGCCGAGCTACTCATGTCCCGTTCCTCGTCCTCAGTGATGTCAGCGAAGGTATAACTTCTTCCCCCCAGCCACGTACAACACCACAGGAACCAGATAGGTGACAAGGAGCACCTTGGGATGCCTGCTGTGGTTGGTCTTCCTTCTCGTCTTCAAAGCCACATTCCTCCTCTGACTCCTTTTCCTCACAATCCTCTTCCAGCGTTGCCGCAGGTCCAGCAAGTGATGCTGATAAGGCTGTTTCTGTTGGTGATGGTGTCCACAACTCTTCCTCTTCATGCTCATCTACTGCCTGATCCAGCACTCTTCGCAGGGCACGCTCCAGGAAGAAAACAAATGGTATGATGTCGCTGATGTGCCTTCGGTGTGACTGACCAGGTTTGTCACCTCCTCAAAAGGACGCATGAGCCTACAGGCATTGCGCGTGAGCCTCCAGTAACGTGGCTAAAAAATTCTCAGCTCCGCAGATGATGTCCTAGCACCCCGGCCATACAAATATTAGTTGACGGCTTTTTCTTGTTGGAGCAGGCGGTCGAACATTAGGAGTGTTGAATTCCAACGTGTCGGGCTGTCGCAAATCAAGCGCCTCACTGGCATGTTGTTTCGCCGCTGGATATCTGACAAGTGCGCCATGGTGTGTAGGAACACCTGAAATGGCCAAACACCTTCCTGCACTGCTTCAGGACATCCTGTAAGCCTGGGTACTTGAGCACAAAGCGTTGTACAATCAGATTACACGCACGGCACATGCACGGCACATGTGTCAACTTGCCCAACCTCAATGCCGCCAACAAATTTGTTCCGTTGTCACAAACCACCTCCAGTTTTGTGCGGAGTCAGCCACTGATCCACCTGTGCGTTCAGGGCCGACAGGAGCGCTGGTGCGGTGTGACTCTCCGCTTTGACGCAAGTCAACCCCAAGATGGCATGACACTGCCGTATCCGGGATGTGGAATAGCACCTGGGGGGGGGGGGGGAGTGCCGGTGATGTGGAGCAAGACGCAGCAGTGGAAGAGGACTCGGCCGAGGATGTTATGGAAGAGGATGGAGTAGGAGGAGTAGAGGAGGTGGCAGCGGGCCTGCCTGCAAGTAGTGGCGGTGTCACCAACTCCTCTGCAGAGCCACACATTCCATGCTTGGCAGCCGTCACCAGGTTTACCCAATGCACAGTGTAGGTGATATACCTGCCCTGACCATGCTTTGCAGACCAGGTATCAGTGGTCAGATGGACCCTTGCCCCTACACTGTGTGCCAGACATGCCATCATTTCCTTTTGCACAATGGAGTAAAGGTTGGGGATTGCCTTTTGTGCAAAAAAATTTCGTCCGGGTACCTTCCACTGCGGTGTCCCAATGGCTATAAATTTTTTAAAGGCCTCAGACTCCACCAGCTTGTATGGTAAAAGCTGGCAGGCTAACAGTTCCGACAAGCCAGCTGTCAGACGCCGGGCTAGGGGGTGACTTTGAGACATTGTCTTCTTGCGCTCAAACATCTCCTTGACAGACACCTGACTGTGGGCAGATGAGCAGGAACTGCTCAAGGCGAGAGACGGAGAGGCGTTTAGAGGGGGCAAGGAGGGCAGCAGTGGTTGACCTGGCTGAAGATGCTGGACCAGGAGGAGGATGGCGGCTTTGACTTTGTGTGCTGCTTGTACTGATGTGTTAATCTCATAGGCGTTTGTGATGTGACATCATGTGCCTTCGCAAAGCAGTTGTGCCTAGGTGGGTGTTGGACTTCCCACGACTCAGTTTCTTCTGGCACAGGTTGCAAATCGCCTCACTGTTGTCAGAGGCAGACACAAAAAAAATGCCACACTGCTGAGCTCTGCGATGACGGCATTCTGGTGGTGGCAACAGCATGCGTTGATTGGCGTCTAGTCTGGCTGACCCCGGGTGCCGATGCATGTTGTCTGTCTGTGCCACTAGCTCCTTGCAACGACCTCCCCCTGCTTCCAACTCATCTCCTCCTCCTTTCTGTCTCCCCATCTGAACTTTCCCCCTCTTCTTCTCTTCTAGCGGGCACCCACGTGGCATCCACGGACACATCATCATCATCACCACCTTCACCGCTATCTTACACCTCAAGAAAGGAAGCAGCAGCGGGTACAACATCATCATCACACTGTACGTCCATGTATGTAATGCTGCCTGACTGAGACATATCCCTGTTAACTACATCCTCTGGCAATAATGGTTGCGCATCACTCATGTCTTCAACCTGATGTGTAAATAACTCCTCTGATGGATTAAGTAAAGTTGCTGTGGTGCTAGTGTTGGTGATGGCGGCAGGCGGGCAAGTGGTAGCATGAGAGGTGCCCGAAGCTAAGCTAGAGGAGGAGGACGGTGCGTCAAGGTTCCGAGAGGAAGCTGTAGTAGATTGGGTGTCTTGTGCCAGTCAAAGTCCTCAGAACTTTGGGGGTTTAGGGTACGTGGCCTCTGAACACTGGCCATTCTAAGGCCAAAGGGAATCCCAGCACCACGACGGCCCCTGCGGGGTGGCCTTCCTCTGACTGTCATTTTTTTGGTTAAATTTGCACAAGTGTCACACCTAATGTGATTTCCACTAGGGTGACACAATTTGCCCTGCAGGCAAAAAAATTGGCAACTGTGACGTGAACTGACAGTGACGACTGATTTTATTTTACAGCCAAAAAAGGTATTTTTTTATTTATTTGCACAACTGTCACACCTAATGTGATTTGCACTAGGGTGACACAATTTGCCCTGCAGGCAAAAAAAATGTCAACTGTGACGTGAACTGACAGTGACAACTGATTTTATTTCACAGCCAAAAAAGGTATTTTTTTTATTTATTTGCACAACTGTCACACCTAATGTGATTTGCACTAGGGTGACACAATTTGCCCTGCAGGCAAAAAAAACTGGCAACTGTGACGTGAACTGACAGTGACAACTGATTTTATTTAACAGCCAAAAAAGGTATTTTTTTTTTATTTGCACAACTGTCACACCTAATGTGATTTGCACTAGGGTGACACAATTTGCCCTGCAGGCAAAAAAAACTGGCAACTGTGACGTGAACTGACAGTGACAACTGATTTTATTTAACAGCCAAAAAAGGTATTTTTTTTTTATTTGCACAACTGTCACACCTAATGTGATTTGCACTAGGGTGACACAATTTGCCCTGCAGGCAAAAAAAATGGCAGCTGTGACGTGAACTGACAGTGACGACTGATTTTATTTAACAGCCAAAAAAGGTATTTTTTTTTTAATTTGCACAACTGTCACACCTAATGTGATTTGCATTAGGGTGACACAATTTGACCTGCAGGCAAAAAAAAAAAAATGGCAACTGTGATGTGAACTGACAGTGACGACTGATTTCATTTAACAGCCAAAAAAGTTTTTTTCTTTTTTAATTTGCACAACTGTCACACCTAATGTGATTTGCACTAGTGTAACAATGAGCAAAAAAGCTTGCCAGCGGAGTTCCCCTTTTAAGCAGTGGTCCCCAACCAGGGTGCCTCCAGCTGTTGCAAAATACACGGACTGATATATTTCAGCCCTTTGAATACTGTAGTAGTTAGTTGCTGTAAAGAAAAAAAGCTTGCCAGCGGAGTTCCCCTTTTAAGCAGTGGTCCCCAACCAGGGTGCCTCCAGCTGTTGAAAAACACACGGACAGATATCTTTCAGCCCTTTGAATATTGTAGTAATTAGTTGCTTGAAGGAACTTAAGTTTGATTCTGGAGTACCCCTTTTAACCAGCGGTTCCCTCCCAACCAGGGTGCCTCCAGCTGTTGCAAGACTCACGGACTGATATCTTTCAGCCCTTTGAATACTGTAGTAGTTAGTTGCTTGAAGGAACTTAAGTTTGATTCTGGAGTACCCCTTTTAACCAGCGGTTCCCTCCCAACCAGGGTGCCTCCAGCTGTTGCAAGACACACGGACTGATATCTTTCAGCCCTAAAAAGGGCTTTTTTGGGTGCTGTCCTTAAAGCAGATGTTACACTAGTGCTTTAGAAGTATACTGGACCCTGAATACACCACCTAACAGCAACCTAGCTATCGCTTTCCCTATACAGCAGGAGCAGCTTCTCTGACCCTCCACTTCCTAAGCCTGCAGCATGCTGAATGAGGGTAAAATGGCGTCCGTGCAAGAGGTGGGAGGGTCTGGAAGGGAGGGACTGCTGCTGATTGGCTGTAATGTGTCTGCTGACTCTGACTCACAGGGTCAAAGTTTACTGCAATGTTAAAGTATAGGGGGCGGATCAAACTTCACATATGTTCGCCCGGCGATGTGAACGTGAACATGCTAAATTAGCCTGGAACTCTTTGCCGGTGAACAATTTTGCGACATCTCTATGAAACACTTAAAGGGTTAACAAACTTTCTGAATATCATTTTGAATACTTTGAGCAGTGCAGTTTCTATAATGGGGTCATTTATGGGGTATTTCTAATATGAAGGCCCTTCAAATCCACTTCAAAACTGAACTGGTCCCTGAAAAATTACGATTTAGAAAATTTCGTGAAAAATTTGAAAATTAAAACAATCTCGGAATCAGAGTCTGTACAAATCCGGCAAGGTAGGATTACCTTTAAGAGAAACATAGCATGTGTGCAGATAAGAACCATTTGGCCCATCTAGTCTGCCCAATATTCTGACTACTGGGAATAGTCCCTATCTTATATAAAGGATAGTCTTATGCCTATCTCATGCATGCTTAAACTCCTTCACTGTATTTGCAGCAAGCACTTCTACAGGAAGGCTATTCCATGCATCCACTACTCCCTCAAAACTTCTTCATATTACTTTTAACCTGTTAAGAATACAGGGCGTACAGGTACACCCTGAATCCCGAGTCCTTAAGGATGCAGGGCGTACCTGTATGCCCTGATCCCGTTAATGAGGTTTAAACCGTTCTCACCAGCGGAGAACGGGTTAAACCCTGTGGATCCCGGTTGCTACCGGCAGCCAGGACGGCATTAACCCCTTAGACACCGTGCTCAAATTTGATTGCGGCGTCTAAAACGAAACTAAAACCGTCCCGGCATCTTAGCAGAGCTGATTGGGACTATCGTAACAAAATCATGATGTCCCAATCAGATTACTGGACGACGAGAGGGTCCTAACTTGCCTCTCTGTCGTCCGATCGTCGAACTACTGCTCCATGCGTGCTTAGCAGGCGGAAGCAGCAGAGCGCCAATAACACTGATCAATGCTATGCTATGGCATAGCATTGATCAGCATATGCAATCAGAAGAATGCATGTTATAACCCCTTAAGGACCGGGGTTTTTGCTCTTTCATTTTTTCCTCCTTACCTTTAAAAAATCCTAACTCTTTAAATTTTGCACCTAAAAATCTGTATTATGGCTTATTTTTTGCGCCACCAATTCTACTTTGTAATGATATCAGTCATTTTACCCAAAAATCTACGGAAAAACAAAATTTAAAAAATACAGCCATTTTGTAACTTTTGGGGGCTTCCGTTTCTACGTAGTACATTTTTCAGTAAAAATGACACCTTATCTTTATTCTCTAGGTCCATACGGTTAAAATGATACCCTACTTGTATAGGTTTGATTTTGTATTACTTCAGAAAAAAATCATAACTGCATGCAGGAAAATTTATATGTTTAAAATTGTTATCTTCTGACCTCTATAACTTTTTTATTTTTCCATGTTCAGGGCGCTTTGAGGCTTTAATTTTTTGTGTGGTGATCTGAAGTTTTTGACGGTACCATTTTTGCATTGATCTGACCTGCATTTGATCGCTTTTTATTAATCTTTGCATGATATAAAAAGTGACCAAAAATACGCTATTTTGGACTTTGGAATTTATTTTGCGAGTACGCCATTGACCGTGCGGTTTAATTAGCGGTATATTTTTTTAATTCGGACATTTCCGCACGCGGCGATACCACATATGTTTATTTTTGTTTTTATTTACACAGTTTTTTTTTATTATTGGAAATGCCGGGTGATTCAAACTTTTATTAGGGGAAGGGATAATTCAAAGGGTTAATGATTTTTTTACACTTTTCTTTTGCAATATTATAGCCCCCATAGGGGGCTATAACATTGCATTTACTGATCTTTAACACTGTTCAATGCATCTCCATAGAGATGCAATGATCAGTGTTTTCGGTGATTGATTGCTCAAGCCTGGATCTCAGGCTTGAAGCATTCAATCGGTGATCGGACTGCAGGAAGGAAGGTAAGAGACCTTCCTCCTGTAGTGCAGCTGTTCGGGATGCCGCGATTATACCGCGGCGATCCCGAACAGCTCCCTGAGCTAACCGGCAACTTTCACTTTTAGCCACGTGGCTCAGCTTTGAGCGTTCGGCTAAAGGGTTAATAGATCAGTGCCGCACGCTATTAGAGGCGGGTCTCGGCTTCACTATGTCGCCGGGCCCGCCTTGATATGATGCGGGGTCACCGTGGGACCCCGCGTTATATCACGGGAGCGGGACTAAGGACGTACTCATACGTCCTTGGTCCTTAAGGGGTTAATCCCTTCCTTATGAAAAGTTTAAATCACCCCCCTTTTTCCATTTTTAAAATAAAATAATGTAATAAAGAATACAAAATAATCATATGTGGTATCGCCGTGTGAGTAAATGTCTGAACTATTAAAATATAAGGTTAGCTAAACCCCGCGGTTGATGGCGTACACGTAAAAAAATATCAAAAATTTCAGTGTTCAAAAAGTACCATCAAAACAAAAATGATACCGATAAAAACTAGAGACGACGGCGCAAAAAATTAGCCCTTATATAGCCCCATTAAGGAAAAATTTAAAAGTTATAGGGGGTCAGAAGATGGCAATTTTAAACATACTAATTTTGGTGCATGTAGTTTTTAGTTTTTTTAAGTATTAAAATAAAAATGAAACCCATATAAATTGGGTATCCTTGTAACCGTATGGATCTACAGAAGATAATGTGTCATTTTTACCGAAAAGTGCACTGCACAGAAACGAGAGCCCCCAAAATTTACAAAATGGCATTTTTTTAAAATTTCACCCCACAAAATATTTTATTTTTGTTTCGTCGCAGATTATATTATAAAATATCAGTGTGAATTTGGGTAGAAAAACAGACATGGTGCACAACTACAATCTTGTATAATGATCTGATTTCTTCTCAGCATATTATTAAAAACTAACAGGTTGTTAGTATACATTTTTGATCAAAAAGTACAAGCCCACTCGCCACGTCAAGGCCACCTATTTAGAGTGGGTCCCTAACGTCCCTAGCATAAAATGGCGCAGCACCGGGCGGCGACCACCACCGCCGCAACACCAATGCCCACAGGGGGGGAATGACCCACCGGCAGAGCGGCCCCAATGCCACTCCAACCAGTCTATGGGCCGCACCCCCCCGCAGACACGGCGCCACGGCAGCAACGGACACCGCACAGCACCACACCAGTGTGAACAAGGTGTAATGGCTCACTTACCATGCTCTCCCAGTCAGACTGGGAGGCTGCTAGGAAAGAAATGACCCATGTGTAGCTAACTACTACTTATATAGGGTTGGGCTGAGGGGGTGGGGAAGAGTGCAGCACATGTTCAAACAAAAAAAAAATTTCACCCCACAAAATATTTTATTTTTGTTTCGCCGCAGATTATATTATAAAATAAGTGATGTAATTACAAAGTACAATTGGTGATGCAAAAAACAAGACCTTGTATGGGTCTGTAGGTGCAAAATTATGATTTTTAGAAGGGAAGGAGAAGTAGGAGCAAGTCCCCATAGCAAACCTATCCTGCTCCGGACAGAGCCTGACATGGACAGAGGTGTCAGCAGAGAGCACTGTGGTCAGAAAGAAAAGAAATTAAAAAAGAAAAGAACTTCATCTGTAGTATAAAGCAGCTGATAAGTACCGGAAGGGTTAACATTTTTTAATAGAAGTCATTTTATAATCTGTTTAACTTTCTGGCACCAGTTGTTTTCCAGCAGAGGACCCCTTTAAGGTTCTTTAACCTTTTCTGGTAACTTTCTTCCTGCTTTTCTCCAAATTATCTATATCCTTCTGGAGATATGGTCTCCAGTACTGCGCACAATACTCCAAGTGAGGTCTCCCCAATGCTCTGTAGCTCTGTACAGCGACATGAACACTTTCCTCTTTCTACTGCTAATACCTCTTCCTATACAACCAAGAATTGTTCTAGCATTTCCTGTGACATTGTCTGCTTAACTTTAAAGGGGTACTCAGCTGGAATGTATTTTTTAATCAACTGGTGCCAGCAAGTTAAACAGATATGTAAATTACTTCTATTTAAAAATCTGATTTCTTCCTGTTCTTATCAGCTGCTGTATAATCCAGAGGAAGTTGTTTTCTTTTTGAATTTCTTTTCTGTCTGACTACAGTGCTCTCTGCTGACATGGATAAAGGTGTCAGCAGAGAGCACTATGGTCAGACAGAAAAGAAATTAAAAAAGAAAAGAACTTCCTCTGGATCATACAGCAGCTGATAAGTACTTGAAGAATAAAAAAATGTAAATAGAAGTCATTTACAAATCTGTTTAACTTGCTGGCATCAGTTGATTGAATTTTTTTTTCTACAGAGTACCCCATTAAAAAGTACCTGTCACCAAATAAACTTTTCTAAACAAACTCAGGCTATGTTCCCTTACTACTCCTAACACTCCTCCCACCTTTAAAAAAATTTCAGAGCTTTAAAAAGCTATGTATCATACCTTTATTCTTGCTCACAATTTCCAGCAGGAGAAAGTGGGCATGACATCACTGAAGCCTGCAGGGGGACCACATCCATCCTCACATGGTTGCAGTGCTGTGATGAATAGAATACCTCAAGCTCTGTGCATGTTTCAGTGATTCTCTTTGCAGCTTTCAATGAGGCTCTTTGCAGCTTTCAGTGAGGCTCTATGCATGTTTCAGTGAGGCTCTTTGCAGCTTTCAATGAGGTTCTGTGCAGCTTTCAGTGAGGCTCTTTGCAGCTTTCAGTGAGTCTCTGTGCAGCTGTCAATTAAGCTCAGTGCAGAGAAGCACTTCCTGAGTTTAGTCTCCTTCCAAGTCGGGAAGAGACCAAACTCACTGTATTAATTGCAGCAGGGAACAGAACAGAGCCACCTACTGGACATTTTTTCTATTACATTTTAAACATATTTATGTTGATACGTTTTAAAAGCAAGTGAATGGGAAAGTGTCTGCTAATTACACAAGGATCACTATATTAAAAGTTTTATTTGGTGACAGGTACACTTTAAGTCTTATTAACCCCTTAAGGACATAGGTTTTTTCAGTTTTTGCACTTTCGTTTTTTTCTCATCACCTTCTAAAAACCATAATGCTTTCAATTTTGCATTTACAGACCCATATGAGGGCTTTTTTTTTTGTGCCACCAATTGTACTTTATAATGACATCAATCATTTCACCACAAAGTTTACGGCAAAACCAGAAAAAAAATATTTGTGGGGCAAAATTGGAAAAAAAATAACATTTTGTAACTTTTGGGGGCTTCCAATTCTATGCAGTGCACTTTTTGGTCAAAATTATTTTTCCATATACAGGGATGTGTGAGGGCTCATTTTTTGCGCCGTGATCTCAAGTTTTTATCAGTACCATTTTTGTTTTGATGGGGCTTTTTGATCGATTTTTATACATTTTTTTTAGGGTATACAAAGTGACCAAAAATGCACAATTTTGGACTTTTTTTTTACGTGTATGCCATTTACATATATTCGGTTTAATTAATATTATATTTTGATAGTTCGGACATTTACGCATGCGGCGATACCACATTAGTTTATTTTTATTATGGTTACATATTTTTTTATATGGAATTTGGGAAAGGGGGGGGGGTAATTCAAACTTTTAATATGGAAGGGATTGATGGGTGTTTTTTTAAACTTTTTATTCAACCTTTTATTTACACTTTTAGTCCCCTTGGGGGACTTTTAGGAGGAATCAGGTTCCATAAAACCACATTGATCTTTGTGCTCTGCGCTCGATTGATAAAACCTGGTCCTGCCAGGCTTTTTCATTCTCAGCACAGCAGCAGCCACAGGACGTGTCGGCTATTAACGGCGCATGTCTGCTATTAACGGTGGACCCCAGCTACAGGAATCAGCTGGGGGCTGGCCGGTATGATGTGGGCTCGAGTCAGGAGCCCGCACCATACACCGCTTGCCTTCTCAGGACAACCGGTTGAATAATGACCCCTAAAACCATCCAAGTCTGGTATATTCCCCAATGGCATGTTGGGAATATACAACAAAAATAGAGAAGCATAGCCGCAATTGTATTTTGATCTACCAATTGTATTTTGATCTACTTGCTTCTCAGCATAATTTCAAAAACTAAAAGGTTATTATAG
This sequence comes from Hyla sarda, assembly GCF_029499605.1. NCBI lineage: Eukaryota > Metazoa > Chordata > Amphibia > Anura > Hylidae > Hyla > Hyla sarda. Next base: position 310,274,264 of record NC_079191.1, on the reverse strand, counting down.
ATTTTGATAAAAAAAAGTGCAAGCCCACTCGCCACATCAAGGCCACCTAGTCAGAGTGGGTCCCTATCCTGGCACTGTCGTTGTGCTGGGCGGCGATCACAACGCCTCCGAGACACCAAGCCCACCGGGGGAATGACCCAGTGGCCCAGCAGCCCCACTGCTAAACTAAACTAGTACATGGATTGCAGGATAAAACGTACCAGGAAAGGTTAAAGGACCTTAACATGTATAGCTTGGAAGAAAGAAGAGACAGAGGGGATATGATAGAGACTTTTAAATACATAAAGGGAATCAACATGGTAAAGGAGGAGAGCATATTTAAAAGAAGAAAAACTACCACAAGAGGACATAGTTTTAAATTAGAGGGGCAAAGGTTTAAAAGTAATATCAGGAAGTATTACTTTACTGAGAGAGTAGTGGATGCATGGAAAAGCCTTCCTGCAGAAGTGGTCGCTGCAAATACAGTGAAGGAGTTTAAACATACATGGGATAAGCATAAGGCTATCCTTCATATAAGATAGGGCCAGGGACTATTCATAGTATTCAGATTATTGGGCAGACTAGATGGGCTAAATGGTTCTTATCTGCCGACACATTCTATGTTTCTATGTTTCTGCTGCCCGACCAAGCCCCTGGCTCTTGGCCACACCACCCCACAGACAAAGCATCACAGAAACAATGGCAGCCACAGAGAACCACACCAGTGTGAAACCTACCATGTGCTCCCTGCCAGAGGGCTGGGAGAATGTAAGGAGGAAACCATTTTGCATTCTCCTGCTAATTAAAAACACCTGGGCCAAATGGGTGTAGTGGAGTGCTGGCCATGGAAGGAAGGAGAGACTACAAATGTACAACAAAAATAAAGAAACATAGCCGCACATCCACCAATTGTATTTTGATCTACTTGCTTCTCAGCATCATTTCAAAAACTAACAAGTTGTTAGTATACATTTTGATCAAAAAGTACAAGCCCACTCGCCACCTCAAGGCCACCTAGTCGGAGTGGGTCCCTAACCTGATACTGGCGTAGCGCTAGGCGGCTACCACCGCCTCCGAGATACCTAGCCCACCAGGGCAATGACCCAGTTGCCCCCAGTCTGCTTCACCCATTCATCCCAGGCATTTTTAATTAGTAGGAGACTACATAAGGGTTTCCTCCTAGCATTCCCCCAGCCCTCTGACAGGGAGCACTTGGTAGGTATTCACATTGGTGTCGTTGCACTGCGGTGGTCATTGTTACTATGATGCTTTGTCTGTGGGGTAGATGAAATAACTCGGCACTCAAGTAGAAATAAGTATTATTTGTATTTTATTATGCAATCAGTAAGAACCTGACGTTTCGGTCCAATCCCTGGACCTTCCTCAGAATTCTGAAATAGTATATACAGGAAAATAATATTAAGTATGACAAAAATTATTATATAACATAGAACCATGTTGATCTAGACATAGCTACCAAATAATCTATGTACAAAATGAAAAAATAATGAAAAACAATAATAATAATAGTGAACAACTATAGCATATAGGTTGCATCAATAGCTAAAATAACCAGGAAGATAGCTTGGTCTTATTTGGAAGACAAGAGGGGTGGGAGGGGGGTAAAAAAAAAGAAAAGAAAAGGGGGTTAAAGGGTCAATAAGCAAATGAACATCGTGATATGCACTGATTATCAGATTCATCCTGGAATAATTGGCAAAGTATAAAGCAAAATTCACATCTCATAGAAGTTCCGCCCAGTGGGAAGGAGAGCACAGGATATATCTAATAGATATCAATGTAAGGAAATAGGCCACTGAATCAAAATGCAGACAAACGTAATAGGACATTGCAGTATTCATGCTAATTGAAAAAATTCTTACAGATTGCTGCGGAGGTGTGATAAATGTGTTGTACGGCTTACAGCCGGGAAAAAGGTGTGTGGAAAGCAGTCTGGAGCTGCTGACAGGTGACTGAAGGGCTAGCGTGATTCCGTCTTTAAAAGACTCCCGGTCGGAAGTGCGGGAGTCCCACTTCCGGTATGCCTCAGCATTCGGCAGGGGACATACTAGATAGAATAGGGGTAGATAAGAAAGAATAGAAGATCGGAAGGGAGAGCAGATAAGTAGAAGAGGAAATTCTGAAAGTATAATCTAGTATATGTGAAGGAGAGTGTATTAACAGTGTACTTCCTGTATCGCTTGGCTCAAAATGAGGTGTGGAGCGCAGTATGCGTTCCACCTACTGTTTAGAGAAATGGCAACAGGAAGTGATAGTATGATGTGGGTTCCAATGGAGGCGTGGAACGCACAATGCGTTCCACTTAATCAGAACAGTGTAAAGAGGAACCCTAGGACACATAAATATTGATATAACGATCCTGCAATGTAATGTATGAAATAATGTAGGATGTAAAAGATGGAAAATTATAGAAAATTGTAGAATAAATTGTAGAAAAAATAAATAAAAGAGATAATGAAATAAAATGAAAAAATTAGAAATAAGAGAATATTAGAGATAGAAAATCAGAAGGAATAATAAAGGAAAGGATACATGTGCCAATATAACCTCCACAGCAAATCCGGATGATCAAGATGCCTAGGGAAAAAATAAGAATAAATTAAAACAGTATCAAAATATCATGAGAAATTGCATAAGAGATATTATAACTGCATAATGTCATATTCACGATTCAGGCCCCGTGGTTCCAAGGTTTGTAATGTATAAATCCAGTAGGCCTCACGTGTTTTTAAGGTTTTGATTCTGTCTCCCCCTCGTCTTGGTCTGGGTATATGTTCAAGAACCTGGAATCTTAACTGCGCTATTGTATGGTTGGCATTCATGAAATGATGTGGAATGGGTAATAAATCATTCTTTCTGCAGATGGTGGATTTATGTTGTGAGATGCGGTCACGCACATGTTGTGTGGTTTCCCCAACATATGCGAGACCGCATGGACATTTAATCAGGTACACCACATAAGAGGAGTTGCACGTATGATAACCTTTAATGGGATATGGTTTCCCAGTCAGGGAATGATATACTTTATCACCTTTGATGATATTTTTGCATTGAATGCAATGGAGACAGGGGAAAGTACCATTTTTAGGAGAACTGAAAGTGGGTTGTCTTTGTTGTGACGTACTTCCTATGTCTGCCCTGACGAGCTGATCACAGATGTTGGTGGGTCTTTTGAAACAGGGCAGGAAAGGTTGTCGGAATTCGGGTACATGTGGGTGTGCTGAATTGAGTAATGACCAATGTTTACATATAATCCCATGTATACGGTATGCAAAGGGGTGGTAGGTATGTACAAATGGTATATGTTTATCATTAGAGTATTTGTTATTTTTGGGTGTTCGAGGCTGTAAACATTTATTCAGGACCTGTTCTGGGAAACCTCTGTAGGCAAACTTGTTTTTCATTTCATTTAAACGTATTTGTCTTGTTTCGTCATTAGTTACGATCCGTCTAACTCGTTCAAATTGGGATATGGGCAGAGAGGTCAGAGTAGATTTAGGGTGACAGCTAGAAAAGTGAAGTAAGTGATTGCAGTCAGTAGGTTTATTGTAAAGGTCTGTGCTCAGTATGCCTCTGCTGTCTACCTGTACTAGGGTGTCTAAGAAGCTGATACATTGTGTGCTGTAATGAATCGTGAATTGAAGTTCAGGCCAGATACTATTGATGTGGTTGTGAAATGATGTCAATGAGTCCAAGGGCTCATAGGAGAGTGCCATATTTCTTACTAATTGTCTGTGGGGTAGTGTGGCCTGGAGCCATGGGCTTGGTCGGGCAGCATTGGGGCTGCCTGGCCACTGGGTCCCTCCCCTGTGGGCATGGTGTTGCGGTGGTGGTGGCCGGCGCTACGTTGATGTTGGGTTAGGGACCCACTCTAAATGGGTGGCCTTGATGTGTGCTTATTACATTTTTTTAACACTGTTTTTTCTCCCTAAATGTACTTACTCATTATTATTTTTTGTTACTTCTTCTACAGATCCGTGTATCCTGTGGACTCCTTCGGATTCGGTGGACTACTTCGACGACCAGCGTTTTTCTATGCTTGATGTTAATAAAATGGTTAACGAGGGCTTGTGGGGGAGTGTTTTTTTGTAATACATTTTTTTTTTAAACCTGTTGTGTTTTTATGTTTTTTTTACTTACTGGACAGGCTTAGTAGTGGAAGCTGTCTTACAGACGGAGTCCATTACTAAGCCGGGCTTAGCGTTAGCCACAAAAACAGCTAGCGCTAACCCCCAAATATTACCCTGGTACCCAACACCACAGGGGCACCAACAGGTCCAGAGCGGAAAAAATGGCGCTCCTGGGCCTAGGCGGTAACAGGCTGGTGTTATTTAGGCTGGGGAGGGCCAGTAACAATGGTCCTCGCCCATCCTGGTAACGTCAGGCTGTTACTGTTTGGTTGGTATTTGGCTGAGAATAAAAATAGGGGGGTACCCTATGTGTTTTTTTTTTATATTTATTTAAAAAAACGCATAGGGTCCCCCCTATTTTTATTCTCAGCCAAATACCAACCAAACAGTAACAGCCTGACGTTACCAGGGTGGGCGAGGACCATTGTTACTGGCCCTCCCCAGCCTAAATAACGCCAGCTTGTTACCGCCTAGGCCCAGGAGCGCCATTTTTGACGCTCCGGGCCTGTTGGTACCGGCTCTTCCCGGCACCTTTGTGGGTACCGGGGTAATAATTGGGGGTTAGCGCTAGCTGTTTTTGTGGCTAACGCTAAGCCCAGCTTAGTAATGGACTCCGTCTATAAGACAGCTTCCACTACTAAGCCTGTCAAGTAAAGTAAGGAAAAAACAGAACAGGTTTAAAAAAATTTTTATTACAAAAAACACTCACCCACAAGCCCTCGTGAACCATTTTATTAAAATCAAACAAAGAAAAACGCTGGTCATCGAAGTAGTCCACTGAATCCGAAGGAGTCCACAGGATACACGGATCTGGAATGTGAAGAAAAAAAAAATGGGTTAGTACATTTATTATCACCTGCTCGCACATCTCCCGCCCTGCACGACTACAACTTCCAGCATGCCCTTACAGTAAGGACATGCTGGGAGTTGTAGTTGTGTAGTGCAGGAGATGTGTGGGCAAGTGACAATCTTGTCCCCTGCCCCCAGCTGCAGGACTACAACTCCCAACATGTCCTTACAGTAAGGATATGCTGGGAGTTGTAGTCCTGCAGCTGGGGGCAGGGGACAAGCTTGTCATTCGCCTGCACTGCACAACTACAACTCCGAGCATGTCCTTACAGTAAGGGCATGCTGGGAGTTGTAGTCCTGCAAAGGGAGCCTGGGCACACACACACACAGAGTCACACACAGTCACACACAGTCACACACACACAAACACACACAGACAGAGATAGAGACAGACAGAGAGACACACGTAGTCGCAGTTGCGACAATTTTGCGACAATTATAGTAAAGAAAACCTGACTAAACCCCTTGATAAATGTCCCCCATGGTATCCATTTTCTTTATCATCCCATAACTTGCTCTACATAGTTAAAAATAAACTGTCACTAAGCAAGCTGTCTACAGAACACATCTTCCTGAGCTATAAACATGGTTAAGTTCACACCAATGGCCCCAGACAAAGAGAGAAAGAGAGAGAGAAATAAAAATAAAAAAAACAGAGACCCCACTATTTACCAAACCAACTCAAATTTTTATAAATATATATTTCGACACCATATAAATTTCATATATTTATTTCTTAAATATTTAGCCAGTGGCATTGCTAGGAGGGGGTAAAGGGGGTGCAGATCGCATCGGGATGACACATGGATCCAGGTGCGACTGACGGTGTCACTGGCTGTTTAAGCTTGATCTGCAGTGCAGTGCAGATCATTTGCCTGTCTTTGTTTCCTGTTGTTTTCTCTGTGTCGTCCTTGTCGTCTGTGTCTTATGGTTCTATGTTTGTCTGACATGCTGATTTATTTTGAGAGTGTAAGACTCTTTCTTTGCTTCTGATTAGGGCTCTACCTGTGGTTTTTTGTAACCTCCTATAGATGTGCTTTCTATAGGCTCTCTGGGATGGTGACCCTCCTCTTTTATTGTGGATTATTTCATTCTAATTTTTCCACTCTGACTATACCACGACTATGCACTCTATTATGTTACTGCACAGTTTTTCTATTTGAACTTATTCTTATGTGTGGGTAGGACTTGGGGGTGGTGGGTGGGAATTTTGTGTGGGTGGGGGAGGGGGGAAGGGTTTTTTGGTTTTGTTTTGCTGTTTGTTTATATAATGTGAAAAGTTCAATAAAAATTTCTGATAAAAAAAAAAAAGCTTGATCGTATAATAATCCCTATACCTACTCAATTACGAACCCCCCCCCCCCCCCCCACACACACACACACTGTCACGCTGCAGTCTGCTAGCGCCAAACTTGAGAGGGAGCTCCTGGGCATATGTCACTGCCTGGTACATGATGTGACATCGGTGTGTGGGGCGGAGCTTGTGACAGACAGAAGAGCTACACTGACACTGATGTCCATTAAAGGGGTTATCCAGGAAAAAACTTTTTTTTATATATCAACTGGCTCCAGAAAGTTAAACAGATTTGTAAATTACTTCTATTAATTTTTTTTTATCCTTTCAGTACTTATGAGCTGCTGAAGTGCTCTCTGAGGACACGTGTCTCAGGAACCGCCCAGTTTAAAAGCAATCCTCTTCTACTTGGTGCAGTTCCTGAGACAAGCAGAGATGTCACCAAAGAGCACTGTTGCCAGACAGTAAACAACAATTCAACTTCAGCAGCTGATGATTATTGAAAGGATTAAGATTTTTTAATAGAAGTAATTTACAAATCTGTTTAACTTTCTGGAGCCAGTTGATATAAAAAAAAAGTTTTTTTTCCTGGAATACCCCTTTAATTGCCAGGACTGGTCCAAACCAGACCTTCTAAGTGCAGCATGTGCTCAGCAAGCATCTAAAGAAGAAGGAGAAGATTACATCCAGGAACAGTGGCTGTGCATTAGTGAGGGGGCACTCCTGCTTGGTGAGCTACTCATGTGGGGGGGGGGGGGGGGGGCATTAGGGTGTGTGCAACCAGACATTAAGGCACAGTAATTGGGAGGTGCTGGGGTGTGTGCAGCCAGACATGATGAGGCGCAGTAATGGGGGTAGGAGGGTGCAGACATTATAAGGCGCAGTAATGGGGGATGGGCATGCAGACATGACAAGGCACGGTTATTTGGGGGAGGGGGTGATTATGTAGACACGATGTAGGCACAGTAATGTGGAGGTTGGGAGTTATATCATCCTCATCACATAAGATATGATGCGCAATAATGTGGGAGTTAGCACTGTCCACTAAACTGGCAATTGGTATATTTGATTATTGTACTGGAAATGATATTCTCTGACACACTACACTGTGGGTGTCTGTCACAGCAGGCTAAAAATTATTTTGGGGTATGGGGTGACACCAACCCTAGCCAACGCCACTGCATTCAGCATTAAAATACACTTAAAAAATTAATCTACTATCTATCTATCTACTCTTTCCGGTGATATTAGCAGCAATTTTGGGACACTAAACCCCAGCTATTCAAAGTCATTATTTACATTCCTAAAGAGATGGCACGCGGCACTGATACATGAGTGTTGAAGCTGATCTCTGGCCACAGTAGAAAGGCCAGACTGGTGATTACTATTTTTTGGGCTCTGCATAGCTAATATATAACTTTCATCAGCTAGTCTAACAAGGGAAATCTGAGGTGGTCTAAAACATCCTTCCTGCCTTACCAGTAGTGCAGAATACTGCTTAAAAGTGGTATTCTAGCCTTTAAAAACATAGATGTTATTTACAGGAGGGGATAAGTGTCTGATTGAGGGGGGTGCAACCTCTGTGACTTCCCTGCAACTTTCAGGTTGAGGCCCCGACTGTACTTTCTGCATGGAGTGGTGGGTTGGTACACGTTCTATACATTGCCTATGGGTGCAGAGATTCTGAGTGATATACTGCATCTCTGCACTCTCTGAATACAGTATATGCATCAGGAAAGCATAGCTAAGTTCCAGCTCAGTATGAAGTCATACAGGGTTTCTCTTATAGCACGGACAGAATTATTCTAAGCTACAAGCAAACTTAGGGAAAATGCTAATTTCTAAATAGCGGTTTCATATTGCATAATAATGACAATTTTTTAAAATACTTTTTTATTGAGAAAATAGCATAGATATGCACAATTATTTTTTATAATTGACATTCTATACAAATATACACATGTAAAACAATCTTTGCTCCTAACACAATTACATTTTTATAAAGAAATGTATGTGTGTTTCATTCACCATTAAGGCTGGGTTCACATATATCAGGCGTCCGGCATAGTTTGCCTCTGACATGCATTGGAGGGAAACTGATGCTAGAACTGATCCCATCCTGGATGGTTGGACACCCCGGACAGCACCGAACAGGGGAACGCAGCTTGCTGCATTACCCTGTCCGGTGCTAGAATCAATGGACGCTGGATGCCATTCAACGGATTACAACTGATGCACGTTGTCATCAGTTGTGGCATTGATTACGCCAAGATTTAGTTCACCTATGCCAGATGCCGGACATATGTGACCCAGCCTAATTTGTATATAATTGATCATTTCTCTCTCCCTCGCATTCCTTAGATATGTAAATAAATAATGTGACAACTATTTTTTTTTTTTCTATGTGCACTTTGTCATTGTGCATACCAGAATTTTTGATTCTCATTTACCCAATTAACTTTTTTGAGCTCATTAAATTCCAATAATTTACCCTGTATAAACGGACTACCCACATATCATGCCCCTCTATCTTCCCAGAATTTCACACTTTGGATTTGTTAAAGTGCAACTGTTATGAGGTTCAGGGCATATAACCTAACCACAGTGTGTGTATGGTGTGTAAAATATGTCTACAGCCTTACTTGTATCCCTCTTATTATGGCTTTTATTATCTAAAAAGCACATTTATATGCAGTTACTCACAGTCAAATAGGCTTGGCCAGGGGTTCGCTATGCCCTGCAATGGCCACGCCTATCCCCTGTACACCAGCGCTGGGATCGCTGTGTGATTGACCTACAGATCCCAGCGCATGCACCTCTTATCTTTCATATGTGAGCGCCGACCGACATTACTTTACAAAACGCTCTGTCTCTCGCCTCTAATGAATGCATAGGCACCCAGCGAGTCTCAGCATGGGGAGAAGTAAGAGGAGAAGGACAAGCACTGCCCGTGCGCACTGAGGCATCAGAGAGTAGGAGTGAGCACGCGCGCTCTGTAAAGTAATGTCGGTTGGCACTCACATATAAGAGATAAGGGGCGCATGTGCTGGGACCTGTGTGTCAATCAGTGTGTGTCCCAGCACTGGTGTACAGGGGATAGGCGTAGCTGTTGCGGGGCATAGCGAACCCCTGGCCATGCCTATCCAACTGTCAGTGACTTTATATAAAAGTGTTTTTTGAGATAATAAAAGCAGTAATAAGAGGGATACAAATAAGGCTGGAGACATTTTCTACACACCATACACACATTGTGGTTAGGTTATATGCCCCAAATCTCATGACAGTTGCGGTTTAAATTCTTCAAAATTGGGAACAAGTCATATTGGAGAGAAGTCTAAACTCCCTTTAATTTGACAACCTCTCTTACTTTCTTTCCAGACCCTGTTCATAAAGTCTAAAAAAGAAAAGTGTTTACTTTCCCTGTGTGCGAAAATGCCCATATTCATATTTTATTTTTTTCACAAGATGCAACCCGCTCTTATGCAAACTACGGCTGGGAGATGTCTGACGGCCGATGATACAATGCACACCTTTTCCATCTATGGCCAAGGCCTTGCACATTCCACATAATTACCCTTAGCGTCATTCAACAATAAGAAGAAAACTTATGTTTGTAGCTCACTCCATAATATTTCACAGTTTAGAGGCCTCCTTTCTCTTTCCTTAGGCCTAAGCAATGGGAATTATAAGTCCCAGCCTTACTAAGGAGGTATTCCGAATCCGCTTCCAGCAGGGAAGATGGCAAACCACACTCATAAAATTAGATGTTACCTTGCTCCTAAGGGTCCTGAGACCTCACTGGTAGTAGCAGACGTGATTCATTGGCACCCGGCATCCAATCTCACTATCATGCACTTGGCCAGTAAGGTCTCTCGGTCGGAGCAGCCATCATCCCCAAGCAGGTGCGCAATCAGGACTCAGAAGAGGGGGTCTGTGATGGGGTGGGGTTAGAGGGATGGAGGAATAGGAGGTTCCAGAGAGCGTCTCACGTCTTGATGTCCGGACCTTCCTCCAGCTCATTATAATCATGGGTTAAAAAAAAACTGATTATCTGGTTGTTGTTAAAAATACTCTTTTTGTAAAAAAAAAAACATTATAGACAAAAGTTACCATTTGATGGGTGAAAACAAATTTTCAGCAGGCCTTTCTTTTTTAGGCAATGAGTCGATTATTGCAGAGCAGAAATAACATAATTATAGAAATTGATAGATTTTTCAGCTTTTCTGAATTTGTTTAGTGTAAAGTTTGCTTCAGTTCTGTTCTAACATATTATGCAACTTCTAAGTTCCGTAGCTGTGACTATTAGAAAGTGACGTATCTTCTGTCGGATAAATCTACATAGCATGCACTTGCTGCTTTCCTCTTAAGCAATCTGGGTAATGTTACCAGCTTGTGAAAAGGTTTCCTGTCACTGAAATGCTCACAGTGGATTGTACCACCTGATTAGTTCTGCTGCAAAGAACTTCTGGGTATGTAATTTCTTCTCTATTTTGCTTCTTCTGCTCTTTTAAGCGTTAATGTGATATTTAAATTACAGGTTTTGTTATTTGTCTTCTTACTCCAAATCATCTCAAATTGGCTGTTGTGTGCATACACATTTGCTGGAAAGGAGAAACGATTTGCATATATTATCGAGTTCAAAAAGTGAAATTTTCCATTCTGCTACAATATAGAACAGAAGATCTCTTATCCTTATCTATGTTTTGTTTCTGAGTTAAAAGTAGAAATGTCCTACAGCAAATGCTGCTCACAGAGATACTGGGCGTAGAGACTAAATACAATTATATGGGTTATATTATAAACTATGTGATAACATACTGTACACCAGCAAAAAGGAAATAATTTAACATATACAAACCTAGTATAATATTAACGGTATGCATGTGATGTTCTGGAACATAAATAATATAGGTTAGAGACCAATCATCTATCTAACACATATATGTGTGTATATATATATATATATATATATATATATATATATATATATTTAAATTTTTTTTTCAAGTGCTGAAGTGTGAAATGTACTTCCGTTTGTCAGATAGCCATTAGTCACTTGTAGACATATTGAGAAAGAGGAAGTAGAAGTTTTCTAGAGGCGTGCTTCTAGCATTCTGGTGTAATTATACTTCATCTATTGCTGTACAAATGTTCTGTAAACCATTATTTATTGTATAAGAATTGTAATGTCATCCTAGAAAATGTCTGTATTATTTGTTATATATTATTATTATTGTAGAGCTTTGTTCCACATACAATTATTTCTTAACTATGCCTCCCACTAATGGTTACATATGGCCTGTGACTAAATATTCCAATAAACTGACACTCATACACCCACCAAATCTTTTTGTAGATCTGTGTGCAGTGTACAGAGCCTTAAATGTGCATTTTCTGATTTTACTATTTGCTGTTGTGTTGTTCACAATTGTGACAGGCGGGAGTGAGCTGGATAACTAGCTGACAAATGTCAAGTTTGTGATGCCAGGAGTAGGGTTGTGTTTAGTAAATGATGAGGCTTGTAGTATCACGTGGCAGGAGTTTTGCAACCCTATATTTATATATACAGTGGGGATCAAAAGTTTGGGCACCCCAGGTAAAAATTTGTATCAATGTGCATAAAGAAGCCAAGGAAAGATGGAAAAATCTTCAAAAGGCGTCAAATTACAGATTAGACATTCTTATAATATGTAATCAAAAGTTAGATTTTATTTCCATCATTTACACTTTCAAAATAACAGAAAACAAAAAAATGGCATTTGCAAAAGTTTGGGCACCCTGCAAAGTTAATATCTTGTACTGCCCCCTTTGGCAAGTATCACAGCTCTTGTAAATGCTTTTTGTAGCCAGCCAAGAGTCTTTCAATTCTTGTTTGATGTATCTTTGCCCATTCTTCCTTACAAAAGTTTTCCAGTTCTTTGCGATTTCTGGGCTGTCTGTCGCGCACTGCTCTTTTAAGGTCTATCCATAGATTTTCAATTATGTTGAGGTCAGGAGATTGTGAAGGCCATGGCAAAACCTTCAGTTTACGCCTCTTGATGTAATCCCCCGTGGATTTTGAGATGTGTTTAGAATCATTATCCATTTGTAGAGGCAATCCTCTCTTTAACTTCAGCTTTTTCACACATGGCATCCAGTTAGCATCCAAAATTTGCTGAAATTTTATTGAATCAATTATTCCTTCTACTCGTGAGATGTTCCCTGTGCCACTGGCTGCAATACAACCCCAAAGCATGATTGATCCACCCCCATACTTAACAGTTGGACAGAGGTTCTTTTCATTAAATTCTGTTCCCCTTCTTGTCCAAACGTACCTTTGCTCATTCCGGCCAAAAAGTTCAATTTTAACCTCATCGGTCCACAGAATTTGTTTCCAAAATGCATCAGACTTGTCTATATGTTCATTTGCAAAGTTCAAACGCTGATTTTTGTGGTGAGAACGTAGAAGAGGTTTTCTTCTGATGACTCTTCCATGAAGACCATATTTGTACAAGTATCTCTTTATAGTGGAATAGTGTACCACAACTACAGTGTCTGCCAGATCTTTCTGGAGGGATTGTGCAGTCAAATGTAAGTTTTGAATTGTTTTTCTCAGAATCCTGCGAGCTGTTCTGTCTGATATTTTTCTTGGTCTTCCAGATCTTGCTTTAACTTTCACTGTTCCTGATGCTTGCCATTTCTTAATTACATTCCGAACAGAGGATACTGACATCTGAAAATGTTTTGCTATCTTCTTATAGCCTTCTCCAGCTTTGTGAGCTTCAACTATTTTCAATTTCAGATTTCTCGACAACTGCTTAGAAGAACCCATGGTGCTGATTGTTGGGGCAAGGTCAGATGAGTCTGGGCATTTAAAAAGATTGACATCACTTGGTCTTCCCAGATGATGATTGAGAACAATCCATGACACTGGCAGCTTTGCAAGGGGGGTAGTGCATGCTATAAATTCTGCAGGGTGCCTGAACATTTACAGATGCCATTTTTTTGTTTTCTGTTATTTTGAAAGTGTAAATGATGGAAATAAAATCTAACTTTTGATTACATATTTTAAGAATGTCTAATCTGTAATTTGATGCCTTTTGAAGATTTTTCCATCTTTCCTTGGCTTCTTTATGCACATTAATACAAATTTTTACCTGGGGTGCCCAAACTTTTGATCCCCCACTGTAAATTTCCACTAACAACTACTTCAATGATGTTGTAATCCAGTATAAAGTTGTAATCCCCAGGAAAATAATACCTCTAAAGCCAGGGTTTATAGAAAACAACTTGGATGCCATGGTCAATTCTGATCATGGCATCTGCAGCAATGCGGCTGCTCTGATAACTCATCCAATCACCCGCGGCACAACTGCAGAGATCAGATGAGCCAAGATGGCAGACCAAGGTCTCCTTACCTGCCTCTGGCCACTCTGACAAGGTCTTCTTATCTGGTCTGTCTTCTAGCAGAGAAGTAGGTTGCCGATAATACTGATCATTGCTATGCCTATGTATAGCACTGAACAGTATTGGCTATCTACTAGTCTCCTATGGGTACATAAAAAATTTTAAACAAAATTGTAAAAAAATAAGTTTGAAAAAAATGTGAATAAGCTCCTTCCTCCTTCCCCAATCAATAAATTGCCCCTTTTTCCCTTGTTTACCAAAAAAAAGTGTGAACAAAAATTAATTTATGAACATATTTGGTATTGGCGCGTTCATAAATGTTCGGACTATCAAAATATAATATTAATGATGCTGTATGGTAAATGACGTAAACGTAAAAAAACAAATGGATATCATTTTTTAAAACATGTAATTTTTACCGTAAAGTGTACAGTGTAAAAAAAACTACAACATTTGCTAAATTGCTGTTTTTTTTTAATTATCCTACACAAATATATTTTTATGTTTTTGCCATACATTTTATGGTAAAATGAATGATGTATTTAGAAAGTACACTTGGTTGCGCAAAAAACAAGCATACGGGTCTGAAGATGCAAAAATAAAAGAGTTTTTTTGCTATTAGAAGGCAAGGAGGAAAAACTGAAAATGCTAATATAAAATTGTCTGTGTTCTCAAGGCCAAAATGGGCTTTGTCCTTAAGGGGTTAAAGGGATAGACTGAGAACAGAGGAGGATACCTTCGAGGCTAGAGCCACCCAAAAACATATTCAAAGTAGCAAAAGGTGACATCATGTATATGTGAGCATACTGTTATTGTTTTTTAGCTTTTTTTTTTTTTTTACATGTTAACCCTATGCCACATTTCAGTACAACTACAATGATAACAAAATGTTTTTGCAAACTGAAAACACTTGCAAGCAAGCTATATGCTGTAGCCATGACTTTTTGATCACTTTTTATTTAATTTTTATCCCTTTCGGGATGTTTGTTCCTGTTTTTTTTGTTTTTTTAGTCACTGTGCTGGTTAATGGGGTTATCTAGGAAAAACTTTTTTTTCGTATATCAATTGGCTCCAGAAAGTTAAACAGATTTGTAAATTAGTTCTATTAAAATATCTTAAAGGGGTACTCTGCCCCAGACATCTTATCCCCTAACCAAAGGATAGGGGATAAGATGTCAGATCGCCGGGGTCCTGCTGCTGGGGACCCCGGGGATCGCTGCTGCAGCACCCCGCTATCATTACTGCGCAGAGCGAGATCGCTCTGCACATAATGACGGGCAATACAGGGGCCAGAGCATTGTTACGTCACGGCTCGACCCCTCGTGGCATCACGGCCCGCCCCCGTGAATACAAGTCTATGGGAGGGGGCGTGGCGGTCGTCACGCCCCCTTCCATAGACTTGCATTAAGGGGACGGGCCGTGATGTCATGAGGGGCGGAGCCATGACATCACGCTGCTCCGGCCCCTGTATCGCCCGTCATTACGCACAGAGCGAGCGGTGCACACAGCGCGCGGTGCCGCAGCGGGGGTCCCCAGCAGCGGGACCCCGGCGATCTAACATCTTATCCCCTATCCTTTGGATAGGGGATAAGATGCCAGGGGCGGAGTACCCCTTTAAAGGAAAACTGTCAGCTTTCTCCCCCCGCACTAACCAGCGGTACTGGCTGGTAGTGCGGGGGACGCTGATCAGTTTGATGTTTACCGTGCCTGGATTTGCCACGCCGTTTGGCCCTAATCTTCTATTATCGGGATATGCTAATGAGGTACTAACTGGCACTCTGACGTCAGTGCCGCTGGCCGCAGCGCCACCCAGCTCATCAATATTACTCCTAGCTTTTTGTGAACTGGTATTACTGGTTTGACTTTTCTTTTTTTTACTACAAATTCCACAATTTCATATTCTTCCCTCCCACACATCAGCCACTCCACCCATTGAAACATAAATGGTCTGCATCCATTCAAAAGACCTGTGGTTTTCAATCAGTGTGCCTACAGCTGTTGCATTAGTTGCAGATTGATCTCTCTCCCACCAAGTGATCCTTCAACCCATTGAAGCAGACAGACTCCTTGTCATCAGTTGACTAGTGAGGTCAGGTCTCGGCCGCATTGCAACCTGGGAAAAATCTGAGACAACAGTCATTTTGTATGCTGTTAAAAATAAATATTGGAGTGAAAATCACAGAAGAATTGTGAGAAAACCGTCACACACATGTACAGACACCATATTATGAACTACACGAAATTTACAACCTCTGTATCATAGTCAAATAAAAAAAAAAATCCTGGAACACCCCTTTAACAAGCGCCCCCATTTCCAAGGGGCCCCCAGAACAGCTATAGGACCATTTTTTTCACCAACTGATGCCACGACTGATGACAACATGCATGACTTGTCATCAGTTGTGTAGCATCCGGCGTCCATTGTTTCTGCGGCATTTTGCTGCGTGTCCTGCCATTTGATATCCAAATTGAGACGCTGGGTGATTGTGAACTGTGCCATTCAAAATAATAGGATCAGTTTCCCTCCGGTGCTTGCTAGAGGTAAACACTGCCGGACAACTGATATAAGTATGTATGTGCCGATGTATGTATGTGACTTTTCTTCTTTTTACCGTAAATAAAACATATAAAGGCTTCAGTTTTTTTGCAATTTACAGTTTAATGCCACAATTTTGGGGTTTATATATCCTAGTTAATTCTTATTAACTGTTTTTATGCTGGTCAAATAGAAAAAATGCTATTTTTTGCACGTGTAATTTACAATATTCACCCTACGGTAACAATAACATTATAGTTTTATTCTGCAGGTCAGTAAGATAAAATAGATATTAAATTTATATAGTAAATTTTTTTACTACATTACTATAATAAAAAATAACAATGTTATGGTTTGCGCTCCCGCCACCAGTGCTAGCCGTGAGTGCATTTTCCTGCTATCCCCTGCTGCTGGCGGGGCTGGGGTTTGCATCGCGGGATGCACCCGCATGTGAATCCCAGCCCATCACTCACCTCAGTCCCCTGCTGTCTCTTTTTCTGCCTCTCAGCTCCGGCGTGCGTGTCCCCGTCTCCTAGGGCTAGTGCGCACCAGAGCTCTAAGATTTAAAGGGCCAATATGCCCATAATTATGTGCAACACCTGTGTCTCCTCTGTGAGTTCCTGCTCTTCCCCCACATCACTGCCAGATCTTTGTCGCCTTGTGCCATTGAGAAAACGTTACTGTGTTTTGTCTTGCCTTCTTAATGACCTCCTGCTACATTCCTGACCGTGCTCCTGTGCCGCCTGCCTACTGACCTTCTGCTTCGTTCCTGACTACGCACCTTTACTGCCAGCCCTGACCTTCTGCTATCCAGACTACAAGTTGCTGTTTTCCATCTGTACCTCGAATCTCCTCAGCCGCTTGCGTGGTCAATTCGTGCCAGGGGTATCGACCTGGGTGCCACCTGCTGCAGGAAGTCCATCCCGCTTTGCGGCGGGCTCTGGTGAAAACCAGCGGCACCTTAGACTCCGCTCCCTGGTACGGCCCGCGTCATCTGCCACACAGGTCCAGCGGATCTACTACCTCCAGTGTTCCTGTCTACTGAACCGTGAGTGTGACAGTAAGATCCGGCCATGGATCCCGCTGAGGTACCCCTGCTCGAAGTTGCGGATCTTCCCTCCATTGTGGTACATCAGTGGCAGCAGTTGGTCCGAAAGGTGCAGCAACTCACTCAGCTATCTGCTATGATGCAACAGCTATTGGCCATGCAGCAACAACAGCAGCAGCACCCGCAACCTGCACCATTCTCTCCACCAGTCCCTGCAGTGTCCTCTGGCTCCCAGCTATGTCTACCTTTACCCTATTATGATAGTAATTCCAAGTTATATAGAGGCTTCGTTACACAGTGCTCCATGCATTTGGAGCTCATGTCCGAACAGTTTCCTACGGAACGTGCTACGGTGGCCGTTGTCATTAGCCTACTGTCCAGAAAAGCCCTGGCCTGGGCTACACCCCTTTGGGACCACTGTGACCCGGTATCTTCCAACTTGATGGCTTTTTTGGCAGAATTCCGCAGTGTCTTTAAGGAACCTGCACGTGCCTCTTCAGCTGAGACGGCTTTGCTGAACCTCTGTCAAGGGAATTCTTAGGTTGTGACTACGCAGTTCAATTCCGCACACTAGCCTCAGAACAAGCATGGAATGATGAGGCCTTGTGTGCCACATTCAAAAAAGGACTGTCAAGTAGGATTAAAGATGCCCTTGCTGCATGTGATCCTCCGTCTTCTTTGACTGAACTCATCCACTTGGCCACACTTATTGATGTGCATTATTCTGAGAGGCAGGAAGAACTGTGCTTAGAGGGGGAACCTGCCCGAACACGGAGATATCCTTGTCTGGCACCTGTGTTCCAACGTCCACCTCTACAGTTTCCTGCGCCTCTTGCCGAAGTGGCTATGCAAGTGGATTGCTATTGTCTTACGCAACAGGAGACGCAGTGAGAATCACGACAACGCAGTGAGAATTTGTGCTTGTATTGTGCTAGCCCTAAACACTTCCTCAAAGACTGTTCAGGAGAGGCCTACGTGTGAATACTTCCTCTGCTTGCTTGACCATCCTTGTACAAGTCTACGCTTCTGTCAAGTTTTCTTTCAGCGCTATTGCATTTTTGTACTCTGGTTCCTGAGACCCAAGCCATGGCGAAGTATATCCAGGAGAACCTCCAAAAGGGTTTTATCCGTAAGTCCTCTTCTCCTGTCGGAGCAGGATTCTTCTTTGTGGGGAAGAAGGATGGTTCTCTCCGACCTTGTATTGACTACAGGGGACTTACAAGATTATTGTCAAAAATTGTTATCCACTTCCTCTTATCTCCGAACTTTTTGACTGCCTCCGAAGAGCCAAGGTCTTCTCCAAGTTGGACCTACGGGGTGCATATAAGCTTATTCGTATCTGCGAGGGAGATGAATGGAAAACGGCTTTCAATACTCATGATGGTCATTTTGAGTATCTTGTGATGCCTTTTGGCCTCTGCAATGCTCCTGCCAATTTCCAAGAATTTGTCAATGATATCTTCCAGGACCTTCTCTACACCTGTGTGGTCGTGTACCTAGATGACATCTTGATCTTCTCTACCAACTTAGAGGAGCATCATACTCATGTTTGTCAGGTTCTTCAACGCCTTCAGAAGAATCATCTCTATGCCAAACTGAAGAAATGCCTATTCGAGAATTCTATTCTCCCGTTTCTCGGCTACATTGTTTCTCATCAAGGCCTGCAGATGGATTCAGATAAACTGTCTGCGATATTGAATTGGCCTCATCTATCTGGCCTATGGTCTATTCAACGCTTTCTAGGATTCCCAATCTATTATCGTCAATGTATCCCACATTTCTCTTCCTTGGTTGCTCCGATTGTGGCTCTCACCAAATAGGTCTCTAATCCCAAGACATGGCCTCCTGAGGCCGAACAGGCCTTCTCCCATTTAATGTCGGCATTTTCCTCTGCTCCCGTGCTTTCAAGACCTGATGCGGGGAAGCCCTTCGCTTTTGAGGTTGATGCCCCTTCTATTGGAGCTGGTGACGTTCTTACCCAGAGAAATGCCAAGGGTAGACTGTAACTTGTGGTTTATTTTCCAAGACTTTCTCACCTGCTGAAAGGAACTACTCCATTGGAGATCGAGAACTCCTCGCTATTGAGCTTGCCTTGGAGGAATAGCAACATTTATTGGAAGAGTCTTCTCATCCGGTCAGCATCTACACAGATCATAAGAATCTTCTGTACCTTCAGTCTGCTCAGCGAATCCTCATCAGGCAAGGTGGTCTTTGTTCTTTTCTAGATTCAATTTCTACATTCACTTCCGTCCAGCTAACAAGAACATCAGAGCTGATGCTCTTTCCAGGTCCTCTAACGTCATAAGTATGGACTTAACACCAAGGCATTTTATTCCTTCTGAACATTTGATTTCTGTAGCTCCTGACGATATTCAGCAAGTTCCTCCTGGAAAATCCTTTGTACCCACCAGATTGAGACGCAAGGTACTGAAGTGGGGTCATTCTTCTTTGTAGGTTGGTCATCCTGGTGTACACAAGACTTTACTCCTAATTTCTCGGCACTACTGGTGGCCGCATCTAGAGCGTGACGTTTCCGATTTTGTCCGTTCCTGTGATACTTGTGCCCGTGACAAAACTCCTCAGCAGAAACCAGCTGGACTCTTGCAGCCTTTGTCCATTCCGGAGACTCCCTGTTCCCACATCGCTATGGAGTTTAACATCGATCTGCCTTCTTCCCGTAATAACACGGTCATTTGGGTTGTGGTCGATCGGTTTTCCAAAATGGTACATTTCATCCCTCTTCCTGGCCTCCCATCTGCTCCACAGCTGGTGAAGTATTTCTTGCTTCATATCTTCCGTCTGCATGGTCTTCCACAGCATATCGTTTCGGATAGCGGAGTTCAGTTTGTTTCTAAATTCTGGTGAGCTCTTTGTACCCGTCTTGACATCAATCTGGACTTCTCCTCTGCCTACCACCCTCAGTCCAACGGTCAGGTGGAGATGGTTAATCAAATTCTTGAAACTTATCTTCATCATTTTGTTTCTGCTCGCCAGGACGATTGGGTTGACCTTCTCCCTTTGGCAGAATTCTCATATAATCATAAGGATTCCGAGTCTACAAGGTCTTCTCCCTTTTTTGTTGTTTATGGTCGCCATCTCCGTTCTCCTCTTCCACTTCCAGTTTCTTCCGGTGTGCCAGCTGTTCATGAGCTTGTCCGAGACTTCACTTCCATTTGGCAACAAACTCGTCAGTCTCAAACTTCCTCAGGAAATTTCTGAACCGCAAAAGGAGGGGGAGACAAAAGGGGGGATACTGTACGGATGAGCGCTCTGGTCGCCAATGCTGGCCGTGATTTCCCTGCTCTCCCCTGCTGTCGGCAGGGCTGGGGTTCGCATAGCGGGACACGCCCGCATGCGAATCCCAGCCCATCACTCACCTTGGTCCCCTGCTGCCTCCTCTTCTGCCTCCACGCACATGTCCCCGTCTCCTAGGGAACGCTCGGAGGAGCTTTAAGATTTAAAGGGCCAGTACGCCCATAATTATGTGCAACACCTGTGTCTCCTCTATAAGTTCCTGCTCCTCCCTCACATCCCTGCTGGATCTTTGTTGCCTTGTGCCATTGAGAAAGCATTACTTTGTTTTGTCTTGCCTTGTTACTGACCTCCTGCTACGTTCCTGACTACGCACCTGTGCTGTCAGCCCTGACCTTCTGCTATCCAGACTATGAGTTGCTGTTTCCCATCTTTACCTCGAATCTCCTCAGCCGCCTGTGTGGTCGAGTCGTGCCAGGGGTAGCGACCGGGGTGCCGCCTGCCACAGCAAGTCCATCCTGCTTTGCAGCGGACTCTGGTGAAAACCAGTTGCACCTTAGACTCTGCTCCCTGGTACATCATCTGCCACACAGATCCAGCGGATCTACAACCTCCAGGCTTACTGTCTACTGAAACGTGAGTGTTACAAATAATTAGTGTCGCCCACATTACAAGAACCAAAACTTTTTTATTTTCCACCTGACAACGCGGTGTTAAAGCTAATTTTTACAGTAAAACTGTTGAAATCCTATTGAAATCCTTATATCTTTTTGATTAATTGTTTTCTGTTTTTGGGAGGCAGATTAACAAAATACTGTAATCATGGCATTTTTACAGTGTTTACAGAACTACTGCAAAATTGCTTTACTTCTCAATTTTTTTAAGCAATTTTCAATAAACAGTAAATATAAAACAAAATTATACAGTGAAACAAGATGCATAAGAGCATAAGCAGAAAACACGGCATCTCAGAGAATGTAAAGAGCGCATAAAGCTTCTTCACCCGTGACAACCTCTCAGAGATTCCACATTGTACCAAGTGGTTTATCTGAATGGTCATACACTCTCAATGATCCCTCGAGAGTCAAAGTGAGTAACAATAAAGGATTTCCATTTTTGGAAAAAACATTTAGTGCCAGTTTCTGAATGTATTTTGGCATCTAAGCGATCTTCTTCTAGAAATGATTTCAATTGGACAATCAGCATAGGCATATGTGGAGTGGTAGTATCTAACCATTTAGAAAATAGACAACGCTTGGAAACTAAAAGGACTATATGGACAAACAGAGGAGACCTCTCCTCCCCTTCTCCTCCTCCCTTCGGTGGGTGTAATTGGTGAAATAGGAGCGATTGCGGTATGAAAGGGACCCGCACCTTCCAATTACCCCATATGTACAATTGTACGAGACACCAGTAGATCGCTGAGTGGGAGCACTCCCAGATCCCATGATACATGTTTGTAAGTGGGGTATTACATTTAGGACAATGAGTGATCCTATCTGGGAAGTTATGCAAGGGAAAAATGTTGAAGCCATTGAGCGACCTTGAAATATGTCTCACTCCACCTCTCATTGATAACATCTTTTTATATAGCTGCCCACCCGCTCAACACTATGTCAGTAATGTCTGAGTCCCCTGTCCATCTTTCCTACATCTGGAATACATGTTTAGGATCGAGTTTTAGGAAGCAGTTACGGAAGGCTGCATACAAATCAGAGATCGACCTTCTCTGGGGTTAATTTCCTATAATGTAATCTAAAATGTGGGTTGGGGCTTCCCTCGACAGATTCTGTAATCTAAACGAACAAAAGGCTTGTACTTGATTGGTATAGAGAATGTGGGACAGGGGGAGGTCAAACATGTGGAGCATTTCTCCCATAGGGAGCCATCTACAGTCATCATTATGAATCAGTCGCCCCACCGTCTGAACCCCTCTAGAAAATTTCAACAACGGAGAAGATTTGCCCTGCGTGAATTCTGGATGGTCAAGCAAGGGCATCCTTTTAGATAACAGGAACGGTAGGTCAAAAGCTTCCTTCCAGGTCACGATGGTGACTCGCAGTAGCACTGAGCCCCTGATCCCTACCGGAAGTTTAGCATATGAAGTGTGAAGCAGTGGCGGTAGAGACAAAGGGTTGGCCAGCACCGCTTTCACCACTAGCTTGGAGAAGTAATCAGAGGAGTGCAGCCAATCAAGCATGTGGCGAAACAAACAAGCCAAATTATAGCCCCTGATGTTTGGGAAATTAACTCCCCCCTCAACCTCGCTAAGCATGAGCTTCTGTGAAGCTATGCGCGGGCGCTTGCCCTGCCATTGGAAGCGTTGAAAGGCTGTGTTGAGGCGTCTAATGTCATCATGGCAAAGTAGAAGTTGGCGTTTGCAAGGGGTACAACAAGCGGGGGAAACGAATCCTTTTAACGAGATGGCATCTACCCAGGAAAGATAATGGTAAGGGCTCCCAGCGCTTCACCTCCGCCAAAATACGCTGAAAGAGTGGTGCATAGTTGAGTGAATAGAGCGTGTCAGGAGTCTTCTCTATGCGAATGTCTAGATATGTTATGGAAGAAGAGGCCACTGTAACACCCAGTGCATTTGCATCAAGAAGTCACCTGGGAGGATTCGCACCCAAAGGCAGAAGCATACTCTTGGTGGCATTGACCCTGTAGCCTGTGCATATGACAGAAAGTTCAGAATTCTAGGGACAGCCTCATGGGGGTTGGTTTGGTAAAGTAACACATCATTGGCAAACATGGATAATTTGATCTCCTGGGTGCCAACAGTTTGGCTATACCCCTGTAGATATCAGAGGAGATCAAATAGCGGGCCAGATGTTCAATCGCCAGATCGAACATTAAAGGCGATAAGGGACCACCCTGACGTGTTCCTTTTCACTAACTGGAGGGGAGTGGATAAGATGCTTGGGGGGTGTTCCCTAGCCGTAAGACCATCATATAGGCCATCTATAAAGGAGCTAAAACAACCTACAATCCCAAACTTTGTCAGGACCAGTCGCAGCCAGTCCTACCGAACATTGTCAAAAGCTTTTTCAGCATCCAAAGTAAACAATGCGGGTTGGGTTGCTGTCCAACACTGCCAGTACCCTCCTAATGTTCACAAACATGTCTTCACGAACCCCACTTGATGGTCACCAACATGGGTAGGTAAAAATCTAGCCACGCGATCTGCCAGGATCTTAGCTGATAACTTAGCACATCCTGGTTGATCAGAGACATGGGGGGCGATAAGAACCAGGTTCTAAAGGGTCCTTGTCAGGCTTGGGGAGTACCATAATATATGCAAGTTTTGCAGCTGGAGAGAGTATGCCCGTGCCTAATATTCCAATAAAATACACCATTAAGGGGGGAACAACCTCATCAAGCAGGGGTTTGTATGACTCACCAGGATAGCTGTCTGGCCTTGGCGCTTTCCCATTTTACAAAGTGCGAATACTAGCCGCTACTTCTTCCATTGTTACATCCGCATTGAGCTCCTGCTGCTGCTTGTCAGATAAAGATGGTAGGGTGAGTCCCTCCAGAGACCGCGCCCCTTCATCAGTAGGAGCGGAGGGAGAAGAATACAGAGCAGCATAATAGGAGCCCAAGACGCCATTAACGGAGTGCAGCTCATGCGTTCCTCGCCCCGATGAGTCACGAGATGCCAATATATGCACAGGCGCGCATGACCCCTTCACTATATGCTCTAGCAAACATATTGCCCTGTCAAAACATATCCACTTCAAAGTAGATATGCTAAGCCTGCGCTTGCCGTTGCATGATCTTCCAGAGTCTTCCTTTTCACCTTTTGAGTTACTATAAGACATAATTCTAGCCCTAAGTACAGCCATAGCAGTTTCCCAGCACAAAGAGGGATTGTCAATGTGAGGTGCGTTGTCTGTTTGGAATTCCAGCCACCACCCCATGAGAAGACTTAGAAAAGATTCATTTTTCGTTAAGTAAGACGGAACCGCCACAAGATCTCAGAACCCTTTGGGCATGATGGCAGGAGCTCCGAGACCACTGGTGCATGATCTGAATTTACCAGGTCCCATATGTCCACCTCTCCCAAGCAAGAGCTTACAAGGGGACTGACTAGGTAGTGGCCAATGCGAGACCATGAACCGTGTACATGTGAGAAGTGCGTCCAGGTGTTAATGCCACAAAGAGTCTATCAAACCTGTCTGTGTCAGGAAAGGTGGGAGGACCCTGTCACTCTGACGAGGGATGGTAGATATGGAAGCTGAGCGTCTACAGTCAATTAGTGGGTCAGTCACTGTATTCAAGTCCTCTCCCAGATGGAAGCCATTGACTGTATCTGCTTAAGATGCAAAGAAAGAATTATCACCATTAGGAGCATAAACATTATAAACGTGATATTTGGTACCATTATGCCCTAGATGTAAATGAAAAAAACGCCCCTTGTCATCCCTTTCGTTTTGTACGTGACAGGGGCTTAGCTGAGGTGTGTGTGTATGTGGGAGAGGGGGAGTTGTTGAATTGGATTTGTCTTAGGTCCTGGGTACTAGGGGGTTTCAAAGAACCATTCTAGCCTTCTTCAGGGTTTTAAAATAAAAGTCTAGGATAGTAAACTAAATAATTGTACAGGCAAAGCAGCTGCAATTATTCATGTACACAGTACTTTTTTCACAATTTTAATTTGCAACTCTATGTTTTTTTATGTCCTGGATAACCTGCTCTATGCAAAAGGATCATGTAATAAAAATAAATTAAAAAAAGCACTACAGCCTCAACCACTGACTGTCATTACTGTGGGAAGTCCCATGTGGCTATAACATTCTTCTAAATGATCTGCCAGAAAAAGCTGCTGTGTGATATCCATTCATACATACCCTATTAAATGAGCCAAACCATTTAATTGTTCTGTGAATGTTTCAAACTTTAGAAATATACATGTGTCCATTCTATGATAACCCTTTTTGGACTTTTTATGTATTCAGTTATTATGGGACAGATTTATGAAAACTGTTTAAAAAAAACTGTCTTTATTTCTACTATAATAATCAAATATACCAATTGGCAAGTAAGGGTGCAGAAGCACTAAAGACGTTTTTACCATGTGAAACTACAGCTTTTTTTTACTATCTGAGAAATGTCTTTTTGTCTACCTGGTAGTGTGCTCACTTACCAGGCAGACTTCCCCAGCAGGCGCGACGTCACTGATGCCTGGTGGGGGGACCGACTTCCGCCCTTAGCTCATCTATACAGGGTGCCTCCAGTTGTTTCACCACTACAACTTCCAGTCACTAGTGACGTCATGTCAGGCTGCAGCCGGCCACTAGGAGGGAGACCCCTAGTGGCCGTTTTTTTTAATGTAAATTACACTATTTAAATGATTTTAAAAAATAATGAAAGTATATTCGAGAAATGTTATAGTACATAAGTACTACAACATATCAAAAAAAAAGTTTGGTGCCCATTTAAACTGTGCTAAATGCTAAAACATTATAGATTTAGAAGAGGTTGCTTGTAACTTCATTTGGATAGTTGTTCATTAGTGAGTGCACAATTACTTATTTACATAAACATATAGCTACACTGATTGGTATCAGATTTTTTTGTATAATACATGCTCATTGATGTTTAAATAAAGTGTGCTTTTTACTTTGTGTGAAGTAACATTAGATATTTAGATTTCAATAAGGTTGCTTTAAGACAAATTAAAAGTAATTGTCAAATAGATTAAAATACAATTTAAGTTTCCTATCAATTCAAATAGATAAAATTCCAATTTTCTATAATTAACAATTGTAAAGTAGACAGTAGGAGTCTTTGAAATTACATATAGTACATAGTTCTATTCAAATTGTGACAGGAGAACTTTTCATGTATTTTAAGCCTTTTCAAATTATTACTTTTACAGATGACAAGTTAATGTTTAAGAGTATGAGATGAAGTAGGAGGACAGTAAAGCATTTCAGATAAGAATGTTGATAATAATTGACAATGTAAAAGTCTCATGTTAACTCCATAAATCTATCATTGTCCATGGATAATTGATACTTTTATAAATTGATAGTATTGATAGAATAAATCCTTGGATCAACGTCCCACTGTCAGAGATCTTTTAATCATATCTTGTAATGTATTTTTCACAGAAGGCATCTAAGCTCCTCTCGCACTAGTTCAGTGAATCAACCATCATAACATTATAAGGCAGAGTTCTATAGTCTCACTGCTCTTACAGTAAAGAATCCCCATCTGGGTTGATGGTGAATCCTTCTTTCCTCTAGATGTGGAGGATGTTCTCTTGTTATGGTTACTGGCCTAGGTATAAATAGATGACAAAGATCTCTTTACTGTCCATTTATATATTTGTTCATTGTGATGAGATTTTCTCCAAACTAAAAAACCTCAAGCTTGATAACCTGTCTGGTACTGTAATCCACCCATACCATTATCTTGGTTGTCCTCCTCTGCAGCCACTCCAGTTAAGCCATGTCCTTCTTATATGCAAGTGCCCAAAACTGAGCACAATAAGTATAGACTAGTAATTTACGTAGAGGCAAAGTTATGTTCTTGTCACATAATTGAACATCTTGCTGCCTCAGCCCAACTACATAATGTTACATTTATCAACATTAAACTTCATTTGTCATTTCTCTGCCCAAACCTAGTGCTTTGTCCAGAAAAGGCCATCAGGCTCTCTTTATTTTTCTCTTCTTTTTTTTGGCTTTAACAGCTGTCATCGGGACAGGGCCCAAGGGGCAACAATGGGTCCCAATGGATACCATTGACTATAATGGGGTCCCTTGGCTGCCATTGTTTTTTAGCGGGATTAGCAGGAGAAAAAGATGGTGCATGCAGAAATTTTTGTCCCGCTATTCTCCCCTCATTTCATAAGGCCGCTGCACTGCCGGGTTACAACGGCAGTGTGAAAGGGCCTTTGTGTGATATTCTGCTCCTTTGTGGTGATTTCCTTAGTATCATCTGCAAATATTAAAATTTTACCCTCTAATACTTCTACACGTTCATTGATAAACATATTAAAAGAAGAGAAACCAGTGCTGACCCCTGTGTTACCCCACTATTAAATGTGACCCCATCAGACATTAGAAATATTTCTGTCAAGCGTGCTGATCTAGGTGTTTCATTCAATGTCTTATAGCACTACTATTTGACTATTTGGGCCTCATTTACTAAGCTGAAACCGACCAGTTTTTGTCTGGTTATTCTAAGTTATTTTGGTGCATAATGTCTGAGACATGTCTGAGACTGTCTGAGACATGTCGACACTGTGTGACAGTGTGCACCAGGAAAATCCAACTAACCCGACATTGCCTTGTGAAAAGCCGAAAAGGGGGCGTGGTCTGTTGCAGAGGGGCATGGCCGACCCAAAAAGGGACGTGGTTTCACAACCCGACCTATTTACTATTGAATTCACAGAAAATCATGTGAATAAATGGCTGGAAATTTCAACCTAGAAAAAGCTGGTCAGAAAATGTTCTCGACTTTTCCCTGTAGTAAATAAGGAGGAATCCTGCAAGTCTGAAACAACATTTCCCACTAGTAAAAAACCAACACTCTTAGTAAATGAGGCCCATTATCTCTACCATTTTAATATACTGTACATGGCATTTGTGTATATCAGAAGCAATGCATTATGAAAAATAAGTTAATTATTATAGGTTGCCTTTCGCAACCTTGAAACAATAAGTTGCAATAAGAATCAGGTTTGTGGTCCTCCTTGCTCCCACATGCATTTTCAGTTCTGCCCATAATTTTTTTTTTTTATTGAGGTTAGAGCTTTGTGATGACCACTCCACAATGTTCACTTTGGTATTCTTAAGCCATTTAGCCATAACATCACCTATTTTGTGAAGTAGCTAGTTCTTCCTGCATCAAATCAGCAATGAGTGCCCTAACATGCTGTACACATGTATTACATACCTTTCCCCCTTCTTCTTGGATTAGAAATGAAATAAGAATTTGTTCAGGACGGAAGGGGCATGGATATTGTCCACTGGCTTCCATTATCTTTTTTTAAAAGTAGTGGTTGAGCAAAAGAACCTCTGTGTGGTGCTGCTGGTTCCGTGGATAGATGTAATTAACCAAATCTGGAGAGGAGTAGATTTTAAAAGCAGGGAGGTTTATTGCATAACAATAAAAACAATAAAACCAGTGCAGAATAAGATTACGCGTTTTGGGGGAGCCACCCCCTCCTTCAGATCAGTGTGATCTGGATCATTACACTTATCCACGGAACCAGCAGTGCCACACAGAGGTTCTTTTGCTCGACCACTACTTGCCTTTCTCCAGGAGACGGTTCTACCTCACCTGCAACCTCAGGCCTAGCAGCGGTTCCGGCTTTTTTTGTATCCCCACTCTGTGGGGTGATATGCAAGTTTAAACTTGCTCTAAGGTGAGCAGCCACTATCTAAGGGGCATATATGCCCCGCATCTCCTTCCCCTCTCATCTTCTCATTTCCTAAACAGTATCACACGAGGCGCCCCCTTCGGTCTTTTGTTTCTTCTTCTCCCACACAATTATCTCTTTTTAGGGCCATAGGTTTTGTACATTAATGTAAAGCAACAGCGCTGTATTAAACTTTAATAAGTACAATGTTCTGCAGAAGAGTTTCTATAATATGAGGGTAAATGCAGAACATTGTACATATTAAAGTCTCATACAGCGCTGCTGCTTCACAATAATTTACTGGACATTTGTTAGAGTGGTGATCCTTTAGAATATAGCTGCACTATAGAACAACAGTATCAAATAACCACTATATTCCATTTATTGCACCGGTGTCCTATACTGTATAATTTGTGTTGGTTTTCCAGTACACCATGAAATATTAACTTACCAACAACCCTCTTGCAATTAAGGATGCGCTTGAACTTATAATGAGACTTAACTCCAGCTGGAACAGATGTGGAGACACACTGTTCTGGACAGCGGATAATTTGTCAGGATCCATTTGCAGACCAGTGCAGGAAATCTAGAATATCTGTTGAGGATCAGAGGCATCAGAAGGGACACATGAAAGTTGGGGATCCAGAGGGAAGGAGGCAGCGGGAGTTTGTAGGAAACAAAGTCAATCTGCTTTAGCACTTCAGCCCAAGAACCCATCCAGCAAACTTGTAACAGGGTATCTTCAGTGGATATTTCTTGGAAGCAGCAATACTTTATTCCCTGGGGGAAAGCTGAGGAGGAGGTCTTTTTAAACATATGCATTCTTCTTCATAGAGGGACATGTTTTAGTCTGTTTTCAGATGTGCAAGAAGGCTCTAAAAGAGGAAATAACAGCTGGGACCTCTGAGGATGCTGGGATAGGCAGTGGAACACGTGGATGAAGACCATGAACAATGTAGAAAGGAGATGTGCTCTAGATTCTTCAGAATGATTATTGTAAGAAAACTCCCATGGTAGGAGAATGACCCAATCATCATGTGCGAGGAAAGAAAGTGTTGTAAGTAGATATCATGGTCCTTTAGCAGGAGGGATAAAGGTTTTCACAGGAGTAAATCTTTTACCAAGGCAGCAACTACAGAAACAACAAGATGAGTGAGATCAATGATGTGTTCTGGTTCTTTAATCTGGTCTGCTGGATCAACAGAACGGGAGAGAGCTGTCGAAAAGTTGAATCTTGTGACGTAGAGTGCCTTTCAGCAAGACAGAAAAGCTTGGACAAGAAAAGTGACTGATTTACCCTTGGCCTTCTGGAACAGAACTTCTGCTTGAATAGATGAGGCATCCACTTTAAAGAAGAACTGCCTATGTGTGTCTGGGTGATGGAGAACAGGAGCAGCAGCAAAATAATTGTTCAAGTTTAGCATACAAATTTAATTAATTCTTGCTAAGTTGCTGCAAGACAAGGCGTACATGCTTTTGGTTAACGGACAGTTTAAGAGAGTAAATAAGGATGTCTTCAAGATATACCATCACACAGACACTGTATTGATTCTGGAGGATGTAATATATAAAGCCTTGGAAGACAGTGGGAACATTGCACAGACCAAATGGTTTGACCAGATATACTTGTTGCCCTCTCAAATTCAGATGAGATTGTAGGCTCCATGCATATCCAAGTTGGAGAATATCAAGGCCCCGCCGATTTGGTCAAATAATTCAGTCTCTTGGAGGGATACTGCATAAACCCTACTACGAGGAGGGGTCTCAGGTAGGGATGAGCGAATCTGACGTATCTGAATTAGTTAAGAATTTCAGGAAAAAATTGATTTGCAACGAATGCGAATATCTCTGCAATTTGATCGCACAAATCGCTTCATTAAACTCCATTTAGTGCAGCCCAGGCTCCAGGGCATCTAAAATGGCAGATCCACATGTGAGGACATGGGGCAAGGAACTCTGGGAAGGTGGGAAGGCAAGGCGGGAGGACGGGTAGGCACGATGATCCTGAATCACATGCAGCATGCAGCCTATCAGCTGCCAGCCCCTGTGATGTCACAGCCCTATATAATCGGCAGCCATCTTGCGGCCAGTCACATCAGCATTCTATTGCAGAGAGAGCAGGACAGAGAGCAGCGTGTTGCACAGAAAAGCATTTTTACAGCAGCGATTCACCTCAAGCCCAAATCCAGCCTGGAAGCACTGATAGTGAAGGGAGAGAGATTGAGAAAGTGCAATTGTGGGTGTATTACAGCAGCAATTTAACTCAAGCCCAAATCCAGCCTAGAAGCACTGATAGAGAAGGGAGAGAGATTGAGAGAGAATTGTGGGTGTATTACATAGCGACATTGTGCTGCAGCACAGGTGTGTACAACAACTGAAAAGCTAATAGTAGCCAGCCAGTTAGGGTGAGCAGAGCACTAAAAGCGTATTGTCCTCTATTAAGTGTAACCTGTGCGTACATCTTAGGGGTGTACCATTCTGTTCCTATTAAAGTCTTAAGGGCCTAGTTACTGTGAAAGGCCAGCCAAAAGAACACACCTGCTGGTGTTGTAGAAAAATACTGTTTAAAGCATACTGGAGTGCATTGTACGCCCCTCATAAGTGCATACTACATACGTACATCTATGTGGTGCACCATTTTGTTCCTGTTAAAGTGTTAAGGGCCTAGATATTGTGAAAGGCCAGCCAAAAGTACACACCTGCATGTGTTGTAGACAAATACTGTTTTAAGCATAGTGAAGGGTGTTGTCCTCCCCTCATATACGCACTAAGTAATTCAGGCAGAGAAGTGGCAGGACATGCATAGAAGAGTGCCAGAGGCCTAAATTCATCAGGTGCAGGCAGAGGTCGCAGCAGACTAGGGGCGAGTGGCAGCAGGAGATGCAGCGAGAGGCCTGAGCTCATTCTGCCACTATATGGTCTCTTTATGCTTCCGCCACCTCCAGGCTGTGTCATTCAGCCACTATATGTTCTCCTCATGCTGCCGCCAACTCCAGGCTGTGTCATTCAGCCACTATATGGTCTCCTCATGCTACCACCACATCCAGGCTGTGTCATTCAGCCACTTTATGGTCTCTTCTTGCTGCCGCCAATTTCAGGTTGTGTCATTCAGCCACTATATTGTCTCCTCTTGCTGCCGCCAACTCCAGGCTGTGTCATTCAGCCACTATATGGTCTCCTCATGCTTCCACCACATCCAGGCTTTGTCACTGTACCGCCATGTGGTCTCCTCATGCTGCTGACACATTAAATAAAACTTTTTAGGTTCCTGTATTTGAAATCTTCAATTTAAATGTTAAAAAATATCTTTAATCTTTTCATTTGTGAGGCCCTATGATCATTCAGCCACTATAGGGTCTCCTCATGCTGCCCCCACCTCCACGCTGTGTCATTCAGGCACTATATGGTCTCCTCATGCTTCCGCCACCTCCACGCTGTCAGACATATTGAGCTAAGTCTAACATTTAAGACTCCATTTTGCCTCCAACACGCCATCTTTGTGTGAAGTGTAAACTGCTTCATTCAAAGATCAGCTTTAAAATACATTAAATGGAGTTGCTTGAAATATGCTGATGCCAATTCCTGCATGTTCCCAATTCTACAATAACAAAAGGCCGATAATGAGAAAGTTCCAAAACAATCAAAAGGTTACAGCCAAATCTTACGGTAAATGAGACCAGGTGGCCGCTATCGTCTAACAAAGCCAAAATATATGACTGTTGTTGACATACTGGTGGAAGTCACACATCTCATTAGATCTGTGTGGTCACTGGAAATTTTCCTGTAAATAGGTACTACAAAGCGCCATCTGAAGGGGAATTTGCGCAGTGCTGTCACAGGGGGTCTTCCTCTGTCCTGCGGGGGGCCAATTCTACCCATTGGTTAAGAAGTCCGTACCATGGGATCTACTTGATTGACAGCAAGAGATCATAAAAGCACCTGGGGACAGAAAATAAGGGCGGTTAATAGGAACGGAGGACACCAGAAGATGTCATGCGGTAGTAAGCCGTCTCCACCCGCCCCAAGGGGAGCGCATGCCAAGATGAAGGCCCTGAGAGACCATCCCCAATGCTGCTTTGTGTCCTAGAAAGATACCCAGTAACATTATAGTTACATATTATGTCTTTTCCTCTCTTCTTTGCTTCTATATGCAGTAGCTACTTTGTGACTAGTGTTGAGCGGCATAGGCCATATTCGAATTCGCGAATATTCGCGAATATATGGACGAATATTCGTCATATTCGCGAATATTCGCATATTCGTAATATTCTCGCTTTATTTTCGCATATGCGAATATTCGCGTGTACAAAAATTAGCATATGCGAAAATGTGCGCATAAAAAAATTAGCATAAGCGAATATTTGCATATGCGAAAATTCGCATATGCAAATTTTCGCATGTGCGAAAATTCACACACCAATCTCACACAGTAGTATTAGAGCCTTCTTACACCACATAAGCTGGAAACAGAGAGGGATGATCACTGTGATGTGTACTGTGAAAAAACAAAACAAAAAAACGAATATTCGTAATTACGAATATATAGCGCTATATTCGCGAATATTCGCGAATTCGCGAATATGCAATATTCGCGAATAAAATTCGAATTGCGAATATTCGCGAGCAACACTATTTGTGACATGCAACAAGTTAACTTCTTAGATGGTAAGAATTAGAGTTAAGATGTGGATGTCATTATGGCAATTGAGATAGCGGATAGATGTATTAAATCTCCATTTAGAGATTGTAGTATGTTTAGTATGAAGCGATCATCCAACTTTCATCTGCAGAGAAAAGGGACATGGCCTAAATATATACATAAATATATTATGCTGTATCTAAATTGTTGTTCTCTTGTGTGTGGTTAGGCAGATGGGCTTCTGTTAACGTTTGTGTCACTTATATCCCCCAATAATGTTAACGATTGTGTCACTTGTATTTCCTATATCTAAAGAGTAGGAGGTGATGCCCGTTTTGTATTCATCTTGGTATAATAGTCTCTTGGGGAGTGAAGCCATAGATTTGATTTGCTGACCGTGTGGTGACTGATGTTTGTACAACACAATCACTTGTAGCTACTGTATTCTGTAGCCTCTATATAGCTACTATCTGCATAAGCTTAACGTGCTTCTATATATGTTCTTTACATTTCTTATTTTACATGCTTCATATATGTAGTCATTGCGCTTATATATTAAATAACGTTTAAATAATGTTCTATATGTGTCGTATTGATTTAAGATACATATATCTATAACCTTTGTCTTCATACACTCATTTTGTTTGTAAATCATAACCAATAAATCTGTGTTACGTTATGCGCTCCGGCCGCACACGCTGGCCGTGAGCGCATGGTCCCATTACCTACTGCTGCCGGCGGGGCTGGCACTCGCATCGCGGGACGCACCCAAATGTGAGCCCCAGTCTGTCACTCAACTGGTGCTTCTCCTGCCCCCGCCTCTGCCTCTCTGCTCCGGCGCGCGTATCCCCGTCCCCTAGAGCGCGCGCGCCGGAGCTTTAAGATATAAAGGGCCAGTGCGCTCATTAGTGTAATTCACCTGTGGCTCATTAATAAATTCCTCCACTCTCCTCACTTCCCTGCCGGATCTTTGTTGCCTTGTGCCTGAGAGAAAGCATTCCTGAGAGTCTAGCAGGATTAAGGATGCCCTGCCCTGCCCATGATACTCCTTCTTCTCTGACTGAACTTATCCACCTGACCACACGTATTGATGTACGTTTTGCTGAGAGACAGGAAGAACTGTGCTTAGAGAGGGCACCTGCTTGAACACGGAGATATCCCCGCCTGGCACCCGTCTTTCAACATCTACCTCTACAGTTTCCTATGCCTCTTGCCGAAGAGGCTATGCAAGTGGATCATTCCCGTCTTACGCAACAGGAGAGATCACGACGACGCAGTGATAATTTGTGAATACTACCTCTCCTTGACCATTTGTGTACAAGTCTTCGCTTCTGCCAAGCCTTCCTTTAGCGCTACAGCATTTTTGGATTCTTGATCTGCAGGTGACTTTATTGATGCTTATTTCGTCTACAAATATCATCTTCCTGTTACTTGGCTTGCCAAGCCTTTGTTCATCTCCTCTGTTAATGGACAAAATTTGGACTGTAAGGTGTTATTCTGTACTGAGCCTCTCGTCATGCAAGTGGGTGTCTTGCATAAAGAAAAGATTACATTCTATGTACTGCCTCACTGTACTTCTGAGCTTCTTCTTGGCCTTCCTTGGTTCTGACATCACTCTCCGCAACTGGATTGGAGAACTGGAGAAATTGTTCGCTGGGGACAGTTCTGTCAAAATCTTTGTCTCAGTCCAGTCCAGCCTAAAATAGTTTTCCGCCCTCCTCCTTTGCCTGGTCTGCCTCCACCTTACCAAGATTTCTCTGACGTATTCTGCAAGAAACAGGCTGAGTCTATGCCTCCACATTGTCCTTACGACTGCCCTATAGATCTTCTGCCTGGTGCCACTCCTCCTCGTGGAAGGATATACCCTCTATCGGTTCCTGAGACCAAAACCATGGCTGAGTATATCCAGGAGAATCTCCAAAAGGGATTTATCCGTAAGTCCTCTTCTCCTGCTGGAGCAGGTTTCTTCGCTGTTGGAAAGAAGGATGGCTCACTCCATCCATGCATTGACTACAGGGGACTTAACAAAATCACGGTTAAGAACCGTTACCCACTACCTCTTATCTCAGAACTTTTTGACCGTCTACATGGTGCCAAGGTCTTCTCCAAGTTGGACTTACGTGGAGCATATAACCTCATTCGTATCCACAAGGGAGATGAATGGAAAACTGTCTTCAATACCCGTGACAGACATTTTGAATATCTCGTAATGCCTTTTAACCTTTTTCTTTATACGCTAATTTTGTTTATAAATAATAACCAATAAGTCTGTGTTATGTTATATGCTCCGGATGCACATGCTGGCCGTGATTGCATGGTCACGTTACCTGATGCTGCCGACGGAGCTGGGACTCGCATTGCGGGATGCGCCCGCATGCGAGCCCCAGTCTGTCACTCACCTGGTGCTTCTCCTGCCCCTGCCTCTGCCTCCCTGCTTCGGCACGCGTGTTCCCATTCCCTAGGGCTCGCTCGTGCCGGAGCTTTAAGATTTAAAGGGCCAGTGCGCTCATTATAATTCCCCTGTGGCTCGTTCATAAATTCCTCCACCCTCCTCACTTCCCTGCTGGATCTTTGTTGCCTTGTGCCTGAGAGAAAGCATTCCTGAGAGTTGTCTTGCCGTGTATCTAATCCTTTGCTCTGTGACTTGACCTTACTCCTCTGCCAACTGCCTACTGACTTCCTGCTACATCCTGACTACGCTACTTTTCCGCCTGCCTTTACCTTCTGCTATCCTGACTACGAGCTGCCTTATCCCTCCTGTGCCTCGCATCTCCTCAGCCGCCTGTGTGGTCGAGCCGTGCTAGGGGTAGAGACCTGGGTGCCGCCTGCCGCAGCAAGTCCATCCCGCTTTGCGGCGGGCTCTGGTGAAAACCAGAGGCACCTTAGACTCCGCTCCCTGGTACGGTCCGAGTGATCTGCCACACAGGTCCAGTGGATCCAAATCCACCGGAGTTCCTGTCTTCTGAAATGTGAGTGTTACAATCTGCATAGTTTATAATACCTGTGTGTTATTTCATGATATTGCAAAACATACTGCAATAGCGTATATCAATGAACTTTTAAATATTCTGGGTAAATAGTCAGGCCCAGAGATAGTAATTGCAGTATACAGTAGTTTGCCCGCAGAGCACTTCTCATCCACATATGGGGTATGTTCTTACTCAGAAGAAATGAGGTTACAAATTTAGTGGGGCTTTTTTCCTATTTTCCCTGTGAAATATACCCCTTGTTACATTTCGTGAGGGGTGTAGTTTCCAAAATGGGGTTACATGTGGGTATTTATTTTTTTGTGTTTATATCAGAACCGCTGTAAAGTCAGCCACCCCTGTGCATATCACCAATTTAGGCCTCAAATGTACATAGTGCACTCTCATGAGCCTTGTGTGTCCACAGAGCATTTTAAGCCCACATATGGGGTATTTCTGTATTCACATATTGCATTACAAATTTTTGGGGTCTTTTTTTCCTTTTACCTCTTGTGAAAAAAAGTATGGGGCAACACCAGCATGGTAATGTAATTTTTTTTTATTGTTTTACACTAACAGGCTGGTGTAGCCCCCAACTTTTCCTTTTCATAAGGGGAAAAAGGAGAAAAGACCCCCAAAATTTGTAATGCAATTGCTCCCAAGTACGGAAATACCCTATATGTGGCCCTAAACTGTTTCCTTGAAATACATCAGGGCTCTGAAGTGAGTGAGCACCATGCGCATTTGAGGACTAAATTAGGGATTGCATAGGGGTGGACATAGGGGTATTCTACACCAGTGATTCCCAAACAGGGTGCCTCCAGCTGTTGCTAAACTCCCAGCATGCCTGGACAGTCTGTGGGAGTTGTTGTTTTGCAACAGCTGGAGGCGCCGTTTTGGAAACACTTCTGTACGATATGTTTTTCATTTTTATTGGGGGGGACAGTGTAAGGCGGTGTTTTACCCTTTATTATGTGTTAGTGTAGTGTAGGGTTTTTCGGGTACTTTCACACGGGCAGGGGTTTACGGTGAGTTTCCCGCTAGGAGTTTGCGCTGCAGCAGAAAATTTGCCGCAGCTCAAACTTGAAGCAGGAAACTCACTGTGAGTTTATACGTTTAAAATGGTCATCTTCTGACCCCTATAACTTTTTTTAAAAAAAATGTTCACTAAAATGCTGGTGTTACCCTAAATTTTTCATTTTCACAAGGGAAAATAGGAAAAAAGCCCCCCAAATTTGTAATCCCATTTCTTCTGAGTAAGAAAATACTCCAAATGTGGATGTAAAGGGCTTGGCGAGAGAACTACATGGCTCAGAAGAGAGGGAGCGCCATTGGGATTTTGAAGAGACAATGTGTCCGGAATTGAAGGCCACGTGTGTTTACAAAGCCCCGATAGTGATAGAACAATGGACCCCCCCAACCTGTGACCCCATTTTGGAAACTTCACCCCTCATGTAATGTAATAAGGGGTACAGTGAGCATTTACACCCCACAGGTGTGTGGTCCGTGAAAATGAAATATTTAATTTTTCATTTGCTCAGCCCACTGTTCCAAAGATCTGTCAAATGCCAGTGGGGTGTAAATACTCACTGCACCCCTTATTAAATTCTGTGAGGGGTGTCGTTTCCAAAATGGGGTCACATGTGGGGGGGTCCACTGTTCTGGCACCACGGGGGGCTTTGTTAACGCACATGGCCCCTGACTACCATTCCAAACAAATTCACTCTTCAAAAGCTCAATGGCGCTCCTCCTCTTCTGAGCATTGTAGTTCGACCGCAGGGCACTTGACGTCCACACATGGGGCATTTCCATACAAATGGGGGGTATTTCCTGCTATTAACCCTTGCAAAAATGTGAAATTTTGAGGGAAACACACATTTTAGTGAATTTTTTTTAATTTTTTTTACATATGCAAAAGTCGTGAAACCCCTGTGGGGTATTAAGGCTCAGTTTATTCCTTGTTACGTTCCTCAAGGGGTCTAGTTTCCAAAATGGTATGCCATGTGGGTGTTTTTTGCTGTTCTGTCACCATAGGGGCTTCCTATATGCGACATGCCCCCCGACCAAAATTTGCTCTCAAAAAGCCAAATATGACTACTTCTCTTCTGAGCATTGTAGTTCGCCCGTAGTGCACTTCAGGTCAACTTATGGGGTACCTCCATACTCAGAAGAGAAGGGGTTACACATTTTGGGGGGGGGGGTATTTTCTGCTATTAACCCTTACAAAAATGTGAAATTTGGGGGGAAACACACATTTTAGTGAAAACTTTTTTTTCTTTTTTTTTTACATATGCAAAAGTTGTGAAACACCTGTGGGGTATTAAGGGGTCATTTAATTCCTTGTTACGTTCCTCAAGTGGGCTAGTTTCCAAAATAGTATGCCATGTGTTTTTTTTTTTGCTGTTCTGGCACCATAGGGGCTTCTGTCGCGCCGAGTGCTCCGGGTCCCGCTGCTTCCCTGGAGCGCTCGCGGCGTGCTTCTGTATGCAGCTCTCCGGTCGGCACCTCTGACCGCAAGGGCTGCTTCCATGTTCCCGGAGGGGACGCGATCCGACGTGCCCGCTCTCGGATCGCGCCCGTGTCTCTCACCTGCCCCGTCCTCCTGCTGAGTCCCGGCACGCACGGCCCCGCTTTCTAGGGCACGCGCGCGCCGGGTCTCTCAGATTTAAAGGGCCAGTGCACCATTAATTGCAAAAATTAATAAAAAGCAATCAAAAAGTCTGATAAATACAGAAATGGCACCGATAAAGCTTCAGAACACGGCACAAAAAATGAGTCCTCATACCGGCCCATACGCGGAAAAATAAGAAAGTTATAGGGGTTAGAAGATGAGAATTTTTTACATATAAATTTTCCTGCATGTAGTTATGATTTTTTTTCCGAAGTACGACAATATCCAACCTATATAAGTAGGGTATCATTTTAACTGCATGGACCTACAGAATAAAGATATGGTGTTATCTTTACCGAAAAATGCACTGCGTAAAACGGAAACCCCCAAAAGTTAAAAAATGAACTTTTTCTTC
The DNA here is from genome assembly GCF_029499605.1 of Hyla sarda. Lineage (NCBI taxonomy): Eukaryota > Metazoa > Chordata > Amphibia > Anura > Hylidae > Hyla > Hyla sarda. The sequence continues at coordinate 310,234,767 of NC_079191.1, read as the reverse complement.
AATTTTGTCGCACAATGATTTTTTTTTTCATTTCGCTGTGGATTTTTGGGTAAAATGACTAATGTTACTACAAAGTAAAATTGGTGGCGCAACAAATAAGCCATCATATGGAATTTTATGTGCAAAATTGAAAGCGTTATGATTTTTAGAAGGTGATGAGGAAAAAATGAAAATGCAAAAACGGAAAAACCCTGCGTCCTTAAGGGGTTAAGGCAATAATGGGCTTAAGGGGGAATATGATCAACATAAGTATATAAAAGGCCCATACAAAATATATGGGGGAAAAACTGTTCCAGGTTAAACCCCCTCAAAGGACAAGGGGGCACTCCCTCTGTTTGGAAAAAAAAAGTTTAGTCTCAAGGGGCGACACGCCTTCTTTACAATAAGAACTGTGAATTTATGGAACAATCTGCCTCAGGAACTGGAACAGTTGAGAGCATCAAAACAGGGTTAGATATTTTCCTATAACAATATGCAGAAATATAAAATTACATCCCTTCCTCTTCATCCAACCATACCCCTTCCCTTCAATTCCTACTATGTAACTATGTAATTAGAAATTTGTATTGCTGTAATTGGACTGACCCAGAGAATAAAGCTGACATGCAAATATTACTGCAGAGTAAATGAGATTCAAAGAAACCTCTTCCAAAAGGGCAAAAATGTGTTTTCTTTAACATTTCATCCCACAATTAGTTTTTAATATTTTGCCATGCATTACATGATAAAATGATGGATTCCTTTAAAAAGTACAACTTTTCCCTTCCAATACAGACCATCATATGATTCTGTCTATAAACTTAATATGTTATAGCTCATGGAAGGTGAGAAAAAAAAATATAACTTGCTTTTGCCCGCGGCTTCGCTCGTGTTAAATTTGGGGTAACATAGATTTACTTTTTACGATCCTATAATAATACATCTGCTGTTTCATGGAATTGAAGATCGACATCATTTGAGGACTTTTACCGAGTCTGCGCGCAGGGGAACCCGCCTTCTCGCGCTGCTTATATACCGCCAACAGTCCTCATATCCCATCCTCATATCCCGTCCTCCTATCTCGACCTCCTATCCCGACCTCCTATCTCGACCTCCTATCCCAACCTCCTATCCTGTCCTAATATCCTGTCCTCCTATCCCTCCTACCCCGTCTTCCTATCTCGACCTCCTATCCCGAACTCCTATCCCGTCCTACTATCCCATCCATCTATCCCGTCCTCCTATCTCGACCTCCTATCCTGTCCTCATATCCCGTCCTTCTATCTCAACCTCCTATCTCGACCTCCTAACCCGACCTCCTATCCCGACCTCCTATCCCGTCCTCCTATCCCTTCCTCCTATCTCGACGTCCTATCTCGACCTCCTATCTTTACCTCCTATCCCGACCTCCTATCATGTCCTCCTATCTCGACCTCCTATCCCGACCTTCCCTACCTCCTATCCTGACCTCCTATCTCGACCTCCTATCCCGACCTCCTATCCCGTCCTCCTATCCTGACCTCCTATCCTGACCTCCCATCCCGATCTCCTATCCCGACCTCCTATCCTGACCTCCTATCTCGACCTCCTATCCCTTCCTCATATCCCGTCCTTCTATCCCGTCCTCCTATCTCGACCTCCTATCTTGACCTCCTAACCCGCCCTCCTATCCTGACCTCCTAACCCGACCTCCTATCCTGACCTTCTATCCCTTTCTCCTATCTTTACCTCCTATCCCAACCTCCTATCCTGACCTCCTATACCGTCCTCCTATCCCAACCTCCTATCCCATCCTCCTATCTCGACCTCCTATCCCAACATCCTATCCCGACCTCCTATCCCGTCCTCATATCCCGTCCTCCTATCCCTCCAATCCTGACCTCCTATCCCTCCTATCCTGGCCTCCTATCCCGTCCTCCTATCTCGACCTCCTATCTCGACCTCCTCTCCCGTCCTCCTATATTGTCCTCCTATCTCGACTTCCTATCCCGTCCTCCTATCCCGTCCTCCTATCTCGACCTCCTAACCCGACCTATCCCGACCTCCTATTCCGTCCTCCTATCTCGACCTCCTATCCTGACCTCCTATCCAGACCTCCTATCCCGACCTCCTATCCTGACCGCCTATCCCATCCTCCTTTCCCGTCCTCCTATCCCGACCTCCTATCCCGTCATCCTATCCAGTCCTCCTATCCCGTCCTCCTATGTCGACCTCCTATCCCGATCATCCCGTCCTCCTATCTCGACCTCCTATTTCGACCTGCTATCTCGACCTCTTATTCCGACCTCCCATCCCATCCTCATATCCCGACCTGTAATATGTGTACCAGGTATTGAAATATCTCCAGCCGTACGGAAGTTTTGTGGGAACATACATTTCCCATTGATTTGCATGGGACTTTAAACAAAAACCCCGACCCCTTTTCATGCCCTTAAGGCTAGGTTTACACTTGTTTTTTTTTTTGACAAAAATGACAATAAAAATGCCCATTCTGCCACATGGCTTTTTTTTTGTGAAAAAACGCTGCGGCCAGATGTTAGCTGCAAGTCAATAGTAAACTGCAAAATGCCAAATCCACTTGGCGTTTTTCACTTTGGCGTTTTTTTTTTTATTCTTTTGGTGTTTTTGGGCTCCTTGGCAGTTCTTAAAAAACGACCTCTTGTCGAGACTTTGGCGTTTTTTCGGGAAAATCTTGTCGTTTTTCTCCCATAGAAGTCTATGGGAGTGAAAAAATGCCAAGAGAAACGCCATGTGGGTTTTAACTTTGGCGTTTTTTCAGGCGTTTTTTATTCTTTTTGGGATTTTAACGATCCCAAAAAGTGATGGAGATACCTTTTTTATTAAAATTTCATAGGGTATCATAAAAAAAAATTATAAAAAAGATATAGTAGTGATGGAAAAAATTGTATTTTACGAAATTTATCTTTTTTAGAACGGGTGGGCGGGTGGGGACCTAAAAATGTAGCCAACAATAATAATAAAAAAAGTAGTGTGTGTGTTTTTAACTTTATTTTAACATTTTTTAGGTAGTACTACTACTCACAGCATGGAACACACTGTTCCATGATGGGAGTAGTAGTTACCTGTACTAATTGACAGATCGCCCCTTTGCGATCGTCCTGTATGATGTATAGATGTGGCGGCCGCTCTTCTATGGTCCCCTGCACTGCCGTATATATACACATATTCATATTTCCCGCAGAGAGCTGTGATTGTCAGATGGTTCCAGCCAATCACAACTCTGTGGGATATATGAATATGTGTAAATATATATATATATATATATATATATATATATATACGTCAGTGCAGGGGACCATAGAGGAGCAGCTGCATCTATACATACAGGATGATCGTAGGTGTCAGGAGGAGTGACATCTGCTGTGATCTGTCTATTAATGCAGATACTACAGCTCCCAGCAGAGTGTGCTCCATGTTGGGAGTAGTAGTACCTGCAGTAAGGGACAGATCACAGCGATGTCACTCCTCCTGACACCTGCTGCGATCGTCCTGAAGTGGCTGTCGGGATCAGCTGTTCTCAAGGCTACAGAGCCGGGTGAACAGCTGATACTGAGCAGTATATACAGTGAGCCTGCAATGTGTATACAGTATACACATTGCTGGCTCACTTAACCCCTTGCTGAGCTGTGCGCTATGTGCAAGCCCAGCAAGGAAAGAGTTAACTTACACTGCTAGACAGTGTAGGTTAACCCTTTGGGTGGGATACAGTATATACAGCTATCTATAGATAGCTGTATATAGTGTATACAGAAGATGAAGGAATCCCCTTCCTCCCTCCAGTCCCCGCGGGTCCGTGTAGCTCTGCCCCCTAGTGATGACGTAATTAGGGGCGGAGCTTCAGACAGAATCCAGTATGGTAAGGGTATAAGGCTCTGTTAACATTGTCCGTTTTGGATAATGTGAACAGACCCTTCTGCCAGTGTCTTACCAGATAGGGAGACTCCAGCTGTTGGTAAACTACAACTCCCAGCTAGTGTTGAGCGGCATAGGCCATATTCGAATTCGCGAATATTCGCGAATATATGGACGAATATTCGTCATATTCGCGAATATTCGCATATTCGTAATATTCTCGTTTTATTTTCGCATATACGAATATTCGTGTGTGCGAAAATTAACATATGCGAAAATTTGCATATACAAAAATTAGCATAAGCGAAAATTCGCATATGCGAAAATTCGCATATGCAAATTTTGCATATGCGAAAATTCGCACACCGGTCTCACACAGTAGTATTAGAGCCTTCTTACACCACATAAGCTGGAAGCAGAGAGGGCTGATCACTGTGATGTGTACTGTGAAAAAAATTTAAATAAAAAAAAATACAAAAAAACGAATATTCGTAATTACGAATATATAGCGCTATATTCGCGAATATTCGTGAATTCGCGAATATTCGCGCATTCGAGAATATGCTATATTCGCGAATAAAATTCGAATTGCGAATATTCGCGAGCAACACTACTCCCAGCATGCCCAGACAGCCAAAGGCTGTCTGGGCATGCTGGGAGTTTTAGTTTTGCACCAATTGGAGGCTCCCTGTTGCGGAAGACATTGCATTGTGGGCGCGCTCCCCTGCGGAGAGTGCAAAAAATGTCCTAACCCCTTTTTTGTGTTTTTTTTTCTTCTCTTTTCAGATCCGTGTATGCTGAGGATTACGGCAGATTCCATGGATTACAACAGATGAACTGGATTTTTTTTTAATAAAATGGTTAACAAGGGCTGTGGGGAAGTGTTTTTAAAAAATATATATTTTTCCAATGTGTTGTGGTTTTTTTAATGGAATTTTCAGGCTTAGTAGTGGAAGCCGGTCTTATTGACGGAATTCATTACTAAGCCAGGGCTTAGCGTTAGCACCAAAAACAGCTAGCGCTAACCCCCAATTATTACCCCGGTACCCACCGCCACAGGGGTGCCGGTAAGAGCCGGTACCAACAGGCCCGGAGCGTAAAAAATGGCGCTTATGGGCCTAGGCGGTAACATGCTGGCATTATTTAGGCTGGGGAGGGCCAGTAACAATGGTCCTTGCCCATCCTGGTAACGTCAAGCTGTTGCTGTTTGGTTGGTATTGTGCTGAGAACGAAAATACGGGGAACCCTATGCGTTTTTTTTATTATTAATAAATAAAATAAAAATTGCACAGGGTTCCCCGTATTTTCATTCTCAGCACAAAACCAACCAAGCAGCAACAGCCTAACGTTACCAGGGTGGGCGAGGACCATTGTTACTGGCCCTCCCCAGCCTAAATAACGCCTCCCCAGCCTAAATAACGCCTAAGCCCGGGAGCGCCATTTTTTATGCTCTGGGCCTGTTGGTTCTGGCTCTTCCCGGCATCCCTGTGGCGGTGGGTACCGGGTAATAATTGGGGGTTAGTGCCAGCTGATTTTGGGGCTAACACTAAGCCCCGGCTTAGTAATGGATTCCGTCTATTAGACAGCCTCCATTACTAAGCCTGAAACTTCAATAAAAAAAACACAACACATTGGAAAAATTATTTTATTTAAAAAAAACACTCCCCCACAGCCCTTGTTAACCATTTTCTTAAAATAAAAAAAATCCAGTTTATCCGTCGTAATCCATCAAATCTGCCATAATCCTCTGTATACACGGATCTGAAATGAGAAGAAAAAACCCCACAAAATATTGGTTACTACATTTTTGTCACTGTCCGCTGGGTAGAGCGCCCATATTGCAATGTCTTCCCAAACAGGGAGCCTCCAATTGTTGCAAAACTGCAACTCCCAGCATGCCCTGGCAGCCTTTGGCTGTCCGGGAATGCTGGGAGTTGTAGTTTAGCAACAGCTGGAGTCTCCCTATCTGGGAAGACACTGCCAGAAGGGTCTGTTCACATTATACAAAACGGACAATGTGAACAGAGCCTTACAGAGCCTTACCAGCCTGACTCCTGTCTGTAGCTCCGCCCCCTAATGATGTCATCACTAGGGGGCAGAGCTACATGAACCCGACGGGGACAGGGAGCGAGGAAGTTAAGTGGACCTCCTGTTCTGTATACACTATATACAGCTGTCTATAGATAGCTGTATATTCTGTATATCGCACAAAGGTGCTATAGGAGCAGGGAGTCCTGTCAGTCTGGTGACAGGATTCCCGGCTCCTGTATAATATACACGGGGACACTATGTTCCCTTGTATACTATACGGTCGGGGGAGGTGAGTAGTGATGGTATACATCACTCCTCATCTCCTTACACTCTGTGGACCGGGCGCTCAGCATCCGACTCACAGAGTGGTACCTGAAGGCAGTGAAAAAACTGCCACAGGGTACAAAACTGGCTGTTTCCACACACCAGGGAAAACACCAGAAAAACTGCCAAAATGCAGGAAAAACCTGTGGCAGTTTTTCTGGCGTTTTTGCTGGTGTTTTTTTTTTTAGGTGGAAACCTAGCCTTAGGGTGGAATTTCGAAAAATCCTTTCTTATTCCTTGTCTATGTCTTAAAAACAACACCTGTGCAAAAATTCAGGTTTCTAGGTCCAAGGGTTTAGGCTGGGCGTTGATGAGTCAGTGAGTCAGGTCTTCTCTTTTTATATATGAGATGAAAATTGGCTGTGTCTCCAATGGTGAAATTGATTGTGTTCATTTTACTTCATTCCAGGTGTCATAATGGCTTCTGAGGGAATGGAAGAGGTGAGTACCATAATGTTATATATTAAATAGATGCATTCTAGTAGATTTACAGTTTGCATTGAGAACTTCTTCTTTGTTCAATGCAAAGCCACCCAAGAAGATAGTAATTTGTAGCTGAAGGTTAATTATCATTATCACGCAAAGGTATATTAGCTGGTATTTCCCTTTGTTTTCTCTTTTTTTATATATATATTCCATTAAGGATATATTGGAACTGTTGTTAGAAGGTGTTTTATATAGAATATGAAGTTACTGGCACACTAAATGTCAACCACTGATAAAAGAGCAGCATTTAGAGAGAGCTCCTATAATAATTAACACATAGATGATAATCTTTTTGTAGGTTCTTAGAAATAGAGATGTTGATGATTGTTACAGAGCTGAATGAGGATCCTCTAACCTGTGTGGCAGATGACTTAGACTGTATCAAGGAGCGGAGTCTAAGGTGCCGCTGGTCTTCACCAGAGCCCGCCACAAGGCAGGATGGGCTTGCTGTGGCAGGCGACACCCAGGTCGCTACCCCCCACACGGCTCGACCACACAGGTAGCTGGACAAGGCGAGGATAAGGTAGTAGCGAAGTCAAACGTAGCAGAAGGTCAAGGCAGCCGGCAAAGGTGCGAAGTCAAATAACGTAGCAGGATGGTCTGGATACACGGGGAAGGAAACAAGCAATATGGATGCTTAATCTCAGGCTAGGGGCACTGAAGATCTGACAGGGACGTGTGGGAGGTGCCGGGACTTTATAATGTAGTGTCAGGTGCAACAACTAATTGTGGGCGCACTGGCCCTTTAAATTTCAGAGCTCCAGCACGCGCGCGCCCTAGGAGACGGGGACGCGTGTGCCGGAGCTGAGACACAGAAGAGGAGGCAGCAGCAGAGCGTGGTGAGTGATGGGCTGAGATTCGCATTCGGGTGCGTTCTTAGATGCGAATCCCAGCCCCGCCAGCAAGACGGGGACACAGGGACACTGCGCTCACGGCCGGAGCGTAGAGTGTAACAATGATCTTATGGAAACAGACATTTTTCTGCACTTTCTGTTGATAAAACTCTTAAAGTGTTTTTTCAACTTTAAAAAAAAAAAAGAGGCCACTGTTAGAAATATACCATTGTCACTGCTGCAGTCAATCTCTTGCCTCATGCTAACACATCAAATATGACTTAAAAGGGTTGTCTGGCAGAATAGATTTTTTTCAATAAATTTGCCCAGGCTGTATAATAGCATAAAATGCCTATATTTATCTCCTACACTCCCTTCACAGCCTCCTTATCATGGCACATGGTCTATAGTAAACTTCCCTTCTTGGTTCTACAGATTGCGCGTCACATTGCCGCTTAGCCAATCACTGACTGATGTGTGATACCGCTGCAGCTGGTGATTGGCTGAGTGGCAATGTGATGTATTCATAATTTACCAGAGACTAAGTGTCCTGATAACAAGGCTGTGGAGGATCAAGGGAGTACCTGTCGGCAACAAATTTTTTTTAATGTATTGTAGATAATACAATTATATGTATATTTGTTATATACATTGGTTAAAAATATTGTATATTTTTTGGGGAAAATATGCTGTCCCTGTAGCTATTGTCTGTTTGTCTCTATGAGGAGTCCAAAAACAGGAAGTGAGGGTAGGACAAGCAGGAATCTGTGCAGGCTTGTCAATCATCCTGATGTATGAGCCAGAAACATGTTGTAGAGCCTCAGTGCACACTGTCCTGCTTTTTCTTAGTGCACAGAGCCCTGCTTGTCCACCCTCACTTCCTGTATTTGGACTCCTCATAGAGACACACAGGCAATAGCTGCAGGGACAAAAATTATACACATTTCTAACCAATGTATATTACAAATATACATATAATAGTATTATCTACATTATATGTAGATATTTTGGTCTAGAGGGATTAGGCGGGTGTCCCGCCCCCTTGTTTCTAGTGTTTTAAACTGTGAAGTCTATTTTTGCTACATGTTATGTAATATAATAAAGAATTAGTGAGATGGTATTAGTGTGTGCCTTAATATGTTCTTTTAACCTAACCTACCTAACTTTGGACCCAAATTTCTGTCCTGGGTCAGAAGGGTTTGGGTACATATTAAGCAAGATATTTCCCTACGTTCCTATGCTCTGTCTCTTAATATAGGGGGCCTGTTGAGTGTCATTCAGTTTAGATACTTGAGGGTTCAAAACTCCATACTGGGGCCGGTTTTGGTGGGCAATCTGTACAGCTGTGCCACCTCCCGACTAAGCACTTACTGCAATCAGAGAAACAAAAGAGCAATACTTTGTGGATGCTGATTAAACAACATTGATTTCTACTATTTTATTGTAGCTCCAAAAAAAAAAAGCATTAAAAGAGCATATAAGATTACGTGTAAAAACTCACAGCTGGTTCCCAACCAATTTTGACAGTGATTTTGTCAGAGGTTTACCATCTGGGTAATCAGTTAACAATATAGAGTCATAGGCCCAAATTTATCAAAGAATGTCTACGGTAGAGCTATTTTCTCATGTTTATTTGGGAGGTGGGTTTGACTAGTGTGCATCTTATTTATCAAGAAGGTGCAGCAGGATGATGAATTTTGCGCAACTCTGCTGTGGTGGAAAAAGCTCTACCACATACACTTTTTCTAGACTTTTTCTTGTGAGGGAGGGAAGTAGACACTTTTCGGGTCCTGAATTTGGCAGGTTAGGTGTTTTTACTTACTTTCACAGAGCTGCTGTGACATTTTTACTTGCATTTTAGATGCTACAATCAAATTTGATTAACACACAAAACAGTAGAGGCACTACCTCAATAGTAGACCATAGGCCACTAGAACATATACACCAAAGATTAAGGTCAGAAAAGTATTAGTCTTTATTTCACAATACTTAAAACAATAAACAGATTATAACATAAGCATAAATAAAAAGACGGTTACACACACAAAAGAAGAGATGATGATATCACATAGGGCGCCTGGTAAGAGTTATCAACCTACATAATAATAGGTGGAAGGTTTGGACAAAATCACAGGTAAGTGATATGTTCAGTATGTCAGAAAAGGCGCAACAACAACTAATATAGATATAAATATACAATGCAGGGGTGAAGGCTGGAAAGAAAAGAAGGTCACAGATAACAATGAAGAGACCGGTAACACCATATACCCCACATGCAATACCTAGGTATCGCATGTGGGGTATATGGTGTGACGGGACCTCTTCACCCCTGCATTGTATATTTATATCTGTATTAGTTGTTGTTGCGCCTATGTGATATCCTCATCTCTTCTTCTGTGTGTGTAACAGTCTTTTTATTTAGGCTTATGCTATAATCTGTTTATTGTTTTAAGTGTTGTGAAATAAAGACTAATATTTTTATGACCATCTTTTTTCAGCCTTAATCTTTGGTGTATAATCAAATTTGATTGCGGTGTCCAAGGTGTTAAAGCTGGGCATCACCGTGATCGGTGATGTCTGGCATTAGAGATGGGTCCTGGTGGCAGATAGCTGCCAGGACCACCCAGCTATGACCCGTGCTCAGCTCCTGAGCGCATGTCATAGAAGGGGAGTGGGACGCTGTTGTCCACAAGAGGTTAAAGGTTGAATTGCGGAAGGTAGAAGTGATTCTCACGCCTACAGGTGGTGTAGCTTTGCACCCAAAATAGCAACTTTTGACAAAAAGTCGCAAATGATAAATACGTGCCCACTGCATGGTCAAAAAGAAAAAGTTCTACGGGTAGGCAAAAATAGTGAAACTGTCTATATCATAAGATGCATAAAATTAGCTAAATATGATTATATTAACCAAAGCATATGATAAGAGCACACTTGAAGGGTGTGTGGATATTTTTTTTACATTTAGGCTTGTTTTTTTTTTTCTAGCAGTTTTTGGAAAACTACCACTGCAGTTTTTGAGCCAAAGCCAGAAGTGTATTCAAAAGGAATAGGACATATAAAGGAAGGACTAAGGCTAAGTTTCTACTTGTTTTTTTTCAAATGCCAAGAAAAACGCCGCATGGCGTTTTTTCGTCCAAAAAACGCTGCGGCCACATGTTAGCTGTAAATCAATGAGAAATCGCTAAATTCTTTCTCCACTTGGCGTTTTTTGAAATCCTTTTGGCGTTTTTCAGCTCCTTGGCGGTTTTCCAAAATCGCAGCATGTTGAGCCACTGGCGTTTTTTTAGTCAAAATCGTGGCGTTTTTCTCCCATAGAAGTCTATGGGAGTGAAAAAATGCCAAGAAAAACGATATGTGGGTTTTAACTTTGGCGTTTTTGCTGGCGGTTTTTATTCTTTTTTGGACTTTAGCGATCCAAAAAAGTGATGGAGATACCTTTTTTTAATAAAGTTTCGTAGGGTACCATTAAAAAAATAAGAAAGATACAGTAATGAAGGAAAAAATTGTATCTAACGAAATTTATCTTTTTTCGAACAAAATTTTTATAAATTTTTAAGACAGGTATCAATTTATGTGGGCGGGTGGGTACCTAAAAATGTAGCCGACAATAATAAAAATGTAGTGTGTGTGTGTTTTTCACTTTTTTTCTTTATTTTTAATTTTTTTTTTAGGTAGTACTACTATTTCCAGCATGGAACACACTGTTCCATGATGGGAGTAGTAGTACCTGTGCTATTTGACAGATCGCCCGTTGCAATCCTCCTGTATAATGTATAGATACGAGCAGCCGCTCTTCTATGGTCCCCTGCACTGATGTATACGTACACCTATTCATATTTCCTGCAGAGAGCTGTGATTGGCCAGATGGTTCCAGCCAATCACAGCTCTCTGTGGGAAATATAGGTCAATGCAGTGGACCATAGAAGAGCGGCCGCCCGGATCTATACATTATACAGGAGGATCACAGCGGGTGTCAGGAGTGACATCCGCTGTGATCTTTCCTTAACTGCAAGTACTACTACTCCCAACATGGAGCACACTCTGCTCAATGCTGGGAGCTGTACTACCTGCATAAATAGACAGATCGCAGCGGGTGTCAGAAGTTACACTTGCTGCGATCTGTCTATTAATGCAGGTACTGCAGCTCCCATCATGGAGCAGAGTGTGCTCCATGTTGGGAGTAGCAGTGCCTGCAGGTAAGAACAGATCACAGCGGGTATCACTACTGACACCCGATGCGATCGTCCTTTCTATAGCAGAGATGCAGAGCGGCTTTCTCCTGTGCTCCGCATCTCTGCACTATACTCCGGCCGGCCACTCACTCATTCATTCACCACTCTGGGAGGAAAATATGAATGAGTGATGTTCTATTCACATCACTGGCTGGAGTCCAGAGCAGAGATGCGAGTGCTGTATAGAGCCGCTCCGCATCTCTGCTATATTATGGACGATCGCATCTGGTGTCACAACTGACACCCGGGGCGATATGTCTATTAGTACAGGTACTACTACTCCCACCATGGAACAGTCTTTTCCATGCTGGGAGTAGTAGTACTACCTAAAAAAATGTAAAAAAAATAAAATAAAATAGAGAAAAAAAGTGTAACACACACACTTTATTAAAAATTAATTCAAATTTATTTATAAAAAATATATAAATGTCATTAAATACATATTTTTTCCATCACTACAGCATCCTTTTTTTTTTTTTTTTTTTTTTTTTTTACTACCCAACAAATTTTGGGTACCAAAAACAAAATGCCAAGGTGCAATTTCCACACAAATGAAAAAAACGGCTGAAAAACGGCTGAAAAAATGCCAGATGCATTAAATTTCACTGGCGTTTTTTCATGCGTTTTTTTCAACCCAAAAAACGCTGGACAAAACAACAAGTAGAAACTTAGCCTTACACTTCTCCCTGTAGTGGCAGTTTTCCAGAAACTGCCAGAAAAAAACAAGTGGAAACTTAGCCTTACACAGACTAATGCTAGGTTTCCACACAGGTTTTTTTTTCTGGCCCTTTTTGGAGAACTGCCACTGCAGTTTTTGAGCCAAAGCCAGAATTGCATTCAATAGGAATGAGAAATATAAAGGAAAGATTTATACTTCTTCTTCTTACTTGATCCACTTCTGACTTTGGTTCACAAACTGCAGAGACAGTCTTCCCAAAAATGCCAAAAAAAAAAAACCTGTGTGGAAACCCAGCCTAAGACCACTTTCACACAGCAGTATTTTGCATCAGTATTTGTAGGTCCAAACAGTTTAGGTTTCACTCCTTGTTTTGCTTTACAAATATTGATGCACAATACTGACCAAAATACTGTCGTGTGGAAGTGGCTTCAAAGGAGACTGTTATGCGAGCTGAGCAGGAATTTTCTATGTGTCAGAATAAAAGCAGAACGTGCTGTATAATGGGGACCATTGACCATTTAGGTTACAGCAACATGGGTTTTGGGCAGGTAAGTATAAGGTCATTCAAATTTTTAAGTCAATCTAGGACAAAAAAAATGTGTGCTGGACAACCCCTTTAAATATTTGACAGATTACTGTAATTAAGATCTGCCTGCTTCTAAACTGTATCTGAGATTTCTGTACAGCTACAGCACAGCGTGAAATATTTTTAGCATTTTCTTTCTCAGTAATTTTCAGCATTTTGTGAAAATGTTAAATAATTTACCTTGCATCATAGAGATCGCTGATGTGAAAAAGAAAAATGAAAGCATAAAATAACTTCTGATACCTTCTAAGTGATACCTTCTGATTTCATCCAATATGCTTGCTTTTATCCTCGTATAGTATTAATGAGGAAAAAAAGAACATTTACATTCACAATTCATTCCACATTAAAGATGACAGGTGTAATTATATTGTTGCACTTTCAATTATCCTGATGACAAATCTGGTTGTAGTTGAGGAAGCGCTAATATTGTTCTATTTAAATACTATGGAAAAAAACATGTTATAAAAGGGGTCAGGATGCCTTAGAAATACAAAATAAGAATACTTATGTCAGGTTACAAATAGTCAAATAGTGGCGCTTATCTTAGGCTTCTTTCACACTGTGAAAGTTGCTCCTTTACAAACATGTTAAGGGCTCTTTTTTCTTTTTTCTTTTTTCCACTTTGACTGTCCGTTACGGAGCATAACGGGAGTCATAACAGGCAAAGAGAATCCCATTAACTTGAATAGGATTCCTCTAACATCCGTTATAACTCCCGTTTTTGTGGCTGAAGATAGCGGGAGAAAAAGACGTGTCATGTACAAATTTTTTTCCCTCACTATCTTCCTAATGGACGTCACCTACCGGGGCGAAAACGGTAGTGTGAAAGAAGCCTTAAACTCCAACTCTTAGGCCACGTTCACATGATAGAAATTCCACATATCTGCATGAATTCTGCACCCACATTGGTTCTGTGCAGAATTCTAGAGTTTTTTATCATTTCCGAAATTTGTGCGGAATGTCCGCACGAATTCCGCATGATTCCGCAACTGAGTAAAATATAGACTTTATTTCATTAAACAGTCAAAGTTCATTCATTCCACATGCATTCCATGCAAATTCCAAACAAATTCGACAGAAAGTCAGCCCCATTGACTTCAACAGGATTCCGCAGCCGAAGTCTGGAAAAATATGAGACCAGATTTATATTTTTCCGGACCACAGAAATCGGAATTTCAGCAGTGGAATTTTACATATGGAAATTCTGCTGTGTCATTGCAGAATCCCATTACTAATACATTTAGGCCAAGCATGTCAAACTCAAAGGCTAACATGGGCCAAAAAAACAACGTTTAAGTTTATGTGGGCCGCATAAAAAAAAAAAAACATGCCCTCCATGCACAACACCCCATGTCCCCTTTGCAGAACAACCCATGCTCCCCTGCGCAACATCTCATGCCCCCTGCACAATACCCCATGCCCCCTTTGCACAAGACCCCATGCCCCCCTGCACAACACCTCATGACCCTCTTTACAAGACCCCATGCCCCTTTTGTACAACACTCAATGCACCCTTTGTACAAGACCCCATGCCCCCCTTCACACAAGATCCCATGCCCCTCAGTTCCCCCACATTAGGTGTGCAGTACAGTTCCCCCACATTAGGTGTGCAGTACAGTTCCCATACATTAGGTGCAGTATAGTTCCCCCACATTAAGTGCAGTACAGTTCCCCCACATTAGGTGTGCAGTATAGTTCCCCCACATTAGGTGCAGTATAGTTCCCCACATTAGGTGCAGTATAGCTCCCCCACATTAGGTGCAGTACAGTTCCCCCACACTAGGTGCAGTACAGTTCCCCCACATTAGGTTGGCAGTATAGTTCCCCACATTAGGTACAGTACAGTTCCCCACATTAGGTGCAGCATAGTTCCCCACAGTAGGTGCAGTACAATTCCCCCACATTAGGTGCAGTATAGTTTCCCCACATTAGGTGAAGTATAGTTCCCCCAGATAAGTTGCAGTATAGTTCCCCACATTTGGTGCCGTACAGTTCCCCCACATTAGGTGCAGTACAGTTCCCCTACATTAGGTGCAGTATAGCTCTCCCAAATTAGGTGCAGTACAGTTCCCCCACATTAGGTGCAGTACAGTTCCCCCACATTAGGTTGGCAGTATAGTTCCCTACATTAGGTGCAGTACAGTTCCCTCACATTAGGTTGGCAGTATAGTTCCCCCATATTAGGTTGGCAGTATAGTTCCCCACATTAGGTGCAGTAAAGTTCCCCACATTAGGTGCAGTATAGTTCCCTACATCAGGTGCAGTATAGTTCCGCCACATTAAGTGCAGTGTAGTTCCCACATTAGGTGCAGTATGTTCCCCCACAGACATACAGCTGGCCTGTGTTCTTCCCCACTTTAGTGCTCTTACCACCACTCCTCCGATCCGGCCATAGCAGTAGGTCCCGGGACCGGAGGAGCGGTGGTCTGAGCACAGAAGCTGACGTGCTGCTGGTCACTTACCATGCTGGCCAGCGCGCCTTTTCCACCTCCATGTTCCACTCCTCCGCACCTCCGTTGCTATGGGCGCACGCACGGATGTCAGTGACGTCCCGGTGTGCGCTATCTCCCGGCGGCCCCTGCATTTTTTAAATTAACGCGAGAGTTGACGGGGGCATCCCTGTGTCCTGAAAACATCTTTCGGGACACAGGGATGTCCTCAATAGTGATGGGGGGATCCGCCACTGCAGGGCAAGCATCTGCTCTGCTTGGGCCGCAAAGATATTCATCGTGGACCGCATGTTTGGCACCCATGATTTAGGCGATTCAGCACGAAAAAATTCACGTGGAATTCCACACAGATTTTCTGCCATGTGAATGCGGCCTTGTGCTATGTTCACACGGCTATGTTCTGCACGGAATTCTGCATGAATTTATAGCACATTCACTTCAATGGGATTTTTGCAACTAAAATTTTGCTGCGGAAATTCTGCTGTGTGAAAGGCACAGTGGAATCCCATTGAAGTGTATTAGCTATAAATTCATGCAGAATTCAGTGCAGGCATTCTGCTGGCCTTACTCAAAAAATGTGAAGCATTAATAAGAGTTGCTAGTATGAATTACAATTTGCTGTGGCCCATTATCATTTCCCGTACTTTATCAAACTAGGATGTTTGGCTTTAAAGTCTATACCATACAACCTGTCAATAATGACAGTCCCAGTTGATTATCTAAAAATCTGAAATTATTGGAGGAGATTTATCAAAAACTCTGCAGAGGAAGAGTGGTGCAATTGCCCATGGCAACCAATCAGATTGCTTCTTTTATTTTTAAAGAGACCTGTGGAAAAAATGAAAGAAGCAATCTGATTGGTTGCTATGGGCAACTGCACCACTCTTCCTCTGCACAGGTTTTGATAAATCTCCCCCATAATCTCAGTCACCTTACCAAACATTTGCTACCTGGATCCAGTAACTGTTTCACTACTGGGAATGAGGTCCGGTAACCCCTGTTACAGAGAGCTACATCACATATTCATGGCAGATCCTGTGGATATGCTGTAAATGCCTAATACAGAAACACCCCTTTAACCCCTAGACTCCATTGGGTCCAAACGTATGCCCTTGCAGTCTGGGACTTAACACACCAGGGTGTAAATGTACGCTCTGGCATGTTAACTAACCATGAAACAAGTGTATCAGTAGCCAAAATATCACTGCTAATGACGGTCATTAACCCTTTCTTTACCGTGATCAAAGCCGATCACAGCATCTTAAATGTTAAATGACATATGCTGGTTAAAGGGATACGCCACTGGAAAACATTGTTATAATTTTTTTTTTTTTTAAATCAACTGGTGCCTGAAAGTAAAACAGATTTGTAAATGACTTCTATTTAAAAATGTTAATCCTTCCAGTACTTATCAGCTGCTGTATGCTCCACAGGAAGTTCTTTCCTTTTTCAATTTTACTATGGGGATTTGCTCCAACTCTGGACAGTTCCTAAAATTGACAGAGGTGTCTTCAGAGAGCACTGTGGTCAGACAGAAAGGAAATTCAAAAAGAAAAGAAGCATATAGCAGCTGATAAGTACTGGAAGGATTAAGATTTTTGTAATTGAAGTAATATACAAATCTATTTAACTTTCTGGCACCAGTTGATTTAAAATAAAATAAAATTCCACCAGAGTACCTCTTTAACTAAGGGAGCTCATAGGACCTGTCGCGGGATTGCTGATCCTCATCTGGTATGTAGATGGGAAAACAAAAGAGATATGTCTCTGCAAAGGCAAGGAGGTATAAAATGAAAGAGAAAAAAATAAAAATTGGCTGTGTCCTCAAGGCCAAAATAGGCTGTGTCAGCATACCAGCAAAAAGCTATTTTGATATACAGTGATCTCTCAACTTACAATGGCCTCAACATACAATAGTTTCAACATACAATGTTTTTTTCTGGACCATCGTAACTTGAAACCAGACTCAACATCCAATGTTATGGACAGACCAGATCTGTGAAATGTGTCATAACTGGAGGAACTGACCAATCAGAATGGGCATTTTACTGGTAAATCACCTCTATTACTGAAGTGCCTGCACTGACTGGCAGGTAGCGCCCCCTACAGTACAGGGAGGAACTACAAGTTCTGTACTACTCCCTACCTATGCCAGGGTTAGCTGCTCTTTTGGACACCAAGTAAGGGTGGCTCCATTTGGGACAGTGTGTGTACTGTATAGGACCCTGAAGAAGCTCCTGTCCTCTACATAAACCATTGTTTCCCAACCAGGGTGCCTCCAGCTGTTGCAAAACTACAACTCCCAGCATGCCCGGACAGCCAACGGCTGTCCGGGCATGCTGGGAGTTGTAGTTTTGCAACAGCTGGAGGCACCCTGGTTGGAAAACACTGACATAGACAGTGATTCACAGCTCCCAGCAGCTATTTCTTACTTGTATATGTAAGGATTTGCTTTATCTATATTAGTTATCTACTTATTTTCTTTAATCCTCACTTTTTCCTATTTTTGGATGACATTAAGGTGGCTTCAGAACCAATTACCAGGTTTCCATAGAGTTCTGGTCTCAACATACAATGGTCGTCCTGGAACCGATTAATATTGTAACTTGAGAGACCACTGTATAGTCTTCTCAGGATTACAGTCGATTAGTTGAACGTATACTTTTTGTAGACTCAAAAGTGCAGTGGAATATGTAAAAAAGTTTAGGAAATAGACTGAACCAATCCAATAGTAGCATACATTCTACAATTGAAGTGATCGGGCCTGTTGTGGGTATATGTGGGAATACCTTTCTGCTATTTTCCCAATGTGTAGCCCAGATGTGGCCCCTAAAATTTTAATGGGACCTAACTGCAACCAAATACCTCTAAAATGGACACTGAAAGCTTGCACTGAATACATTAAAGGGGCACTCCGGTGAAAACCTTTTTTCTTTTAAATCAACTGGTGGCAGAAAGTTAAACATATTTGTAAATTACTTCTATTAAAAAATCTTAATCCTTCCTGTACTTATTAGCTGCTGAATACTTCAGAGGAAATTATTTTCTTTTTGGAATGCTCTATGATGACATCACGACCACAGTTCTCTCTGCTGACGTTATTATAATAATAATAACACTTTATTTATTGTTGTCCTTTGTGGGACTTGAACCCAAGTCCCAAGCACTGCAAGGAAGCAGTGCTAACCACTGAGCCACCATGCTGCCCTTAGCATACATCTGCTATGCATGGTTGCTAAAATGGACAGAGATGTCAGCAGAGAGCACTGTGTTCATGATGTCATCAGTGTTCCAAAAAGAAAGGAATTTCCTCTGTAGCATTCAGCAGCTAATAAGTACTGGAAGGATTAAGGATTTTTTTAATAGAAGTAATTTACAAATATGTTTAACTTTCTGCCACCAGTTGATTTAAAAGAAAAAAGGTTTTCACCGGAGTACCCCTTTAACGCTAGGGCCGCTGCTGACAGGAAGCCGTGTGTGCTAGTGACAAAACTGAAAGCTGGAGAAAATGGGGAACGGAATGGTTGCACTTATGCTTGGGCACAGCAACTACACAGATATAAGAAAACAATACTGTGCGTTAGGGAAGCGCTCCCACAAAAATATTGATCCTCTAGCCCAGCGTTTCCCAATTAGTGTGCCTCCAGCTTTTGCAGAACTACAATTCCCAGTATGCCTGGACAGCTTTTGGTAGTTTTGCGACAGCTGGGGGCACACTGGTTGGATAACACGACTCTAGTCTCTTCTATCTTCTAATCAGAATTTTTACCAATTACTCCATCCAATGATCCTTCCAATAGTCCTCTCCTCCATCCATCTTCTCCGCTTCTTGGTTAACCTTGATGGCCATCTGTCTTTTTCTCAACAGTACCATGTCAATGCAGTTATCCTATTTACTGACGCCTTTCTTGGGGATATATCTGCTCTGTTACTGTCCCTGGCTATACTACATGATGGGCATAGAGACTTGCTGAATCTTACCCCATCATGTGTGCACAGGAAGTTTGTTTATCTATTCATTCCTTTGGGAAGCACATTTATCACAACCCTAGGAAAATATAAAAACTGTTATGTGACCGGATAACCCCTTTAAGAGGGCACAAGCTATTTATTGCTGAAATACATGAATCCTGTTGAACTGAAATAATTTGTATGTAACTGTTTATGGACTACTAGTTCTAGCAGCTGTTATTCTCCAGCAAATGTTCAGCATTTAATCATGTGGAAACAAGAAACAAGCAGCACTCTAACCCCCAGTATGCTTGATGACTCTTAGAAAAACAGGTCCCAAAGTGCAAATGCAGGTGGGAGGGCAGAGGCTGAAAAGAATGGGATTCTTACATAAGCCTGTATTCTACCAGAGCCATTCTTGATGTGGGTCTCGGCTCTAAAAAAATACAGTTTGTTAACTTAGTTTGCCTAACAGGTGGGTTGCCTATAACAAGTGTTTAAAGTCTGTTGCACACATTTTATATATGAAATAATGCTTGTTATTTGCCGACTTGCATTTAATATGATAACAATATTAGTTTTTTTACAAATGCATGGAAATAAAATCACTAAATCTATTAAAGGGGTACTTCGGTGGAAAACATTATTATTTTTTTTTTTTGTAAATCAACTGGTGCCAGAAAAGTAAACAGATTTTTAAATTACTTCTATTAAAAAACCTTTATCCTTCCAGTACTTATCTGCTGCTGTATGCTCCAGAGGAAGTTCTTTTCTTTTTGAATTTCCTTTCTGTCTGACCACAGTGCTCTCTGCTGGCACCTCTCTCCATGTCAGGAACTGTCCAGAGCAGTAACTCCGTGATCAGACATCTTATCCCTATGGATAGGGGATAAGATGTCTAGGGGGGGAGTACCCCTTTAAGTTACTGGCAACAAAACTATTCATAGGGATAGGGCAAAGTGCAAAAAGAAAAAAAAAAAAACTACCCAGGCTGTCGGCATTAAAGTCTACCTGTCACTTAAAATACTTTTGACATGTCCTAGCGACATGTAAAAAGTTTTGATCGTTGGGGGCCTGAGTGTTTAGACCTCCAACAATCAGGAGAACGAGCCACGAAAAGTCTGCACTGCTGCCCACTTCTCTCCCTGCTCTGTGTTACATGATTGAAACACGCTCCACAGTTGTACATTGCATGTGGGTCTTGATCACGTGACATGAAGCAGGGAGAAAATGCAATGAGCGCAAACTTTTCCCAGCTTGTTCTCTTGATCTGTGGAGGTCTGACCCACCGATCAAAACTTTTGACAAGTCACTAGGACATTTAAAAACTTTTTGCAAATGACAACACCTCCTCGGTGCTTCTAGTATCACTGCCCAGTCCTCCTGTGCGGTCCTCTTCCTGGTTCTGGGGGGTCAACTTGTCAGGCTGCAGAGTGAGCGGCAGGAGGGAAGTCTGGATTTTTTGTTTTAATGCCGGCAGCCTTAGGCCCCTTCCTCCAGGACCGAAAGCGAGATGGACAGCGGAGGGCCCACCTTCTAAGTGTCACTGACAAGACCGAAAAAAACAACTTTAGCGGGGCAGTAAGTGACTGTATGGACTCCTGTTCACCCAGTACGTTGGGTTTAGTGTGGGTGAACTAGCTGACAGTTTTCCTTTAACCTGTTAACAACCGTGGACAAGTATAGACATCCAGTTTGGCGACCGTTCCCACAAATGGACGTCTCTACTTGTCCATTATTCTCGTGGATGCTGCCCAGTGCACCCACGAGATCGCGGCAGGGACTCGGCTGTATCACACAGCCGGGACCCTGCTGCACTGCCGGGACCGAAGTAAACTTCGGTCCCGGGAGTTTTAACCCTTACAGCCGCGGGCTGTAAGTGTTAGTGACCGCGGGCTGTAAGTGTTATGGCAGAAGGAGGGGCTCCCTCTGTCTCCTCTGCAGCACCCCGCATCACGATTGCGAGGTGCTGTGTGTGGCCGCGGTTGGCCGGGGCCTGCCGCACTGCTGGGAGTGAAGTGAACTTCACTCCCGTTAGTTTAACCCTTACAGCCGCGGTCAGAAGTGACCGTGCACTGTAAGGAGTTCTGACAGAGGGAGGGGGCTCCCTCTGTCTCTCCTGTAGCACCCCGGAGCATCGCGGGGTTCTGCTGCATACTTGGGCAGCCTGGGGTCCTACAAAGACCCCCAGGTCTGCCCTGGGTATTGCCTGTCAGGACGTGCCGTCCTGATATGCTGCCTGCTAGTGAAAACTGGCAGGCAGCAATAACTGCAATGCTTTGGAATACTAAGTATTCCAAAGCATTAAAAAGTGTAACAATAAATAAATAAAATAAAAGTGTAAAAATAAATAAAAATGTAATAAAAGTGTAAAAAAAGAAAAAAAATATTCAAAATACATTTATTAAATGAATCTAATAAAAAAAAAATGCATAATGTGTAGGATCGCATTGGCGGACATCCACAGCATGTAATAGGCTGCGGATGTCCACCATGTGATCCTACACATTATGCAGCAGTCACGATAATGAGCTCCCTGCTGCGGCTGGGTAGCTTTGTGTGTCCACTCATAGCGGCGGATTTCCTGCTGGCAGTCATGAGCAGACACACTGAGCTACCCAGCCGCAGAAGTGATGGATATATTCGTCACAGACAGATGCGTTATACTGCTAGCCGACCAAGGACCAAGCAGAGAGGTCCCTGGTCCAGCCAATAACTTGTAGGGGTGCGGTATATAAATGGGGTCACTTTTGGGGATGGGGGTACTGTTCTTCCCTGAAAGCCAAATGGCGCTCCTCTCCTTTGAGTCTTACCACGCGGCCAAGGAACCATATATGGCCTAAGCGGGAGTATTTCCGAACATGGGACAAGCAGCTAAATAAAATAGAGGGTGCATTTCTTTCAATATCAGAAGTGATGTACAAAAAATATGTCCCACAAATCATGCATTTGTGAAATAAAGCTAGTTTCGATTTTTTAACACTGACTTTGTAATAATTCCTGCCAAAAAACAATGGTATTAAAATACTCACTGTACCCCCTAGCGAATACCTTGAGGGGTCTAGTTTTTTAAATTGCGCGTTCTGTGCCCATGGCAGAGGTCACAGAATCGAAAATCAGATACTCCTCTGGCGCTCGCAGGATCCGTTTAGGTGGTCAATTAGGTGAGAGACTACAGGTGCGGTAAAGAGTTCAGTCTTTATTGCTTCATAAAGGACAGACAACGCGTTTCGAGGGATCGCCCCTCTTCCTCAGGTCATGGGTCCCATGATCTGAGGAAGAGGGGCGATCCCTCGAAACGCGTTGTCTGTCCTTTATGAAGCAATAAAGACTGAACTCTTTACCGCACCTGTAGTCTCTCACCTAATTGACCACCTAAACGGATCCTGCGAGCGCCAGAGGAGTATCTGATTTTCGATTCTGTGACCTCTGCCATGGGCACAGAACGCGCATCTTGACTGAACCACCTCGACTATCTCGAGAAACGGAAGGATACAGGCTGCCGCGGATCACATCATTTCCATACCAAGCCCACAACGGTGTCGCGCTCGCAGCGCGACACAACAAGGTGAGCAACTTTCCACCCCCATTTTTACCTGACTCTTGTCCCCACGAGGTAACGGCACAGGGTGCGCTGGTCTTTTGTTCCCTTTTTCTCCTCTCTTTCTCTAGTTTTTTAAATTGTGTCATTGGGGGGGGGGGGTTCCCATATTCTACTACTTCTCAGTTGCTGCAATCCTTGCTTAGCACATAAAAATAAGATGTACTTTTCAAATTTTCAAAATGTCAAGTAAATTTGTTAGGCCTTTAATAATCTAAAATGTGAATAATAATTAAAAAAAAAGTTGAGAAAATAAAGTAGACATGAAATTATAATTTTTGATAAAAAAATTTAAGATTATGTATAAATATATGCAATCTATTAACGTCAAAATAACAAAAAATCGTCTTTTTTTCAAAAATTTCAAGGTTTCTTGCATTGTAAATAAAAAAATACAAATGATATCGATTAACTTTTACTATTTTCATGTAGTACAACTTGTGACAAAAAAACAATGTCAGAATTGTTTTCATTGGCAAAACATTACCAGAGTTATTCTCAAAAAAGACATACATCCCAGATATGAAAAAACAGGCCTGGCCTTTGAGGGGCGTACAGGCTTAATTAGCTTGGTCCTTAAGGGGTTAAAGGGGTACTAGACATCTTATCCCCTATCCATCTGATGTGGGATAAGATGTCTGAATGCGGGTGCTCCGCCACTGGGAATCCCTGCGATCCCTCCTGCAGCATCCCTGTTTCTCAGCTGCACAGAATGAGGATCGCTCTTTGACTAATGACGGGCTATACAGGGGATGCAGGCGATGACGGGAGTGCTGCAGAAGAGATCTTGGGGGTCCCCAGCGGTGGAACCCCCGTGATCAGACATCATATCCCCTATCTTTTGGATAGGGGATAAGATGTCTAGGGGCGGAGTACCCCTTTAAAGGGATTTTCTGAGCTGAAAGGAATGTTAACCCGATAACGACCATGGAGGAGTATAGACGTCCAGTTTGGCGGGCGTTCCGGCACCTGGACGTCTATACTCGTCCATTATTCTCGTGGGTGCTGCCCAGTGCACCCACGAGATCGCAGCAGGGACTTGGCTGTATCACACAGCCGGGACCCTGCTGCACTGCCGGGACCGAAGTAAACTTCGGTCCCGGCAGCTGTAACCCTTCCAGCCGCGGTCGGAAGTGACCGCGGGCTGTAAGTGTTATGACAGTGGGAGGGAGCTCCCTCTGTCACCCCTGCAGCACCCCGCATCGCGATCGCGAGCACCCCCTAGTGAATACCTTGAGGGGTCTAGTTTTTAAAATGGGGTAATTAGGGGGGGGGTGTTCCTATGTTCTACTACCTTCAAATTTCTGAAAACCTTGCATAGCACATAAAAAAAGATGTACTTTTCAAATTTTCAAATTAAATTGTTAGGCTTCTAACTAATTTAAAATGTTAATTAAAAACAAAAAAATGACGTCAAAATAAAGTAGACATCTGAAAGTATAAGTTTCATAAACTATTTGGTCAGTAAGTATAAATATATGCAACCTATTAGTGTTAAAATAGCAAAAAATCATAATTTTTTGTTAAAATTTCATGATTTTTTGCATTGTAAAAAAAAAATACAAATGATATCGGCTTACTTTTACTATGTACATGAAGGACAACTTGTGACAAAAAAACAATGTCAGAATTATCGTGATTGGCAAAACCTTACCAGAGTTATTCTCTAATAAAGACAGACATTTTTGAAAAAACAGTCCTGGTCTTTCAGGGGCGTACAGGTTTATTTGTATTGGTCCTTAAGGGGTTAAGCTAATGCCTACTGGTGCAGTTAAAATAAAATAAAAAAGTAGCTGTACTGTTGCTGCCTACTGCCTTGTCCCATTGCTGTCCTCTTGCTGTCATTTGGTTTAAGAAACGGCTGCAAAGAGAAGTACTTTATTTATTTAACCCTTTCATGATCAAGATCACAATGAAATACAAGCTTTTTTCACAGTATGTAGTGTTAGATAACCTGGTCTGCTGAACACAATGGCTATGTTGTGTTCTCTAGGAGTAAACATAAAATGTAATTTCTGGCAAACCAACTTTAATAAGACCATTAACATATTAGCACTCAGACAGCCTGATTCATGAAGAAAGAGAAATGAACTGCAAGTGAAGCATTTAGCTGGAGCTTCCTCATTTGCCTGTGGACGTGTGCGCAGCATAGACTGTCCTTCTAACAGACCCTCCTTTTCTTTTAACTCCAGCCTCTTCCATAACAAGCACAATAAGAAATTTCCTCTCGATCTTGCTTTCCTCTGTCCATTTCCTGCAGGTTTCCTTGCGGTCAAAGCAAAAGAAGAAATCTAGAGGTAAGCTCCAGCTGTTTTCTATTTCTATACAATTTGTATTCGCCCATGAGTAGTTTGTGACTCTGCTCTACACAGGTAACGCTATGTGTTATGAAACTATTTGCTCATCTTCAGCACCTTTTTATCTGTAAGATACTTGTAGCATTTCCTATACATGTGTTTATCCTATATTAATACTGTACGCTTCGTAGCTTTATAATATCCCGAATGTGGAAAATGACTAGAACAACGTGCAGATGGATACACAGATTGTGGGTGCAATGGGAAAGCAAACACCAACATTGTGTATTTCTACTCTTAGTACTAAGTTGTGGCTATACGAAAGGGTTCTGTCATTTTCTGCCCTGTAAATATTCATATCTGACAGTTTTCAAGGTCGTATTGTGTGAAACAGTACGTGCTTATACATTTGTATTCCTAAAAATATTTTCTTCTTTTCTTATTGTAGTCAGTATATTCAAAATGAGTCGACGAAGAATCTCATGCAAAGAATTAGGAAATGTTGATTGTCAAGGATGGTTGTACAAGAAAAAGGAAAAATCATTTCTTGGCAACAAGTGGAAAAAGATTTGGGCAGTTCTGAAAGGTTCATGTTTGTACTGGTATACTGGTCAGATGGTGAGTGCTCATGTTTACGTCTCGTTTACGTCTCGGTTCAGCTTAATGCCCTAGTTTTCTGTGCATTGTGATTTCATCCCTGTCACTGACATGTAGTAAAAACGTAATTCTGTGTAAAGAATGTGCCTTAAACTTGTTATCTTTCAGTGGCACTGATGAAATAGTGGCTTATGGTTATAGACTTGTTATGTTTGTTCTATGTGAGTAGAATTTACAGTAGATTTTACAGTTTCACACATTTTCTGATATTGTCTTAACCATACACTCTATGGAGCCAAAAAATGTTTGTTTTTACATTATGACCCTGTGGTATATAGTATTCTGTTTTTGTGTCCTTTCTATTGTAGGTCAAGTAAAATCTTTATTAGTAAAAAAAAAAAAAAAAAAAAAAAAAGGGATGTATTTTTCTGGCAGTATCCCACCCGTACTCATTTTCTGTATATCACCTTCATATGGACTTCAATTTAATCCTCATTATAATGGCATTTTTAACAGAGTAGACTGAACTGGATTTCTATAGGGGAATCTAAAAAAAACACATGCTTATTGGCTGCATTTTACCTACTTCTCTAGAGTCATTGCATTTGACATGTACACAGCTGTCACGCCCCCTCCCATAGGCTTGCATTGAGGGGGCGGAGCGTGACATCACACAGGGCGGGGCCGTGACATCACAATGCTCCGGCACTCGTGATCGCCAGTAATCAGACCCGGAGCGAACATGCTCCAGGGAACTGATTATAACGCAGTGCTGCGTGCAAGATCATGGGGGTCCCCAGCGGCAGGACCCCCGCGATCAGGCATCTTATCCCCTATCCTTTGGATAGGGGATAAGATGTCTTAGTGCCTGAGAACCCCTTTAAACAGTGGAATGAATAGTCAATGATGTATAAAAATGGCCCAATTCATTTCACAGGACCCAGTTAAAATAATCAAACCCCTTCCGGCCTAGAAAGTGCTTGCTATTTCTTGTAGAATCCTTACTAGGGCAGCTCACAGATGATACAATTAGTGGACCACAGTATATAATAAGTAGACAACATGATCTTTATGTTTTATGTCTGATATTATTATTCCCAAGGGTGCTATCACCTCACAATTACAGCAGACTCATTATTTTGCATAGTATTCATAGTTTTATGTATTCTTTGTTAGCCTCTGTATTTGTCTCCACGGTAGGAGTCTTCACTGGAGACTATGTTAAAAAAGCTTGAACTATAACGCAGCATTCAGCTATTGATGGAAACCTAACAAACCTCATTATAGTCAGTTCCAGAGCATTGTTGACATCTGTCATGTGATCAATTCTGGCTTCACCATTATTATAGCACTGCTCATATGTCGGAAAAGAACAACAGAAGTAACAATGCAAGTGTGAACAATGACTTAAAAGCTTTAAAGGGGTACTCTGCCCCTGGACATCTTATCCCTATCCAAAGCATAGGGGCTAAGATGTCTGATTGCGGGGATCCGGGATCTTCATGTCTATGGGAGGGGGCGTGACGAGTGACCACAGCCATCAAGGGGCAGGGAATGGTAGAATAAATGAAAACTTACACTTACCCTCTCCTGTTCCAACGCTGCTGCCACTCTGGACTTACCAGCGGCAGTGTCTTTTTGACAACACTGTATACAGGTTGCTTGCTTTAGCCAATCACTGGCCCTAAATAATCACATTCACTTCCTCTTATATGCGACTGCTGAGGCCAGTGATTGGCTACAGTGACCCATGCACAGTGACATCACTGTGGCACTTCTACCAGGGACTCTGGAGTGGAGGCAGTGCTTAAATAGGAGCAACATTTGGGCTAATTATAGGTTTACTTATTCATTACATTCGCATGGCGACTTGCACATCGCAGTGTGTCTGCTCGTAGCGGCAGATTGCTGCTCTGAGCAGGCACATCTGGAGCCACACTGTAGGGTCCATCGTCAGCGGATCCGTGTGAACGAGCCCTTAGGCAGGGATTTCAGAATGCACTGCCTCACCCACCTTATTAGCTTGTTGTTTTCCGCCAGTTCTTTCTACCAAATTGATAATTGTTATTTTATAGCAAATGTTTATTCAGCGAGACATCCTCTTACCTTCCCAATAAGTATTATTACCCTTGGACATGGTGTCCAATTGGCTTTAAAAAACAGTTTAAAGAGAGGTATAGGATTGTAATTTTTACAATCCATAAATTGAACCCAATGGCAACATAAGCGATTTCTTATCCCTGTACCACCCCTGATCTAATCACTGAACAATAGATCATCTGCCTGTATATAATACAGCTTGCATTTCCATATATCAATATCAGTGTTGGGTTTTTATTAATGTGGAATGTTGTTTCAGACTTGATTCCATTCTATTTACTTTTGAGATTCACAATTCTTTGTGGAAGAAGTTCCAGCCATATATTTGTAGGATTTTGAGGGAAATCAATAGTAAATAGGTCTGGGCCGCTTTTCCAACTGACCATGCCCCTTTTCCAGGTTTGTTGAGGTTGAAGAATTATTTTGACGCGATGTGCCACAAACAATTAATGGCGCAAGCAAGTCAGATTTACAATAGTAAAGCAGGGCCAGTATCTGGATTGTATTTTACTGTAATTTACTTATATGGTTCTGAAATGGAGGGTAATGATCAGAGACATATCACAACTAAACTCATTACAGAAATCCTTTAAGAAAGCTTTCTGTCGTTATCTCTGTTCTACAATTCTGGTCTGGATTTTGTTAAAGGAAAAACATACACACAATCTCAGTTTCAGACCGGAGATTGAAATGGAAGGATTCTGGTTTCAAGAGATAAGACAATAAACACTACAAGCACGATTGGAGCTACAATGCTAATATTATGGGTAGAGATTGTTTCTTGTATGAGGTGCCTAAGAAGTTTACCTCATTTTAGGCAACATTTAAAGTACTTTTGACAAAAGGTAGATGTCATTATAGAAAGGAATCCTTTGATCACAATATTTTTGTAAGGTAGGAGAGGCAGGGTGAACAATATGGCCCAGATTTATCAAACTGTGTGAGAGAAAAAAAAATTGTGATTTTCCCACAACAACCAATCACAGCTCAGCTTTCACTTTACCAGAGCTCGTTAGCTGAGCTGTGATTGGTTGCTATAGGAAAATCACAAAAAATGTTTTCTTTCACACAGTTTGATAAATCTGGGCCTATATTCTAGCTTGAAAGAACTTTTTGTAAATCGTTATCGGTCACATTAAATGGACACTATGACCCAGATTTATCAATCTGTCCGAAAAAATAGATACAGGCGTTGGGCCAAGCATCTCACTACTGATGATAGCCCAAAGAGTTGTCTCCTGTCTGTTGTTGCTCGTAGAGATAAAAGAGTGAACACAAGAAAAAACCTTCTTGGAAACTATGAACAAGCTTTTAGTCAGACAATCTTTAATAGATTAGCTACGATTCTTTAATACAGTAGCATAATATGTTTTAGCTACATCAAATTATCGTGTACAGGGTAGAGTGTAAAGGCTCTACTCCCCGAAATACAAATCTCTTTGCAGATATTGGCCCTGCTAAGAGTATTCAGAAATTCTGAAAAGCTTCTTTTGTATCTTTGTCCTACACAACATAGAACCACACAGCCAGCCAAACAATGCTGCTTTTTCATTTTATGACCTCCTGTCTCCTAAAGTATGAGTATGTATCTACAAGAGCCTGTTTCTATCTTTGTAGGGCCATGGAAGGAATTTTAGATGTTTTATAGACATCTGTGAAGTTTGAACAATGTTTATTTTCTTAGAAACATACAAATAAAAAATCGTCACTTACTAAAGAAATGTATTCATGTTATAGAATCATCCCATCTTCACATTGCCGGCATACACACAAATGGAGAGCACTGAAAAAGTTATGTAAAGGTTTATGTTTTATTCAATGACCAGTTTATTTATAAAAAGTTTAAACCCCTGATAATCCTACACACCCTTGTTACCTTGAATGACAGCCAGTGCAGCTCAACTGAAATACATGGAAACCATAACTGCACAAAACAAAGAAAAAAAGAAGAAAACTTCCTGCTATTCCAATATCTCCTCTCTCCTAATCCATAATATGACATATTAGATATGTAGGGTGTATTTGACACACACACACACACACACACACACACACACACACACACACACACACCTGCACAATGCACACACACACAGCTGCACAATGCACACACACACATGCACACACACCCCTGCATATTGCACACACACACACCCCTGCATATTGCACACACACACACACACACACAGCTGCACAATGAACACACACACACCTGCACAATGCACACACACACCCCTGCATATTGCACACACACACACAGCTGCACAATGCACACACACACATGCACACACACCCCTGCATATTGCACACACACACACACACACACCTGCATATTGCACATACAGCTGCACAAAGCTCTATTCCAGAGCTCTGTTTCAGATGTCCTGGCATATATAGTGTGCTTGGTTTTTGTTGGGCATTATGGAGGGGCAATTGGCTGTGGCGAGCAGGAACTTAGTGGCTTCTGCTGATGCTCTATAGCAGTGGTCTCCAACCTGCGGACCTCCAGATGTTGCAAAACTAGTTTTGCAACATCTGGAGGTCCACAGGTTGAAGACCACTGCTCTATAGGAAGGTCCACAGGTTTTGTAGAGGTTATTTATATGGATACCAGTAGTTTTTTTTTTACGTCACTTGAAACTGAAAAAGACCAAATGGAAAAAAAATTTTTTTTTTTAATGTTTTTAGAAAATTACAGATATTAAATCCCACTATAACTAACCACCCCCACTCCACCATAATTGCATGTAGGCCATACTTTGCTCACTAGTACACTGTATGGAATGAGAAGCAACATCTAATAAATTTGGCATTGTGCCACATCCCCAGATCTATTAGTCATTTCAGTCTCATGACAAGGTCACATGGCAACAATACAGAATGCACTATATATATATATATATATATATATATATATATATATATATATATCAGTACAATGTACAAGCTGACTAGAGAGTACAATGTTACATGTGGCTTGCTGTGTACAAGAAGCACAGTGTGCAACAGAGCAGAATATTTCTGACTAAAATACATGACAGTTTAAAGGGGTACTCCACAGGAAAATATATATATATATTTTTTTTTTATTTATTTTTTTTTAAATCAACTGGTCCTGGAAAGTTAAACAGATTTGTAAACTACTTCTATGAAAAATCTTAATCCTTCCAGTAGTTATCAGCTGCTGTTATGATCCACAGGAAGTTTTTTTTTAACACCTTTTCAGTCTCTGCTGGACACCTCTGTCCATTTTAGGAAATGTTCAGAGTAGGAGAAAATCCCCATAGAAAACCTATCCTGCTATGGACAGTTCCTAAAATGGAATGAGGGGTCAGCATAGAGCACTGTGGCCAGGCAAAAAGGAAATTTAAAAGGAAAAGAACTTCCTGTGGATCATAAAAGCAGCTGATTAATATTGGAAGAATTAAGATCTTTTAATAGAATTAATTTAAAAATCTGTTTAACTTTCTGGCACCAGTTGAGCACCCCTTTAATAGATTTTCTGGTTATGTATGCCCCAAAATGCACTTTAAATGCATGTTTTGCCCACTTCAGCTTCTGTAGAAATGCAATTTCACTTTGGGAACATTTAGGGACACAAACCACAGCTTTACATGTATTAACAGAGATAAAGTTGTATCTATGGAAACAAGGAAATGGGTTAAGTAAAAAGTTTGTGTAGTTATTTATCTGTAGAAAATAATCATTGTGCTTAGATAAGAACATAGCCAAAGATAAGATAAATAACAAATAGGTCTCCATAGTTGTACATAAAAAGTAGTTGTACCCTCCCAGGTGGTCTCTACTGTATATTTCTCACACAACATTATTTAAAATAAATACTACATTTATTTGACGTCACCCACCTTTCATATCAACCAAGTACATTATATGAAGGAGAGGAAGCTAAAAAGGTAACCAGTTGGGAGAAGAGTTCGTAGCCATAAAAGAACCTTCACAAACTGACTTGATGCAGTGGTGACATCCTATTACAATACCAGGCTAAAATTCACTGCGCTCTTTAACCCCTTAAGGACACAGCCCATTTTGACCTGAAGGACACAGCCAATTTTATTTTTGCGTTTTCGTTTTTCCTCCTCACCTTCTAAAATTCATAACTCTTTTACATTTCCATTCCCAGACCCATATGAGGGCTTGTTTTTTGCTTGACCAGATGTACTTTGTAATGACATCACTCATTTTACCCTAAAATGTATGGTAAACCCCCCCAAAAAAAATTTTGTGTAAGGAAATTTGTGGGGGGGGGGGGGTTGTTTTTGCGCTGTAGACTTTGCGGTAAAAATGACATGTTTTCTTTATTCTCTGGGTTAATATGATTAAAATGATACCCATGGTTACATACTTTTCTATTATTGCACTGCTGTTAAAAAATCTCAAACTTTTTTTTTTACAAGATCAGTACCGTATATACTCGAGTATAAGCCGACCCGAATATAAGCCGAGGCCCCTAATTTCACCCAAAAAATCCCAGGAAAAGTTATTGACTCGAGTATAAGCCAAGGGTGGGAAATACATCATCCCCCCCATGTCATCATCCAGATCCTCATCATCATCACCCTGTCGTCATCCCCCTTTCATCATCACCGCCTGTCATCATCCCCCCTTCATCATCCCCTTGTCATCATCCCACCCCCCTTCATCATCCCCTTGTCATCATCCCCACCCCCCTTCATCATCCCCTTGTCATCATCCTCTTGTCATCATCCTCTTGTGAACTATCCGCCCTCAGTGGTCTTCAACCTGCAGACCTCCAGAGGTTTCAAAACTACAACTCCCAGCAAGCCCGGGCAGCCATCGGCTGTCCGGGCTTGCTGGGAGTTGTAGTTTTGAAACCTCTGGAGGTCCGCAGGTTGAAGACCACTGCGGCCTTCAACATCATCCAGCCCCCTCTCACCCCCTTTAGTTCTGTACAGTACTCGCCTCCGCTCGGCGCTGGTCCGGTGCTGCAGGATTGTCCAGTGGGATAGTGGTTCCGGGCTGCTATCTTCACCGGGGGCGCCTCTTCTCCGCGCTTCGGGCCCGGAATAGAGGCGTTGCCTTGACGATGACGCAGAAGGACGTTGGTAATGAACGTACCTCTGTGTCGTCGTCAAGGCAACGTGACTATTCTGGGGCCAGGCCCGAAGCGCGGAGAAGAGGCGCCCCCGGTGAAGATAGCAGCCCGGAACCACTATCCCACCGGACAGTCCTGCAGCACCGGACCAGTGCCGAGCGGAGGCAAGTACTGTACAGAACTAAAGGGGGTGAGAGGAGGCTGGATGATGTCAAAGGCCGCAGTGGTCTTCAACCTGCGGACCTCCAGAGGTTTCAAAACTACAACTCCCAGCAAGCCCGGACAGCCGATGGCTGCCCGGGCTTGCTGGGAGTTGTAGTTTTGAAACCTCTGGAGGTCCGCAGGTTGAAGACCACTGAGGGTGGAGAGTTCACTCGAGTATAAGCTGAGGGGGGTGTTTTCATCACGAAAAATTGTGCTGAAAAATTCGGCTTATACTCGAGTATATACGGTATGTTTAAAATTGCCCCATTTTGACCACCTCTAATTTTCTTATTTTTCCGTATTCTGGGATGTGTGAGGGCTCATTTTTGTGTGCCATGATCTGTAGTTTGTTTTGGTACCACATTTGCGTATATGACTTTTTGATCGCTTTTTATAAAAAATTTTGGCAGTTTGATGCGACAAAAAAGCAGAAACTTTAGAAAAAAAATGTATATGTTAACGCCGTTCACCGTATGGGATCATTAACATTATATATTAATATTTCGGGCATTTAAGCATGCGGAGATACCAAATATGTTTATTATTTATCTTTTTTTTTAAAGCTTTTTTGTATTAATATGGGGTGAATTAAAACTTTATGTGGGATGGACTTTAAAAAAAAATTCACTTTTTTTAAAACTTTTTTTTACATTTATTTTACACTTTTTTTTTTTAAGTTCCCATAGGGGACTATTTATAGCAATCCTTGGATTGCTAATACTGTTCAGTGCTATGCATAGGGCATAGCACTGATCAGTATTATCAGCGATCTTCTGCTCTGGTCTCCTGAAAGGCAGATCAGTGCAGAAGACCCCGGGAGGTGGACGGAGGCAGGTGAAGGGACCTCCGTCCACGATCTTGGCTGATCTGATCCCTGCAGCGGTATACACGTCCTTGTGCCATTAACAGTGTATGGGACTAAAATTAGATTTCTTAGTCCTCAGCACACCAACCACTAAACACTGGATGTATGATAGACCATTGACTCACCCCAGAAAAAAAAATTGACCTTCCAGACCAAAATGTAGTTTACAATTAAATCTAAAATACATGAATGAAATAATATACAAATGAGCATCAGCCGCAGGGCCCTACGGCTGTGCTTACATATAAATACACTAGTTACCTTAGTTGTAAAAGGATATAATAATATAATGATAAAAAGGTTATATTAAAAAATATGTCCAAATATTGCCCTTATTACACACAAATATATCAATGATCCTGCGGGGAGGAAATGGGTGACTGTATACAGCAGAGCAGGTACAGCAGAGTTCAATCCTACCCAGCAGGATTTTGCTACATTTTTACTTTACAGGACCGGCGAGTCATGTGCAATTTGCTATACTACTACAACATTATTTTGCAGGATTGGTGGAACATAAGCTTATTTAGGGTATATTCACACTGAGGAATTCAAGAGGAATTTCCCTGAGTAATTCTGCCAGCTTTTTCAGCTTGAAATTAATCACTTCAATGTATTTTCCGCTTCTCAGTTCACACTGCGCAAATTCTGCTTTTTGAATTCCGACGCTGAATTCAGTTCTGCTTGAAGTAAGAACATGTTCATTCTTCAAGCAGAATCCGCAAGCAGAATTCAATAGAAGTCAATGGTAAAAAAAAGTCTGACCGACATCGTTTTCATGCGGAATTCAAGCAGAATTCAGAAAAGTATAATTAAATAGCCTCCCCCTTCATACCTCTTTATTTCCACGTGGAAATTCCACTCAAATTCTGCTTGAATTCCGCTCAAATTCCGCTCAAATTCAACTTAAATTCCGTTTGATGGATAAAATGACAGAAGGCTACAATTTCCAAACCAAAATGATTCCTCGTGAATTCCTCAGTGTGAACATAGCCTTACTGCATGAGACTGTGTATGTATATATCTTTATTGCAGGACTGACGACCTAACAAATAGTACAACTGCATATCACTGCAAAAAAATTCGGCAATTTATACTGTACAATTTTTTCACACAGGGGTGTATACAGTCACCCATTTCCTCCCCGCAGGATCATTGATATATTTGTGTGTAATAAGGGAAATATTTGGACATATTTTTTAATACATCCTTTTTATCATTATATTATTATATCCTTTTACAACTAAGGTAACTAGTGTCTCTGTATGTAAGCACAGCCGTAGGGCCCTGCTACTGATGCTCATTTGTATATTATTCCATTCATTTATTTTAGATTAAATTGTAAACTACATTTTGGTCTGGAAGGTAAATTTTTTTCTGGGGTGAGCCAATGGTCTACCATAAATGAATGTATGGTAGACCATTGGCTCACCCCAGAACATTTTTTTTTTTTAGTGTTTAGTGGTTGGTGTGCTGAGGACTGAGAAATCGATTTTTAATCTACAATTTTTTTCCCTCTCCCTGG
The DNA here is from genome assembly GCF_029499605.1 of Hyla sarda. Classification (NCBI taxonomy): domain Eukaryota; kingdom Metazoa; phylum Chordata; class Amphibia; order Anura; family Hylidae; genus Hyla; species Hyla sarda. Next base: position 310,199,077 of record NC_079191.1, on the reverse strand, counting down.
GTATGAGTATACAAGTTAACCTCGCTCATTATCGCAGGGAGCTGCACAAAACTTTTTTCAATAGTGTATGGAACCTCATTGATCTGTATGAGGAAACTAATGATGTCTCCTAAATGTCCCCTAAGGGGACTAATAAAGTGTAAAAAAAAAAAAAAAAAAAAAAAAAGGAAATACATTTTTTTAAAACACCCTTCCATATTAAAAGTTTAAATTACCCCCTTTTCCCAAATTCCATATAAAAAATATGTAAACATAATAAAAATAAACATATTTGGTATCGCCACGTGCATAATTGCTAGAACTATTAAAATAAAACATTATTTATCCCTTATGGTTAGCGGCGTAAACGTAAAAAAAAATACCAAACCCTAGAATTGTGTTTTTTTTTAAATCACATCATACCCCAGATATAATGAAGTAAAAAGCTATCAAAAAGTCTAAGGCTCAGTTACTACTTGTTTTTTTGTCCTGCGTTTTTTGGATTGAAAAAAAATCTTCTGGCGTTTTTAATTTGTGTGGAAATTGCACCTTGGCATTTTTTTTTTGGTACCCCCGCGGTGAGACATCTTATCCCCTATCCTTTGGATAGGGGATAAGATGTCTCAGGGCCAGAGTACCCCTTTAAGGGGTTAAACAACTCATTCACAAATGGTTGTAAAGGCAGACTGCATTGGTAGACCCGTGGCAATTGGACTGAATGAAACACCTGTGTTAAATGATTAATAGCTGGGTCTTAATATTCATTTCATATAGTGTCTCAGTTCCTGTTTTACAATAATCACTAATAGCAATATAAGTTTTTGCTTTGTAATGTACTATTGGTTTGTAGGATGTGCGTTACAACAGGTTTCTTAACTCTTAGAGAGTATAATGAATTCACTGTGCATGAGTCACTTATTTAGCTAGTCCTTAAATGATTTAACCAAATTATGTACTTATGTCAATGAGCTGACCAAAGGCCCAAATGGGTGTTCCTGTAAGTCTCGGACTATTGGCAGTACTATTTGCATTCTCTAGATTACCATGAGTCTTATATATGAAAAGAGAACACGTTTTATGTTCTGTGAGCTTTCTGTCACTTCCATAAGATATTCCTTGCTATTAGTACAAGCGGCTAGGCAAAGAAAATGCCTTTGCCAGGATACATTATGAGCCACACTTGAGCCACACTTGGAAAACATTTTCAACACCTACTGCCTCACTAACTATTCTTAAAGGGTTACTCTCGTGGGAAACTTTTTTTTTTTCAACTAGTGCCAGAAAGTTAAACAGATTTGTAAATTACTTGTATTAAAAAATCTTAATCCTTACAGTACTTTTAGGGGCTATATTCTACAAAGGAAATGTTTTTCTTTTTGGATTTTTCTTATGTCACGAGCACAGTGCTCTCTGCTGACCTCTGCTGTACATTTTAGGAACTGTTCAGAGCAGCATATGTTTCCTATGGAGATTTTCTCCTGCTCTGGACAGTTCCTAAAATGGACAGCAGAGGTCAGCAGAGAGCATCGTGGAGTGACATAAGAGAAATCCAAAAATAAAAACATTTCCTCTGTAGTATACAGCCCCTAAAAAGTACTGGAAGGATTAAGATCATTTAACAGACGTAATTTACAAATCTGTTTAACTTTCTGGCACCAGTTGATCTAAACAAAAAAAAGTTTTCCTCAGGAGTACCCCTTTAAAGCCCTACCAGCCATCAGTGTATGTTTTTTATTTTAAATGATTAATATTCAACTTAGCAATAACTAAGGCCTGTTTGAGTGGTTTTTTTCCCCATGACAATATGGGTTTTAATGCTCTTTTGCTAATGAAAATATAAACTAATATTTTAATATTATATTTAAAATTTGGCATTGACAAGGTGGGCCCAGTTTCATGAAACTAGGCTTAGAATACTTATGTCTTCAATTTTGAGGGCATATAAGGAGCAAGTAGAGTAGCCATTATTATCGTGTCATCTGTTAAAGGAAAACAATGATAAAACATATAAGATACCAATTTTGGCATTGTACAGTATTTGATTTATAAACACACAGCTGCTTATAAGTGTCATTTAGTTACACCCCAGATATTGTTATTGATCCAAAAAGGATACACCCAGACTTACCGTACATATTATTTTAATTAGAAATGAATTGTAGAACATTTTAGGAAAGCCCCTGTATTTCTGTAATGATTTTCTATGAACAATATGGATTAGAATAGGTAGATCCATTTTGTGTTTGCTCTTCATATGTTTCTTATCCCTAATTTGGGATATTCCAATACATCATCACTATATATATATATATATATATATATATATATATGTACAAAAAAGGATATTTCCGCAGCACACAAAATATAGTGCAAAAAATAGGTGATTTATTCCATATTAAAAAAAATTTCACAGCAAACAACGTTTCGACTAGGCTCTCCCAGTCTTTTTCAAGCAGTGCAAAAAGACTGGGAGGCACAGCTTGAAAAAGACTGGGAGAGCCTAGTCGAAACGTCGCTTGCTGTGCGGCACCGCGCTATCATTACTGCACAGAGCGAGTTCGCTCTGTGCGTAATGATGGGCGATACAGGGGCCGGAGCATCGTTACGTCACGGCTCCGCCCCTCATAATGTCATGGCCAGCCCCCTCAATACAAGTCTATGGGAGGGGGTGTGGCGGTCGTCACGCCCCCTGCCATAGACTTGCATTAAGGGGGCGGACCATGACGTAACGCTGCTCCGTTCCCTGTATCGCCCATCATTACGCAGAGCGAACTCACTCTGTGTAGTAATGAAAGCGCGGTGCCGCAGCGGCGATCCCGGGGGTCCCCAGCGATCTGACATCTTATCCCCTATCCTTTGGATAGGGGATAAGATGTCTCGGGCGGAGTACCCCTTTAAACTTTAAACATGACTACGGGATTCTACTAGGGAAATAATGTTTTATAATAAATGCCCCTTCCTGGATCCTCCCACTGCCCTATCTTCAGCAGCAGATCAGCACACAAACTGTTCAATACAGTAGACTGTTGGCTTCCCAGCCAGTAGTCCTGTGGTAATGACATATATGTTGCCTTTCTTTCCTTCAAGGAATGTATAAAATACATTCGCATATTAATACAGGACCATAAAATTTTAGTGTACCTCCATAACCATTTTTATAGAACTGAATATATTACTTTAGGTATTTACATAACAGTTCATGTACTGCTCAGTAGTCCATGTACATTAAAGAGTTCATGGATGTGGCTCAGGGTCCCCTCCTGACTTGTTTGTGCCTATGTAAAGCAAATTGTGAATCTTCTCTACCAAGGAGTGTCTCAGCCGAAGCCGGGCACATTACTTACTAATTTTGGTTGCAGTGAACTGATCTTGACAAGTCTGTCAGGCACAATGCTTGAACGTTTCAATAACCTCTTGCGAGCATCGACATTGGCGGCTGACTTGTGCTCATTGTTGTCTGCAGAGCCTGCACTGCAGCGGGTGCTTGACTGGGACCTCCGGAGCAAGGCGCAACCACCAGTATTCGTTGTGCGGCTGCGCCAAGGGAACTTCCTGCTTTCGTTCCCTTGGTGATGGGATCTGCACTGTTTACTTCACTGGTGTTCACCAAAATGGCCACCTGCTGGAAGGACGTCATCAGCGGTGCATCCTCTTCGTCGCCCCCCCCCCCCCAGCAACAAGGGGGGACCTTTCAAGTTCCACCTCGGACTGGATACAGCGACATGATCTCCATGCCCAGGGGCAGGATGCTGGCTCTGGCAGGAACCTTTGGCGCGCTTCTCGACCATCAAGTTAACCCTTGCAGGTAAAGCAGACATTTTGGCGCGCAACATGGCCTCTGTTCTGATCTTGCACATTGTTAATCCAACTTTTGCAGACTTCTTAACATTAAATGGCACAGTTTTCTTCACCTCCCCCCAACTTTTTGAGCACCACTATAAAAACAAATTTCAATGACAAAGTCCTGTACACTTTTCTGGTGCACACTTTTTCGCAACTGCATGTGATTTCTCTCTTGGACACAATTCAGACTGGGGGGGAAGGACTTGCGGCATAATGCTTATGGCACACACCCGTATCTTGATAACGGTGACTTGACTTGGTGGTTAAGTGGTTAAGGCACACACCCGTATCCTGTTCGTGACGCCAAGATTGTGGTGAGCTATGGTGATGGTGGGACCACGGGGTGTAGTGGTGTAGGTGGATAGGGCAAGATTGTATTAACCACAGGGGCAAGGTGTTATTAACCCCTAATGATCGTGATGCCAGAGTGGTTTTTGGGTATCGGATCCACCCAAACTGTATCTCCGCTATTCCAATAGCTAGGCAGTGAAAATGAGAGTCCACAACCAGGTTATGGTTTAACGGAGGCTTTACTGAGGTCAGATAGGTGTTATTATCTTCACAGCTAGGCCAGAATCCCAGGGAGATGGCCAGGAACACAGAAGGACCTCACAGCTTGGTGGGACCAATTATACTTGTAATAGACTTTAGATAATTGACTTGAGGCTTGACTAGACTGTAAATATTGACAGCAGACAGAGACTTGACTTATTGGAATGACTGTAGATTTGAGGCCTTCCAGGTACTGGACACTAGCACTGAGATCTCTGGTGTTTGCTGGTCTCAGTAAAGTGATGATCGTACAAGAGAGAGAATTGTACTGGCCGCCCCCTTATATAGACGGGGCTGAGCCAAGACCTTTTGGTCAAGCTGCAGGTCATGTGTTAACCTGGTGCCCTCTGGGTAACATGTGATAACATAAACATAACATGTTACATTTCACAGGTCCTTTAGACATTTACTGGAGTCCTCCAAAGGTCCTTTATACTGACTATACATTGACATACTGACTATAATCCTAATACATTAAATAACACTGTAATAACAGCAATGGAGACACTGCAGGGGAGCCTCCAGGTCACAAAGGGACTCAACCTGACAGGGCCTAAGTGTATTGCAGGACCATGTCCTGTACTGGGACATCACATTTACTTACTGAGGGAGAGGAGTCAGCACAGCCAGACTTCAGGCAATACAGGAAGCCGATTTCTCTAGTGTCCAACACCTATCTGCGCTGACTCCACCTCTCCCGTAAGTGTATGACAGTGGGGCAACAGCACCAGCATTGCAACTTACTTCTGGCTGTCAATTCCAGTAGAAGTGTTGGGGGGTGGTTACCACATTCCTATCACTGTGAGATTTCAGCATGTACAGGCTGCCTAAGAGTGACAGGAGTGTGTTGGAAGCAACCCCAGTACTATCACCCCAGCAGACTGTACGGGAGCAGAAATAAATTATGTTGGATGTGGGTGGGATGTCTATAATGGGTGGGCACAATGGGGCCCCATTAACTTCTATTGCCCCGGGGGCCCCATGAGGTGTCAGTCCACCCCTGCTCCACACACCGCTCCTGCATAAAGAGTCGACATGCATACCTCAGTATGTGTTAAAAGAAACATCCATGGTACAATTGAAGTTGCACCTAAGATAAAGGACTGCCCATTCGCAAAATTTTCCAGGTCTGTGAGGGTCCATGTAGTAAAGCCTGACCCCGGATTGGGAAATAAACATTTACAATTACAAACAACTGCTGGAAAATAGTTTAAGAAAAAGAAACCCAAAGGCGCACGGTGAGTATTTGCAGTGTTGGTCTGGCTTGGGAGTTTCCTAGCTAGGAAGGCTGGCTTCTCCCAAAACTAATATTTTACCACTAATACTGTATGTCTCTGGCAGGTCTCCAAAGCCATCTCCTTATATTTGTTTGGGGCTGGGAGTTCAGAGAGTGGTTGTGGACACTTTATATGCTTTGCCAGGGGGATTTGGGGATGCTGAATCTTAGAAATTTTTACCAGGCAGCCCCCTTGACCCAACTTGCTCAGGTTCAAAGAGGTTACCAGGCCCTTCAGTGGGTTTCTATGGAGAATTCAGCTAGATATCCACATTAAACTTATACCTTAGTCTGCACTAAAGTCTAGGCCAAGAATTCTTTGCTCCTCTTTGTTTACTATTTTCTCCTTGTGGGACAGATTATGCAGCAGCTTCCTTCTCCTGTCTTCTCACAAACTGGTGGCCCCTATCTTTTGAGACCTAGGATTTTGTCCCAGGTCTTGCCTAGTCATCCTTCCCATGGTGGATGAATAAGGGATTCTTTAGAATTGGAGACTTTATAGACTGGGAGTCAGTTCCCTTTCTTACTTTCAAACTGTACATAAAAGTCTTGATTTGGAGATCATCAGGTACTATCACATAGCCCACTTACATAAATGGTTTGAAATTCCCATCTATGAACATGGATCGACAGGATCAATTTTAAAATTCTCTATGGGCTCCTTGGGGCTTAATCACTTTATTCCTTGGCTTTAAGGAGAGCTAATGCCTAACCCAGGAAAGTTGGCTAACATATCTAAATGGGAGGAGGACCTAAGACGGACTTAGGAGCTTTCTGATTAAACTTAAATGGCAGAGACCACCACCGAGATGTTGATTAATAGGGCACTGGAAGTGGAAGCTAGTTGGAAGGTAATGCTACGGTGGTACCTAGTTTTGGATCGGCTGTCTAAAATGTCCCCTAAAGGTTTTGTTGTGTTGCTTTTATAAGTGTGGCAATAGGGGCACAAAGTCTTAAACCTGGTGGGAATGTTCGCATATCTGGAGATTCTGGACAAGAATTTACTGCCTAATCTATTCAGTGATAAGAGTCCTCCTGAAAAAGTGCCCATATATTTCTTCTTTTTAGCTGCTTAAGTAGCAATCGCTAGAAGTTGGAAATCAGAGGCTATACCTATCTCTTAAGTAGTCAATAACATTAACTGAATGATGGTCAATGACTGCCTGATTAGCATCATTCAGGATAGCTAGGCCCAGTTTGAGGAGGTGTGGTAGCCTTGGCTGTCTCATATATATCACAATTCACAGAGCAGATATGGAGTCTATCAGCAAAATCTGGTCACAGAATCATAGACTAAAATTAAAATATATGCACGGTTTTCATTTGCTTTGCTATATTTATGTGCATTTTTGCATGCTGTGTTTATTACTAGCTTAGTATATACACACATTGGCTGTCAGCCAGTACCCTAAGTCCCGTTTTGTGAAACATAGTTTTTGTTGCAGCACACATTTGTCCTGTTGCCTCCACATGTATGGCTGCATATATTGTATCTGCTTATTTCATTTGCATTATATGATACACTCTGTATTCATTGCTTTCTTGTCTTTTGCTCTGTAATACTATACTGTAGGACTAATCTACCATACAGGGGCGTACCTAGAGCATTTGGCACCCGGGGCGGACCCTTTGTTTGTCACCCCCCTCACACACACACACACACACGCACCCCCCCTTAATTACACCCCCTCCCTCCCCTCCCCCCAGGAGCGGACTGACAACACTCGGGGCCCCCGGACCAAAAAAAGGCAAGGGCTCCTGCTAGGCTCTGCAGCTCGTCAATCTTCTGCCACACTCCTATTCCACCCAAATCCCACACACAATAAACTAAAATTTATATATATAAGAAACACTTTAAAGTAGATAAATTTCCATGACCAATAATACTGGTATACAAGGAGTAAATATATACCACCACACAATAACTGGATAATACTGCCATACTGTACTGAATAATACCACTATACACAGACCAGTATACTATAAAGGATCTGTATACAATATAAGTGATTATATACAGGACCATATGGCGGTAGATATCAGCTGTACACAGGATGTATATGCCATATAAGTGATTACAGTTACATTTTGGGACTCACAATTACATCTTTTCTGATCAGCAGCGTCCTCTTTCCTTTTCTTCTCCGTCCGGATAAGACCTCCATGTGGATCTCTTAACATCTGCAGGAAAAACATGTCAGACTCTGCATATTTTCAGTGCCCTCCTCTACACAATCTTCCCATCTATAGGCCCACAAACTGTAATAATGCCCTCCTTGGTGTCCTGCACAGTAAAAGGGCAGGTAGGTAGGTAGCCAGGTAACCCCCTCTTTCCCATAGGTATATGCAGAGTTACACCCCCCCCTCTTTCCCATAGGTATATGCAGAGTTACACCCCCCTCTTTCCCATAGGTATATGCAGAGCTACACCCCCCCCACCCCTCTTTCCCATAGGTATATGCAGAGCTACACCCCCCCCCCCTCTTTCCCATAGGTATATTTAGGGCTGGGCGGTATACTGGTTCATACCGAATACCAAATTTTTTGGGCTGCACGATATGGATTTTCCCCCATACCGCAATACCGGTTGAGCCCCTCCCCCTCGGGAATGTATTATCAGCATAGCACAGCGCTGTCCCCACATCGGGGAACTAATCCTATGTGACCCGCCAGCACTGTTCTGCTCCCCCCAATTAATGATCAGCCCAGCGGGGTACTACTCACATATGTCAAGCACTGCCCTCCTCCTCTTTGTTGGGGGCCGCCGGGCGCCGGAACTCTATACTGAACGCCAGTGGTCTCCAACCTGCAGACCTCCAGATGTTGCAAAACTACAACTCCCAGCATTCCCGGACAGCCGGTGATGGAACTCTCTGTACGCCAGTGGTCTCCAACCTGCGGACCTCCAGTTGTTGCAAAACTACAACTCCCAGCATGGCTGTCCGGGCATGCTGGGAGTTGTAGTTTTGCAACAGCTGGAGGTCCGCAGGTTTGAGACCACTGCTGTATGCTGTATACCTATGCCCGGGCTGCAAAAGATACAGAAAATAAACTTAACTCACCCACGTCGGCCGCACGCTGGGGACGGGAACGCCGGACAGCCGTCAGCCGGCTTCTTACATGACAGTGGGCTCAGCCTATCACTGGCAGGGTCGGGGCATCGCTCTGGCCGGTGATAGGCTGACGGCTGTCCGGCGTTCCCGTCCCCAGCGTGCGGCCGACGTGGGTGAGTTAAGTTTATTTTCTGTATCTTTTGCAGCCCGGGCATAGGTATACAGCGTACAGCAGTGGTCTCAAACCTGCGGACCTCCAGCTGTTGAAAAACTACAACTCCCAGCATGCCCGGACAGCCATGCTGGGAGTTGTAGTTTTGCAACAACTGGAGGTCCGCAGGTTGGAGACCACTGGCGTACAGTGAGTTCCATCGCCGGAGGCCCCCAACAAAGAGGAGAAGGGCAGTGCTTGACATATGTGAGTAGTACCCCGCTGGGCTGATCATTAATTGGGGGGAGCAGAATAGCGCTGGCGGGTCACATGATTTTGGTGGGGGGGGAATACCGTTATATACCGTGGAACCGCCGTAAGTTAAAAAAAATACCGTGATACACATATATGGTCATACCGCCCAGCCCTAGGTATACGCAGAGCAGCCCCCCTCTCCCCCCTTCCCTATAGGTAAATGCACAGTACCCCCCCCTCTCCCCTATAGGTAAATGGAGAGCACCCCCCCTCTCCCCCTCCTTCCCTTTAGGTAAATGCAGAGCACCCCCCCTCTCCCCCCCTTCCCTATAGGTAAATGCAGAGCACCCCCCCTCCCTATAGGTAAATGCAGAGCACCCCCCCTCCCCCCTTCCCTATAGGTAAATGCAGAGCACCCCCCCCCCGTCCCTCTAGGTAAATGGAGAGAACCCCCCCCTCTCCCCCCCTTCCCTTTACGTAAATGCAGAGCACCCCCCCTTCCCTATAGGTAAATGCAGAGCACCCCCTCCCTCTCCCCCCTTCCCTATAGGTAAATGCAGAGCACCCCCCCTCTCCCCCCCTTCCCTATAGGTAAATACAGAGCACCCCCCCTCTCCCCCCCCCTCCCCCCTTCCCTATAGGTAAATGCAGAGCACCCCCCCTCTCCCCCCCCCCCCCTTCCCTATAGGTAAATACAGAGCACCCCCCCTCCCCCCTACCCTATAGGTAAATGCAGAGCACCCCCCCTCTCCCCCCTTTCCTATAGGTAAATGCAGAGCACCCCCCCTCTCCCCCCCTTCCCTATAGGTAAATGCAGAGCACCCCCCCCCTCTCTCCCCCTTCCCTATAGGTAAATACAGAGCACCCCCCTCTCCCCCCCCTCCCCCCTTCCCTATAGGTAAATGCAGAGCACCCCCCCTCTCCCCCCCTTCCCTATAGGTAAATACAGAGCACCCCCCCTCTCCCCCCCTCCCCCCTACCCTATAGGTAAATGCAGAGCACCCCCCCTCTACCCCCTTTCCTATAGGTAAATGCAGAGCACCCCCCCTCTCCCCCCCTTCCCTATAGGTAAATGCAGAGCACCCCCCCTCTCCCCCCCCTTCCATATAGGTAAATGCAGAGCACTCCCCCCCCCCCTTCCATATAGGTAAATGCAGAGCACCCCCCCCCCCCCTTCCCTGTAGGTATATGCAAAGAAAAAAAAAAAAGGATGCTCACCTGACGTCCCACGCAGCGATCTCCTCAGCAGCAGGGCCCGCATCTTCTCCCCTCCACAGTACAGGCGCCGATGAGTGACGTCACCGGCGCCTGTACTGCGTGCTGCGTGGGGACGGAGGTCACGTCTCCTCTGTGTAGATGCAGATGCGGCTCACACAGAGGGGACGCCTTCTCCTGTATGTGCGTCTATCGCGCATACAGGAGAATGTAGCGCTGTCTGCTGGGGATCTGGGACGAGTGTCCCGGACCTCAGCAGCGGCGGCAGCGGGTCAGTCCGCCCCTGGCACCCCCCTTGAGAGTGGCACCAGGGGCGGTACGGCCCCCCCCCCCCCCTTGGTACGCCACTGCTACCATATTAGTTAGCTTTTTTCTTTTGCATATATTTGTAGTCCGGTATATGTCCACATACATTGTGACATCTGTTATGCTGTATAATTGGTAGTTCAGTATATGTGTGGATTTACCGTGTGTAACCTGAGGTGGCATTATCATTTGCACCTGAGGCCCATATATAAGTTGCTGCATTGTTTAATAGTACCATACCCCTATGATATCACCCATGAGTGTTGCATAAGATTGTAGCATTCTATCCTGTAGTTTTTATCGGTACCATTTTTGTTTTGATGGGACTTTTCAATTTCTTTTTAGATATTTTTTATGTTATTTGAAGTGACCAAAAATGTGCAAATCTGGTTAGTGCACTATTACGACTTTTGGGGCCCCTCTTTTGATTTTTCCTAGGGCCATGCTAAGCCTAAAACCGGCCCTGCCTGGGTATAAATAGATCATGGGGGAGATCTCTGTAATGCCCCTGATATATTTATACATAGTTATTTGGTCTCCCCTAAGCCTTCTTATTCTAAACTAAATAACCCTAACTCTGATAATCTTTCTGGGTACTGTAGTCCTTCCATTCCCCGTATTACTCTGGTTGCCAGTCTTTGAACCCTCTCCAGCTCCACTATATCTTTCTTGTACACTGATGCCCAGTACTATACACAGTATTCAGTGTGTGATCTGACTAGTGATTTGTACAGCGGTAGAATTATTTCCTTGTCGTGGGCATCTATGCCCAGATTGATGCACCCCATGATTTTATTTGCCTTTGCAGCAGCTGCCCAACACTGGTCACTACAGCTAAATTTACTATTAACATAGACTCCTAAGTCCTTTTTTTTTTCCACATCAGTCGTCCCAAGTGTTCTCCCATTTAATACATAATCCCAGCCCAGATTTTTCTTCCCCATGTGCATTACCTTACATTTATCAGTGTTGAACCTCATCTGCCACTTCCCAGCCCAAACCTCCAACCTATCAAGATCCATTTGTAACAGTGCACTGTCCTCTATAGTGTCTACCGCTTTATAGAGTTTAGTATCATCTGCAAAGATTGCTACTTTACTATTTAACCCCTCTACAAGGTCATTAATAAATATATTAAATAGAACAGGACCCAAGACTGACCCCTGTGGTACCCCACTTGCAACAGTCACCCAATCAGAATAAGTACCATTAATAACCACCCTCTGTTTCCTATCACTGAGTCAGTTACTTACCCACATTTTCCCACAGTCCAAGCATTCTCATTTTTATGCACCAAACTTTTTTTTGGCACCGTATCAAATGCTTTGGAAAAATGATGTGCCGAACTTGAGCGCCAGGAATACAACACACTGTTCTGCGATCCCGGTCTTTGCGACAGATCACCCTGTCACATGAAGATGTATTACTTTACTGAGAGAGTAGTGGTAGCTGCAAATACAGTGAAGAAGTTTACGCATGCATGGGATAGGCAAAAGGCTATTTTTCATATAAGATAATGCAAGAGACTATTGATAGTATTCCGAATATTGGACAGACTAGATGGGCCGAATGGTTCTTATCTGCCATACTACGTGGTCTCTCACAGGAGTGCATAGGACTTTGCGGTCAATCATATTCAATGAGCTATAACTATCATTTTTCAGTCACCATAGCTTTATGAGGGCTTATTTTTTTGTAGGTTTTGTAGGTTGTCATTTTCATTGATACCATTTTAAGCAACATGTACCGTATTTATCGGGGTATACCACGCACCAGCCTATAACACGCACCCTAATTTTACCAAGGATATTTGGGTAAAAAAAGTTTTTTACCCAAATATCCTTGGTAAAATGAGGGTGCGTGTGTGTGCATGTGTATACCCCGATACACTGTTTCTGACCCCGTAGAAGCCCCCAGGAAAGGCAGGGGGAGAGAGGCCGTCGCTGCCGGCTTCTCTGCCCTGCCTTTCCTGGGGTCTAGAGCCCTGCTGACGCCGCTTCTCTCCCCCTGCTATCGGCGCCGCTGCCCCTTCTCTCCCCCTGGCTATCGGTGCCGCTGGGCAGAGAAGCCGGCAGCAACAGCAGGTCTCTGCACCTGCAAAAGCCACTGCAGTTCATTGATTTAAAGAGCCCGCATTAAATCATTGAACTGCAATGGCTTATCGGCGTATAACACGCAGATAGACTTTAGGCTAAAAATTTTTGCCTAAAAAATGCGTGTTATACGCCAATAAGTAACTTATGAAATATCTTTTACTAAAGGAGAGTGTAAAAAAAAAAAAATGCAAATCCACCAGGATTTTTTTGTGTTCACAATGCAGCATAAAAATTATGTTACCTTTACTCTACAGGTCAGTATGATTTTGACTTGAGCAAATATACTTATATTTTTTATGTTTTACTACTTTCACATTCATACACAATATGTAAAAAAAAAAAAAAAAGACATTTTTTTAACTGTGTAAATAAGTCACTTATTTACTATTTACACGGATTGAAAAAATATGTTGTTTTTTTCACATACTTTGTACACAGACCAACACTTTCCCATAAACTTACACAGAGCACATCAATGTTAAAAAAAAGGATGCAATTTTTATGCAATTTTGCAGACACATTTTTACAAAAGAAATTTACCTGAAAATACTTAGCCTTAGGCCTTATTCACACACTGCTAATTTTGGTCAGTATTTTGCATGAGTGTTCCAAAGACAAAATAAGGATCAGATCCTAAACACAAGGGAAGTATACAGAAATATATATTGTGTTTTTATTTGCAGAAACCAGTCCAGATTTTGGCTATAGAATATTGAACAAATCTGCAGTGTGAGAATTAGGGCTTAGTAGCTCATATTATTGATTCTACGGGGGCTACATCCAGAATATGACATAGATGTAAATTATTTGGGGTTAATTGTACACTGTATGACGTTAAAACACTGGTATCCACCAGCACATAGATAGCAACATCAGATCTATTAGGTGCTCAGCTTGAAAATAGAAGTCAGTTCACATTACAGCACTCACCTCTATGGATACTTCATTTCAGGTATATAACTAGCCATAAATTATTGTGGGGACACACCACCCTCCTTGCAGCCTACAGCTGTTTTGCATTACTTACGCATTGTTAAGGCTTGGCCCATGCATGAGAAATGCAAAACGGCCAAAGACTGATAACAGGGTGGTTCATTCTTTGCAATGTTTTATGGCTTGTTGTATAACCGAAACAAAGGATTTGTGATTGCTGAAGGATTGCATCTTTTGTTCTGGGTCAAGAGGAGAGAAATGTTTATACAATTTTTTTTTTTGGGAGCATTTTATTGTTTGGCCGAGGCAGCAGAAAGACCAGGGACTAAATTGGGAATGAATTGGAACACCCATTGCAAGCCACATCTTCACGTCCCAAACCATTGAGCTCATAAATGCTTCATTGGCTAAAATGCCATATTTACCTCAGACGCACAGCAAAATATTAAGAGCACTTTCCTAGAAGAGTGGGAGCTGTTTTAGTTGCATAAGTTGGCCCAACTAAATATTAATGACCATGGTTTGGTACAGGAACTCTAACAATATCATATAGATGTGATGGTCAGGTGTCCACATACAGTCGTGGCCGTAAATGTTGGCACCCCTGAAATTTTTCTAGAAAATGAAGAATTTCTCACAGAAAAGGATTGCAGTAACACATGTTTTGCTATACGGATGGAACTAAACTTATGTTATGTTACACCAAACTCCAAAAATGGGCTGGACAATATTGGCACCCTTTCAAAATTGTGGAAAAATAAGATTGTTTCAAGCATGTAATGCTCCTTTAAACTCACCTGGGGCAAGTAACAGGTATAGGCAATATAAAATTCATACCTGAAAGCAGATAAAAAGGAGAGAAGTTCACTTAGTCTTTGCATTGTGTGTCTATGTGTGCCACACTAAGCATGGACAACAGAAAGAGGAGAAGAGAACCGTCTGAGGACTTGAGAACCAAAATTGTGGAACAATATCAACAATCTCAAGGTTACAAGTCCATCTCCAGAGATCTAGATTTGCCTTTGTCCACAGTGCGCAACATTATCGGATGGTGGATAAGCAGCTCCAAACAGGTTCCAAAGATATCAAAGCTGTCCTGCAGGCTCAGGGAGCATCAGTGTCAGCGCGAACTATCTGTTGACACTTAAATGAAATGAAACGCTATGGCAGGAGACCCAGGAGGACCCCACTGCTGACACAGAGACATAAAAAGACAAGACTACATTTTGCCAAAATGAACTTGAGTAAGCCAAAATCCTTCTGGGAAAATGTCTTGTGGACAGATGAGACCAAGATAGAGCTTTTTGGTAAAGCACATCATTCTACTGTTTACTGAAAATGGAATGAGGCCTACAAAGAAAATAACACAGTACCTACAGTGAAATATGGTGGAGGTACAATGATGTTTTGGGGTTGTTTTGCTGCCTCTCCCACTGGGTGCCTTGAATGTGTGCAAGGCATCATGAAATCTGAGGATTACCAACGGATTTTGGGTCACACTGTACAGCCGAGTGTCAGAAAGCTGGATTTGCATCCAAGATCTTGGGTCTTCCAGCAGGACAATGACCCCAAACATACGTCAAAAAGCACCCAGAAATGGATTGTAACAAAGCGCTGGAGAGTTCTAAAGTGGCCAGCAATGAGTCCAGATCTAAATCCCATTGAACACCTGTGGAGAGATGTTAAAATTGCTGTTGGGAAAAAAGGCGCCCTTCCAATAAGAGAGATTTGGAGCAGCTTGCAAAGGAAGAGTGGTCCAACATTCCTGCTGAGAGGAGTAAGAAGCGTATTGATATTTATAGGAAGCTACTGATCTCGGTATTTTTTTCCAAAGGGTGTGCAACCAAATATTAAGTTAAGGGTGCCAATAATTTTTTCCAGCACATTTTTGGAGTTTGGTGTGACATTATGTCCAATTTGCTTTTTTTCCTCCCTTTTCTGGTTTAGTTCAAATACAGACAAAGGAAATATGTGTATAGCAAAACATGTGCTACTGCAATCCTTTTCTGTGAGAAATACTTTATTTTCTAGAAAAATTTCAGGGGTGCCAACATTTACGGCCATCACTGTACTTGTTGGATGCTTTTGCTGTTTTCATCAAGTGAAAAGATCTTTATAGTTTATGCAAGATAGATGCACAGATTCGACTTTTAGTCTATTGACATAGCAAGAAGCCTGTCACATAGAAACCTTTATACAGTGCACTGAAGTTCTACATCTTACTTAAAATGCAGTATCTGTATATATGCTGTTTTGATACAGTTGTCTTTTCTATAAAGCTTCACATTTTAGAAAGCCAAATTTGTTTTCATCAGCAACAACCTCTCAGTGGCGTCTGTGTCTTCAATTTGTACAAGTCATGAAAATG
The DNA here is from genome assembly GCF_029499605.1 of Hyla sarda. Taxonomy (NCBI): domain Eukaryota; kingdom Metazoa; phylum Chordata; class Amphibia; order Anura; family Hylidae; genus Hyla; species Hyla sarda. Next base: position 310,183,050 of record NC_079191.1, on the reverse strand, counting down.
CCTTCAGCAAAGCTCTTAAGACTATATGGAAAAAGTGATAATCATAGAAGTGCAGGCAGTTGATCACAGAAGTGGAAGAAAGAAAAACATTCAATGATGCAAAATGCCACAAGAACCCATGACATTTTGTTGCTAAGTAACTGACATAAAGCATTGCATTATGTTAAAGGCAAAATCTAAATTCTGGATCACTGGATTATAGACTATTGTCATTTCACATATCAGATTTTCTATTTCTGCACATTTTTGAGTTGTTAAATGTCCAATGAACATTAAAAAATGTGTCATATTTAAATCAATTTACATGCTTGATTCAGTTTTGTTTTTGTTTTTTTTTACAAGTTTCTTGTCCGTTAGTCATTCAGTTAAAATTAAAGGGAAACTTTAGCAGACACATTATTCTCACCAACCTCAATTGCACCTAAATTATAAGGTCTTGTCCACACTGCTGTCTGAAGCAGGCGGTTCCAAAATCATTGGGGGCAGGACTGCGCACATTGCCATCTCTATAGATGGCAATGCAGTCTGAGGCTGTTCAAGCTTTGGGCAGACATCTGTTCCACCGACCAGAATTTTGCTGCGTAACTTCCACAATTTTCCCAGGGCAGCAAAATTAAATTGAAAATAATGAGACACTGTTGCGAGCATTAGGGGCATTTATAAGAGCATTCTGAAGAGATCTTGTGAACGACACATACCCTATGGGAATAAATGTGTTAGAAATGGGAGAAAACCACTGTGGTTAACCAGACAGCCATGAATGTGATAAATTATAAAAGAAAAGCATTCATACTACTGAAACATGGTAGTGGGGAGAAACTAAATAAGAATAAATAATCTGGGTGTAATGGTGGAGGAAGATGAGGAAAAGGCCAATCTACTAAATGCCTTTTTTGCTGTACAGAGCAAAATCCAATGTCAGATGACATGAGAAGGGATTATGTAAATTCTCAAGCAAATCTTACCTGTCTAACCCAACAAAAAGTGGTGCTGCCTTATTAACATTAAAACAGACTAGTCACTGGGCTCAGATGGCATGCATTTTTTACAGGAATTAAGAACTAGATAGACCTTTATTTCTTATATTTAAAGAATCTATAATGTCAGGGATTGTTTTACAGGACAGGCGCTTAATAAATGTGGTGCCAATATTAAAAAAGGGGTTTAAAATTTTAACCCCTTAACCACCTTGGACTTATATTTACGTCCGTGGCCGGCTCCCGTAATGTGAAGCGCGCTCAGAAGCTCAGTGTGCTTCGTATCTGCTGGGTCCCGGTTGCTATCAGCAACCGGGACCTGCAGCTAATACCGGACATCGCCGATCAAAGGAGAACAGGAGAACTCAATGCCGGTTTGCTCAGCAGAGCTGTTCGGGACTGCCGCAGTGAAATCACGGCATCCCAAACAGCTGAGATGACAGCGGGAGGCGCCTTACCTCGCTACACGCTGTCCGATCATCGTTTGATTGCTCTAAGCTTGAGATCCAGGCTGTGCAGATTACACTGATCAATGCTATGCTATGGCAAAAAAGTGAATAAATGTGATTTAACCCCTTCCTAAATAAAAGTTTGAATCACCCCCCTTTTCCCATAAAAAATAACTAAATATGTAAACAAAAATAAAAATAAACATATGTGGTATCACCACGTGCATAAATGTCCAAACTATAAAAATATAATGTTAATTAAACAGCACAGTCAATGGCGTACACATAAAAAAATTCCTAAATTGCGTCTTTTTGGTCACTTTTAGAGATGAGCGAAGTTACAGTAATTCAATTCATCACGAACTTCTTGGCTCAGCAGTTGTTGACTTTAGCCTGCATAAATTAGCTCAGCTTTCAGGTGCTCCGGTGGGCTGGAAAAGGTGGATACAGTCCTAGGAGACTCTCTACTAGGACTGTATCCACCTTTTCCAGCCCACCGGAGCACCTGAAAGCTGAACTAATTTATGCAGGCTAAAAAGTTATCAAAAAAGTCTGATCAAAACAATCATGGTACCAATAAAAACTTCAGATCACAGCGCAACAAATGGGCCCTCATACCAACCCGTGTAAGGAAATTAAAAAAGTTATAGGGGTCAGAAGATGACAATTTAAATTTTGGTGCATGTAGTTATAATTTTTTTTAAAGTAGTGAAATAAAGAAAAACCTATATAAATTGGGTATCATTGTAACCGCATGGACCTACAGAATAAATATATAGTGTAATTTTTTACCGAAAAGTTACAAAATGGCGTTTTTTTCCAATTTGCCTCACAAATATTTTTTTCTGGGTTTGTGTAAATTATGTGGTGAAATGATTGATGTAATTACAAAGTACAATTTGTGGCGCAAAAAATAAGCCCTCATATGATTCTGTAGGTGCAAAATTTAAAGAATTAGGATTTTTAGAAGATTATGAGATGAAAACAAAAGTGCAAAAACGGAAAAACCCATAGTCCTTAAGGGGTTAAAAGGGTTTTCTGAGATATGTTATTCTGGAGTAGCTTGATGGCTGTGGATGTTGTATAGCTGGACTTCTCTAAGGCATTTCCTACTGTGCCACACAAAAGGTTAGTAAAATCAGGGTGCTGGGACTAGGGGAGAATATATCTAAATGGCAGAGGGTGGGTATCAATGGAATTTCCTCTGGTTGGGTGACAGTTACAAGTGGAGTAACACAGAGGTCAGTACTGGGTCCACTTATTTCCAATATGTTTATTAATGAACTTGTAGAGAATTGCAGAGTGGAATTTCAGAATTTGTAGATGACACTAAACTGGGTAAGGTGATCACCACAGAGGAGGATAATATAATATTACAGAGGGATCTGGGGAAGCTGGAGGCTTGGACAGAAAAATCTATATATATAAAACTCAACGTGTGTGTGTGTGTGTGTATGTGTGTATGTTCCAGCATCACGTCCAAACGGCTAAAGATATTAACATGAAACTTGGCACACATGTTACTTATATGTCAACAACAAACATAGGATAGGTGATTTATCCCTTACTCACCCCCATTTGCCAGGGGTGGGGTTTATGTTTAAAGTCCCATACAAGTCAATGGTAAATATATGTTACTGCATAACTTCCAAACGGCTTGAGAAATTTCGATAATACTTGGTCACATGTTACTTATATGTCCACTAAAAATATAGGATAGTTAATTTAACCCTTAACTACCCCCATTTGTGAGGGTCAGGGTTTTTGTGTAAAGTCCCATGCAAATCAATGGGAAATGTATGTTCCCAGATAACTTCGGTACGGCTGGAGATATTTCAATAACTGGTACACATATTACTGGTCGGTATAGGAGGTTGACATAGGAAGACGCGATAGGAGGACCGGGATAGGAGGTCGGGATAGGAGGACGGGATTGGAGGTGGGGATAGGAGGTCTGGATAGGAGCTCGAGATAGGAGGAGGGGATAGGAGGTCGGGATAGGAGGATGAGATAGGAGGACGGGATAGAAGGTTGAGATAGGAGGACGGGATAGGAGGTTGAGATAGGAGGACGGGATAGGATGATGGGATAGGAGGACGGGATAGGACGACGGGATAGGAGGATGGTATAGATGGACTGGATAGGAGGACAAGATAGGAGGACGGGAAAGGAGGTCGAGATATGAGGAAGGGAAAGGAGGACGGGAAAGGAGGATGGGAAAGAAGGACGGGAAAGGAGGACGGGATAGGAGGACGGGAAAGGAGGTCAAGATAGGAGGACGGGAAAGGAGGTCGAGATAGGAGGACGGGATAGGAGGACGGGAAAGGAGGTCAAGATAGGAGGATGGGAAAGGAGGTCGAGATATGAGGACGGGAAAGGAGGCCGAGATAGGAGGCCGGGATAGGAGGTCGGGATAGGATGACGAGATAGGAGGTCGGGATATGACAACAATATATGAGGACGGGATATGAAGTCACTGAACATAATTATATCAACTGGGAAAGACTAAGGAAATCCTGAAAACATGACCTGTTGAGGGTACTTGTGGGCCACGCTTGGTAAACACTAATTTAAAAGAAAAGAGGTTTCATTATCATCATCACAGAGATTCTTCACTACAAGTTCAATGAGACTATAAAACTCTCTCCTACATGATTTTGTGATGCCTGACTCAATAAACTATAATATTATAAGATATGGATACTAGATTTATGTGGATAGAATGTTGATCCAGAAATTTATTCTGATTACCATATTGGAGTTGAGAAGGAATTTTTCCTCTGTTATTGGGCCATTGGCATCAGCTTCATAAGGGTATTTGCCTTCTTCTGGATCAACACAGTAGGGACACAATAGAGATATAGGTTGAACTTGATGGACTTTTTGTTCAACCATATAAACTATGTAACTATCATTCTTATAATACTTTAGTCTTGTTTTGATACAAGTGCACAACACACCAGCCCCAGGACACAAACAGTGTTCTGATGCTTTTCTCTAATGCTTATTGCGATATGGCAAAGGGCTAAAAAAAAAAAAAAAAATTCTACTTGTATGCAAATGACTGCTATTTAGTCACTAGTAGACCCAGACCGGTGGCTCCAGTCACGCTAGCTAACCTTTCAAACCTCCCCCGATACATTTAAGAACCTGACAGATTTTCTTAAAGAGCCATTCTGAACAATCTAAGCTGTATATCAAACACTGGGGTAGGAACTAATTCAGTTTATTGTACACTCATTGCATTCTCACAGTCTTTGTTTTCTTTTGGTCCCTCTTGTAACGACAATACAGAATAGAGCTGTTTTTTCTAGTTGAATGAAAGTATTTTGTTTTGGGTGGGAGGCAGACAAGAAGCCTTTATATTAAATTGTACTATTAATTTATGCAAAATCATTTAAGAAATGTTCAGAGAAATGTTGCTGTGTTGTCAGATGCTGTAGGTAGAACTTGTTGGGGGTTGTTAAGGGGTCCAGTTTAGGGATGTTTAAGCTGGTATTTGCATCATAGTTCTTGTTATCCTGAGGCAGATGTGTGTCCTGGTTTGTCATAGAATGAAGATTAGGAGTATGTGATACTGTTGGGCAGTTAAGACCTATTGTGTATGGAATATTCTTCTGTCCTATGTGTGAGAAATGGATGCTAAGCATGAAGTAACACAATCCTGGGAAGGGACTTCAGAGAAATTAACAGGGACACAATGCACTTGTTATAAATGTTATATTTTGTAGAAGATTCCTTCAGAAATGTTAAACAGTGCCACCTTGAATGCATTGTAACTGTTAAAGGGGTAGTCCAGGGAATTTTTTCATAAATAAATATGCTTTGGAAGGGGAGAAAACTATACTCACCTTCCCAGATTCCCGGCTACTGAAGTGCTAAGTAAATTAAAGCTGTTTAAGCTAAGTTTGGTATGCAATTGTCTGGGATCTTAAAACATCATAGTCACCACCACTGCACTTCACTATGTACACAATTGTGGGTAAACACCTCTGACCAACAGGCTCCACGGACCCAAATAACACATGCGTAAACTCAGTAGATCATGGTGTTCAGGCTGCAGACAGGTTAATGAAGCATAATGTCCATAACGATGTTTGGATAATTTTCCTTCACATATTTATTCAACAATCTTTATGATATATTCATGTATGCAAAGTATTAAGACATATGAGTGCCAATATTAACTGTGCAAGATGTAAAAACAACATACCTCGCTCAGAGGGAGAGAGACACGAGAACAAACCTGCCGTGCTACGTTTCAGGGGCACGCCCCTTTAGTCATGTGCACAGGCTTGAAACATAAGTGGGTTTAAGAATGGTAGCGGCTGGACTCAGTTTAGTCGTTAACTCTTTACGCACTGCGCATACCTGCTATCACACTCAAATCCACTATTACAATAGACCTTGAAATTTCAGTTTTCATTCAGCCCTTTCGGTTCCAAAGATTCTAGCTCTACAATCCAAAATGTTTCCCTTTTCAGCAAATTCTTTCTATTAACATCCACATTACTGTTCACCTTCACCTTCTCGATCACTTGCCATCTTAAATCAGAAGCTACATGTCGGTGTTCTTTGAAAAGTCTGGCCACTGTTTTCTCACAGTATGAAAAAAAAATGCTGGTGTTACCCAAAATGTTTTCATTTTCACAAGGGAAAATAGGAAAAATTTGTAACCCCATTTCTTCTGAGTATATAAATACCCCATATGTGGATGTAAATTGCTCTACGGGCGAACTACAATTCTCAGAAGAGAAGGAGTGCCATTGGGCTTTTGGAGAGAAAATTTGTCCGGTATTGAAGGCGACGTGTGTTTACAAAGCCACCATAGTGCCAGAACAAGGAACCTCCCCCACATGTGACCCCAAATAGAAACTACACCCCTGATGGAATGTCATAAGGGGTACAGTGAGCATTTACCCAGGGGAGACTGCAGGGGGGGGTGTAGGTGTATACCAGGCTATGTAAAACATTTTAACAAGTGTTTTATTTTGGTAGGGTAAGTGTCTCTTCTGTGCCCCAGAGAGATCCTAAAGAACCATGTGTAGTGGTAGCACTATCCCTTGCCTTGCAATGGTGGAGAGAATATTGTTCTTGGCAGCAATTTTAATGTAGGTACCTTCTTCTTGAAGCTGGTTGCCCATAAGGTGTTGACATAATATGCAGTGTCACTTTTTGGGTGCCATTGGGAGGCAGCAGAGTCAGCAAAAGCACGGCATTGCTAGAAATGCAGAGAAGTGACTTCACTGTCCTTCTATGCTGGAAAAGTGTCAGAACAGGGAAGAAGGGTAACAAGGACTGCTAAGGTTGCGCCTGGTCAGTGCGGAGGAAGATTGCCAATAGCAAAGGGGAATTATGAAAGATTGGGCCAAAGGGAGTCAGAAGACTTATTTACTTTGGTGTCATGGCACTATGGAGAAAAAGAGGCAGCGCTTCCCATGGGAAAGCCAATGTTCATTGAGAAAAGGATGTGCCATCCCAAAACGCTTGGCTTAATAAATGATGTTGGCTTAATAAAAGAACCTACTGCACAATACTACAACTGGATTGTCATTCATCACTGCAGACTGCGCCTTGAACCCCCGGTATTTTATCTATAGCGCTACTATCCCTGCATTTGCCTTGGTGTCATGTAAGCATATGCCTACAGCTTGTTTGGTCTGTGAGCCAAGTCTGCGAGAATGAGAAATCCCCTGTGGGAGGACAGATCCCTAGTTCAACAGAAATCAAAAAGTCTTCTAGGCGTCAATTGCTTAGAAGAAACCACAATTTATTTGTTTGGTTAACAGACCTTGTGGTAAAGTCCATGAAAAAGGTAAAAGGTGGCTCCTTGTTTATAGAAGGATGGTTAGCTGTTGGATCTTGTTACTGCCTAGAGCCTGCAATCTCTAGAAACCTCTTAGTTAGAGCTAGGCTGTCTAGAACCATCTTATAGAAAGACTCTCTGAAGGCGTATTCTACACTAAAGCCATTACCCCCCCCCCCCCCCAAGAACCTGATGTTAAAGAGTAATTTTAAGAAAAGTCTTGTATTTTAAAGTTCCAAAAAAGAAGATTGTTATATGTTTGTTTGTTTTTCAATCATCAAGCCTCTCTCTCTCTAAAGGAGAAGCAATAAAAAGAAACATGAGTCTGCACCATGTTCCAAGTGGGGGGGGGGGGGGGGGGAGGATATCTATTCCACTTTTTACTGCATGTAGGAGTTGGATGAAAGTCCACCACTCCAAGTTTCCATGACAGTTATAACAAGAATAATCTTAAAAATGTCCCTCAAATGAAACAAAATTCCTCCAATGAGAAATTATTTTCTGCTCTTTTTTCTAACCTATTGAATGACTCTATTGACTTCTGGATCACTTGCACTGTTTTTCTGCACTGTTTTTCCCTTCACTTTTAAATTTTTGGGGGTACGTTCACACATACAGGATCCTGCACAGATTTGATGCGCAGGATTTGTAACTGCAGATTAAAAACGGTGTTCAGTCATTGAGTTTACATTGAAATCTATAGCAGAAAATCAGGCTCATCAAATCTGCACAGGATCATGTACGTGTGAACGTACCCTAACTAAGTCTGTCTAGTTACCCCCAGCCTATGTTATTTGATTTTGTGCTGCCTCTTCAATTTAATCATAAGATAAAATGTTTTCCTTTTAGGTATAGCAAGAGTATGTTACACAATATACTGGTGCTTTATACATATGGTATGGTATTGGGTAAATAGTTGAGCAGTTTTTTGGACATTTTATAATTATTTCATTATATGTTGACAATGAAACTAAATAAAACGCAAATACATTTACCTTATGTCAACAAGTGATATAATACCATTGCTATAATAGCTGAAATTCTATATTACAGGCAGAAAAAGCTGAAGGTTTCATCAATCTTCCTGAGTTCATTGTGAATCCAGCCATTGAATGCAAGAAAAAATAGTGAGTTGAGAAACATTTTGTACATATTTTTATGTATTTGCCTGGTAATCTGAAATATCATTGTAAAGAACAAAATGTGCACTGCCAGTATTCAAGTATCACTGTTTTTCCTCCTCTAAGTTTTTAATATAAGTTTAAGATTTTTTAGAAGTAGAAAAACAAATAACTGTAATCATACTGATCTGCAGAATAAAGATAACATGTCAATTTTACTGTAAAGTGAAGGTTGCAAAAAACTAAATCCCTGAAAAGTTTCAACCCACAAATATATTTTTTTTTCCTGATTCGAAGTACATTTCATTGGTAAATAGGTGTCTTTAAAAGCAATCCTCATGTGGCTCTGCATGAAGAAAAAATAACAGTCATAGCTCTTAGAAGATTAGTAGTTTACAAACATGGTAAAAATCGCTAACTGGGAAGGGGTTAAATGCTCTTCCAATTGAATATTCTAATATTGAATGCTAAAAAGATACAACTGGGTACAATAACTGTAGATTTTCTCCTTGTTTTTTTTACTAGAGACCAGATTTCTTTTCCTATAGACAATTCTTTTATTCCAAATTATTTATTAAAGTGAAAATGACAGCAGGGTCACCTGCACTAACATAGATAAACAGGTAGATAAAGTGGGTGACCCTGTTTCGAATGCTTCTGACCCTGCTGTCAGTTTCGCTTTAAAGAAAGACGTTGGGAATTTTTTTCTTTTTGTTTATAAAGTGCAGCATAGGCTATTGTTCTCATGGATGTCTCCCTTACTTAGCCATAACAGCTATTCATAAGAACTCCTGACAGCAGGATGAGCCACAATCAACTCTTCTGGTCACAGTAGGGCTCTTTGGATATTCAAATTTGTCAATTTTTAACATATATAAATTTTTTATATTTGCCCTTTAGATATTTTTTCCCATTCCATTTTCCACTTAAAGGGGTACTCCAGTGAAAACCTTTTTTCTTTTAAATCAACTGGTGGCAGAAAGTTAAACATATTTGTAAATTACTTCTATTGAAAAATCTTAATCCTTCCTGTACTTATTAGCTGCTGACTGAATTCCTACAGAGGAAATTCCTTTCTTTTTGGAATACTGATGACATCACGAGCACAGTGCTCTCTGCTGACATCTCTGTCCATTTTAGCAACCATGCATAGCAGATGTATGCTAAGGGCAGCAGGGTGGCTCAGTGGTTAACACTGCTGCCTTGCAGTGCTGGGGACTTGGGTTCAAATCCCACTAAGGACAACAATAAATAAAGCATTATTATTATAATAACGTCAACAGAGAGAACTGTGCTCGTGATGACATTAGAGAGCATTCCAAAAAGAAAAGAATTTCCTCTGTAGTATTCAGCAGCTAATAAGTACAGAAAGGATTAAGATTTTTTTTATAGAAGTAATTTACAAATATGTTTAACTTTCTGCCACCAGTTGATTTAAAAGAAAAAAAGGTTTTCACCGGAGTACCCCTTTAATGGTATTATCCAACATATGGTGACTTTAGTACTTACCTGCCAGACAGTAATGGATATGCTTAGGAAGGATTTATGCTTGTCTTGAGGTTAACCTCTTAAGCACGCAGGGCATCACACCGGGTCGATCCCGGCTGCTATTCATAGCTGGGACCCTGGGCTAACAGCACGCGGCACCGATCGTTGTGCCGCGCGCTACTAACCCTCCAGACCCGGCGATCAAAATTGATTGCCGCGCTGAAAATGAAAGTAAACGCTTCCTGGCAGCTCAATCGGGCTGATCGGGACTATCGCGATAAAATCGCAATGTTCCGATCAGCTAGGATGCGAGCGGAGGTCCCCTTACCTGGCTCCGTCTCGTCCGATCTGGGTTTGATTGCTCCAAGCCTGAGCTACAGGCTTGAGCAATCAAGCCCCTATCTCACTGATCCATGCAAAGCTATGGCTTTGCAGGGATCAGTATAAGAGATCAGTATGTGTAGTGTTCTAGCCACTTATGGGAGCTATAACACTGCAAAAAAAAAAGTGAAAAAAAAAAAAAGTTAAAAGGTCATTTAATCCCTTCCCTAATAAAAGTTTGAATCACCCCCCTTTTCCCATAAAAAAAAACCTGTGTAAATAAAAATAAACATATGTGGTATCGCTGCGTGCATAAATGTCCGAACTATAAAAATATATCCGCGCAAAAAAATTCCAAACTCCAAAATAGCGTATTTTTGGTCACTTTTTATATCAAAAATTTTTTAAAAAGCGATCAAAAAGTCCGATCAATGCAAAAATGGTACAGATAAAAACTTCAGAACAGGGCGCAAAAAATGAGCGGAAAAATAAAGTTATAGGGGTCAGAAGATGACAATTTTAAACGTATAATTTTTCCTGCATGTAGTTATGATCTTTTTCCTAAGTACGACAATATCCAACCTATATAAGTAGGGTATCATTTTTACCATACGGACCTACAGAAGATAAGGTGTTATTTTTTCCGAAAAATGCACTGCGTAGAAACGGAAGCCCCCAAAAGTTACAAAATGAAATTTTTTCTTCAATTTTGTTGCACAATGAATTTTTTTTCCGTTTTGCCGTGGATTTTTTGGTAAAATGACTAATGTCACTGCAAAGTAGAATTGGTGGTGCAAAAAATAAGCCATCATATAGAATTTTATGTGCAAAATTTAACGCGTTATGATTTTTAGCAGGTGATGAGGAAAAAATGAAAATGCAAAAACGGAAAAACGCTAAGTCTTTAAGGGGTTAAAGGGGTACTCCAGTGGAAAAAATTTATTTTAATTAGCTGGTGCCAGAAAGTTAAACAGATTTGTAAATTATATTCGTGAAGAGAAATGAAAATATCGGCACTCACCAGTGTGGCTGCAGGGTCTTCTTTATTGAGACATACTCACATGCGGGGTACAGAAGAGAGGGGAGTGGGGGGACAAGTGGTGGCGACAGAGCTCTAGTTTCGCACTCTTGGTGTGCTTCGTCCGGCCATAAATTATTTGTAAATTACTTCTACTAAAAAAATCTTAATCCTTCCAGAAAAGGAATTCAAAAAGAAAAGAATTTACTCTGTAGTATACAGCTGTTAATAAGTAATTTATTAGCAGCTGTATACTACAGAGGAAATTCTTTTCTTTTTGAATTCCTTTTCTGTCTGACCACAGTGCTCTCTGCTGACACCTCTGTCCATGTCAGGAACTGTCCAGAGCAGGAGAGGTTTGTTATGGGGATTTTCTCCTGCTCTGGACAGTTCCTGGCATGGACAGAGGTGTCAGTAGAGAGCACTGTGGACAGACAGAAAATAAATCCAAAAAGAAAAGAATTTCCTCTGTAGTATACAGCTGCTAATAAGTACTAAAAGGATTTTAAAAAAATGTATAGAAGTAATTTACAAATCTGTTTAACTTTCTGTAGCCAGTTGACTTAAAAATACCATTAAAAAAAATGTTTTCCACCGGAGTACTCCTTTAAATGTCTGTGTTGAGAGTCCACCATAATGCTTCTGCTTTCTTGTTGTGAAATGGCCATTTCCTGTTGGAGTTCCCTCCCTACAACTACAAGTCCCAGGATCCCTTGTTTGTAAGTGCGAGGTCACTTTTCTCCCTCCCACACATCAGTCACCCCGCCTATTGCATCACAGCTGAACTTCCTTCCATGTGTGCTGTACTTGAAATTACAATTCCATGCAGCCCTGTAGAGAATGATCTCCCTCCCACCCAGCAGTCGCTTCACCCATTGAAGCACAAGCAAGCTCCCTTTCAACACCTGACTAATGATGTAATGTATTGGGCCACACTGCAACCTTGAAAAAGCCAGATACAACACTTACTTTGTATGCTGCTAAAAATGAACATTGGGGCAAAGATCACATAAAAATTGTGAGACCAGCCACAAACACAGGTACAGACACTATATATTATGAACTACACTAAATTTACAGCTACAGTCGCACAGTCAAATAAAATAAAAAAACAAATCCTAGAGTACCCCTTTAAACTTTTCAGCCAGTATGTTGAATATAGGGACCTTTTGTGCTTTTCACCAGGAAATCTTTGCTTTATTTATGTGCTAAATCCTTTTGATTTTCTCTACTTATACATATAATTGCATTAGAAAAACTGGAAAATTGGTTGGAAATATTTGTTTATCTATAATTATCTTTCCGTCTTTATCTGAGGTCTCATACTGCATTGCTGTCTGTTAAAAGACACATTGCTAAATTCTGAATTTAACCTAAGTCATAAATAGATATTTATCTAAATGAATATTTCAAGATATTGGGCCTCATATACTAAGTGTCAGGTTTTTACCATTGGGAAAAGTTGGGAACATTTTCTGACCAGCTTTTTCTAGGTGGATATTTCCAGCCATTTATCCACAGAATTTTCTGTGAATTCAATAGTAAATCTGTCAGGTTGGGAAACTGTGCCCCTTTTTGGGCCAGCAATGCCCCCTTTGTGATAGACCACGCCCCTTTTTGGCTTTTCACAATGCAATGTCGGGTTTGTCGGATTTTTCAGGCACACACTGTTGCACACTGGCTCAGACAATCTGCGCCAAAATAACCAAACAAAAACTGGTCGGTTTCAGCTTAGTAAATGAGGCCCATTGTCTCCTATATATAGGTAAAAGTCTTGAATAATTTCTATTAATTTATAATAACTCTCTCCATGTTATGTGATGAAATACAGATTGTTTGGAAATGATGACAAACCCTCCCATTTACTTTAAAGGGGTATTCCAGGCCAAAACCTTTTTTTTTTATATATCAACTGGCTCCGGAAAGTTAAACAGATTTGTAAATTACTTCTATTAAAAAATCTTAATCCTTCCAGTAGTTATTAGCTTCTGAAGTTTTCTGTCTAACTGCTCAATGATGATGTCACATCCCGGGAGCTGTGCATGATGGGAGAATATCCCCATAGGAACTGCACAGCTCCCGGGACGTTAGTCATCAGAGAGCAGTTAGACAGAAAAAAACAACTCAACTTCAGAAGCTAATAACTATTGGAAGGACTAAGATTTTTTAATAGAAGTAATTTACAAATCTGTTTAACTTTCCGGAGCCAGTTGATATATAAAAAAAAGTTTTGGCCTGGAATACCCCTTTAATAAAACCATGGACAGATGCTTCATATCACTTAACACAATTGTACATCCTGGTGATCAAATAATTAGGTATAACTAAAAGAACATGGATTTAATAATCTTTTACAATTGATATTAATGCAGTCAAGGCAAACTTATATTTTCTGCAAGATTGTGACAAAAATTCTGCCTATGCTTTTCCAATATGTGATGCTATGTGAAAGAATATAACATAATAAAAAAAAAAAAACTTATGGGATCTCACATTCTCTACAAACTCTGTATTGTGTGCTGAGATTTTATGACTTTCTTCTGCTGGTGATGTAGTCATTTGTAGGTAGCCTGTTTTATCCTTCCCCACAAACTGACCATAAAATCTGCCCCCTTGTTCTTGTGTTTAATAACTAAGTAAAACAACTAATTTCCCTTCTTTTCTATAAAAAGTTTCTATAGGATTTTTTTTTCAAAAAATGTTATGCTTGAGACCCCCCATTATCTTTGTAGCCCATCTTTGGATACATTTTGTTTTGTCAATGTCTTTTTGTAGGTGAGGTCTCCAAAACGAAACAGTATTTCAGATGTGGTCTCCCTAGAGCTCTATACAGCACAATTACAATCTTCCTTTTCATACTGGTTATACCCAGGCCCGTCGGAAGAGGACAGGCAAACCAAGCAATTGCTTGGGGCCCCGAGCTAGCCCGGGGCCCCGAAGCAGAGCCTGTGTTTGCCTGTCCTCCTTCCCTATCCCATTCAGCAGGCAGCTCGCCCTGTCGGCCTGCCGGGCCAGCAGTGCTAGAGCTTGTCTGGAGCGGGAGGCAGAGACTGAAGTCGCTGCCTCCGGCTCCTTTTGTGCCCCGCCCCGGCTCACCTCTGGTCCGGACTTCATATGTTCGTGCGTCACATGACGTCACGCTGAGTCCCAGGGCATCCTAACGCCGGCCGTAGAGCGTGATGTGATGTGTCACGTGACTGTGCGCATCGTGTGGCGTCAGTTACATTTCAGTGACTCTGACTGGGGTGAGTACCCCTAACTACTTGCCTACTGGGTCTGGGGGGAGGGGAGGGGTTTAGTCTGGGGTACAACCTGCCTATTGGGGGGAAGGGGATTAATCTGGGGTACTACCTTCCTACTGGGGGAGGAGGGGGTTAATTTGGGGGGTACTACCTGCCTACTGGGGGGAGGGGGGTTAATCTGCCCCCCCCCAGTAGTCAGGTAGTACCCCCAGATTAACCCCCTCCCCCCCCAGTAGGAAGGTAGCACCCCCAGATGAACCCCCTCCTGTGGTACAGGGGGTACTACCTGCCTACTGGGGGGGGGGGTTAATCTGGGGTACTACCTTCCTACTGGGTGAGGAGGGAGTTAATCTGGGCCCCCCAGTAGTCAGGTAGTACCCCCAGATTAACCCCTCCCCTCCAGTAGGAAGGTAACACCCCCAGATGAACCCCCTCTGGGGTACAGGGGGTACTACCTGCATACTGGGGGGGGGGGTTAATCTGGGGGTACTGGCGGCCTACTGGGGGGAGGGGGTTAATCTGGGGTACTACCTGCCTACTGGGGGGGGGTAATCTGGGGCCCCCCAGTAGGTAGGTAGTACCCCCAGATTAACCCCCTCCCCACCAGTAGGAAGGTAGTACCCCAAGATTAACCTCCACTCCCGCCCTGTAAGAAGGTAGTACCCCCAGATTAACACCCTCCCCCCCAGTAGGAAGGTAGCACCCCCAGATTAACCCCCTCCTGGGGTACAGGGGTACTACCTGCCTACTGGGGGGGGGGGTTAATCTGGGGGTACTACCTGCCTACTGGGGGGAGGGGGTAATCTGGGGCCCCCCAGTAGATAGGTAGTAACCCCCAGATTAACCCCCTCCCAACCAGTAGGAAGGTAGTACCCCCAGATTAACCCCCACTCCCCCACCCTGTAGGAAGGTAGTAACCCCAGATTAACCCCCTCTTCCCCCCAGTAGGAAGGTAGCACCCCCAGATGAACCCCCACCTGGGGTGCGAGGGGTACTACCTGCCTACTGGGGGGGAGGGGGTTAATGTGGGGGTGCTACATGCCTACGGGGGTTAATCTGGGGGTACTACCTGCCTGCTGGGGGGAGGGGGTTAATCTAGGGGTACTACCTGCCTACTGTGGGGAGGGGGTTAATCTGGGGGTACTACATTGTATCGAATATACATTAAACATTTGCAAAAAACACCACTGTACCACACAATTTGCATGGTACAGTGGTGTTTTTCGCAAATGTTCATTTATTGAAAATGTTCAAATTTCATGCACATTAAATGCAACAGCAGTATTTGCACAGTGCAAATACTGCTATTGCATTTAATGTGCATGGAAATTGCAATGTTAATCTCCTTTTTTATTTATATAAATTGTGGGTAAACTTAAACTGTATGGCTATGCTGTGGTTCCTGTAGGCTTTGCGTGGGGGGGGGGGGGGCCTCCATGTCTATTTTGCTTGGGGCCCCCAAATTCCTTCAAACGGCCCTGGTTATACCTCTAGCTATGCAGAAAAACATTCCCTACCTTCTGGCCACACTCTAAACTCATGAGGCTGTCAAAAATCACTACCCCCTAAATCATTCTCTTCTGAAGTCTCCAAAAACACAGAACTGTCAATATATTTATTCTCCCCAAGTGCATTGTTTTATATTGGCACAGATTGGACTGCAGTCTTAGTTTTTCATCATTATCCAAGAAAGCTAAATATGTATTCTGTATTACAGATAGCTAGAGAAATATCAACCATATTACACACTATTGTATCTTTAGCAAACAGGAATACCTTATCTAGCAAAGCTTCTTCTATGTTACCTATAGTCACATAAAAAGAAGAACCAAGAACAGAATCTAGTGGTATATCCATTTTTACCAGGATTGTTCAGAATACACACACCATTGACAACAACCCTCCAGAATCCATCCTCCAACCAACTGCAAATCCATTAAACTGTCCTGGGACTAAAAGCTATGGACACCTTCAAAAACAGTTTTATTCTGGCTTTGCATTTATTATGGCCTACAAATAACATTTTCTCCATAGTTTACTTATACAGCCTCTACAGCAGTGGTTCTTAAAGGGGTTCTCCGCTACTTAGACATCTTATCCCCTATCCAAAGGATAGGGGATAAGATGCCTGATCGCGGGAGTCCCGCCGCTGGGGACCCCCGTCATCTTGCACACAGCCCCCCGTTTGTAATCAGTCCCCAGAGCGTGTTCGCTCCGGGTCTGATTACCGTCGACCACAGGGCCGGCGGCGTGTGACGTCACACTCCGCCCCTCAATGCAAGCCTATGGGAGGGGGCATGACAGTTATCACACCCCCTCCCGTAGGCTTGCATTGAGGGGTGGAGCGTGATGTCACATGGGGGCGGAGGCGTGACGTCACACGCCGCCGGCCCTGTGGTCACCGGTAATCAGACCCGGAGCGAACACGCTCCGGGGACTGATTACAAACGGGGTGCCGCTTGCAAGATCACGGGGGTCCCCAGCAGCGGGACTCCCGCGATCAGCCATCTTATGCCCTATCCTTTGGATAGGGGATAAGATGTCTAAGCACCGGAGAACCCCTTTAACCTTGTTGGACGTACTGAACCCCCACCAGTTTCAAATGCGCATACACGTCACTGGAATATTTCAGCCAATCACGTCTTTGAATTGGCTCAGCCAATCAGGTATTAGACAGTCCGGTCTATGCACTGTTAGCTCGCGCAGCTCAGACTGAGCAGCTACGTCATCAACAGTTTAACCAATCGGATAGTAGGTAAACAAAGATCTAGCACCGGCGCACGGAGATGCGAGGGCGCCGTGGAGATCTATCAGTTCACGCAAGTGAGTTTGCGCAATGACGTGGAGGATAATCTAGCCAATGGGAAAGGTAAGAGGATACACCAGAGAATTAATTGGACACAATTCGTGTCCATCATTCTGACATAAAGTTTGATTAATTGGACCTCATGACATAGCATTCTGTGATTGGATCAATGGCTGTCAATCATGCTGAACACCAATGAATTATGTGAGATCATTTCCTTAGATGACATCACTAGAATAGAAGGTTATAAATACCCAAACAGAGCTCCATCACACGCCATTGACCCTTTAGCCCTTGATAAAGCCACTGCTTGTGGTGAAACGTCGGGGGCCGGGGGGGCGATGTGTGTTAGGTTTTAATTGTTAGTGGACACTCCAGCTATGTTTGTGGACTGCAGCCACAACAATATATAAATACAAGCATGCAGTGACGTGCAGTACAAAAGACGAATATTGGCTGGAGATATGCCCATTTAATTTTAACTTGTATGGCATATTAAAAGTTATATTTTAGATACTCCAATTATTAGTGGATGGTAAATCAGTGTTTCAGTGATCACCTAGTGATCAATTGTAATTAAATATTTGTAGAAATTAACCCTCCACCCATAGGTCCAGTCTCTTGAACAGAGGAAGCAAAGAAACCCCAAAACATAATTGAACCTCCACCATATTTCACTGTAGATACTGTGTTCTTTTCTTTGTAGGCCTTTTCGGTAAACAGTATAATGATGTGTTTTACCAAAAAGCTCTATCTTGGTCTCATCTGTCCACAAGACGTTTTCCCAGAAGGATTTTGGCTTACTCAAGTTCATTTTGGCAAAATGTAGTCTTGCTTTTTTATGTCTCTGTGTCAGCAGTGGGGTCCTCCTGGGTCTCCTGCCATAGCGTTTCATTTCATTTAAATGTCGACGGATAGTTCACGCTGACACTGATGCTCCATGAGCCTGTAGGACAGCTTGAATATCTTTGGAACTTGTTTGGGGCTGCTTATCCACCATCCGGACTATCCTGCGTTGACACCTTTCTTAAAAAAAATGTCTCTTCTGTCCACGCCCATGGGTTGCAAACTTCTTGATAATGTTGCGCACTGTGGTCAAAGGAAAATCTAGATCTCTGGAGATGGACCTGTAACCTTGAGATTGTTGATATTTTTCTACAATTATGGTTCTCAAGTCCTCAGACAGTTCTCTTCTCTTTCTGTTGTCCATACTTAGCACACACAGACACACAATGCAAAGACTAAGTGAACTTCTCTCCTTTTTATCTTCTTTTTATTAGGGATCGATCGATATCGTTTTTGTAGGGCCGATACAGATAATCGGTGGAGGTTAGGGCCGATAGCCGATAACTTATACCGATATTCCGGTATAATTTATAGGCTATTTATCCCCCCGCGACACCGCTGCAGATCATTGATTTAAAGCGGGCTCTTTAAATCAATGCACTGCAGTGGCTTTTGCGGTGCCATAGGCCGCCACCCGCTTCTCTCCCCCTGCCTGTCCGGGGGTCCTGAGTCCTATCACCGCGACCGCCCCCCCGACCTGCCGCACCGCGACCGCCCCCCCCCCCCGACCCGCCGCGTCCCCTGCGTCGCACCCCCCACCGCACCGACCCCATTGCCTCCCCCATCCCCGGTTTTATAATTACCTGTTCCCGGGTCCACTCTACATCTGGCTCCGGTGGCGTCCTCCTGAGCTGTCACTGTGCGCACTGACGGTGACGTCACGTCGCGCACGTCACTTGTCATTGCGCACAGCGTAACGCAGGACGCAGCAGGAGCCAGAAGTAGCGTGGGCCCCGGGAACAGGTAATTATAAAACCGGGGATGGGAGAGTAATGGGGCCAGGGCGGTGCGATGGGGGGTGCAACGCGGTGCGGCGGGTCAGGGGGGGGAGGGGTGCGGTTGCGGTGCGGTGGGGGGCATTATCGGCAAGGTAATTGCAGATACCGATAATGCCCAAAATCGTGATTATCAGGCGATAATATCGGCCAAACCGATAATCGGTCGATCCCTACTTTCTATATTGATTTTTATATTGCCCTCGCCTGTTACTTGCCCCAGGTGAGTTTAAAAGAGCATTGTATGCTTGAAACAATCTTATTTTTCCACAATTTTGAAAGGGTGCAAATCATTTTCTCCAGCGCATTTTTTGAGTTTTGTGTGACATTATGTCCAATTTCCTTTTTTTTTTCCTCTCTTTTTTTGGTTTAGTTCCAATACACACAAAGGGAATAAACATGTGTATAGCAAAACATGTGTTACTGCAATCCTTTTCTGGGAGAAATACTTCATTTTCTAGAAATATTTCAGGGGTGCCAACATTTACGGCCATGACTGTATCTAAGACTAGGATGTCGAGAGGATCGGGATCACTGTTCTTGTCACCAGAGCAAAGCATAACAACTTAGAAAAATAAATGAATAGAGCTGAATGCACACAATGGTAATCAACTAATAACAGATAAAATGTTTCACCAAAAAACACATTGTGCCCCATGTTTACAGACCTTTCCCTCAGATAACTTACTACCTCAATAAAAGCACATGTACCTTAAAGTCTATGATAAATGTGCATGTACATAACATACCTGCATGTAGCTTAAAGGGGTATTCCAGGAATATAGTTAATTTGACAGGAACTGTAAAGCTAGTGTAGTCATAATATAGTGTCTGTACCTGCGTGTGACTGTGGTCTCGCAATTCTTATGCGATTTTCGGCCCCAACATTTATTTTTAACAGCATACAAAATTACTCCGGTCTAGGGATTTCCCAGGTTGCAGTGTGTCGAGACATGACCTCACTAGTCAGTTGTGCTAAGAGAGCCCGTCCTGCTTCAATGGATGGAGCGACCGCTGGGTGGGATCTTTTGAGCTTATTTGTGCTGCAATGGGTGGGGTAGCTGATGGGTGTGAGAGGGAGGAATGTAACTTCACACAAGCATGGAACTATAGAATGTGTAGTTTAAGAGACCGAACTCCAACAGGAAATACCCAGTTCACCAAAAATATAGCCTGGGATGTATGTACTTAAATCACCTTATGGTGGATAACCCCTTTAATGTTGTGGAAGCATATACATTGTTATTAATAAAATGTAAAAAAAATTGGTATCTTTAAAAAAAATTTACCACAGGTTAGAGCCAGTTTAATAAAAAAAAAAAAACAGCACCCAGCCTTAAATGGGCACTATAATTAAAACTATTTTTTTGCTATTGCACTCCTTATGGTAAATAAGAAATCTTTTTAATGTACTTTGTTTAAAAAAAAAATTATATGTTTTATTTGTGTTTGATAAAGCTGCCACTAAGTGTCTCCCTACTTGTCCAGAGCACTTTTCCTCCCATCTCTTGCACAGACTTTGGACTCCTGCTGGCCTGGCAGAAGTCCAAAATCAGGAAATGCAGTCTGGAATGCTGAGGGGTCTGTGCAGCCTTAGCCAATCATAGCTCATCTCACACACAAACTCTTATTATAAAATGTAAAAAAAAACTTACAGAACACAAACCAAGTCCAATTGACTGTAACAAAAATGAGCAAAACTGAACATACAGACTTTCTGTCTCAAAATAACTATTTTTTTTCTAACAGGCCAGCCCAGGTAATCTTAAAATAATGACCTACCTATAACATCCAAAACACACACACACACACACACACACACACACACACACACATTCCTTATAAACATAAATAAACCTTCCCTCACCATAACAAAAATCTAAACAAAACAAAAAAAAATTTCAAACTTGGAAACATAACCTCACACTTTTTTTTTCTTTTTCTAACCCTTCTCTAAGATAACAAAAGAAACACATGGCTAACTGCCTTAACTAAAAATAATCCAACTTGTATTTTTTATTTCTTTTTTTCTCTCTTTTTTTTTTTTTTTTTCTCCAATAACAAAAGTAAAATATGGCTAACTGCCTTAACTTAAAATAATTCCAACTTGGAGAAAAACAATCTACACTAGGACATTAACAATAAATAAATAAATAAATAAATACCATAGCACATCACGTTTCATCAAACTGAAAACTGGTCCGACTGCCTTCCTCTCCCAAAATAATCATAACAATGTACAAAATACTCCAATACTACCAAAATACCTATACATAAATACTTATACATAAGAACCTAAAATATACATATAATGTGGAGAAAAAACACACACAAAGATAACAGAATTACAACCTATACTGATCTATCCCATCGCCCACCACCCCCTCTGGACATGGGTCATAGTCCATAGAACATTTTGTTTTTCCACGTTTTGTCCATAACTGACCCCATACCAGACCACCTCCCCCCCCCAAATACCCCCACCCAACCTAAAATACACCCCTACCCACCTAATCAAACATTACAATATATATACAGAACAATGCAGAACAATATATACATACTCACCCCAACATAACAATATCAACAATACAGTACACAACCCTACAAAGCCCAAGTTTGGTTGTCTGCAAGCCCTTTACAGTCTATCCACAGAAAACAAAACAAAAGGCTAAAGGTGACATGCATAGCCCCCCACCAGGAAGAGAGATGGCAATCCTGATAACATTACATTTAAATTCCTTTCCCTATCAACCTCTCGACCTATTGCTATCCCTTCATGAATCTGACCCTATACTTACCCTAACATATATGCACTATCCCTGGCCAAAATTAAGGTACTTTACCTTAAGGGCCTAGTACTTGGGGCACATCAAAAGAAAAACCTCTCCACAGGAGAGAAGCCCTACTGCCATACTTCAAAGACCTGATCTTCCCGAGTTCACCGGTGATATTCCTACAAACCTCCACCTCAGAGAGGATTTTCTGTTGGGTCAACACTAAACACTGTGCGTTCCACGTGTAGTATCTAACCACTAGACCAACCAAAAATAAAGTGCCCCTGTCTCGGCCACCCAGGGTCCTGAATGCCCCATAAGCCCACTCGGGATAAGTAAGGCTGGCAAGTTTACTCCAGCCGATGGAAGCACCCACCCTGTTGTAAACCCCTATATTAAAACGGACAATGTAGCAGGAAGTGGTCCATGCTTTCCAGCATATCCCCACACTCTTCTCGGGGACCTCCCCGGTTATCAGAGTTCCTGTACTTCAGGTTGTTCCTTACATATAGCTTCCCCTGAAAGCAGCGCCCGGCCAAGTCCCAAAACTTCTGGGGGATCCTTTGGATCCATTTCATGTTCAAAAGATACAACCCCACCCTCAGATCCCGACCTGGGCAGTCCCTGAGCGCCAGAGGCCTCTGGAAGTGGGTCAACAGAACCCATTTGTCAAGGAACTGCCTTGACTGGGTCCTGATCTCCCACACTCCCAGACCCCACCGAAGTATCACCTTCAGAGTCGGGTTAGCATAAGCCGGAAGATATCCATGGGGTGTACGGAGGTCCTTCACTCGCCCTCCTCTCTCCCATTCCTGGAAGAAATGCCGAAACCATTCCTTGCAGGAGATTACCCACGGAGGAGCCCTCTCTTTCCAGAGGTTTGAGATGTTAGCTTTCAAGAAGGTGTTTGTTAAGAACACCACCGGGTTTACCATAGATAAACCACCTAATCTCCTCGTGCGGTACGTAACCTCCCTCTTGACTAGGTTCAACCTGTTCCCCCATAACAGTTGGAAAAACAGGCTGTAGATCCTCGAGTAGTAAGCCTCATCTTAGAGTAGTTAGCCTCTGGCAAGATACATACACTGCCCAGATAGATAAACAAGTGGAGCAGGTACGATTTGATCAGGTGTACCCTTTCCTTGAGAGTCAAAGACCCACCCTTCCACTGGTCCACCCTCTGAGTGGCATCCTGGAGCTTACCATCCCAGTTTTTGGTGGGACAATCATCCTGGCCGAATGTGATGCCTAAGACTTTTGATGACTCTTGGGGCCCTAGAAGGGTGTCTCCGAGTAGTGGTCTACCTCCAACATAGACGAACATAGCTACATCGTCAGCGTACGCCACCACCCTCTGGATGGCCTCCAGCTCTGCCAGACTCATCCCGACTCCCGCCAATGGTTAGCGACTCACCCTCCTAAGGAAGGGATCAATCGCGAACACATATAACAGCGGGCTCAAAGGACAACCCTGACGGACTCCAGACCACACTCCAAAAGAGCGGCCAGACCACCCGTTCACCAGTGGGAAACTCTCTGCCCCTGCATACAAGATCTTAAGCCAATTAACAAAAATACTCAGTAAGCCATATCTCAGGAGGACGGACCAGAGGTACTCATGGTTCACCCGATCAAATGCTTTGGCCTGATCCATGGACAGCAAGTACCCCTTCCAGAGACCTGCACTACTCCGCTCCACTGCCTCCCTGACACTAAGGACAGCACTTAAGGTGCTTCGGCCTGGAACAGTGCAGTGCTGTGCCTCTGAAAGGAGCTGGGGTGCAAACTTCACCAGTCGATTAAACAGTATTTTGGCCAGAAGCTTCCTGTCCATATTGAGAAGAGCTATGGGCCTCCAATTCTCAAACCCGGCTAGGATCTTTACCCTTTGAGAGAAAAGTCAGGGCTGACCTCCTCATTGACTTCGGCAATGAGTGCCCGAGGAGAGACACTCATTGAATACCTCAGTCAAGAGGGGAGCTAAAGACTTGTTAAAGCTCCTGTACCACTCGGATGTTAAGCCATCCGTACCTGGCAACTTCTTAGGGGCAAGCCCCTCGATCACCAGTCTCACTTCCTCTTCCTTGATCTCTTCTGCCAAAGCACCAAGAGAGGGGTCTACCCCTGGCTCAGGAATGGTTTCAGCCAGGGAAACTGACATCTTGTCTCGATCTAGATCCCTAATCCCTCTCAAAAATCAAAGATGCGTTCCTGTCGTACTGACACCTCATCAGCAAGGACTTCACTCTGGAGATATCCTCTCGGCTACCTCCAGTCGAGACGAGAAGTTCGAGTTTCCTCCTCAGACCCTGATACAGACAGAACCTATTCAGGGACCTGAGGCTCGAGAGCTGGCGGAAGAACCCCGCAACCCGCTTCTTGAATATCTCCCACCACTCTGCATAGGTCAAGTAAAGGTATCTAACTCTGAAGAAAATCGTCAAAGGACTGTTTTACTTCCGCTTCCTCCAGGATGGACGAATTCAGCTTCCAATAACCTTTACCCATCGGGGGGGGGGGGGGGGGAGGGGCTCCGAAACATTTAGGGAAAACAAAATCATACAGTGATCGGAGAACTCCACCTCAACCACGGACATTGCGGAAGAGACTGCTTCCTCCATTAAATAAAACCTGTCTAACCTAGACCTGCATCTAACTCGATGAAAGGTGAAACCCGCGTGACCTGAGGGGCTCCGGATGTGGGCATCCTCTAGGTGAGCTTCCCTAACTATATTATTGAGGGCCACACAATCATAAGTCAGCGGATTATTGAAACCTCTCCTATCTTGGGACTTCGTGACATTATTGAAGTCCCCTCCAAATATCACTTGCCGACTCGTAAAAAGAAAGGGCTTAATCTTCATAAAGAGATCCTTACGGGCCCACCTGGTTTGTGGGGCATAGATGTTAATGATCTGGAGCTCTTGTCCCTTCATGAAGACATCTAAGATCAGGCACCTCTCCATTTCTAATTCAATAACCAGTCAGCATTCAACAGGAGCGGTAAAAAGGACCACCACCCCACTATACGGCTCAGCCGCAAGAGACCAGTGGGAGGGCCTGCGCCTCCACTCTCTTCTGGCAGCCGCCGCATGGGCGAAGGCGCTAGGACAACGAATGAAAGGGTGTCTGAGGACACCACACAGGTTGCACCTGATCTGTCTACAGGATGCGGCCAGATGACCCACCCCACCACACAGACCTGCACAGTACAGGCTGTGCTAAAATGGGTGAGGCTGCCACACCTGTGACATACCTTAGGCTGCCCCTGGTAGAAGACCTGAATCCTATCACGTCCAAGAAAGGCAGCTGACGGAATGTGGGCAACCATACTCCCTGAACGTTTGAGTTTGACGGAAAACATCCAGGCCCCGGACCAGATCCCGTGCTCATCCAGGTTTTTCTTGGGAATGTCCATCACATCCCCATACCGTCCAAGACAGGTTATGATGTCATAACAAGAAAGTGACTTGTTACGGGTCAAAACGGTCACTTTCTTGATCAAGTTCTGACGGCGAAATTCTGCCAGCCGAGCTCGTTCGTCATCACTTCGTAATTCGACCAGAAGAGTTCAAGACCCTCCGGCCGAATGAAACGTCAAACTCGGACGAACCGTAGGGGTGAATCAGGGCAAAGATGTAACTCGCCCTGAATTCCATCTGGAGGAGGAGCTCAACCACTTTAGAGGTGGGCATGCATCCTGGCCCCTCCAAATCAGACGGACCACATTCCTACGTTTATTGTCCTGCCCGGATGTCGGGAGGGACCAGACCACCTCCCCATTTCGCTCTCGGAAAGCCCCCAAACCGTGCCTCTCTATCCATAAAGACAGGTCGACCTCACCCCTCCCCGCTACCTGGATTGACCTGTCACCCCTGCATACAGCCTCCAGGAGGTGCTGTTACAAATGGCCCCCAGAGCCGGACAGAGATGGGGACCCCCCTGAACCCCTGGTAGCGACATTAGCATAGCTCCTAGGAGCAGTCACTACCGGGGGCAGCCGGACCAGACCCAGGACCACCATATACAACGCTACTCACATAATCTTTCTTCCCATCCAGACTTCCCATTCATACAACTGCTACTCCCACCATCATTCACTCAACTGACACTCCCACATACACACCTCTCATCCACAACACTAATACACCCGTCATTCTCACATCCTGCACTCTTGTCCTGACAGATTTTGGGCTGGCTGGTACTTATAGTACTGCTGGTTTTGTTAAACTCTTCTTTGCTTGCTTAGCTGCCAGGGTCGATGCTGACGGTCCTTCACCATGGCTGAGGTCACTTCCGGAGTCTGGGCCCACCCCTCCTGGCGCACACCAGCTCCTCCCACAGTGCCAGCACTTAGTTTTCCTGACCACATGGGCTCTGCGGCTGATCCCGGCACCCGGACACTCCCCCCTCTCACAGAGGAGTGCCCCACAGCGCCCGCAGAACACACAGTACTCGGGTGACCTCAGGCGCATTGCTTAAGCGAGGTACCCCCTAGCACTTATTGTCAAGACCCTCTTACTACTCCACATCCAGAACCTCCACATTCATTACCCCTCCATTATATATCACATGGCTTGATTTGTAGGTCTTGTATGGTTTGTTCTTTTTCCTCAATCTGTTGTGTAAAACGTTGAATTGTAGGATTGTTGGCCATACACAAGCCTAAGTGCCAACAGAGAAAATAGCATGAGCAGCAGCAGCACATGCACTTCATCTGACTTTTCACTTTTGAGAAAGAAAAAATGGATTACACAAATGCATGTGTTAGGCTGGGGCCATACAATAATTTTGGCCGTGACAGTGAATGTACAACCAAAAAGATTGCTGTGATGCCCTGTGTGAGTCATGCTGCATTGAGGCTAAGCAAATCCGAGATTTCTTGTGACTGTTTGGTTGTAGTCACAGCCTCTTGTAGGTTGCAGTCAAACCTCTTTTTTTTTTTACTTAGCCACAGCAGGGAGACGAGGCCTAACCTATCATACATAAACATTAAAGAAAAAAAAAAGAAACAATATTCCTGCATATTTTTGAAGGCACAAATAGTAGGTATTGTCAATCTTTACTGTTTAAACTAAAGATACACCAGTACAACACAAATATAGAAACATAGCCACACATCCACCATTTGTATTTTGATCTACTTGCTTCTCAGCATAATTTAAAAAACTAACAGTTTGTTAGTATACGACCCAGTAGCCAGGCAGCCCCACTGCTGCCCGACCAAGCCCCTGGCTTTGGGTCATACCACCCCACAGACAAAGCACCACAGAAACAATAACTGCCACAGAGAACCACACCAGTGTGAACACTTACCATGCGCTCCCTACCAGAGGGCTGGGAGAATGTTAGAAGGAAACCTTTATGCAGTCTCCTGCTAATTAAAAGCGCCTGGGCCGAATGGGTGGAGTGGAGAGCTGGCCATGGAAGAAGGGAGAGACTACAAATGTACAACAGAAATTTATGCTGAGAAGCAAGTAGATCATAACACAAATTGTGGATGTGCGGCTATGTTTCATTTTCTCTATTTTTGTTTTACAGTTGTTGTCTGTCCCCTCTTTCATAGACAGCACTCTGCTCCACCCATTTGGCCCAGGCATTTTTAAATAGCAGGAGACTGCATATGGGTCTCCTTGCATGCTCCCAGCCCTCTGTCAGGGAGCACTTGGTAGGTACTCACATTGGTGTGGTTGCATTGCGGCGGTCATTGTTACTGTGATGCATTGTCTGTGGGGTGTTGTGGCTCGGAGCCGAAGGCTTGGTTGGGCTGCCTGGCCACTTGGTCACTCCCCTTGTGGGCATGGTTTGGTGGTTGTGGCTGCCGCCCGGCGCTACGACTATTTTTTGTTAGGGACCCACTCTAAATAAGTGGCCTTGACGTGGCAAGTGGGCTTGTACTTTTTGATCAAATTGTATAACAACAACCTGTTAGTGTTTGAATTTATGCTAAGAAGCAAGTAGATCAAAATACAAATTGTGGATGTGCGGCTGTGTTTCCTTTTTCTCTATTTTTGTTTTATAAAGATACCAGATATCAGATTTATCTAACAGCCAGAGCCACTGTCAAAAAATCTGGTGCATTTTTAGTCTAGTTAGTCTAATTTTTAACGGTCCAAGGCTATATTCACACAGGGGGAGATTTATCAATACCTGTGCAGTAGAAACGTTGTCCATAGCAACCAATCAGATTGCTTCTTTCATTTTGCAGAGGCCTTGTTAAAAATTTGGGACTTGGTATTAATGCCCTGCACCCAAAGAGGTATTCTAAAATAGCAAAGTTGTCCCCTATCTGTAGGTTGACAAGCTGAATGGTGGTTATCCGAATGCTTGAATACTCACCACAAGAACAAAAAAAAGTCTCCTAAATGAATGGAGCAAATTAACTCTCTATGGGGCTTCCAATCAATGCCAAACTCTGTGCTCTGCAATTAAAAGGGTACTCCCAAAAACATTTTTTTAATGCACTGGTGCCAGAACATTAAACAAATTTGTAAATTACTTCCATTTAAATATCTTTATTCTTCCAGCTGCTGTATGCTCCAGAGGAAGTTCTTTTCTTTTTAAATGTATTTTCTGTCTTACAACAGTGCTCTCTGCTGACACCTCTGTCTGTCTCAGGAACTGTCCAAGCAGGATAGGTTTGCTATGGGGATTTGCTCCTACTCTTGACAGTTCCTGAGTCAGACAGAGACAGAGAGCACTGTGGTCGGACAGAAAAGAAATTTAAAAATAAAATAACTTCCTGTGGGGCATACAGCAGCTGATCAGCTGATAAGTACTGGAAGAATTAAGATTTTTAATAGAAGTAATTTACAAATCTGTTTAACTTTCTGGCACCAGTTGATTTAAAAAAAAAAAAAAAGGTTTTCACTGGAGTACCCCTTTAATCAGTGGAGCACTGGCTGTGCAGACGTGGTGCAATACATTCATTTGGGGGACATTTTTCCTCCCTCCAGTTTTAATTTCCTGCTGTTATTATTATGGCCACAACATTCAACTAAATGTGAACCTACAGTTCGATTCAACGGGAAAAGAAAAGGCTAGTTTTGAACCCCAAAACTAGGTCCACAAGACTGTGTGAATGGAGCCTTAGTTTTAGACAGTATTAGTAAATCTTCAGCAGCATTTAAATAAAAAAAAAATCCAAGAGCAATAATAAAATCAGATCCCTAGATTGCAGAACTTTGTGGATAAATCTGTGGCTGGCAAATTGATATTTACATTTATCCTTTGCTTTTTTCAAAGTGCTTTGAAGATAAGTCATCCGAAGACCAAAGCTTTTTATTTTGCTGCTGAAAATAGAGAAGAGATGAATAAGTAAGTGATTATCTGTATTTTATCAATTATGTGTACATTTTCTCTAGTTTCCAGTCAATGAATCCAGCACTAATAGGGCTGCTCTCCCTCCACATACATGCTGCAACCATTGTTGGACATCCAATAGTATATGTGCCAGCTATGCCGCTGTATCTTGGTCAACTAAATCCTGTCTTGTCTTTACAGAAGACAGGGATAATGTTAAAGTAAACTTTGGAAGTACTTTCTCTAAAGAGTACCTGTCAATACAGAAATCTTTCGACATACGCTAGGGATATTTGAAAAATTCATGTCAGTTAGGATCTAAGTGTTCAAACCTTGACCAATCACGAGAACAAGCAGGGGAAGAAGCACACAGACACACACTTCTCCTAACTCTGTGCCTAAGACCAGAGCAGCACTATAAACTTTTAGTCCATCTTGGTTACGCAACACAGAGACGAGAGAGAGAATGCACTAGGCACACACTTTTCCTTTGTTCTTATGATCGGTAGGGATTGGACTGTTCAGACCCTGATCGATAAAAACTTTTAATATGTCTCTACAACATATTTAAAAAGTTTTTTTTTTCCATGACTGCTCAATTAAATCAACTACTCTGAATAAAATTGTCCTTTTCTTTGTCAATTTATCCTTGTATTGCTAATCTTACTCCCCGAATTATTCAATCATTAAAGGAGAACTCCGGAATACCGTATCAAAATTGTCCCCCATAGTGCCGGCAGTAAAAAAAATAAAGATGTACATACCTTCCTCCGCTCCCCCATGGCCTCCGGTAACCGGCTCCGTTCTGCGCCACGATCCTCTTCTTGGTTGCCGATGGTTGGAGAGTCTTACTGCGCTCAGCCAATCACCGGCCACAGTGAAGTCCCGACTCGGCCTGCGATAGGCTCAGCGGCAGTTTGACATTTTCGGCCCCGGCAGCAGGTGCCGGTGTAGTGAAGAATTTTGTGTCCTGAAGAGTTCTCACACTGCCGCTCAGCCTATCGCCGGCCGAGTCTGACTTTGCTGCGGCTGGTGATTGGCTGAGCGCAGTACGATTCTCCAACCACCGGCAACCAGGAAGAGGATCCCAGCGGAGACCAGAGACGGTTACCGAAGGCCCCGGGGGAGTGGAGGAAGGTATGTACATCTTCATTTTTTTTACTGCCGGCAGTATGGGGACAATTTTTATATTCCAGAGTTCTCCTTTAAGGTTTTGCTAAACATTTGTAAATATCTGAGCTTCACATGATCATTCATTCGCATAATCTAATTTCTTCAGCAAATCTGGTGCAACATTTTCTATTTTTAATGATTTACCTAAATGCATAGTCTCAGACAAATGCACTAAATCTGCTTTCCACTTCTGAAGAACTCCGTGTATGATTCTGAGGTTAAACTATATTTACTATCCATTTTTTATCCACAAAAATATGTTTTTTATTAACTTGCTCTACAGTTTGTCTCATGGATAGGTGGAGTGATGTACTCCATGGGTTGAAGTTTTCATGCTGATGAGTCTACTAGATCACTAGATACTTACCTTTTTGTATAATCAGAGCCTCTATTTTTATTTTTTTAGAGCTTTTTTTTAGGCCGTGTTCACATGTTTAGGTATTTAATTGCAAGTATAGAATACAAAGTCAGAAACAGATTATAAATAGGGGACATCTTTAAAGGTAAGATTGAGGCATCGCATCTTTTCCAATCCATTTCTGGCTTTGTATTCATTAATTGCAAGTAAAATCCCCCTAAAGTGTAGCAACGATTTAAAAAGTTCTGAGACCCCCATCAATCCCGAGAACAATTGCGGTGAAGTGTACGGAAGCAGGCTTTACTCCCAAGCTTGTAGTGATCTTCATACTGTGTCCCCAGGAAAAGTTGGATGGAGATCGCTGTGAGCTGGGGAGTAAAGCGTGCTACCATAAAATAATACTGGTGACAATACAGATGCAGAAATACAATAATACCCGTTATGTAGTGCTATAAAATAATGCCAGAAATAACTGCTATTCACCTTATCCTAAACAAGTTATCATCGTTTCATATTATACTATTGATTCGTCATGGGTAACACGAACATATAACAGCTTATTTCTATGTCAAGTAAGCTTTGCAGCATAACTACATGAGACAAAGCCACAGTCACCATGGAAATGCTCTGGTTTTTGTTGTGAGGGAGCTACTCCTTTAGATAAACCAATCTTAGAAAACCTTCAAAAGTGTGAATAACATGAGCTCCACACATCACGTAGAACCCAACAATTTTCAGTGACCTTCCATTATTAGGTGGCTGCCATCCAACCTATCTGAGGATGCTTTTTTGGTTTCTATAGTAACTTTTTATATATCTACAGCTGGATTTAAACAAGGTCACGCTTTTCAAGCCATTGCCAACTTGTATTATTCATTACCACAATTAATTTAGATTATTGTTATACATGTACATGGTTGGATAGATATACTGTATATTGTAATAACAGGGGAGAGCTGTAAAGCACTCATCTGTGCTGGAACCGTTGTCCGTATAAGGGTGACTCCTAACCATGAAGACAGTCCCTTGCCATGTTAAGTGACATGAAGAACTGTGACTAAAACAAAGGGTAAGCAAAGTCAACTAGCCAGATCAGTACCTGGAGGTCACGCAGCAACAGAATTAGTTAATTTAACAAAATGGTAATAAGGTATGCAGAGGGTCAGAGATTAAGATGTCAGAGAGCAAACAAAAATGGCCCCTTATTTAAATGGCCCGCAGTGCAAATGCATTGAATGGCGAGCATGGCCTTAAATGACTCTGTGTCCCAAAGCACTGATTGGCCAACCCGTCCTCCTGACAGTGAGGCTGGTGGGCATGGAGAAGCGGGTATGCTGCTGCTCAGTGCCACAATGCTGATAAGAATGGCAAGTGACCGAGGTGACATGAGCCACAAGAGGCAGATAAGTATGTGACAGATAGATAGAAGATATGTTTATAAATATTTTTTTTTATTTAAACTATCACTAGCATTTTCAATGTTGACCGTTGTGAAGGCATACCCAACACCAGGAACAATAAAACATCCCATGATTCATTTAAACATAAATACCAAAACATTTGTGAATAGGAGACATTCACCACTGTATTATACATATATAATTTTAAAAGCTGTTATATAAATGTTTTTCCTAACCAGATGACACTAAGTTCAGACGATGGAAACTCTGCATAAGAATTCCGCACGGACATTCAGCATCAGAGTCCCATTGATTGAAATTTCTGCAGCAGATGTTTCTGTTGCAGAAATCCTGTTTCTGGAGTTCACAGAAGGAATAAACGTGTCTATTCTCTCTGCGGAGTCTTCACAGAAATGTATTGCCATCTTTGAGCTGGCACATTTTCGAGCGGTCCTAGCTCCAGCATGTTCTGCCAGCACTTTGCTTTCAGGGAAATGTGTTAACATAGCCTTCAACTATTCAAAGTTGTGAAATACAACTGATCACGCATGATATGACAGCAGGATAAAACAGCCCACTAGCTTAGCATGCGATCCTGACTTTGAGGCAAACGTTATACTCATGGATGTAGCACAGGCATGTTTAGAATGTTACCTACTGTATAGTGCATGTTGTTTAATATTGAAAATACAGGTGACAAGTACTTTCACACAACAATAGAAAAGCTGCACTATTCTGATTCCGGCAGGTAAAATAACATTTGATAATGTTGTAAATTTACTTGTAGATTAGAAAGACATGCATTTCTTACCTTGTATTTCAGATGGCTAAACAAACTGGGCCTCGCTGTTATCACTCATCCAATGAAAGATAAGAAAGACGAAGGTAACAGTGTGTAATGGGTAAAGCGAAGATCATTTTGCATATGCTGTAGTTACATCCTGATTTCTGTTTTCATTGCATTTAAAATGTATGATTGTTTTCAGGTGACAAAGATGAATGACAAAACTTGAGGTTTAGGATATGTACTTGTTTTTTTCTTTTCTTTTGGAAAGGAGGGGTGTTTGTGAGTAGAGTAAGACCATGTATAGGCACATTGCACTTTGCAGTGTTAGTTTGCACCATTGATTATGTCTTTTTAAAGTATATGTATGCTGCATTCCAGGAGTCTCAGCAGGTGGATTGTCTATTTTGCTGGGTGTTTAGCAGATCTCTCTTATTTCAGCAAAGCAAGGAAATGGGCAGTTGGCTATATCCATTAATTATTGCTGTGAAACTTATTAAATAAAAACATGTAAAACATGTAAAGTACAGGTAGAAGGAATGGCATATAGCAAATAATTGCAACAGCATTTGACATATAATATATTGCATATATTTAAAGGCTTCCA
The DNA here is from genome assembly GCF_029499605.1 of Hyla sarda. Classification (NCBI taxonomy): domain Eukaryota; kingdom Metazoa; phylum Chordata; class Amphibia; order Anura; family Hylidae; genus Hyla; species Hyla sarda. The sequence goes on along the minus strand of NC_079191.1, from coordinate 310,149,580 downwards.
AGCTTTGCAATCTCTCATCTTATTTCTGCATGTAATGTAGTTATATAACACTGTACTAGGTAACGAACCCAGTGCAGATATAGCAGAAAGCAGCAGCAGTATTTGGATGTTTTTTTTTATGTTCTTTTGATTCTTTTTAGATTGCTGGAGTGAAAGCGAACATGATGACTCTGATCTAGCAGCAGAGACGCCTCCTTTTGTAAGTGCAGCTCTGAAAAATGTTATGATTTATTGTGTTATACCAATTAGACTTCTTGCCATCTAGATGTCTCTGCAACATTGTCATATCCTTTAAAGACTTAAATTAAGTTTATAAGCATAACATCAATATGAGTCTTAAGATCTTAGTTCTTTTATAAAAAAAAAAAAAAAGGCTGTTAGGGAGTTAAACCATGGTGTTTATGTATGATGCTACCTTGCATTTTATTATCTTTGGTGTCCTGCAGTACATGCAGACCCCTTTACATTGGACATACTGTGCAGCAAAATAACCATCAGTAGGGAGCCCACCCCAGGTGTCCCCTGGAGCACATTTGCATGCCTTATACAACAAATAAAATATCTGAAATGTATCTCAACAATTGTCAATTTTTTTGAATGTCAGACATTCTCAGCAATATCAAATAATGTTTTAGCTGATTGAACAGTAGCAACTTCAAAGACTACACAGTAAAAACCAAAAATAAAAAAGAACTAAAAATACAAAAAAAAAAACAACTAGACTAAAATATGGCTTTAGAAAAGAACAATTAAAACACATGCATTGAGAGTATACTAGTGTATAGTGTACTATAGTGTATAGTGCATTACACTTCAGAAACCTGTGAGCTTTAACATAGGCTAACCTATGAGGAACTCCAGTTTGAAATAAGGCTAATACTGAGCAGTCATAACCAGCTTATCAGAGAAATAGATCTGCTGTCTCAAACAAATTAATAGAAAGGAGAAGAAAGTATAACAGGATAGTTTCTGCTAATTGTAACAGAGTTCATCAGGGTCTGAAAAGGTTAGGCCAATTGGATGGACCACTGTGTGTAAGGTGGTGCTTAGTGACAGAGAGAGACTGTTCCAGGCTGGCTGAGAGATAGGATAACCTTTGTTCGACCAAAATGATGAGACAGTTTGTGCTGACAGTAGATGGTGGATAGAAGACAGCAGGAGCTAATTCTATATGGTATTTGAATGGCAGAGTGGAGCCTTTGATTTGAAGTAAATAAATCAATTCACCTGTTTTGTTTTTTTGGCACTGGTCCATGGAATCAAAATTGGAGAATAGATGCAACTATTTTTTCTCATTAAATGGTAAACTGGTAAAAGGTATTTTTTACCAGTGCATCCCAATAGACACCGAATCAACAAGAACTTGAACTTTTCTTCATACAGGATATTGTTGTTTCTTATCAGCCATGTAAAAATATTTTTGTGTATTATGCAGCCCAACAAAAGGAGGACACATCTGTTTGTATAATGTTTATCTTCCAGAGGAGGACAAAGCTGTTTTTAAAGGGTTATTCTGCTGACACAAAGTTTTCTATAATTCTCTGAGTGCTTTAAAAATAAAAAGCAGGCATACTGATGTGCACTGGTCTACCTTTGCTGCCATTCCAATGGAGCATGGTCTCTGTTACTCTACGTTCTTTCATGTATTGTCCCCACAGAAAAAGCTTGCTCAGCCAATCACTGGATGCAGGGGTGACCCTTTTAACCTGTGGTTTACTAAACAGACATTTGGCATGCAACACACTAGAGTAAGAAGAAAGTACCTGCTTTTTATTTCTAAAGCATCCTGGATTTATTATATTAAAAGCTTGCATTGGCAGATAAAACTGTAATCTGCTAGTTGATGAGAACGCAACTTTGTTAAGGACACAACGTCTTATAATTTTACACCTCTCACTGCATACACAGAGCAAGAAGTCATACCACACTGCAGAAAATCGGGACACCTTCACTTTGTCAGGCACCCTACTTTTACCAAGCCCTGCAGCAATCTTGGATCAAAGGATAATTCAGAATGCTCAAATTTATTTGTATATTTATTTTTTGCCTGCAGATAAAACATAATTCTCCATCAATTTCTTCTGAACTTGCTTTACCACTACATGGCAGCTTGCTAGCCCACAACTCTGGGTCATCACTATGTATCATGGAATATCAAGAAAAAATATCACATCATCATATGAAAAACAGTTCATCCGCTCCAGAACTTGAGAAATTGTTTGTAGAACAGGATCTTCACCAAAAAAAAGATGTCGAAATCCTTAGCTCCAAAAAGCAACCAGTATTAAACGACAGTTTGCATTCCATGGTAACAGAGGGTCTTTACATGAAAACTAAAGGTAAGTACCACAGGAAAAAGGCAGAATAAATAAAATACAAACATTAGCCAACCAATAAAACTGAAAATAAATGTACAATATCAAAATGAAAACTCACATATATTCTCATTCCTAGTCAAAAATATAAACTCTAATCCTATACATGCAGCTGACAAGCTACCAATACAAATTTTGTGTCATGGTACCAATACAAATTCGATTTAAGTTGATTTCAACCAATTGTTCTATGAACAATCATTAAAGTAAAATTAGAATATGTTTAGGGTTGAGTTTTCCCAACATACTTAATAAGTTTCTATTTTTCTTTTTTGCACTGAGACTAATAAAGCATCACAGAAACCCTAGAAGGGTTTTTTCATATGTTCCAAGACAACAGCTTAACAAAATTACATTTAAGAGAGGTTGACTATTTTTGTGGCAGTTTTTTAATTGTGTTTTGAGAGCCAATATAATTTCTTTATATTTCCCATTCCTTTTTAGGCCACTTTTGGCTTTGGCTCAAAAATGAATGAAAAACTATCACAAACAGTATGTATGAATGTTTTTGTGTGACCACCAAGAATTTCATTTTTATGCCTAAATGTTCCATTTTTATTTTTTTTGACAAGATCAAGATGATGAAATGGAGAAATTGTACAAATCTTTAGAAGAAGCAAGTCTATCACCAATTGGAGACCGCCGTCCCTCATCTAGAAATGAACTGAGAAAGTCCTTTATTAAACGCAGCAAGAACCCTTCAATCAATGAAAAACTGCACAAAATCAGGACCTTGAACAGTACTCTGAAGGTAAGGATAAATATGGCAGGCATGGTCAGCAGCCCAGAGTCACACTACATAAAGAGCTTGAATAGTTGAAAACTTAAATTAATATTACAGAGTTCAGACAAAGAAAGAGGGTGCAGGGTCATTACACATAGGGCATCAGTGTAACACTAATCCTACACCCTAAACCTGTATATTTACATTTATTGGCACACTTACCTATGTCTTACTTTTCTGGGCAGTAAGACTGGGTGTAGCAGCAGCCCATGTGGGTGGCAGACTACAGCTCCCATCAAGCATTGCTGACATCACTCAAGTCTGTTTTTTTCTCTGTATTCTACTGGCTGCTGATGAGTCTCTTTTGCAGTCCATACTGTGTCCCCATACTGCTAAGCATCTAGCATTAGTTTCTAGTACACATCCACATCCATCATAAAACAACAGCTCACCCTTCCAGCTCCTAGTGCTTTCACTGAGCATCTGAGACCAGCCAGCTACAGCTTAACTACAAGTCGTAACCCTAAGACACAAGCTATAAACATCACACTTGGGCTGGTTCAATATGAGAATTACTGTCTATAGTATATAGGGATTCCCAAATCTCCCTTGACAGATGATGTTGGGGGAGAGATGGATTATGTATGTTGGATTTCCCGATTGCTCAATTTTTGTTGATCAGCCACTGCCCAGAGCTGTCTAGAAGCTGCTTACTACTCCTCTCTCCACAGAAAACACAAATCTGCAGTACCATTAAATGTTCATGTATAAGGGGAGCTTAGGAGAGATAGCTGTTTGTTGGATTAACATTTAGCCAACAACTGTGGTGTATGGCTATTTTTACCTAGCATTTATACTTATATTTGAAGATAGGGCCTTTTTTTTTTTTATATTTTTATTGTTAGCTATTCTGGCAGTAAATACACTGCTCAAAAAAATAAAGGGAACACTAAGATGACACATCCTAGATCTGAATGAACGAACTAATTGTATGAAATACTTTCATCTTTACATAGTTGAACGTGCCGACAACAAAATCACACAAAAATTATCAATAGAAATCAAATTTATCAACCCATGGAGGTCTGGATATGGAGTCACACTCAAAATCAAAGTGGAATACCACACTACAGGCTGATCCAACTTTGATGTAATGTCCTTAAAACAAGTCAAAATAAGGCTCAGTAGTGCGTGTGGCCTCCACGTGCCCTTCCTACAATGCCTGGGCATGCTACTGATGAGGTGGCGGATGGTCTCCTGAGGGATGTCCTCCCAGACCTGGACTAAAGCATCCGCCAACTCTTGGACAGTCTGTGGTGCAACGTGGCATTGGTGGATGGAGCGAGACATGATGTCCCAGATGTGCTCAATCGGATTCAGGTCTTGGGAGCAGGCGGGTCAGTCCATAGCATCAATGCCTTCCTCTTGCAGGAACTGCTGACAAACTCCAGCCACATGAGGTCTAGCAATGGCTTGCATTAGGAGGAACCCAGGGCCAACTGCACCAGCATATGGTCTCACAAGGGGTCTGAGGATCTCATCTCAGTACCTAATGGCAGTCAGGCTACCTCTGGCAAGCACATGGTGGGCTGTGCGTTCCCTTAAAGAAATGCCACCCCACACCATTACTGTACCACCACTAAACCGGTCATGCTGGAGGATGTTGCAGGCAGCGGAACGTTCTGCACGGCGTCTCCAGACTCTGTCATATGTGCTCAGTGTGAACCTGCTTTCATCTGTGAAGAGCACAGGGCGCCAGTGGCGAATTTGCCAATCATGGTATTCACTGGCAAATGCCAAATGCCGTGCATGGTGTTGGGCTGTAAGCACAAGCCCCACCTGTGGACGTCGGGCCCTCATACCACCCTCAGGGAGTTTGTTCTGACCGTTGAGTGGACACATGCATATTGGTGGCCTGCTGGGAGTAATTTTGCAGGGCTCTGGTAGTGCTCTTCCTGCTCCTTCTAAATACTTATAGGTCATAGGGTGACCCAATGATACCCTTTTTCCCATATACAAACAACTTATCTTTATTAATTCCTTAAACACACTTAAACAAAAAGTTTAAAATTCCAGTTGTAACTCACTCCCTATACTGTTATATATATGTATGAGTGCCGGTTTGGCCACTCTCATGGTTTGTTTCTGCAGCATACATCAGGGGTGTTTGGAGTGATCACTGAGAATAAAAACAATCACTCGGCCCCCCTCAACATGTTTCGCTGCTTAACGCAGCTTTGTCAAGAGGGCATCGGGCACTAAGTGTAAAAACGCCGAACCTGGGGTTTTAAAACCTCCCATGACGACAGCTTCCTGATAGAGTTCGATGTTACTGTGATCTGATTGGTTCAGATCGTAGCAAAACCTATCGGCATCCCTTCTTGTTGACTGACAGGGAAGCGAGCCTGTAAGCTCCACGTCCCCGTCAGCCAATCACAGTAAGGTTATGCGGAGAGGATTCTTGATTGGAAAAGACCTATGACGCGCTTAGTCCTATGACGTGTTCTGCGCAGAGTACCGATGCACAAGCATTTAGGTTTAACAGGACTGATGACGTTTGAATGTCTGCGCAGAATATCCTGCGCAGACACTTAGCCATAGGAGAGCCGGCGCTCATATAGTTGTAGGGGCTGGTGCGCACTATTACCTGCACGAAAACTTATTCTTGCAATTCATTTACAAGGCTACCTGTTGTTAGGCTGGTGCGTAGTCTGTGCAGAGACTTAGACTTTTTGCTTTCACTTGTGGAGCAGCTTACAGAGATGTATCAAGAGGTAATCACTTCCCATCATCCTTGTTATACTTGGAATTATATCCTTGGTCACAGGGGAACTTACTTGATTTCATTTCAATGTATTTTGTATGATTGAATTAATCTCAAAGTAGATTAGTAGTAGTAGGTTCAATCTCAAAGTAGATGTTATATATGTTTAGTTCATAATATATAATCAAGCATTATTTAAAGTGTTCTTGTTATATCTCATTACCATGATGATACTTCCCTATTTGTGTGTAGATCCATTCATATGCTTGTATTAATATCTCTTCTCCTGCTCCTTCTTGCACAAAGGCGGAGGTAGCGGTCCTGCTGGTGGGTTGTTGCCCTTCTACAGCCTCCTCCATGTCTCCTGATGTACTGGCCTGTCTCCTGGTAGTGCCTCCATGCTCTGGACACTACGCTGACAGACACAGCAAACCTTCTTGCCACAGCTCGCATTGATGTGCCATCCTGGATGAGCTGCACTACCTGAGCCATTTGTGTGGGTTGTAAACTCCGCCTCATGCTACCACTAGAGTGAAAGCACCGCCAGCATTCAAAAGTGACAAAATCATCACACAAGAAGCATAGGAAATGAGAAGTGGTCTGTGGTCACCACCTGAAGAACCACTTCTTAATTGGGGGTGTCTTACTAATTGCCTATAATTTACACCTGTTGTCTGTTCCATTTGTACAACAGCATGTGAAATTGATCAATCAGTGTTGCTTCCTGAGTGGACAGTGTGATTTCAGTGTGATTGACTTGGAGTTGTTGTTTAAGTGTTCCCTTAAATTTTTTTGAGCAGTGTATCTCATGGATGTCTTTGGGTGTCACACTTAACAGTTTTTACACTTAGCAGACTGATGAACAACCATCATGGAAACAACCAATTAGTTTTGGCTGAATATAAATCAATCAATCTCCAAATTTTTTACTATTCTTAACCTCTTAAGGACCCAGGACGTATGGGTACTTCCTGGGTCCCGGTCCTGCGATATAACACGGTGACCCCGCATCATATCGCGGCGGGCCCGGAGTCATAGTGAAGCCGGGACCCGCCGCTGGTGCCGCGCGCTATTAACCCTTTAGCCGCGCGCTCAAAGCTGAGCTGCGCAGCTAAAAACGAAGTAAAAGTGCCCGGCTAGCTCAGGGAGCTGTTCGGGATTGCCGCGGTATAATCGCGCCATCCTGAACAGCTGTAGCACAGGAGGAGGTCTTCTTACCTTCTCCTGCGCTGTCCGATCGCCGAATGAATGCTTCAAGCCTGAGATCCAGGCTTTTGCATTCAATCGCCGAAAACACCGATTGATCCATTCCTATGGAGATGCATCCATCAGTGTAAAAGATCAGTTAATGCAATGTTATAGCCCCCTATATACATGTAGGGTATCATGTTAACCGTATGGACCTACAGAATAAAGATAAGGTGTCATTTTTGCCGAAAAATTTACTACGTAAAAACGGGAGGCCCCAAAACGTACAAAATTGTGTTTTTTCATCAATTGTGTCACACATTGATTTTTTTTCCCGTTTCACCATAGATTTTTGGGTAAAATGACTAATGTCATTACAAAGTAGAATTAGTGACGCAAAAAATAAGCCATCATATAGAATTTTAGGTGAAAATTTTAAAGAGTTATGATTTTTTAAAGTTAAGGAGGAAAAATTTAAAAAACGGAAAAAGCCCGGGTCCTTACGGGGTTAATAATACAGTTAAGTCAATCACTAAAAAATTATGTAAATCTGCATACCAACACAGTAAATCTCCAGTCACAAACGGACTTGGGTCAATGGATACAAGTAATTGACAATGCCAAAAGAACTAGAAGAAGAAGAAGTTGGCTGAATAATATGGAAAATAGATAATCTATTTATGAATTAAGAATTGATTTGCATATTAATCTCTAAATTCAAACTCAGTGAATATATTCTCCCTGGGTATTGAAAACAGTTCAATACAGACCTCTATAGGTGGCTGTATACCTTAGATAGCTTGCGGCTGATATCTATACCTACCAAGCCCCTCAAACATGTGCATGCTCAGTTTGATGAAACATGCAAATGTTTATAAAGCATTGAGAGTCTCCTCTGGCAGCAGCTTATTGTAACATCTGCACTCCGGCCAGACATGCTGGCCGTGACCTCTCTGTCATTTCCTCGCTGCCGGATGGGCTGGGCATCGCGGGACGCGCCCGCATGTGAATCCTAGCCGGTCACTTACTTCCCTGTCCTCGCAGCCCCGATGCGCATGCCCCTGCCTCCTAGGGCGCGCGTCAGAGCTCTCACTCTTAAAGGGCCAGTGCTCATTTAGTCAAGTGTCTACACCTGCACCCTGGTCCTTAAATATCAGCTCCTCCCTTGGTTCCCTGCCGGATCTCTGGTTGTCTATTTCCATAGTGAAAGTTCTGTGTCTCTGTTTGGAAAAAGAACCTGCCCGACATCTACCTCTACTGTCTACTTTGCCTCCTGCTGAAGAGGCTATGGAAGTGGACCGTTTTCACATAACGCAGCAGGAAAGAACCCGGTTGATGCAATGAGTATGTGTGGCTATTTTGTGCCAGTCCGGAGCACTTTCTCAAAGGAAAAGTTGGAGTGACATCCCTTGATGTGGATATTTCCTCTCCTGGCTTGACCGTCCCAGTTCAAGTGTTTACCTCTGCCAAGACTTCTTTCATTGCTCTTCACTGCTCTTTTGGACTCCGGTTCCACAGTTAATTTCATTGGTACCTCCCAGGTCCATAAACACAGTCTCCCAGTGTCTCGTCTTGCCAAGCCCATCTACATCTCTTCTGTTAATGTACAAAATCTGAACAGTAAGGTGCAATTTCGCACTGAACCCCTCGACATGCATGTAGGAAATTTGCATATGGAAAAAATTTTGTTCTATGTGCTACCACATTGTACTTCAGAGTTTCTTCTTGGTCTTCCTTGGTTTCAACGTCATTCTCCACAACTTGACTGGAAGTCTGGTGAAATCACTTGTCTGGGACAATATTGCCAAGATCACTGTCTTGTTCCCCCTGTGATATCTTCTGTGCCTGTTGAACTCAGACGTAAAGTCTTGAATTGGGGACATTCTTCTTTGCCAGTTGGTCACCTTAGAAGATGGAAGACTCCACGACAGAAGCCTTATAGTGCCTTACAGCCTTTGCCCATTTCAGCAACCCCTTGGGCTCATATAGTGGGAAACTTTTTGAGTTCCAAAGAAGAGGGGGAGACCAAAGGGTCGGGGTATTGTAACATCCGTGCTCCGGCTAGACACGCTGGCCGTGAGTGCTCTGTCATGTCCCCGCTGCCGGCAGAGCAAGGGATTCGCATCGCGGGACACGCCCGCATGCGAATCCCAGCCAGTCACTCACCTCCCTGTCCTCACAGCCCCGGTGTGCATGCCCTCGCCTCCTAGGGCGCACGCATGAGCTCTCTCTTAAAGAGCCAGTGCCCATTTAATCAAGTATCTACACCTGCACCCTGGTCCTTAAATATCAGCTCCTCCCTTGGTTCCCTGACGGATCTCTGGTTGTCTATTTCCCTAGTGAAAGATCTGTGTCTCTGTTACGGTGTACTTGTTCCTTGCTACCTTTCTACCCTGCACCTGTGTTCCTGCCCTGAAATGCCATCTTGCCACGTCCTACCAGTCTCCTTCTGTGCTACGCCACCTCCCAGCAATCTGTGTGGATGAGTCGTGCCAGGGGTAGCGACCTGGGTGCCACCTGCTGCAGCAAGACCATCCCGCTTTGCAGCGGGCTCTGGTGAAACCCAGTGGCACCTTAGACTCCGCTCCCTGGCATGGCTCACGTCATCATCCACACAGGCCCAGAGGATCCACCACCTGCCGTGAACATAACACTTATCTTCTATATGAATGAAGGATCAAGCATGTTAAAATCCAATATACTCAATTGTTCTTTACCTTGACATCTGTGGTCAAGGTAACGTTGTCCCCTCTATTAGATGGTTGATTGGTCCCATAAAAATTGGTGGGTTTGGCTAACATTAATTTTATGTGTATAGGCACCTAATCTGGCATAATAAAATCCTCCAAAACTGAACATATTTATGCAGTAGGTGCAAAATTCTGTGCTACTTAATAATGCATCTTTATAGGGGTAGGAGTTCTTTTGTTACAGAGCTCAAAACCCCTTCCATCCCTTGACAAAGCCAATAGCTTAATGATAAAATTCTGTCAGCAGCTACCAGTAGAGGGAGCCCACTGTATACCTTTTATAATGAATGAGTACTTGAAATAATTGAATGCAGCTCTTGATTTTAATATACAGTCATGGCCGTAAATGTTGGCACCCCTGAATTTTTTCTAGAAAATGAAGTATTTCTCACAGAAAAGGATTGCAGTAACACATGTTTTGCTATACACATGCTTATTCCCTTTTTTGGTTTAGTTCCAAAACACACAAAGGGAGGAAAAAAAAGCAAATTGGACATAATGTCACACCAAACTCCAAAAATGGGCTGGACAAAATTATTGGGATCCTTAACTTAATATTTGGTTGCACCCTCTTTGGAAAAAATAACTGAAATAATTGGCTTCCTATAACCATCAATAAGCTTCTTACACCTCTCAGCCGGAATGTTGGACCACTCGTCCTTTGCAAACTGCTCCAGGACTCTCTTATTGGAAGGGTGCGTTTCCCCACCAGCAATTTTAAGATATATCCACAGGTGTTCAATGGGATTTAGATCTGGACTCATTGCTGGCCTCTTCAGAACTCTCCAGCGCTTTGTTGCCATCCATTTCTGGGTGCTTTTTGACATATGTTTGGGGTCACTGTCCTGCTGGAAGACCCAAGATCTCGGATGCCAACACAGCTTTCTGACACTGGGCAGTACAGTGTGACCCAAAATCCATTGGTAATCCTCAGATTTCATGATGCGTTGCACACATTAAAGGCACCCAGTGCCAGAGGCAGCAAAACAAAACAAAAACATCATTGAACCTCCACCATATTTCACTGTAGGTACTGTGTTCTTTTCTTTGTAGGCCTCATTCCATTTTTGGTAAACAGTAGAATGAGGTGCTTTACCAAAAAGCTCTATCTTTGTCTCATCTGTCCACAAGAGGTTTTCTCAGAAGGATTTTGGCTTACTCAATTTCATTTTGGCAAAATTAAGTCTTGCTTTTTTATGTCTCTGTGTCAGCAGTGGGGTCCTCCTGGGTCTCCTGCCATAGAGTTTCATTTCATTTAAATGTCAACGGATAGTTCGCACTGACACGGATGTTCCCTGAGCCTGCAGGACAGCAGGCTGGAACTTGTTTGGGGCTGCTTATCCACCACCCGGACTATCCTGCGTTGACACCTTTCATCAATTTTTCTCTTTCTTCCACGCCCAGGGAGATTAGCTACAGTGCCATGGGTTGCAAACTTCTTGATAATGTTGCACATTGTGGACAAAGGCAAATCTAGATCTCTGGAGATTGACTTGTAACCTTGAGATTGTTGATATTGTTCCACAATTTTGGTTCTCAAGTCCTCAGACAGTTGTCTTCTCCTCTTTCTGTTATCCATACTTAGTGTGGCACATACAGACACAATGCAAAAACTAAATGAACTTCTCTCCTTTTTGATCTGCTTTCAGGTGTTATTTTTTATATTGCCCACATCTGTTACTTGCCCCGAGTTTAAAGGAGCATAACATGCTTGAAACAATCTTATTTATCCACAATTTTGAAAGGGTGCCAATAATTTTGTCCAGCCCATTTTTGGAGTTTGGTGTGACATTATGTCCAATTTGCTTTTTTTCCTCCCTTTTTTGGTTTAGTTCCAATACACGCAAAGGGACTAAACGTGTATAGCAAAACATGTGTTACTACAATCATTTTCTGTGAGAAATACTTCATTTTCATTAAAAATTTAAGGGGTGCCAACATTTACGGCCATGACTGTAACAGAGTATGATAAAAATGTATCCAAGATTAATATTACATTAAAATTAATTTCTCTTTTTTTTTTTTTTTTTACAAGTGCAAAGAACATGACCTAGCGATGATTAACCAACTCTTGGAATGTGATGAAATCACTAGTTCAAAATACAGAGAATGGAAGGATAACAACACTATGCTATTTCAAGACCTATACTCATCACATTGTCTTCAGGTCTCTGCTGACAATACAAAACAAGAAACACCATGCAGTTGAACATAACTCCTATGGATTAACCTGTTCTTTTTGTACATATTTGACCAAATATATTTTTTTTTTAATTCCAATGAAGATGGCCAAAGGAAATTATGTGGAAGTTTATTGCATGCCGTGTATATGCATATGTAATGGATATCCTGCCCCGTACCACCACAGGCTAGAAATTACTAAAGAAAACCTTGGGAAATATTATGAATTCTTTCCAGTGAGTTGTACTTTACAGTAAATTCATACAAGTGTTTGAGTTGGACAAGTGTCATTTGGGGAAAAAAAAAAAAGTATTACTCTTCCTTTGGGTTGGATCGGCTAAAAGTACTTCTTAGGAAAGCTCAAGTTGCAAATAAATGAAGAGGGCATTTTCATCAGAATTTTGACACTACACAGTTAAGCCTCCTCATATCTATGTACTGATCTTGAGTTATAGGCTATATTACAACCTAGAGCTACATTGACTATTGTGCTGGTTATCATTGGAAACAGTTGGCATGCTTGTTACCTGACACATCTCAAACAGCTTGGTGAGCGTCAAGTAGTAGACTATTGTACATTGCCTCGTGTGAAGACATTCCCAGAATGCAAGTCACAAGAAGAAACTCTGTGCAAATGTAAACCAGCAAGAAATTCTGTAAGCCGACCCTCTGAGCTATATATTAGCTGTAAGACAGTCTGAAGCAGAGCATGCCCTTGTAACATTGCTTTGTTATATAATGAATGTGCTGTCATGAACTGTGCCTTCTTGTATGTTTGTCAATTATTTCTTTTATTTATGAAGACTGCAAACTCACAGACTATTTGGGGACTTTTTTGTCTTTTACAGCAGACAATGAGATGATTTAACCTTATTTTGTGCATGTAAATTAAGCTTCTAGGCAGATATTAACCATTTACTGCACTCAGGCGGTAATTAACTGTAAGACATCCCTTTGATAATTGTACGAGCCATGTAACATTTACAGAGGATATATATATCTCTCACAGATTAATTAATAAATATCACATATCAGTATTCATTTCTGTTATATTCCTGTTATATACAGGTTTACAAAATAATGAATATAATTTACATGCGTTTATAACAAATTGAAACCAATATTTACAACGTTCACAGACCTGAATTGTAAAGTTGATTCCAGTAAATAAGTTAATGAAAACAAGCCACCCTGCGTAATATTACTACCATACTGGAGGCAGATAATGGCCCTCATTTACTATTGCAAACCCGACATGTTTTGTCTGGTTGTGCGCCAGATTCTGTCTGTGCCAGATTTTCTGTCTGTGCCCTGAATAACTCTCCATTTTGCTATGAAAACCCGAAAAAGGGGCAGGGCCGCCTGGGAAAGGGGGCGTGGTATCCAAAAATGGGCGTGTTCACGACATTTTCACAAAAAAAAAATAATAATTTTTTACTAAGGTTTCCACATAAAATGTGATGGATTTGAGCGGAGGAAAACCCAACAGATCAGAGCATGTGTAAAAAAAGCAAAGTGTAGGGAAACCTTAGTAAATATCGTGGAAATAAATTGTAGGGAATTAAAACCAACAAAGAAACCTACACTCCACTCTTAGTAAATAAGGGCCAATGTGTTGTCCAATTGCTAAAGAACATTGCATCACTGTGTGTGTCTGACAACAACATCAGAATACAATGACAAAAAGAGGAAATTTGGGTTTTGGTGCTTTAACTTGCTAGTCAAAGCCAACAGTGAAAAAGCTTAGTCCCTTAACCCCTTAAGGACATAGGGCGTATCCATACGCCCCCGTTTCCAAGTCCTTAAGGACCGAGGGTGTATGGATACGCCCTGAGCATTTCCGGCCCCCACCGCTAGCCGGAGGGGAGCCGGGGCCGGATGCCTGCTGAAATCGTTCAGCAGGCATCCCAGCATATCGCCCAGGGGGTCATTATGTCCCCCCATGTCGGCGATTGCCGCAGATCGCTGGACAATTCAGTCCAGCGATCTGCGGCGGATTCCGGGTCAATCGGGTCTCCAGTGACCCGATGACCCGGAATTACTGGCTGATCGGGGCCGTCAGAGACGGCCCCGAACAGCCAGAGCCTGCAGGGGTGAGGTGGCACTGGTGCCACCTCACGATCGCCCTGATTCGTCGGCCGGATTACCGGCCGGCCAATCAGGGCGCCTGCTGCGGGTGTCACTCCCGCAACCCGCTCCGCCCCTCTTCCGGAGGACGTGAGCGGGTGCGGGAAGACGACCCCGGGTGCTGGGGACCCCGATCCCCGGCGTCCCTGTTGGGATCAGGGCCCCAGGAGCGACGGCGGCGGCGGCGAGGGACAGTCCTGCAGTGTGGATCGTTGGAGGGGAGTGACAGCCTCCTGCTGTTGCTTAGCAACAGCTCCCAGCATGCAACAAGGGCATGCTGGGAGCTGTAGCTATGCAACAGCAGGAGGCAGACCACCACAACTCCCAGCATGCCCTTATGGGCATGCTGGGACTTGTAGTTTTGCAACAGCTGGAGGCACATTCTTTCTATGGAAAAGTGTACCTTCAGCTGTTGTGTAACTACAACTCCCAGCTTGCACAATCAGCTAAAGTGCATGCTGGGAGTTGTAGTGGTGCATCTGGTGGTTGCATAACTACAACTCCCAGCATGCCCGTTGGCTGTCGGTGACTGCTGAGAGTTGTAGTTTTGCAACAGCTGAAGGCACACTGAGTTAAGTAGTAAACCAGTGTATCTCCAGCTGTTGCATAACTACAATCCCCAGCATCCCCAGCCAATGTAGTATGCCTCCGGCTGTTGCATAACTACAAGACCCAGCATGCCCTTCCGCTGTCCGTACATGCTGGGGGTTGTAGCTTTTGCAACAGCTGAAGGCACACTGGTTGCAAAACACTGAGTTTGTTACCAAACTCGGTTTTTCACAACCTGTGTGTCTCCAGCTGTTGCAAAACTACAACTCCCAGCATGCACTGATAGACCGTACATGCTGGGAGTTGTAGTTTTGCAACAGCTGGATGTCCCCCCCCCCCCCCAATGTGAACGTACAGGGTACACTCACATGGGCGGAGGATTACAGTAAGTATCCGGCTGCAAGTTTGAGCTGCAGCAAATTTTCTGCTGCAGCTCAAGTTGCCAGCGAGAAACTACTGTGAACCCCCGCCCGTGCGACTGTACCCTAAAAACACTACACTAAACACAAAATAAAAAGTAAAAAACACTACATATACACATACCCCTACACAGCCCCCCTCCCCTCCCCAATAAAAATGAAAAACGTCTGGTACGCCACTGTTTCCAGAACGGAGCCTCCAGCTGTTGCAAAACAACTACTCCCAGTATTGCCAGATAGCCACTGACTGTCTAGGCATGCAGGGAGTTTTACAACAGCAGGAGGCCCCCTGTTTGGGAATCACTGGCGTAGAATTCCCCTATGTCCACTCCTATGCAATCCCTAATTTAGGCCTCAAATGCGCATGGCGCTCTCACTTTGGAGCCCTGTCGTATTTCAAGGCAACAGTTTAGGGCCACATATGGGGTATCGCCGTACTCGGGAGAAATTGGGCTTCAAATTTTGGGGGGTATTTTCTGAATATCCATTTTCCTTACAAGCAGAGAGCTTCAAAGTTAGAAAAATGCAAAATTTTCATTTTTTTCATCAAATTTGGGGATTTTTCACCAAGAAAGGATGCAAGTTACCATAAAATTTTACCACTAAGTTAAAGTAGAATATGTCACGAAAAAACAAACAAACAATCTCGGAATCAGAATGATAACTAAAAGCATTCCAGAGTTATAAATGTTTAAAGTGACAGTGGTCAGAATTGCAAAAAACGTTCCGGTCCTTAAGGTGAAAAAGGGCTCGGTCCTTAAGGGGTTAAGGACCCAGCCATTTTACACCTTAGGACACGGCCATTTTTTGCACATCTGACCACCGTCACTTTAAACATTAATAACTCTGGAATGCTTTTACTTATTCTGATTCCGAGATAGTTTTTTCGTAACATATTCTACTTTAACATAGTGGTAAAATTTTGTCGATACTTGCATCCTTTCTTGGTGAAAAATCCCAAAATTTGATGAAAAATTTGGAAATTTTGCATTTTTCTAACTTTGAAGCTCTCTGCTTGTAAGGAAAATGGATATTCCAAATAATTTTGTTTTTTATTCACATATACAATATGTCCACTTTATGTTTGCATCATAAAATTGACGTGTTTTTACTTTTGGAAGACACCAGAGGGCTTCAAAGTTCAGCAGCAATTTTCCAATTTTTCACAAAATTTCCAAACTCACAATTTTTCAGGGACCAGTTCAGGTTTGAAGTGGATTTGAAGGGTCTTCATCTTAGAAATACCCTACAAATGACCACATTATAAAAACTGCACCCCTCAAATTATTCAAAATGACATTCAGTAAGTGTTTTAACCCTTTAGGTGTTTCACAGGAATAGCAGCAAAGTGAAGGAGAAAATTCACAATCTTCATTTTTTACACTCGCATGTTCTTGTAGACCCAATTTTTGAATTTTTACAAGGGGTAAAAGGAGAAAATGTATACTTATATTTGTAGCCCAATTTCTCTCGAGTAAGCACATACCTCATATGTCTATGTAAAGTGTTCGGCGGGCACAGTAGAGGGCTCAGAAGCAAAGGAGCGACAAGGGGATTTTGGAGAGTACGTTTTTCTGAAATGTTTTTTTGGGGGGGGGGCATGTTGCATTTAGGAAGCCCCTATGGTGCCAGAACAGCAAAAAAAAAAAAAACAACACATGGCATACCATTTTGGAAACTAGACCCCTTGAGGAACGTAACAAGGAATAAAGTGAGCCTTAATACCCCACAGGCGTTTCACGACTTTTGCATATGTAAAAAAAAAATTCAAAGTTTTGCTTTAATAGGGTTAATAGCAGAAAATACCCCCAAAATTTGTAACCCCATCTCTTCTGAGTATGGAGGTACCCCATAAGTTGACCTGAAGTGCACTACGGGCGAACTACATTGCTCAGAAAAGAAGGAGTCATATTTGGCTTTTTGAGAGCAAATTTTGAGGGGGGGCATGTCGCATTTAGGAAGCCCCTATGGTGCCAGGACAGCAACAAAAAAAAAAAACTAATGGTATACCATTTTTGAAACCAGACCCCTTGAGGAACGTAACAAGGGGTACAGTAAGCATTTACCCCCCACTGGTGTCTGTCAGATCTTTGGAACAGTGGGCTGTAAGAAATTTTTAATTTGCACAGCCCACTGTTCCAAAGATCTGTCAGACACTAGTGGGGGGTAAATTCTTACTGCACCCCTCACTACATTCCATGAGGGGTGTAGTTTGCGAAATGGGGTCACATGTTTTTTTTTTGCGTTTGTCAAAACCGCTGTAACAGTCAGCCACCCCTGTGCAAATCACTTCAAATGTACATGGCGCACTTTCCCTTTGGGGCCTTATTGTGCACCCCCAGAGCACTTTGTGCCCACATATGGGGTATCTCCGTACTCGGGAGAAATTGCGTTACAAATTTTGGGGGGCTATTTTCCCTTTTACCTCTTGTGAAAATGAAAAGTATAGGGCAACACCAGCATGTTAGTGTAAAAAAATAATTTTTTTACACTAACATGCTGGTGTAGACCCCAACTTCACCTTTTCATAAGGGGTTAAAGGAGAAAAAGCCCCCCAAAATTTGTTAGGCAATTTCTCCCGAGTACGGCGATACCCCATATGTGACCCTAAACTGTTGCCTTGAAATACGAAAGGGCTCCAAAGTGAGAGCGCCATGCGCATTTGAGGCCTGAATTAGGGATTTGCATAGGGGTGGACATAGGGGTATTCTATGCCAGTGATTCCCAAACAGGGTGCCTCTAGCTGTTGCAAAACTCCCAGCATGCTTGGACAGTCAACGGCTGTCCGGCAATACTGGGAGTTGTTGTTTTGCAACAGCTGGAGGCTCCATTTTGGAAACAGTGGCGTACCAGATGTTTTTCATTTTTATTGGGGAGGGGGGCTGTGTGGTTGTATGTGTATATGTAGTGTTTTTTACTTTTTATTTTATTTTGTGTTAGTGTAGTGTTTTTAGGGTACAGTCACACGGGCGGGGGGGTTACAGCGAGTTTCCCGCTGCATATTTGAGCTGCCGCGCAGAATTTGCTGCATCGCAAAATTGCAGCCTGATACTCACTGTAAGCCCCTGCCCATGTGAATAAACCCTCTATCAGTGCATGCTGGTAGTTATAGTTTTGCAACAGCTGGAGGCACACGGGTTGGGAAACACTGAGTTAGGAAACAGACAATGTTTCCCAACCAGTGTGCCTCCAGTTGTTGCAAAACCACTACTCCCAAACATTCTCAGGCATGCTGGAAGTAGTAGTTCGGCAACATCTTTAGAGCCAGATGTTGCCGAACTACAACTCCCAGCATGCTTGGAGTTGTAGTTTTGCAACACCTGGAGGACTACAGTTTGCAGACCACTAATACAGTGGTTCCCAATCTGTGCCCTTCCAGATGTTGCAAAACTACAACTCCCAGTATGCCAAAACTGTCCATGCATGCTGGGAGTTGTAGTTCTGCAACATCTGAAGGGCCAGATGTTACAGAACTACAACTCCCAGCATGCCTGGACAGTAAGGGCATGCTGAGGATGTGTAGTTTTGCAACATCTGGAAGGGCACAGTGGTCTCCAAACTTTGGACCTCCAGATGTTGCAAAACTGTAACTCCCAGCATGCCCGGATGCCAAGGGCTGTCTGGGAGTTGTAGTATACAGGGTCCCATTAAAGCAATGCATATCGCTTTACGGCGACGCGCATTGCTGTAAAGGGCCCGACCGCGGCTGAAAAGGAACTCACCTGTCGCCGCCGTCTTCATCGCCGGGATCCGGGTCTTCAGGGACGAGGTAAGTACCGGGGCCAGGCCCCAGCACTCCCCCGCCGCGTCCTCCGGTCTTCCTCCCGTCCTCTCCGGACTTTCAGGGGCCGGGCAGGGCGGGAGGAAGTACCCCCCCCCCCTGCGATTGGTCGGTAAGCTAACCGACGGATCGCAGGGGATAGGAGGTGGTGGCAGGCTTGCCACCTCGCTCCTATACTTCAGCATGGTCCTGGCAGTCTGTGACAACCGGGATCATGCAAAATTACCGAACGGTCGGTCCCAGAGACGCGATCAGCCCGGTATCGCCGCAGATCGCAGGGGCGATTTCCCTTGCGATTTGCGACGTTCGCCGACATAGGGGGCCTACATGGCCCCCCTCGGCGTTTGCCCTGGATGCCTGCTGAAGCATTTCAGCAGGCATCCGCTTCCGATCCCCGCCCGGCGCACGTCAGGGGCCGGAATTGTCCATGACGTACGTGTACGTCATGGGTCCTTAAGTACCAGGTTGTCATGACGTACGCGTACGTCAAGGGTCCTTAAGGGGTTAAAGGGGTTGTGCGCTGCCCTGCAGTTCGGAGCTCCGCTCACAGCGTCCGGAAGCATTACTCCGAACGCTGTGTGCGGGCCTCCGTGTTCGCGGCCGCCAGGCGTGACGTCTCGCCCGCCCCCTCAACGAAAGTCTATGGGAAGGGGGCGTGATCGATGTCACACCCCCTTCCCATAGACTTTGGTAGAGGGGGCGGGCGTGACGTCACGAGGGGGCGGGCGAGACGTCACAAAGGGGCCGGGCGTGACGAGCGGAGCTCCGAACTGCAGGGCAGCGCACAACCCCTTTAAAAGTGGTTAAACAGATTTGTAAATTAGTTTTATTTAAAAATCTTAATCCTTCCAGTACTTATCAGCTGCTGTATAATACACAGAAAGTTGAGTTGTTATTTGCACTCTGACCACAGTGCTCTCTGCTGACACCTCTGTCCATGTTAGGAACTGTCCAGAGCAGGAGAGGTTTGCTATGGGGATTAGCTCATTATCTGGACAGTTCCTAACACTGACCACAGTGCTCTCAGCTGACACCTCTGTCTGACTGGAAAAAAACTACACATCTTCCTCTGGAGCATACAGCAGCTGATACATACTGGAAGGATTAAGATTTTTATATAGAAGTAATTTACGAATCTGTTTAGAAAAACTTTTAGAGTACCCCTTTAAGGACATTGGGGGAGATTTATCATTATATATACACTGTTCATGCAAAAATAAACCAGCACGGGGGGCATGTAAGACTTCGCTCTAATTTGGGGTCACCCCAGTAATAGCTGTAAAGTCCTGGCAGTTTGGAGAGGCCGTGAGCCCTGGCTAATACAGAACCTCACCGTTCGTGGTGATGCTCGGTATTAACCCATTAGACACGGCAATTAAATCTGATCACCAGTCTAAAATATCCAGAAATACTTCCTGGCAGCTCAGCAGAGCTGAATGGTCCAATCAGCAATGAGGACATGAGGAGGTAGAATGTAAAATTCAATCTCCTGCTTTTCATGAGTGCAGGAGATTGCGCCTGTGTGGACTGTAACCATGGTCACCTTACAACTAAGAATACCACTGTATGTGCAGGGAGGTAGAAGGAGATACTGAGTTACACCTTCCCTAGGGGGTGTACTGTTTGTAATATTCTCACATGTGGGTGTTCCTTTCTTGTATTTTCCTCTGAATGTATGTAACTGTTAGGTCCATAACAAACATCGGCCTCAAATGCGAAGAGTTATCGCTCAAGAGCTCTGTCGTATTTCCAGGCGATAATTCGTAGTCACATGTTAGTTGTTCCCAGAAAGATGAAGCAGAGTATAGGTTGAAAATTTCAATTTTCCAAAGCTACCCTTCATCTATTCCTGGAAAATAAATTTAGGAAACACCCGTGGGTTCAAAATGTCCTCTTTAGCCCTATACCCATTCCTCAGGGTGGGTACTTTCTGTAATGGTGTCACATGTGGGTGTTTCATTTTTGTATTTTCCTCCGAATGTATGTAACCGTCAGCTACTGATATGCCATAGGCCACAAATAAAATACTATGACTTCTGAGCCCTGTTGTGCACCCGCCCAACACGTTACCCCATATATGGATATGTTTCCATAGTCAGGAGAAAAGGCCCTCCAAAATTTGTAACCCAATTTCTCCCATTACCCCTTGTGAAAATGTCAAAAATTGGGTAACCCCAGCATTTTAGTGTAAAAAAATAAATAAATAATCAAATTTTTCATTTTACAGCCCACTGTTCAAAAAACCTGTGAGGTATAAAGTACTCACTGTACCCCTTGTTACCTTCCTTGAGGGATTTAGTTTCAAAATTGGGGTCACTTGCCTGGGTTATTTTTTTTAGCTTTTACGTCAGAACCTCAACCATTGCAGTGGAAAGCAAATCTCATTGGTGCCGTCTCACTCCTAAGCCCTGTTTTGCACCCGCATAGTGCTTTACCGCCATATATGGGGTATATTCTTATTCTGGAGAAATTGGGCTACAAATTTTGCAGAGCTTTTTTTCTCTTACTACTCGTGAAACTTAAATTTTTTTTGGTTAATACCAGCAATTTAGTATTTAAAATCCCATTTTTCACTCTTACGGCCCACTTTTCAAATAACCTGTGAGGTGTAAAATACTCACTGTACCCCTTGTTACGTTCCTGGAGGGGTCTAGTTTCCAAAATGGTGTCACATGTGGGGGGTTTCTACTGTTCTGGCTCCATTGGTAGGTTTGAAAATGTACATGACCCCGACTTCAATTTCAGCAAAATTCTCTTTTCAAAAGACCAATGGCGCTCCTTCTGTTCTGAGACCTGTAGTGCGCCAATAGAGCACTTAACATCCACATATGGGGCATTTTCATAATCGGGAGAAATTGGGCTTCATATTTTGGTGTCCATTTTCTCCTATTACACCATGTGAAAATGAAAAATTTGGAGTAACATCATTTTAGTGTTAATCTAATTTTTCACTTTCACGGCCCACTGTTCAAAAAACCTGTGAGGTGTAAGTACTCACTGTAACCTTGTTACATTCCTGGAGGGGTCTAGTTTCCAAAATGGTGTCACATGTGGGGGGTTTCTGCTGTTCTGGCATCATGGCAGGTTTGAAAATGTACATGACCCCGACTTCAATTTCAGCAAAATTCTCTCTTCAAAAGACCAATGGTGCTCCTTCTGTTCTGAGACCTGTAGTGCGCCAGCAGAGCACTTAACATTCACATATGGGGCATTTTCTTAATTGGGAGAAATTGGGCTTCAAACTTTGTGGTCCATTTTCTCCAATTATCCCTTGTGAAAAATTAGAATTTGGGGTAACACCATCAATTTAGTGTTAAAAATCGAATTTTCCATTTTCACGTCCAACTTCTACGCAAAGTCATCAAACACCTGTGAGGTGTTAAGGCTCACTATACCCCTCGTTACGTTCATTGAGGGGTGTAGTTTCCAAAATAGTATGCCATGTAGGTTTTGTTTTTTTTGTTTTTTTGCTGTTCTGGCACCCTGGGGACTTTCTAAATGCAGCATACCACCCAAACCCATTTCAGCAAAATTCTCTTTCAAAAAGCCAAAGTTTGCTCCTTCTCTTCTTAGACCTGTAGTGTGCCAAGCAGAGCATTTAACGTCCACATATGGGGCGTTTTCTTAAATGGGAGAAATTGGGATTCAAATTTTGGGGTCCATTTTCTCCTATTACCCCTTGTGAAAATGAAAATTATGGGTAACACCATCAATTTAGTGTTAAAAATCAAATTTTTAATTTTCACGTCCAACTTCAACGCAAAGTCGTCAAACACCTGTGAGGTGTTAAGGCTCACTATAACCCTTGTTACGTTCCTTGAGGGGTGTAGTTTCCAAAATAGTATGCCATGTGTTTGTTTGTTTTTTTTGCTGTTCTGGCACCATGGGGGCTTCCTAAATGCAACATGGCCCCCAAAAACCATGACCCCAAAATTTGTTTTAAAAAATCTCACAGTTGCTCTTTCCCTCTTGAGTCATGTTGTGAGCCAAAAGAGAGCTTTATGCCAACATATGAGGTATTTCCGTACTCAAGAGAAATTGGGCTTTAATTTTTTTTCCACCTAATACTACTTTTAAAAATGAAAAAAATGGGGCTACAAGAATATGTTAATGTAAAAAATGCAGATTTTGATTTTTCTCCTCCACTTTGCTTCTATTCTTGTGAAACTCCTAAAGGGTTAACAAACTTTCTGAATGTCATTTTGAATAATTTGAGGGGTGTAGTTTCTATAATGGGGTCATTTATGGGGTATTTCTCACAGAAAGGCCCCTTAAATCCACTTCAAACTTAATTGGTCCCTGAAAAATTCAGACTTTGAAATTTTCATGAAAATGTAGAAAATCGCTGCTATACTTTGAAGCCCTCTGATGTCTTCCAAAAGTTAAAACATGTCAACTTTATGTCAACATAAAGTAGACATGTTGTATTTGTGAATCAATATAAAATTTATTTGAAATATAAATTTTCCTTACAAGCAGAGAGTTTCAAAGTTAGAAAAATGCAAAATGTTCTAAATTTTCATGAAATTTGGGGATTTTTCACCAAGAAAGGATGCAAGTAAAACGAAAATTTACCACTAAAAGTAGAATGTCACGAAAAAATTATCTCAGAATAATCTGTAAAAGCATCCCAGAGTTATTAAAGGGGTACTCTAGCGCTTAGACATCTTATCCCCTATGCAAAGGATAGGGGGATAAGATGCCTGATCGCGGGGGTCCCGGCTCCGGGTCCGATTACTGTCGATCACGGGGCTGGAGCGCTGTGACGTCAAGGCTCCGCCCTGTGTGATGTCACGCTCCGTCCCCCTCAATGCAAGCCTATGGCATGGGGTGCGGCGTGCAAGATCACGGGGGTCCCCAGCAGAGGATAGTGGATAAGATGTCTAAGCGCCGGAGTACCCCTTTAATGCTTAAATTTACAGTGGTCAGAATTGCAAAAAATGGCTCCGTCTTTAAGGTGAAAATGAGCTGCGTCCTTAAGGGGTTAACTATATAAAAAGCAAAAAGGTTAAAAATGAAAGTGTAGGCCCTTGAGTGTGATAAGGTAAACTCCCCAGTACAGGTCACCTGTCTAATCCAGGAAGACGTACAGTGCCGCCTACAAAAAAATCTAAATAGACAAATCACCAGGTCCAGATGGCATTCACCTCTGAGTTCTAAAGGAATTAAGTATTGTAATAGACAGACCTCTATTTTTAATATTCAGGGACTTTATAATAACAGGACTGTTTCCCAGGACTGGCGCATGGCAAATGTGGTGCCAATATTTAAAAAGGGGACAAAAGGCGACTCCGGGAATTACAGACCTGTTCGTTTAACCTCCATTTTATGTAAATTGTTTGAGGGTTTTCTAAGAGATGCTATTTTGGAGTATACAGTGGTCCCTCAACATACGATGGTAATCCGTTCCAAATGAACCATCGTTAGTTGAAACCATTGTAGGTTGAGGGATCCGTTCAATGTAAAGTATAGGAAGTTATACTCACCTGTCCCTGCTGCTCCGGACCGTCACCGCTGCCCTGGATGTCGCCCTCCATCCCTGTCGCTGCGTCCCCGTTGCTCCAGACCATCTCTGCTGGTTGGGATAGTCGCTTTTCATCGCCGTCATCACGTCGCTGCGCACGCCGCTCGTATTGGATGACGGGACGACAAAGGAGAGCGACGGCGATGCAGCGGAGCCCGAAGAGGACAGTACGGAACGTCGGGGACAGTTGAGTGACCATCACCGGACCCGACGGGGCACCTTAAAAACGGCTATCCGGCAGCAGCTGAAGCAGTCTGCGCGGCCGGATAGCCGTTTATGCAATGGCCCCGACATACAAAAGCATCGTCTGTTGATGTTGCCTTAAACATGCGATGGGCTCTGAGAGGCCATCGTATGTTGAAATTATTGTATGTAGGGGCCATCGCAGGTCGGGGGATCACTGTATTGATAAAAATAAATGTATGACATCATATCAGCATGGCTTTATGAGGAATCAGTCCTGTCAAACTAACCTGATTAGCTTTTATGAGGAGGTGAGCGCCAAACTGGACCAGGGGCAATCGCTGGATGTCTTATATCTGGATTTTTCCAAAGCATTTGATACAGTGCCACATTAAAGATTGGTGCATAAAATGGATCGGGCTGGGGGAGAACATGTGTAAGTGGGTAAGTAACTGGCTCAGTGATCGGAAACAGAGGGTGGTTATTAATGGTACTTATTCTGATTGGGTGACTGTTACTAGTGGGGTCCGCCTTGGGTCCTGTTCTATTTAATATATTTATTAATGACCTTGTAGAGGGGTTGAATAGTAAAGTAGCAATCTTTGCAGATTATACTAAACTCTGTAAAGCGGTAAACACTATAGAGTACAGAGCACTTTTACAAATTGATATGGATAGGTTGGAGGTTTGGGGTGAGAAGTGGCAGATGAGGTTTAACACTGATAAACGTAAGGTAATGCACATGGGGGAAGAAAAATCCGGGACGGGATTAAACATTAAATGGGAGCACACTTGGGATGACTGGCATGGAAAAGGACTTAGGGGTCTTAGTTAATAGTAAACTTAGCTGTAGTGACCAGTGTCGGGCAGCTGCTGCCAAGGCAAATAAAATCATGGGGTGCATCAATAGGGGCATAGATGCCCACGACAAGGAAATAATTCTACCGCTGTAAAAATCACTAGTCAGACCTCACATAGAATACTGTGTACAGTACTGGGCACCAGTGTACAAGAAAGATATAGTGGAGCTGGAGAGGGTTCAAAGACGGGCAACCAGAGTAATACGGGGAATAGGAGGACTACAATACCCAGAAAGATTATCAGAATTAGGGTTATTTAGTTTAGAAAAAAGAAGGCTTAGGGGAGACCTAATAACTATGTAAAAATAGATCAGGGGCAGTACAGAGATCTCTCCCATGATCTATTTATACCCAGGACTGTATCTATAACAAGGGTGCATCCTCTACATCTAGAGGAAAGAAGGTTTCTACACCAGCACAGACGGGGGTTCTTTACTGTAAGAGCAGTGAGACTGTGGAATTCTCTCCCGGAGGAGGTGGTCATGGTGAACTCTGTAAAAGAGTTCAAAAACAGTCTGGATGCCTTTGGAGAATAACAACATTGATTGTTATGTATACTAGATATTTAGGGACAGCATGTTGATCCAGAGATTTATTCTGACTGCCATATTTGGAGTCGGGAAGGAATTTCTACCTCTAGCATAAGGTTTTTTTTTTTTGCCTTCCCCTGGATCAACTCAGTAGGGACTCATTAGGGATATAGGTTGAACTGGATGGACTCTGGTCTTTTTTCAACCTTATGAACTGTGTTACTATGTGTTAATTATTTTAATAGTTCTTACCTCACGTGTACTTTAATAGGTCTTAACTAAACAACAAAACCCTAGGAGGCACCACCAGGAGTTTAGCCACCAGTCCTTTCTGAGGAAGCTTGGGAACAAGTGAAATGTTAAATGGGCACTGTCACCAACTTCATTTTTTGATATGTTGTAGTACTTATGTACTACAACATATCTCTAATATACTTTTATTTTTTTAATTAAAATTGTTTAATTTACATTTGAAAACCGGCCACTAGGGGTCTCCCTCCTAGTGGCCGGCTGCAGCCTGGCGTGACGTCACGCCTGAAAAAAGGACTGATGCGGCCGGGCATCGGTCCTTTTTCATTCAGCCTGCGCTCGCTCCCTGCCTGTCAATCAGACAGGCAGGGAGCGAGCGCATTGGCTCCCCGGCCACTCCTCCTGCACATTGCCGCCGCCGCTGTCCCTGCACGCCCGCTGCCGCACTCTGCAGTAAGTGTAATGAGGGAACAGGGTATGCGCGAGGGGGGGTTTGTGACGGAGGGAACGGGATAGGTATGGAGCGGGGGGGGGGGGGGGGGGGGGAGGGAGGGAGACTGAGGGGAAGGGCTAGCGCCACATGTAACTAACTAATAGTTTATCCACACAGGGTGCCTCCAGCTGTTTCAATACTACAACTCCCAACATGCCCTGACAGCCAATAGATGTCAGGGCAAGCTGGGAGTTGTAGTGATGAAACAGCTGGTGGCTGTGTAGATGAACTAAGGGCGGAAGTCCCCCCCAGCAGGCATCAGTGACGTGGTGCCTGCTGGGGAAGTCTGCCTGGTAGTGAGCACACTGCCAGGCAGACAAAAGGCATTTTTAATATAGTAAAAATTAAAATTAAAAAGCAGGGAGGGGGTTATGGATAGATTGGCAATAGGCAGGGACAGAAAAAAAAATAGGATGGTGGGAGCTACTCCTTAAAGGCACTGGCTAATTAACATTTTAACTAGCAGCTTTTGAGTCTCCTAAGTGACAATCGGAAATAGTGCTTCAACTGAGGGGCCATATAAATACTAGTGCACCCTGATAAACAGTAGCACGGTTGTCACTTGCAAACTGTACCATAGGCAGACTGGAGCTGTGGTTTTAACTATTGTGTGGTCCTGACATCTAGTGGACACATTGCTAACTGCACCTCAACTATTCACATTTTAATAGTAAAAAATAAATAAGTTACATTTTAATTGGGAGGGATCTAGTTAAGGCTACCCCTTGGGGGTTTTCCCCTAAAGTTGTTGTTATACTTTAATAGGTCTTACCTCATGTACTTTAACATTTGCATAATTGGCGCTACCTACTGGCTTTTACGGAGTATGGAAGGTAATTTGAAACATGGCATGTGCTTGAAACATGCAAGCATTGCACGAGGTTCCACTTGGGTGAGGTTTGTGCACTGTTATTACAAGGTGCTGGATCAAGTTGCTTTTCAGGTATGTTCACATACAAAATCTGCTGCAGAAATTTCACTGCAAAAAAGTAGATTTTTATGCTTACCGTAAAATCTCTCTCTTGAAGGGTCCATTGGGGGGATACAAAAAGTGGGTATATACTGCTGCCACTAGGAGGCTTGACACAAGGCAACAAAGAAAAGTCGTCCCCTCCCAGCAGGATATACCCCGGCTACAGGCTCTGAGCTAACAGTTTAGTCCTGAGCAGTAGGAGAGTACTGACAGGAGAGAAAAAACAGTTACTGTACGAGTAAACCACAGAATAAAAATTAACTGAAACCACCCTCTGACCGGTAACTAAACCAGGTACAGCAGAACAAATGGGTGGGTGCTGTGTCCCCCAATGGATCCTCCAAGAAAGAGATTTTACAATAAAGCATAAAAATCTACTTTTCTAGATCAAGATCCATTGGGGGACACAAACTGTGGGATGTACCAAAGCAGTCCCCGGAGTGGGCAAAAAATTCAAGCAACTAAGGTGGAAGGCTGGACCACAGCCACCTGCAACACCTTGCGACCCAAACCAGCATCAGCAGATGCAAAGGTATGGATCTGTTAAAACTTCGTAAATGTGTGTAAGGACGACCAGGTGGCCGCCTTACAAATTTGCAGGGCTGAAGCCCTGTTGTGGAGAGACCAGGAGGCCCCGACAGAACGAGTGAATGAGCTGAGACCCTGAAAGGAGGAGTCTTCTCCTTGCAGCAGTAAGCTTCCGAAATGGCAGAATGGATCCACCGTGAAATAGTCGCCTTCGAAGCAGGAAGCCCCTTATGACGACCCTTCATAAGCACAAAGGAGTCGCACTGGCGAATGGAAGAAGTGACAAAGGTAAATCTGAACAGCCCGTACCACATCAAGACCATGAAGCAATGTTCCCTGGGATGAGATGGAGCGGGTCAAAAGGACAAAAGGATGTCGTCTGATATGGGTATGGCGTATAACTACGCAAAAGATGGACTTATCCAGGCGCTTCATCTCCAGGTGAATGATGATGACAATCCCGTTACATGAAGATTCTTAGATTTTATTTGCAACATAAAAGTTTCGAGCCCATCTGCCGGGCTCTTCATCAGGCATATAAAAACATACAATATAGCTCTGTTTAAAAAGACCCGGGAATAAACTACCACCGGGTAAAAGGTTAACATGACGTCATACATTGGGTCGTGCATACATAATTAGACATAAAACATCCGCTAAAACAATAATAAACATATGTAACTACGATTGATGTACCTCAAACCATACTTTATAAGGGTCCCGGTTTTGCTACTTGGGCAGCGCTGGAGCCCCTAATTTAGAAATAAAGAGCGAGGCTCACACGTCACCGCCATTCATAAAACTAAAACGAGGCAGTCAAGTAAAGGATAAATTGTAAACAAAGAGCCCTGATGTGTCTGGCTCTCATTTGTACTAATGGGATCAGAGCGAGGCTGACACGTGGATGATAGAATTTGTAAACAAAGAGCCCTGACGCGTCCGGCTCTAATTTCTGGAAATAGAATCAGGGTGAGGCAGAATGATGGTAGCATGAAGGTGAAAGACAAAACACAAAATGACTGTTTGAAGACTAAAGATAAAAGCATGGAAGAGAAACAGAGATTGAATTTTGTTAAGACCTTTTGCAATTCAGCAAACAATATTAAAACAATCTTGAATAACCACTGGCATATATTGCAAAATGATGCGCTACTAAAAACTATCATACCCATGAGATCTTTGGTCACTTTCAGGGGAGCTCCCACTCTCAAGAACATTTTAGCGCCCAGTGTCATCAAACAGCATAAATCCGGCCCTAGGAAAAGCACCCTACCCATGGGTTCATATAGCTGCAACATGAAGAGGTGCTTATGTTGCAGGGAAATCAGAAATAAAAAAACATATTTAATGTCCAACAGCACAGGAGAGAAGTTCGGAATGAAACATCGACTTACCTGTAACTCATCCTATGTAATATATCTAGAGATGAGCAAACTTACAGTAAATTCGATTCGTCACGAACTTCTCGGCTCGGTAGTTGATGACTTATCCTGCATAAATTAGTTCAGCTTTCAGGTGCTCCGATGGGCTGGAAAAGGTGGATAGAGTCCTAGGAAAGATTCTCCTAGGACTGTATCCACCTTTTCCAGCCCACCGGAGCACCTGAAAGCTGAACTAATTTATGCAGGATAAGCCATCAACTACCGAGCCGAGAAGTTTGTGACGAATCGAATTTACTGTAAGTTCGCTCATCTCTAAATATATCTTCTGGAGTGCAAATGCGGACTACAGTATGTGGGCCGGACCATTCAACCGTTGAGGACTCGTCTGAATAAACAGACAAAACATTACAAACAAGTACCTGCTTCATGGAGTATCCAGACACTGTGCCTTACTCCACCCTGAAGTTATAGATGTTTACACGGTCATTCCCATTGATCATATCCCTGTTGAGTTTACCAACCGCTTTGATCTACTAAAAAAGAAAAATCTTTTGGATGTACAAATTATCCACGATCGCACCAAAAGGTCTGAATGAGATAGTAGAAACAATATTATAGCCCCTCCGGTCAGAGCAAACCATTTTTGGTTTGTCTTTTTTCCTCTCCCCTCACCCTCCCCCTTATATTTTAACATAATTTATCATAATTTATCATCACATATATAATACTTTGTTGTACTGTTCACTACATCCCTTTTTCTTGTTTTAAGGGGTTACGACTCTGGATTTTATCATATTTGATCATATTTTGGACATTTAATTGTCCTGGTTAATGTCTGGGTCCTTGGCATTGTGGCCTCATGAATGGACATTTGGGAGGCCTTGTGCTTATGAACATATAACAGTTATAACTACAAGGAACAAAACTTACTTACAATTTACATCATTATATGACCAACAGCATATATCCATAGGGACTGTTATGTCCATATGTGAGCAGTTCTCCACGACAGAGTTGTGACCGAGAATAAGCAGCATAGTATACACTAATTACTCTATATCCCACGCTCGGTGTGAGATAATGTCTATTTACTTACTAGCAGTCTTGCTCTGATCCCATTCGCACAAATGAGAGCCGGACACGTCAGTGCTCTTTGTTTACATATTCCATCATTCAGCCTCGCCCTGATTCTATTTCCAGAAATGAGAGCCGGACGCGTCAGGGCTATTTGTTTACAAATTCTATCATCCACGTGTCAGTCTCGCTCTGATCCCATTAGTACAAATGAGAGCCGGACACATCAGGGCTCTTTGTTTACCATTTATCCTTTACGTGACTGCCTCGTTTTAGTTTTGTGAATGGCGCTGACGTGTGAGCCTTGCTCTTTATTTTTAAATTAGGGGGCTCCAGCACTTCCTAAGTAGCAAAACCGGGACCCCTATAAAGTATGGTTTGAGGTACATCAATCGTAGTTACATATATGTTTAATATTGTTTTAGCGGATGTTTTATTATGTCTAATTATGTATGCACGACCCAATGTATGACGTCATGTTAACCTTTTACCCGGTGGTAGTTTATTCCCGGATCTTTTTAAACAGAGCTATATTGTATGTTTTTATATGCCTGATGAAGAGCCCTGCAGATGGGCTCGAAACTTTTATGTTGCAAATAAAATCTAAGAATCTTCATGTAACTGGATTGTCATCATCATTCACCTGGAGGGGAAGCGCCTGGATAAGGCCATCTTTTGCTCAGTCATACACCATATCCTATATACCGCTGAGCGACCAGATCGTTCAGGAGGGACCCCGGAGCAGCTGACCTTGGTCCGCCAAGTGACTCTACGTGCCAGCGCAGGTGTTGTGCTCTTAGCACAACACCCTTTGGTAAGCCTGCATTTGTTTTTTGGGGGCATACCTTTAGTTGAGATCCCTACACAAGGAGCACACCTTTTATTCTCTTCCTCTCACACAGAAGGATAATGTCCTCATTTACGTGAAAGGCGGAAACCACCTTAGGCAAAAAGGATGCTACCGGACAAAAAACCACCTTGTCCTGATGTAAGACCAGGTAGGGAGAACAGCGGGAAAGAGCTGCCAGCTCCAAAAATCCGCAAAGAGGAAGGCCACCTTCCAGAAAAGGATACGAAGAGTAACGTCCCGGAGAGATTAGAATGGAGTACCCTGTAGGGCACTGAGAACCAAATTTAGATTTCAAGGTGGAGTAGGGGATCAGTAAGGCGGGATCGCATGAGCAACACCCTGCAGAAAAGTCCGGACGGGAGCATCAGAAACCAGGGGACGAAGAAAGAGGAAGGAGAAACCTGACCCTTAAGGGAACAGAGCCAAGCGTTGTTCCAGCCCAGACTGTAAAAAGGAAAGACGTTGTGGGAGAGAGAACATAACTGGTGAGAAGGAGCGAGAGTCGCACCAACGAAAATAGGACCACCAAGTACGCTGTTATATCTTCGCAGAGGAAGGCTTGCTCGCCCTGATCATAGTGCAGGATCACTTGGGGAGAAAACCCCCTGGCCCTCAAAACCACGGTCTCAACCGCCATGCCGTCAAATGCAGAGACAGGAAATTGGGGTGGCAAAGGGGACCCAGAGAGAGCAGGTCTGCACGAACTGGGAGGCGCAGTGGCACGTTGTCCACTAGACAAACAACATCGGTGTACCACGCCCACCTGGGGCAGTCCGAAGCAACAAGAATGGAGGGAACGCCCTGCACTTTGAGCTTCCTCAGGACCCTGGGAAGTAGAGGAAGAGGGAAGAGATGGGGGAGGGCAAAGTTCAACTAGGGAATCACTAGGGGGTCAACTAGGGAATCATTAGGACGGAAAGCACCTGTTGTTCGGCAAAGTCGTTGAAGGCTATGAAGTTGTAAAGAATATGGCTAGGGCCAGGGGATCCCGGGACTTCGTCACAAAGCGAGGAACCTTCTGATTGTGGCGGAACGCAAACAGGTCCACGTACGGGGTGCCCCAGAGGTTGCAGAAAAGCCTCTGGATGAAGAGACAACTCGCCGGGGTTGGCAGAGGAGCGACTGAGTAAGTCCGCCTCCCAATTTTTCACCCCTGGTATGTGAATCGCCGAGATGGAGAGAACTCTGAGCTCTGCCCATAGAAGGATCATGGAGACCTTGGCCATCCCTGCGGGGCTGCGTGATTGACATATGCCACAGCTGAAGAGTTGTCCGACTGGTCCTGGAGAAGGCACTCCCAATGGAGGCAAAAAGGTAAATTGCCAGGAGTTCCCAGATGTTGATGGGGAGGAGGGCTTCCCGGGAGGACCAAAGGCCATGGACCGTCCAGTTCCTGAAGACTCCTCCCCAACCGTTGAGACTGGCATCCGTCATGATGACCTGCCAGTGGAGCGGCAGAAAAGATCGCCCTTGACAAAGAATAGGGGACTGAAGCCACCACAGGAGGGACTGCCAAGTCCTGGGAGGAAGAATGATCCTACGATCGAGGGATAGCAGAGACTTGTCCCACCGGGACAGAAGAGAAATCTGAAAAGGGAGATAATGAAATCGGGCAAAGGGAATGGCTTCCATGGCCGCCACCAACAGACCCAGCACTTCCATGCAGAATCTAATGGATACTGGAACAGGATGCCGGAGAACAACAACTGATAACACAGCAAGGCACTTGTCAAGTGGAAGCGGAATTCGGGCAGTCGCCGTGTCAAACTGGAGTCCCAGGAAGATCAGAGACTGGGTGGGAGTCAGGTTGGACTTGTCCTGATTGACTATCCAGCCGAAGAGGGACAAGATCTGAAGAGTGAGACGGAGACTCTAGATTCTGAGTCCTGGTTGGAGCCTTTACCAGGAGGTCGTCCAGGTAGGGAATCACGGACACACCCCGTGCTCACAGGATGGCAATCACTGCCACCAGGACCTTGGCAAAGATCCTTGGAGCCGTGGCCAAGCCAAAAGGAAGGGCCACAGACTGAAAATGCACTCTGGAACTGCAAAGTGGACATAGCACTGATGTGCTGGAAAAATGGGGATGTGGAGGAGGCATCTCTGATAGCCACGAGGAAAGAAACTCCCCTTGATCCATGGATGCCACTACAGTACGGAGAGACGCCATATGGAATGGACGTAGGAGTTTGTGAAGGTTGAGGAGCTTTAGATCCAGAATCGAGGGGATGGAACCCCCTTTCTTGGGGACGACTAATAGGTTTGAATAGAAACCAGAAAAACGTTCCTCGGGAGGAACTGGGATGATCACTCAGAGTGAGAAGGGTCCAGAGCGCGACCTGAAAAGTCGCCATCAAGACAGGGGAACGAGGAGGGTGGGAACAAAAAAAGCAATCCCTTGGAAAGGAAGCAAACTATCCATTAGCCGTTGGAAAAGATATCTCGGACTCAAGAGTCCTGCACATGGGAAGACCAAACTTCCCAGAAAAGGGACAAACGACCGTGAAGAACCTTCGGATGGGGGCGTACTTTCAGGCGGAGGGAGGCTTACGGGTGCCCGACTTGGCCGCAAAACGCCCGGAACGGTTATCCGATTTCCAGGAGGGACGGGCCTTGAAAGAAGGGGCCTTCTTATCCTGCAAGGGCACTGGTCTGGTCGCCCTACCTGAGCCATAGGACCGAAAGGAGGTAGACCTCCTTGCGGTAATCGGTATGGCGAGACCTATTCTGCCGAAATAAGGAGCTCTTACCTCCAATAGCCTCTGAGATTATCTTATCCAGGCGTTTCCCGAAAAGTCAAGACCCAGTGAAAGGAAGGTCAGTGAGAGAATTCTTGGATGTCATCTCGCAATAAGCAGTGGTAAGGAAGAAAAAAAACCTTTTCAAAGGGCGCTGCTGTTGTCCTGGTGAGATGAAGATGAAAAGTCCGAGGCAGAAGTATTTTGCAAGATATAGCTTCTTTATTGGTGTAGAATCATAGCAAGCAGGGATACAGGCTAGATAACACATTTCAGGGGACAGCGCCCTCTTCTTCAGATCAGTGATAACAACTGGTGGTGCTTACATGGTATATATACACTTAAAATGGGCGCCAAACATAAGGGGGAGGGGCTACAGTAAACAGGGGCACATACTGTAAAGGCATGATAAATACCTCTAAATAGACATGCAAATCATGAAAACCTATTCTGACACATAGAAAAGCCTGATGGAATTGAACTATTACAAAAACTCTAAATAAAATCATTGGTGAACAGTAGGTCATATGCGCGCATCTGGAGCCGCTGGCCGCAGCTCCGGAATGTGCGGCGGAAGTGGCCGTTGCTACAGACGCGTATCCAAACAGTCTGTCGGAAGCGTCCGGCCAGAGAGCGTTGCCCGGGAGACGCGCAGCGCGTCACGGGCAGCGCTCAGGAGGCCGGCTCACCCGTGATGACAGGCACTGAAGTCCCTCGCTGGAACCCACAGGAGGGAAACTGTCAGGATGATAGTATGTGATGAATAGGCAGTGGTAGTTAATGTGTATAGACGTCAATAAAAATGTCACTGTATATGGACATCTTGAACTAGAGCCAGTGATGTGGCAATGAGAAAAGTGGGGGGGGGGGGGGAGCTTAAGGGGTGGAGGGAAAGTACTAAAAGGGGGGGGGGGGGAAACAATGGGCAGAAACAAAAAAACGATCTATAATAGTAGAAATAATAACGAAAATAAAAATAAAAAATTAAAATAAAAAAAAATTAAATTAGAAATAAAAATAAATATAAGAAATATAAATAAAAATAAAAGTAAAGATAAATAATAATAAATAAATAAAAAAATTAAAGAAAAAAAATAGAGAAAAAATTTTTAAATAAATAAAAAATAAAAAGAATGAAAATGAAAAAAATGTACAAAATTAAAAAAAAATGAAAAAAATGAATGAAGATGAAAAAATAGGAAAATGAAAAAATGAGAAATGGAAAGTGAAAAATGGAATATGAAAAATGGAATATGAAAAATGAAAATAAGAACGTGGCAAATGTAACAGCGGGATATGACACTAAAAAAAGGGGGGGGGAACCAAACTAATGATGAATGTATATTGTGGGGGGGGGGGGGGAAGGGGGGAGGGAGAGAGAGATGGGGCAATGGGCAGAGACAGAAAATGAAGTGAGATAAATTAGAAATAAAATATTATTATTAAGAAAAATGCATAAAAAATATATAAATATAATGTATATAATAGTGATGCATCACAAATTGCACTCAATCATCTCGTTCAGTCCACGGGGTGAGAGAGTCTGGAGACAATGAATCCAAAAATTCTCCCTGCGTCTCAGGGTGCTGTATCTGTGGGACTGGTCACTGCTGATGTGTTCAATTGGAGTTGCAGTGATGGAGTTAAAGTCTTTTGCATGAGCTTCAGTCAGGTGGCGGGATACGCTATGCAACAGGAAACCATTAGCAGTGTTGCTGCGATGCTTGTTGATGCGTTCCTTAAAGCAACGAATTGTGCGCCCCACATATTGTAGTCCGCATGGGCATTGCAGCAGGTATACAACGTATTTGGTGCTGCAGGTAATGTGGGTTTTGATGGGATATGTAGTCTTGGTAGAAGTGGAGGAGAAAGAGGTACATTTGTGTTTAATAACGGCACAACATTTGCATCTGGGGAGGCCGCACTTGAAACACTCTGTGATGGAAAGAAAACCGGTACTAACACACTTGTTTGTCTGAGGTTTTAACTTGCTGGGAGCTACTATATTCCAAATAGTACGACCTCTTCTGAAGGTAAGGGAAGGTTTGGTGGGTAACAATGGTCCCAAGTGTTGATCCTTTAGAAGGATGAGCCAATGGGAACTCAGAATGTTCCTGATTTTTGTGTGTTCCCGGCTGAAAGTGGTGATGAAATTAAGTGACCTATAAGGTCCTGGGCAAAGAGAGACTGTGCCTGAACCTTCTTATTCCCTTGAAATCGTTTGTCAGGATACTTCCATGCCGTTTCCAGTAAGGTTTCAAATTCAGCATGAGCTGAAACCCTTAGGAGAGCGATGGAAGCAGTGAAAGGAGACTTCTGGAGCTGGGTCCGAAGTCCCGTGGTCCTCTAGATGAAAAGTGCCCCTAATGGCAGAGACCAAGCAGTCTACCATGTCAGATGTGCTGGCTCTGTCCTTTGGATCAGAGGCAGAACCAGAAGCCTCATCTTCCAGCTCCCCAGGAGAGTGGGAGCAGGTGGAGGCTGTCTTGGATGAAGGTGAAACGGACCTGGTAAGCAGATCTGGAGACCTAGGATGGCAACCAGGAGAGCGGTCTTTAGGAGAGGAGCGTTTTTGGGGTGCCAGGGAAGAGAAGCGAGAACTATGAAGAGAGTGCCTATCCCCACTTCTGGAGATGAGCCAGAGGAGAAACCCCTAGGGTGCTTGTGAGAGCACCTAAAATAAGGAGAAGGAGAACAAGCCTCTCTAGAGGGCTGGCATAAGGGCTGGCCTCTCCAATGCAGTCACCACGGAACGGAAGAACTGCGCCAAGTCGGAAATAGACTGGGAGGTGGAAGGCACCAATTCCAGAGGGAGAGCAGAGCCCACAGATTCTGGCAGAACATCCTGGGAAGGGATACCAGGAGGGCCAGGGCGCGCAGTGGTGCAGGCAGGACAAGTAGGTTCAGAAGAACTACAATTACATTTTAGTTTTGCAGCCCGCAGTGACCTGTCTGGAGAGGGGGTCCGTTCTGGGTTCGGACATAGTGCAAGCAAAAGAAAAAATGGAGCAGTCTCACCCAGTGTCTGTGTCCCTTAGGAGAAGAGAAGAAGCAGGCTGTGTGAAAAAACAGTTCTCAAAGCAGAGAGAGAGGGCTAACCCAATGAGGAGGGGGCAGGGCCAGCGCCAGCCAGGTCCTCATTGAGCCAAATTGACCACTGCAGCATGCGCACCGCACTGATAGGCAGGTAATGAACCCTCTGTGCGAGCGCTGAAGTGCTACAGGGCCAGAATCCAGGCTGGCAGGGAGTGGGGGCGGAGCTAAACTCTGATGAGACCATGCCCATCATGAAAAAAAAACGATATCAGTAAAGGAAAGTGCAACAGGGAGAAAAGAAAGCCATCAGCCATGAGCGAACAGCGCAGCCGAAAGAAAACAGAACCTCCGGCACTTCGGTCACCTCGCGCATGAAGGCGGCCGAAGCGGAAATGTCCCGGGCGCATACGCATAGTGCCGGCGCCGTGAGGGGGCCTAATAATGTCCCTAATAAGGTGAAAAACACAGTAAAATGTCCTGCACCAGTCTCTGCCCCCAATATTCAGAATGGCCGAGCAGGAGACTGTCCCCAGAGTGAATAAAAAGGAGTGGACTCCAAATAGTGGGGCTACAGAGGTTGAGAATCCTGAGAAAGGCTAGATACCTGAAAAAAAAAAAAAAAAAAAAGAAGAAGGGGGAGAGGAATACTCACCTTGCCCTTGGAAAACTTACCTAATGAAGTCTTCAGCCAGCTATTATACACCTGCATCATGCTGGGCTGAAACAGCGAGACAGGCAGGGAAGGTAGGGGGTCCCGGTGGCGAGAAGGGGTTGACAGTGCATAACTCCTGCCTGTGCCCCTTCTTTCGCAAATAGGGAAACAGTGAGCGCTATGCTCCTAAAACCACACCTACAAAAAGAGAAAAAAAAGGGAGAGAAAATTCTAAACACAGTCCCTCAACTAACAAATAAGAAAAATTAACGACCAGGTCTGGAGGACTTCAGACCCGTCTGCCTCCTATGTACACTAAGCTAAAACTGTTAGCTCAGAGTCTGTAGGCGGGGTATATCCTGCTGGGAGGGGACAACATTTCTTTGTTGCCTAGTGTCAAGCCTCTTAGAGGCAAAAGCATATACCCATGGTTTCTGTGTCCCCCCCAATGTAGCCGATCGAGAAACATCTACAGTGGATTATGCAGTGGAAAGTCTGCAGCAGATTATGTTGCTATCTATTGACTGCAGTAAATCTGCAGCAGGTTATGTATGTGTGAAAGTACCCTTATACTGGAATTACATGATGATACATATCCTTGCTCTAGGCATGTTACAGGCAGGGTTCTCACTGACAAACCTTTCCCAGGGGATTAAACTCCAGCTGATAAAAATTGAAGTGAAGGAGGGCAAAGGGGCCACTGCTGCTTTAAAGAAAAAAAGAATGATTCAAGACACATTTCTTGTTGATTGTTATACCAAGTTCCCAGGTAAAAATGCACTCCCATCAATTGAGCATGTGTACATTCTTCTCTGGAGAACCTTCTTTTACTTGTTACCACTTATCCATAGGCAAAAACTCCTTTATACCAGAGCTTGCAGGTCTAGCCATTACTTACACCCTTGCTTAACTCCTTAAGGACCAAGATCATTTTCACATTTGACCACTGTCACTTTAAGCATAACTCTGGGATACTTTAACTTTTCAGTCTGATTCAGAGATAGTTTTTTCGTGACACTCTACTTTATGTTAGTGGTAACAACTGGCGTTTGACAGATCTTTGGAACAGTGGGCTGTGCAAATGAAAAATTACATTTTTCATTTTCATGGACCACTGTTCCAAAAACCTGTCAGACACCCATGGGGCATAAATGCTCACTGCACCCCTTATTACATCAGTGAGGGGTGTAGTTTCCAAAATGGGGTCACATGTGGGGGGGGGGGGGGGTGCGGGGTCCATTGTTCTGGCACCATGGGGGCTTTGTAAACACACGTGGCCTTCAATTCCGGACAAATTTTCTCACCAAAAGCCCAATGGCGCTCCTTCTCTTCTGACCATTGTAGTTCACCCGCGAACCACTTTACATCCACATATGGGGTATGTTCTTACTTAGAAGACATGGGGTTACAAATTTTGGTGGGAATTTTTCATATTTTCCCTTGTGAAAAAGAAAAATTTAGGGTAACACCAGCATTTTAGTAAAAAAAAAAAAATGTTTTCTTCATTTTACCATCCAACTTTAACAAAAATTCATCAAACACCTGTGGAGTGTTAAGGCTCACTATACCCCTTGTTACATTCCGTGAGGGGTGTAGTTTCCAAAATAAGGTCACATGTGGGCATACATTTTTTTGCGTTTATGTCAGAACAGCTGTAAAATCAGCCACCCCTGTGCAAATCACCAATTTAGGTACATGTGTACAAATGTACATGGCGCTCTCACTCCAGAGCCTTGTTGTGCATCCGCAGAGCATTTTACACTATATCTATCTATCTATATGGTATTTCCGTACTCACGAGAAATTGAATTACAAACAATTTCCCCCCCCCCCCTTTTACCTCTTGTGAAAATAAAAAGTGTTTGGCAACACCAGGATGTTGGTGTAAACATTTTTTTATTCATTTTTACACTAACAGGCTGGTGTAAACCCCAACTTTTCCAAGGGGTAAAAGGAGAAAAAAGACCCCCAAAATTTGCAGTGCAATTGCTCCCGAGTACGAAAATACCCCATGTGGCCCTAAACTGTTTCCTTGAAATACGACAGGGCTCTGAAGTGAGAGAGGGCCATGCGCATTTGAGGACTAAATTAGGGATTGCATAGGGGTAGACAGGGGTATGCTACGCCAGTGATTCCCAAAAAGGGTGCCTCCAGCTGTTGCTAAACTCCCAGCATGCCTGGACAGTCAGCGGCTGTCCGGAAATGCTGGGAGTTTGTTTTGCAACAGCTAAAGGCTCCATTTTGTAAACAATGCCGTTTTCTATGTTTTCATTTTTGTTGGGCTGGGGGGGTTATATGTAGTAGGGATCGACCGATTATCGGTTTGGCCGATAATCACGATTTTGGCCATTATCGGTATCTGCAATTACCTTGCCAATAATCCGATAATGCCCCGCCCCATTGCCTCCCCCATCCCCGGTTTTTATAATTACCTGTTCCCGGGGCCAACGCTACTTCTGGCTCCTGCTGCGTCCGGTGTCGCGGGGGGATAAATAGCCAATAACTCATACCGGAATATCGGTATAAGTTATCGGCTATCGGCCCTAACCTCCACAGATTATCGGTATCTGCCCTAAAAAAAAAAACGATATCGGTCGATCCCTAGTGTTTTACCCTTTATTTTGTGTTAGTGTAGTGTAGTGTTTTTAGGGTACATTCACACTGGCAGGGTTTACAGTGAATTTCCCACTAGGAGTCAGTGCCACGCACGGAAAGTTTGCAGCAAAGCAAACTTTAAGCAGTAAACTCACTGTAAACCCAGCCGTGTGAATGTACCCTGGTGGGGGGTCATGCAAGCCTCCAGCTGTTTGAAAACCACAACTCCCAGCATGCACTGACAGACCATACATTCTGGGAGTTGTAGTTTTGCAACAGCTGGAGGCACACTGGTTGGAAAACCTTCAGTTAGGTTCTTTTACCCAACACAGTATTTTCCAACCAGTGTGCCTCCAGCTGTTGCAAAATAAATCTCCAATCCCCTTCAGGAGGGAAAACCCCCCCTTTTCCGGGGAACAATGCCCTAACTTATAACCCAAATAAAATTTAACTTTTATTGTGATTGATTAAAATAACATTGAAAACGTGAAAATCAAATGTAGTGATTTTAAAACTATCAGGAAATACAGGGTATCTTCTGATAATGGCCCACTAGGTGGTGCTACAGTATAAGTTATGGAGTTCTTATTCCCCTATGCCGGTTCACTACCGTTACATAGTCACTCCACACTTAAACACAGCCTGTATTCCTGTCTAAAAAGTGTATAGATGCTCCAGCTGTTGCAAAATTACAACTCCCAGCATGTACTTGATCCCCGAAGGGCATGCTGAGATGCAGTTATGCAACAGCTGGAGGTACGCAACTACAACTTCCAGCATTCCAAGAAAACTGTGTGGGCATGTTGGGAGTTGTAGTTTTGCAAGATCTAGAGGGCCACAGTTTAGAGACCACTGCAAAGTGGTCTCCAGGGGACGGAAATTCTCACGGGCGTACAGCTACGCTATTGGTCCTTAAGTACCAGCGAGCAAGGGCGTAGCAAGCGGCGGTGCTTAGCGCACCATGACGTACATTTACGTCCTGTGTATGACCGCGAGCATCGGAGCAGTGCTCGCATCATACACTGCAGGTTCCGGCTGCTAGCAGCAGCCAGGGACCCACCCGGTAATGGCCGACATCCGCGATCATGCAGATGTCCGCCATTAACCCCTCAGATGCCATGATCAGTACAGATCATGGCATCTGCGGGAGATGATCGAATTATCTGTAATGGCGGACGGAGGTCCCCTCACCTGCCTCCGTCCATCTCCCGGTGTCTCCTGCTCTGGTCTGAGATCGAGCAGAAGATCACCGATAACACGGATCAGTGCTATGCCCTATGCATAGCACTGAACAGTAGTAGCAATCAAATCATTGCTATAGATAGTCCCCTATGGGGACATAAAAAGTGTAAAAAAAAAAAATAAAAATCATCAGTTTTTCCCATTTTACCCCCAAAAAGCGTAAAATATATATTTTTAGAAACCTATTTGGTATGGTCGCGTGCATAAATGTCCAAACTATCAAAATATAATGTTAATGATCTTGTACGGTGAATGGCGTAAATGTAAATATATTTAATAAGTCCAGAAATGCAGCTTTTTTTGTCACATTTTATTCCAAAACATAAAAAAAGGATCTAAAAAGTTTTATATATGCAAATGTGGTACCGATAGAAAATATAGATGACGGCGCAAAAAATTATCCCTCATACCGTCCTATATACGGAAAAATGAAAGAGTTATAGGTAGTCAAAATAGGGTGATTTTAGATTACTGATTTTGTACAAAGAGTTTTAGATTTTTTTAAGCAGTACAAAAATATATAAGTATATAGCCATGGATATCATTTTAATTGTATTGACCCACAGAATAAAGAGCACATTTCATTTTTACCGTAAAGCGTAAAAACAAATCCCTCCAAAATGTGCAAAATTGTGGTTCTTCAAATTTCCTCCCTAAAAAAAAAAAAAAATTATATTTTTGGGTTCGCCTTGCATTTTATGGTAAAATGAGAGATTTCATTACAAAGTACAATTGGTCACACAAAAAACAAGCCCTTATATGGGTCTGTAGATGGAAATCTAAGAGTTCTGGATTTTAGCAGGCGAAGAGGAAAAAACTAATGAAAAAATAAAATTGGGCTTGGTCCTTAACTCCTTAAGGACCAAGCCTTTTTCACCTGAAGGACGGAGCCCTTTTTTGCAATTCTGACCACTGTCACTTTATGCATTAATAACTCTGGGATGCTTTTAACGATTATTCTGATTCAGAGACTGTTTTTTCGTGGCATATTATACTTCAACACAGTGGTAAATTTGCGTTGTTACTTGCATCCTTTCTTGGTGAAAAATCACAAAATTTCATGAAAATTTTGCAAAAATTTGCTTGTAAGGAAAATGGATATTCCAAATAAATTATATATTGATTCACAAATACAATATGTCTAATTTATGTTTGCATCATAAAGTTGACATGTTTTTACTTTTGGAAGACATCAGAGGGCTTCAAAGTTCAGCAGCAATTTTCCAATTCTTCACAAAATCTGAATTATTCAGGGACCAGTTCACTTCTGAAGAGGATTTGAGGGGTCTTCATATTAGAAATACCCCATAAATTACCCCATTATAAAAACTGCACCCCCCAAAGTATCCAAAATGACATTCAGTAAGTGTGTTAACCCTTTAGTTGTTTCATAGGAATAGCAGCAAAATGGAGAAAATTCAAAATCTTGATTTTTTACACTTGCATGTTCTTGTAGACCCAGTTTTTGAAATTTTACAAGGGGTAAAAGGAGTAAAAGCCCCCCAAAATTTGTAACAATTTATCTTGAGTAAGGAAATACCTCATAGGTGGATGTCAAGTGCTCTGTGGGTGCACTACAAGGCTCAGAAGGGAAGGAGCGACAATGGGATTTTGTAGAATAAGTTTTTCTGAAATGGTTTTTGGGGGGCATGTCACATTTAGGAAGCCCATATGGTGCCAGAACAGCAAAAAAAAAAAAAAAACTCCAACATGGCATACTATTTTGGAAACTACACCCCCTTAAGGAACGTAACAAGGGGTCCAGTGAGCCTTAACACCCCACAGGTGTTTGATGACTTTTCGTTAAAGTCGGATGTGTAAATGAAAAATTTTTCAATAACATTTTTTTTCAATAAAATGCTGATATTACCCCAAATTTTTCTTTTTCACAAGAGGTAATTGGAGAAAAATCCTCCCAAAATGTGTAACCCCATTTCTTCTGAGTATGGAAATACCCCATATGTGGATGTAAAGTGCTCTGCGGGCGAACTACAATGCTCAGAAGAGGAGCAGCGCCATTAAGAGTTTGGTGAGAATTTGGTTGGAATAGAAGTCGGGGGCCATGTGCGTTTACAAAGCCCCCCGTGGTGCCGAACAGTGGACCCCCCAACATGTGACCCCATTTTGGAAACTACACCCCTCACAGAATTTAATAAGGGGTGCAGTGAGTATTTACACCCCCCTGGCGTTTGACAGATCTTTGGAACAGTGGGCTGTGCAAATGAAAAATTATATTACGTGACGGGTGTAGTTTCCAAAAAGGGGTCACATGTGGGGGGGGGGGGGGGGGTCCACTGTTCTGGCACTATGGGGGCTTTGTAAACACATGGCCTTCAATTTCGGACACATTCTCTCTCCAAAATCCCAATTGCGCTCCTTCT
Source organism: Hyla sarda (assembly GCF_029499605.1). NCBI lineage: Eukaryota > Metazoa > Chordata > Amphibia > Anura > Hylidae > Hyla > Hyla sarda. Next base: position 310,105,432 of record NC_079191.1, on the reverse strand, counting down.
ATTCTGAGCATTGTAGGTCGCCCGTAGAGCACTTTACATTCACATATGGTGTATGTTCTTACTCAGAAGAAATGGGGCTACAGATTTTTTTTTTTGGGGGGGGGGCTTTTTTTTCCTATTCTCCCTTGTGAAAATGAAAAATGTAGGGTAACACCAGCATTTTAGTGAAACATTTTTTTTCTTCATTTTCACATCAAACTTTTAACGAAAATTTGTCAAACACCTGTGGGGTGTTAAGGCTCACTATACCCCTTGTTACATTCCGTGAGGGGCGTAGTTTTCAAAATGGGGTCACATGTGGGTATTTATGGTTTTGCGTTTACGTCAGAACTAGAGATGAGTGAACTTACCTTTACGAATTCGATTCGTCATGAACTTCTCAGCTTGGCGGTTGCTGACTTTTCCTGCATAAATTAGTTCAGCTTTCCTGTGTACTCCGGTGGGCTGGAAAAGGTGGATACAGTGCTAGGAAAGAGTCTCCTAGGACTGTATCAACCTTTTCCAGCCCACGGGAGCACCTGAAAGCTGAACTAATTTATGCAGGAAAAGTCAGCAACCGCCGAGCCGAGAAGTTCGTGACAAATCGAATTTACTGTAAGTTCGCTCATCTCTAGTCAGAACCGCTGTAAAATCAGCCACCCCTGTGCAAATCACCAATTTAGACCTCAAATGTACATAGTGCGCACTCACTCCTGAGCCTTGGGCGCCCGCAGATCACTTTACGCCCCACATATGGGGTATTCCTGTATTCAAGAGAAATTGCGTTACCAATTTTGGGGGCCTTTTTTTTCCTTTTACCGCTTGTGAAAATTAAAAGTATGGGGCAACACCAGCATGTTCGTGTCAAAATAAAAATTTTTTTTACACTAATGCTGGTGTAGACCCCAACTTTACCTCTTCATAAGGGGTAAAAGGAGAAAAAGCCCCCCAAAATTTGGAACAATTTCTCCCGAGTACAGAGATACCCCATATGTGACCCTAAACTGTTTCCTTGAAATACGATCGGGCTTCAAAGCGAGAGCGCCATGCGCATTTGAGGCCAAGATTGGGGATTTGAATCCACCACAAAAATACCCTACGGCAGTGTTTCCCAAACAGGGTGTCTCCAGCTGTTGCAAAACTCCCAGCATGCCTGGACAGTCAGTGGCTGTCCGGCAATATTGGGAGTTGTTTTTCAACAGCTGGAGGCTCTGTTTTGGATACCGTGCCATACAGGACTTTTATTTGGGGGGGGGGGGGGGGGGGGGTGTACTGTGTAGGGGTATGGGTATATGTAGTGTTTTACTTTTTATTTTGTGTAGTGTTGTGTTTAGTTTTTAGGGTGCATCCACACGGTTGGGTTTAGAGTGAGTTTGAGCCGCAGCGGAAAATTTGCCGCATCTCAAACTTGCAGCAGAAAACTTGCTGTAAATCCGTCCGTGTGAATGTACCCTGTACATTCACATGGGGGGGCACACCTCCAGCTGTTGCACAACTACAACTCCCAGCATGCACTGACAGACAATACATGCCGGGAGTTGTAGTTATGCAACAGCTGGAGGCACATTGGTTGCGAAACACTGAACGTTAGTTACTTAACTCAGTGTTTCGCAACCAGTGTGCCTCCAGCTGTTGCAAAAATACAATTCCCAGCATATACAGTCTCTCAGTGCATGCTGGGAGTTGTATTTTTTGCAACAGCTGGAGGCACACTGGTTGTGAAACACTGCGTTAGTTAACGAACTAGGTTTCACAACCAATGTGTCTCCAGCTGTTGCAAAACTGCAACAATCAGCATGCATTGACAGTCTAAGGGCATGCTGAGAGTTGTAGTTTTGCAACAGCTGGAGGCACACTGCTTAAACTCCCAGGATGCCCTTTGGTAGTCTGTGCATGATGGGAGTTGTCGTTATGCAACAGCTGAATGCATACTTTTTCATGGAAAAAAAATGTGCCTCCAGCTGTTGCAAAACTACAACACCCAGCATGTCCTTTGGCTGTGCATGCTCCGAGTTGCTGCCAAGTAACAGCAGGAAGTGAACAGGACTCACCACCTGCTGTGTATCCTGCCGCCCGGGACCGCCGCACTGTATCCTGCCGAGGGACCGATCCTGCTGCTCTTGTCGCCGCCAACGATCCTGAGGGGACCCCGCCGGACCAGGGCAAGGTAGCTGACCCCTATAACTTTTTATTTTACCGCGTATAGGTCGGTATGAGGGCTAATTTTTTGTGCCATGATCTGAAGTTTTTAGCAGTACCCTTTTTGCATTGATCGGACTTGTTGATCACTTTTTATTAATTTTTTCATGATATAAAAAGTGACCAAAAATACACTATTTTGGACTTTGGAATTTTTTGGCGCGTACGTCATTGACCGTGCAGTTTAATTAACGATATATTTTTATAATTCGGACATTTCCGCACGCGGCCATACCACATATGTTTATTTTTATTTACACTTTTTTTTAATGAGAAAAGGGGGGTGATTAAAACTTTTAATAGGGGAGGTGTTAAAGGATCTTTATTCACTTTTATTTTGCAGTGTTATAGCTCCCATAGGGACCTATAACACTGCACACACTGATATTTTACATTGATCACTGATTTCTCATAGGAAACCAGTGATCGATGATTCTGCCGCTTGACTGCTCATATTATCTCAGGCACTGAGCAGTCATTCGGCAATCGGACACCAGGAGGCAAGGTAGGAGACCCTCCTTGTGTCTAATAGCTGTTCGGGACACCGTGATTTCGCCGCGGCGATCCTGAACAGCTCCCTGAGCTAAGCATGGTTTCACTTTCACTTTAGACACAGCGTTCAACTTTGAACGCCGCGTCTAAAGGGTTAAAAGTGTGCAACACCACGATCACTGCCTCGCGCTATTAGCCACGGGTCCCGGCCGTTGTTAGAGGCTGGTCCCGACCCGCTATGATGCAGGGCCACGTCGTGGTCCCGCGTTCTAGAAAGGGAAAGGACTCAGGATGTACCTGTATGTCCTTGGTCCTTAAGGGGTTCCACTCTGGTGGAAAAAAAAAAAAATTATCAATCAACTGGTGCCAGAAACTTACAGAGTTGTAAATTACTTTTATTAAAAAATCTTAACCCTTCCAGTACTTATTAGCTGCTGAATACTACAGAAGAAATTACTTTCTTTTTGGAACACATAGCTTTCACCTGACATCTGTCCATTTGAGGAACTGCCCAGAACAGCATGTTTACACTATGGGGATTTTTCCCTACTCTGGACAGTTCTTAAAATGAACAGAGATGTCAGCAGAGGGCACTGTGCTCATTATTCAGCAGAGCACTATGTGTTCCAAAAAAAAATAAAAAAAAAATAAAAATAAAAAAAAAACTAAGTACTGAAAGGATTAAGATTTTTTTTTTAGAAGTCATTTACAAATCTGTTTAACTTTCTGGCACCAGTTAAAAAAATTAAAAATAAAGTTTTCTACCAGAGTACCACTTTAACCCCTTAGGGATGCAGGGTTTTTCCATTTTTGCATTTACATTTTTTCCTCATCCCCTTCTAAAAATCATAACTCTTTCAATTTTGCACATAAAATTCCATATGTCGTCTTATTTTTTGCGCCACCAATTCTACTTTGCAGTGACAGTTATTTTACCCCAAATCACTGCACCACAAGTGAAAAGGGGAGTGGCAAGCGTGCTAGGCTCAGAAGGAGCAGGGCATGCAAATACTGGGTGGACGAAGCCCCCCAGGCTCCAGCGGTCACCCTCGCCGCCTGGAGGAGCCACCGTGCGATCCAAGAGGGATCGGAGCCCCGCACTCCGAAGCTGGGCAAAAAATACAAGACCTGTTGAGGGTAAATCCAGATAGCGACGAGGAGGCACCTGAGTCACCCTGGACAAAGAGGGGCTGAACCGTCAGGCGCCCCAGCAGGCCCCATGTCAGAACAGAGGTGCTCAACTGTCCCGGAACTGCGGAGACAAAATCACCAGAAGCCCCTGGGCGCAGTCACCGAGCAAAGAAAGGTGGCTCTACACCCACGAAGCGGTCCTAGCATATGTAGGAGCACAGACATGAGGACCCCACAACAATAGTGGCGTACCAAGACTGCAGACACTGAAAACGCAAACATCCAAAAGGACCAGCAGGAAAGGAGTTATGCCCACAGCAGGCCAAGAGTGCAACCTTATTAAAGAAGAACAAAGCGACGGTGCTGTTGCTGCAAAAAGCCCCGGAACCTACAGACAAAAAAAAAAAAAAATCACACCCCATCTCCTAATGGTGCCAAACAGCAAGGCTGCAGTCGCAGACTCAGGAGAGGAAGAATGAATGTGGAGCAGGAAAAAGGCCAACACCATATGACTTTGGAGCAGTGAAAATGTGTCCTCTAGAGTGAGGTATCAATTTACACTGGCAGTATGATGAACCTGGGTTTGGAAGATGTCCAGAAAATGCTACCTACCAGAATTCATTGTAACCACTATAAAATTTGCTGAAGGAGGGATAATGGAGGGAGGCATTTTAGAGTTTGTGCTACATCTATTTTGTATACTAAGGGAGTAATGTTAAAATATAGAAAATATATATGAATATATATGAAAAGAAAAAAATCACATTCAGAGAATAATAAAATTTTATTTTGTCCAGCTAAACACTGAGAGTCAGGAATGTTTCTGGCACAATAATGCAATCATAAAAACTGAAGCAATTTACAAACCATGGCTTAAACTCCGCAGAAAAAGCATCTTATCCCCTATCCAAAGGATAAGATGTTTTCCGGCAGAGTACTGCTTTAAAGTGGCTTTACTGAAATTAAAAGACATTAAAATGAACAATAAAATACTGCAGACTAACAGTACCAAGGAAACACATAGGGGAAGAATATGAGCCACATGTGGCATATTTACAAGTGCTGGGCTCCTTCCTAGAGATGCAAGGTTAAAAAAAATAAAAAAAAAATAAAATAGAACTCTAAAAAAAAAAAAAATACTTAGATTCTGTAAGTTACATGTGTCGAAACTGAATAAAATGCAGTATTAGACATCCCATAAAAACTATAAAACAAACCTGTCACATAAAATCTGCATTCTCCTTACCATTTGGCAATTAAATAAAATATGAAAGAGTGGCAGGAACATACTGAAGATAGTAGAACACCATATGTAACCAGAGTCCATCTCTTCGGATAACGGTATTCCAAGCCAGGTAGACAGGCTTCTATGTTGCAAAACACATACAAAAAGTTAAAATCTCAAAAGCAGCTGTTATGTTGTCTTTCTAAAGCCTTTAAGGATAGGGTATATATTTTCAAAAGCTTCATATATCTCTGCTCGAACTTTAGCACCTTGGGGAAAAAGAAAACCAGCAATGAATCATTTAATACAAAAATGCATTACACAATAAATACTATAGATATGAAGGCAGGCAGATTCCTTTTAAAGCATACATGTAGTTTCAAAAAGATTGTTAAAAAACTGCCTGGCTTTATTACATTAACCCTTCAGAATGGTGACAAGGTGATTTTGTTGCTCTCTACTTCTTATGCCTGAGAGTCTCCTCTATAGTACACAGCTATTTTTAAATGCCATGTTCATATGTCTGGAATTTCTGTGGGAAATTCTGCAGCAGCAGAGTCCCATTGTATTCAAAAGGGATTCTGCTGTGCTGAGCACACAGCAGAGTTTTCAAGCCAGATGTTTCTGGTGCGGGAATTCCGATTTCTGTTTCCGCAAACAAAAACAAAAAAATAATTTAACCTGTCCATTCTTTCTGCGGAATCCACACGGAATACATTGCTGTCTATGAGATGTCGCATTGCCATGATGCGGTCGTAGCCCTGGCATATTATCATATTATGCTGGCACCTGCAGCAGAGATTTTCTGTACGGACATGCAGACCATGTGAACATGGCCCAATTCTTTCCCTTTTAGGCAGCAGGACCAGAGCTGGGCTGCTTGCCAATCGTACATGCACAATCACATCCTACCTTACTTATCTGGTCCTACAACATATCAAAAAAAAAAAAAAAAAAAAAGTTTGTGACAGTGCCCATTTAAGTAAACACTGTTCTAGCAACTGATAGTGCCAGACTGATTTATGTTTGGATTGCCTTCACTAAATACTACATTATGCCAGAAGGTTCAGATGATAAACTATAGTAAATTTTAATGCATTTCCTCCCCCACCGCTCCCGGCTTGGTTTCCAGAAGTGAGCCATGTACATCAATCATGCAGGGCAGGGAGGGAGGAGGCAAGCATGCTGCAGCTCAGCCCAGCCTCTGACTCTTGAGCTTAGACATGATTTTATACCTCTGCAAACAGTCATCAACTAAAGGATAGGCAACGTTTTATCACCCTATCAGCATCTCAATTTTTTATTTTTTTTTTCTAACCTGTGAAGGTCTAAAGGAGGAAAATGCTACTAACTGGGTGAAAACTTTCACTAACCTAAAAAAACCACTGGAGAAGAAAAATTCTCTGGTGCCAAGTGTCTTCCAATATCTCCTCCTCCTGCTTTGTCAGCTTGAAGTAGAAAATCTTTGAAAATCTTACAAAATTTGTATGCACAGTGCAAGAATGGGATTTGCAAACTGAGGCCTGACTATCAAGAAGGGACTGGGACTAAAAGCGGAGTGAGGAACATGCCTGCCCTCAGCACTTCAGGGGCTTGGGAACATCAGGAATTTGGTACCAGAGAATAAAGTAGATATTTTTATACTTAGTGTAAAATCTTTCTCGGAGGATTCATTGGGGGGGGGGGGACACAGGAACCATGGGTATATCTTTCTGCCACTAGGCATTAACAAAAAAGTCGGTCCCTCCTGGCAGGATATACCCCACCCACTGACTCAGTTTATCAGTTTAGTCCCACAGCAGTAGGAGGGAACCGAAACAAACAGAAGTCCGAGTAAGGCCCAGACAAAAAACAACTGAACAAACCCCCTAAAAAGGCAACCGACCCTCAGGTCAACAAACTAACAACAGGGTGAGTGCTGTGTTCCCCAATGGATCCTCCGAGAAAGATTCTACAGAAAGCATTATAAAAAAAAAAAAAAAAAAAAAAAATCTACTTTTCTCGTTCGCCTCCATTGGTGGACACAGGATCCGTGGGAGGTACCAAAGCAGTCCCCGGTGTGGGAAGCAGAACACAGCCAGAGAAAAATCCGGCAGAAGGCACCGTCACTGCCGCCTGCAACACTTTACCAAATTCTACCAAGTGCATACTTCCGTGTCCGGGTTTGGTTGTAAAGATTTGCATGGACGACCATGTGGCCGCCTTACACAACTGTAGAGCTGAGGCCCTGTTAAAGACCGCCCAGGAGGCGCCAACAGAACAGGTGGAATGTGTTGTAACCTGGAAATGAGGAAAGATCCCTTTAAAACGATAGGCCTCAGAGATGGTCACCTTAGAAGCCCCTAGCGCCAGCCTTCCGGAATGACAAACAAAGATTCACTGTGCCGAAAGGAAGTGGTAGCGGTGAGAGACTTAAAAAACCCTGACCACATCCAACTTGTGGAGAGAGTGCTCCTTAGGGTGAGAAGGGGCTGGGCAGAAAGAGGGAAGGACAATATCCTCAGTCAGATGGAAAGAGGAGACTACCTTCGGGAGAAAGAACGGCACCACAGCCTTGTCTTGATGAAGGACAAGAAAAGGAGGGCGGCAGGAGAAAGCCACCAATTCAGACACTCGCCGAATGGAGGTAACCGTAATGAGAAAGGACACCTTCCAAGAAAGTAAAGGAAGCTGAGAGATATCTCTCCCTGAGTACCAGATTCAGGGTCCTGAGTACCAGATTCAGGGTCCCAGGGCGGAGTGGGGGGGGATCTGTATGGAGGAGTCTCGTGAGCCACACCGTGAAGGAAGGTGCGGCCATGAGGGTCGGATGCTAAGGGGCACTGAAATAAGATGGAAAGATCTGACACCTGCCCTTTAAGAGAACTGAGCGCCAGACATATTTCCAGACCTGCCTGCAGAAAGGAAAGTAGGTTTGGCAAAGAAAAAAAAACAAAATCGGAGACAAAGACTGGGCCTCGCACCAACGAAAATAGGCACGCCAGGTGCGATGATGGAGCCTGGCAGAAGATTGCTTACGCACTTGAAGCATGGTGCGAATGACCCGGACAGAGAAACCTCGAGCCCTTAGCACCGCGGTTTCAACCGCCACGCTGTCCACCACCAGAATGTTAATCGCGGAGGGAACCTGACGTTCCGCCTAGACCAGAATCCTTGCCACCTCTGCCATTGCCGAGAAGCTGCGAGTGGCTCCCCTGGCGATTGACTTAATTAGGCACTGTCAGATTTAAAAAACTTTTGATATGCTTTAAAGCATGCAAAAACAAACTGTTTTGAAATTGCTCTCATTAGAAAATTTTCAGTATTTCATACTGAAAAAGCCAGTCAAAGAACTGCCCCCTCTGCCTCCTGGAATACATTCACTGCTTCTGTGAACACTGCTTCGTCCTGGACGTTTTGGAGGGGGGAGGGGCTGTACACACTGCAGAGACTCATGTGAAGAGAAGGGGAGGGACAGGAAGACTGCTGCCGGCTCTCACACAGCAGACATCAATGAGAGAGGCAGAAACATGCATTGCAGACGAAAAAGTGTCCAAGCATGCATGTGTGTATATATGTGTGCATATCAGTGTGTATCTAATGTGTATGTGTAAGAATATATGAAGCCAGTGTGTGTGTGTGTGTGTGTGTGTGTGTGTGTGTGTGTGTGTGTGTGTGTGTGTGTGTAATAATCATATCCTCATGCTGTTTCAAAACTAAAACTCCCAGCATGCCTGCACAGCCAAATGATGTGTGGACATGCTGGGAGCTGTAGTTTTGCAACAGCTGGAGGCATCCTGGTTGGGAAGCACTGGACTGAGGAGAGGGAGGGGGAGGAGTGATTATCACAGTGAGTACTCACCCCCCTGCTTCTGGTAGATAAAATTAAGGTATTTCAGAAATAAAGCTAGCGTATTTATCGGCGTATAACACGCACTTTTTAGGCTAAAATTTTTAGCCTAAAGTCTATGTGCGTGTTATACGCCGATACACCCCCAGGAAAGGCAGGGGGAGAGAGGCTGTCGCTGCCCGCTTCTCTCCCCCTGCCTTTCCTGGGGTCTAGAGCCCTGCTGCCGGCCCTTCTCTCCCGCTGGCTATCGGCGCCGCTGCCTGTTCTGTCCCCCTGACTATCAGTGTCGGCGCCGATAGCCAGGGGGAGAGAAGCGGCGCCGACAGCCAGGGGGAGAGAAAGGGCAGCGGCACCCATTACCGGCGCTGCTGCCCAGTTGTCTCCCCCCATTCCCGGTGGCATAATTACCTGGGTCGGGTCCGCGCTGCTGCAGGCCTCAGGCGTGCGTCCCCGGCGTCGTTGCTATGCGATTCACGGCGCAGCACATGACGTCAGTGCGCCGCGCCGTGCATAGCAACTAGGCAGGGGACGCGCGCCGGAGGCCTGCAGCAGCGTGGACCCGACCCAGGTAATTATGCCACCGGGGATGGGGGGAGGCAACGGGGCAGCGGCGCCGGCAATGGGTGCCGCTGCCCCTTCTCTCCCCCTGGCTGTCTGCGCCGCTTCTCCCCCTGGCTAACAGCGCCGGCACCGACAGTCAGGGGGACAGAACGGGCAGCGACGGCCTCTCTCCCCCTGCCTTTCCTGGGGGTATACACGCGCACACACGCACCCTCATTTTACCATGGATATTTGGGTAAAAAAAACTTTTTACCCAAATATCCTTGTTAAAATGAGGGTGCGTGTTATAGGCCGGTGTGTGGTATACCCCGATAAATACGGTAATTCTGAGAGAAATGTAGGTCACAGACACATACAAAGTACATGAACATGATCAGGATGAGATACTGAGCAACATATGACAGTTTGTTTTTTTGAGTGATCTGACGGGTACGCTTTAAGCCACTGCTATGGCGTTGTCCGTCTGAATTCGAACTGGACGACCTCGGATCGATGACTCCCAGTGGAGGAGACAAAGAAAAAAAAGGGACCGGAGTTCCAGGACATTGATGGGAAGACGAGCTTCCTGGGAGACAAACGTCCCTGAACTGTCCACCTCAAACACCCCCTTTCAGACAGAGGTAGTCTTGCGGGTACCCGGTTTGGCGGAAAAACATCCAGAACAGCCATCCTGCTTCCAGGAGGGATGTTCTTTGAAGGAAGAAGCTGGCTTGTCCTGGCGGCCCGAGGCAAAGGACCGAATGGGCTGATAAGAGGACTTGCGGCGAGAATCGGCATGACGCGCCTTATTCTGAAGAAGAGAGCTCTTACCGCCGGTAGCCTCAAAAATAATTTCATCCAGGAGTTTCCCCCAAAAAAACTGCTACCAGCAAAAGGCATCTCCGTGAGATTTCTTTGAGGCCACATCGGCATTCCAGGCCTTCAGCCATCTGGAGGAGCCCCGAATAAAATGCCTTGGCAAAGTTGGGAAGCCCAGGCTGACAACGCCTGGGACACCCAGGTTGCGGCAAAAGCTGGAAGCAAGGTTGAACCTACTGCTTCAAAAGCAAATTTTGCCAGGTTCTCAATCTGCTTTTCCACGGGATCCTTAAAAGAAGCCGCATCAGCTAGAGGAAGTGTGGTGGACTTTGTTAGGAGTGAGACCGGAGGGTCCACTGTAGGTGGGGGCGGTCTATTTGGAGACCAAGTCCAGGGCAAATGGAAACATAGCCCGCAGCCATTTAGACCCCTGAGAGTTTTTCAGGATGTCTCCAAGCTGCAATCAGCAGGTCATCAAACTCTGCATGAGTACTGAAGACCTTGGGAGTGCGGCAGAAGGAAACTTCTGGAGCAGGTTCCGAAGTACCAAGGGTCCTGTAGGTGAAAGGTGGGCCAGACAGCTGACACCAAACTGTCCACCATGTCCGACATGGACGACAGCTCCTCGGCTTCCGAGTGCGGATCCGAGTCAGCGTCCACCAGTTCCCCAGGAGACCGGGAACGGGTGGTGGAAGCTCAAGATCCAGGTGTAGGAGACCTGGAATCGCAGACTGGAGATAGAAAGCGGCCCCCAGGAGGGCAACTGCGGGAGTCTGGTAGATTGTGATAGGGAGCAAGAGCGGTGTGAAGCTGTCCCATTAGGTGAGGAGTCCGAGTAAATGACCCTAGGGCGCTTGTGAGAGCGCCGGACGGGAACGAGGACGCTGCCTGGTAGATGGGGACAGGGAGTGAGAGCGGTGTGAAGCCGTCCCATCAGGTGAGGAGTCTGCGCAAGTGACCCTAGGGCACTTGAGAGCGCCGGATGGGATGGCCAGAGGAGGTTGAATGGGCCTCCCTGGAAGAAGGGGACACAGGACTGCTTCAAAGCAGTAGCCACCTCTCTGCAAACTTGGGCCAGATAAGAGATAGTCAGAGCCAAGCCGGGGGGAGGGTCAGAGACCGTATGCTGCAAGGAGCCATCTTAGGCGGACGGCACAGGGGGGCTGGGACATTAATCCGAGCAGGTGGGCCCAGCCAAACCAGCTAGCATTTTAGTTTTACAGCCTGTGCAGAAATACTATGTAACCAGGGCGGCAACCGCCTGACTGGTGGTTGGTTCGGGTCTGGGGTCAGACATTGTAAAAACCAAACAGATAAGTCAGCCAAACCCAGAAAATAAGAACAAGCTCACCCAGGTTTATGTGTCCTGCAGCAGCGGTCCCTTGAAGTGGGGGAGTTCCATACAAAGTCAGGGGCCGGTGCACAACGCTGCGTCGCGGAATAGCAACTTGTAGGAATGGAAGCTTGCAGAAAAGAATGGTAGCTTGCAGGAAAAGCAGTTGAACGGCAGCTTGCTGTATTAGAGACTTGCAGAGGAACAAATCCATGAAGCGAACAGTTGGAGGAACAGAGTGTGCCGTGAAGGAGGAGACCCTCGTGAGATAACCAGCAGGGGAGTGGCCCTCCCCCAGAGTTTATGGCCACCCATAGGCAGGAGGACCAAGGGGGGAGAGGACATGTGACGCCTGCAGCCCGCGATGAGCCCGGAGAGGCCAGCGATGACCTCTTGCACGCGCTATGCGGGCATCAGCAGAGACTCTGGAAGGTTGAGCGCAGAACCGTGCGAAAATAGGGGGCGGAGCTACCTGCCGGCCACAGGGTCAAAGGCACGGAATAAATTAATGGCCGCCTGCCGGGTGTGGCCTACGCCCCCCAGTACCGTTGCTGCCGTGAGAATCGTCTGCTGGCCCTGGTGTCCTGCTGAAGGCACGTAACGGAATTAGTTTTTTTGAGCCCCCCCCCCCCCCCCCCCCCCCAAAAAAAAAAAACAAATTCCCTAAACAGCCCCAGCAGTAGTGCCCCAACCAGGGAGAGAGCACTAAAAAGGAAGATGAAGGCTGGGGGGGTACTTACAAGAAAAAAGCCCCCAGATACTTACCTCTGACATCTTCAACGAGCCTTGTACGTCTCTGCATCATGCGCCAGGCTGCTGAACCGGGGCGAGCAGGGGTAAGAGGGGACCCAAACCCAGGGCACAACCCTAGCGCTGGTCGGTGGCAAGAAGGTGTTAACTGTGCATACTTTATGTATCGTGCCACTTCCTTGCAAGTAGGGGATCTTGCAGCGCCATGCTCCTGTCGCCCCAACCTAGATAAAATAAAAAGACGAGAAAAATCTAATACTCCATGACAAACTAGAAAAACAAAAAGAAGCAGCAGACCAGGTCTGGAGAGCTCCAGACCTGTGTCTGCCTTCTACTGACACCAAGCCAAAACTGATTAGCTCAGAGTCAGTGGGTATATCCTGCCAGGAGGGGCAGACTTCTGTTTTGTTAACGCCTAGTGTCAGCAAGACATGCCCACGGTTCCTGTGTTCCCCAATGGAGCCGAACGAGTAAAAAGCATTTTCTACATTATGGAAGCTCAGACTGATATGAACAAAAAAGGTGTCTCCTTCGCCTAGCAACTAAGTGTCAGCAGTTTGGAATAAATTTCTGCTGAGATTCCCTTAAAACAGACATCCACATATCGATACACATTTATATAAGCAAAAGGCAAAAAACCCTGGGCAGCAAGGAATTCAAGTACCATGAAACTTTCATGACACCTAGATTGAGATTGTCACGAACCTGTCAATACCACCTTTCCAGACACAAAAATCAGTAGAACAATTCTTGGCTTGATCATTCTGTAAATAAGACCTGGAAATAACTCTGGTTCATAGCTAGACAAAATGAGAGAAAAAACAAAGTTTTTTTTTTTTTTTACATATAACACAAACCGTCCCTAACAGTTTCATAGCAATATGTGGCCAAGATTGTTTCCACATAGTCACCACTGAACATATTTACCAAAATTATTGACAGCAAAGTCCACAAATAGACCTAACAGTTTGTATTAAAAGTAGGTCGAGTCAATTAACCCATTTATGATCTATACACACGTACAGTATTCTGCGCAGATTTAATGTCCAAGATTTTCTGCCGCAGATTTCAATGTAAACTGAATGACTGAACACAGTTGAAATCCTGCGCATCAAATCTGCGCAGAATACTGTACATGTGAATAGACCCTTAATCTTAACCAAGGCTGCTGTCAGCTGGCCTTTGCGAGATCCAGATCCTGTGGGGACCAAGAAAGGAAATTTCTCAAAAAAGTTTGTTTGATCATGAAAAGGTTTAACCTCTGAATGACCACAGATATGCATTTTTTTGGCAGCTCAGCAGTTACTGCATATACAGCAGGCTCACAAGCCGAGTCCCTCAAACAGGTAATAAAAAGGTTAAAGAAAATACTTTAAAAATGTTCAATTAGTCCCACGAAACAAGCCATTCCGAGTTATAGCTCTTGGAATTAAAGGAGTTACAAACATGGAAAAAATAGCTGACAAGGAGGGGGTTAATCTCTTGACCACCTTTTTTTTTAAATTATTATATAAAACACTACTACTATTCAGGTTCCAAACACCATATCTCATCTATCAACAAAAGAGTTTTCTTTTTATGTCTTTTCCCTCTATTTGTTGGCAGTTTTTATAGCATTTACTGAATGGAAAATGTATGTTCTGAGTTTGTTATACTGCCATATTTTGACCCAAATAATTGCACATACTGATTTTCTGGGATGTGAGGTGACCAAAACTCACATTTCTGACATTTAGCATTGTTTTCTGTTCACATCACGTGGGATCAATAAGGGTATATTTTAAAAATGGCAAAAGGGGGAGATTAGAATTTTTTTTATTTTTTTATTAGGGGAGTTTATTTCTAAAAACTTAATTTTTTTATTTTTTTTATCTGGGAGGCTGAAATACTGGGAATAGACTGAATTTTGATCATACAGCTGGCACCTGAAGCATACAGTCATGGCCGTAAATGTTGGCACCCCTGAAATTTTTCAAGAAAATGAAGTATTTCTAACAGAAAAGGATTGCAGTAACATGTTTTGCTATACACGTTTATTCCCTGTGTATTGGAACTAAACCAAAAAAAGGGAGGAAAAAAAAGCAAACTAGACATAAATGTCACAAATTCCAAAAATGGTTTTGATAAAATTATTGGCACCCTTAACTTAATATTTGGTTGAACATCCTTTGGAAAAAATAACTGAAATCAGTCGCTTCCTATAATATCAATAAGCTTCTTACACCTCTCAGCCGGAATTTTGGACCACTCTTCCTTTGCAAACTGCTCCAGGTCTCTTATTGGAAGGACGCCTTTTCCCAACAGCAATTTTAAGTTCCCTCCACATGTGTTCAATGGGATTTGGATGTGGACTCATTGCTGGCCACTTCAGAACTCTCCAGCGCTTTGTTGCCATCCATTTCTGGGTGCTTTTTGACGTATGTTTGGGGTCATTGTCCAGCTGGAAGTCCCAAGATCTGACGCAAACCCACACCCAGGGAGATTAGCTACAGTGCCATGGGTTGCATATTTCTTGATAATGTTGCGCACTGTGGACAAAGGCAAATCTCGATCTCTGGAGATTGACTTGTAACCTTGAGATTGTTGATATTTTTCCACAATTTTGGTTCTCAAGTCCTCAGACAGTTCTCTTTATGTTGTCCATGCTTAGTGTGGCACACACAGACACAATGCAAAGACTAAGTGAACTTCTCTCCTTTTTATCTGCTTTCAGGTGTGATTTTTATATTGGCCACACCTGTCACTTGCCCTGGGTGAGTTTAAAGGAGCATCAATCACATGCTTGAAAATCTTATTTTTCCACAATTGTGAAAGGGTGCCAATAATTTTGTCCAGCCCATTTTTGGAGTTTGGTGTGACATATCTAATTTGCTTTTTTTCCTACCTCTTGGTTTAGTTCCAATACACACAAAAGGGAATAAACATGTGTATAGCAAAACACGTGTTACTGTAATCCTTTTCTTTGAGAAATACTTCATTTTCTAGAAAAATTTCAGGAGTGCCAACATTTACGGCCATAACTGTATATAGGATGGGCTCAGCTCCTGTGCCTGCTGCTTATGTTACCAATGCATTTCTCAAGTACATGTATGTGATAATGCAGAAAGGGGGTTTTGGTATTGCAATCAAGTCCCATTTACGTTTATGTTGTGAAGATACAATATTTTTGTGCTTTAGTTTTGCTAATGTGCAACATATTTATCAATGGGGTTGATAAATTTGGAGCACATAAGCAAAAAACAATAAATCACTTTTCAACACCATTTTGTATGTTTACTCCTCTCTTCTGTGACTTTTGTTCGACTTTTGTAAACTATATTCATCTTGCTATATGGAATTATCTATATCCTACACCATGAAATGTGAAATATGAAGTTTAAAGAATAAATAAGAATATATTGGAGTGGTCTCCTACTGACTGGTGTGAGAAGATTTTTAAATATATCCTACCTGTCTGATTAATGCACCTTTATATTATATTGGAAGTTAGTGCTGTGGGGTGCGTAGAGCCCAGCTATCAAGGATGTTGCTTTTCGTGTGGTTAAGCAAGCGTGCGCGAATGCTAACTATTGTGGATGTTATACTATTTTGAAAATCCAAAATTGACAAATGGTGCCATTTAAAAATAAATAAATAAAAAAGTAGATTTTACCTGCTAAACTGTTGATGTGTAAGTACCAGTCCCTCTAATCGGATTGGGAACTTTACATCGCAGCTCCCCACCATATTTTGTATTTTAAAATCTAAAAACTTTGCAGGGAATCCTAATTTCTGTACAACTCGAGCATACTTTCTTGCTGCTAACCGGGACTGTTCTTCACTAAAAAGAAAAAAAACAAAATAAATAAATAAAAACACGAATGAGTCTACAGATAACTTACAATGAAGTACAAATGACTCAGTTTAAAGTGTACTTGTCAACAAAAACTTTATATAATGTAGATAGTACCATTGTATGTATATTTGTAATATACATTGGTTAAAAAATTTGTATCTTTGGGTAAGAATTGCTCTCTCTGCAGCTATTGCCTGTGAGGAGACTAAATACAAGTAGTGAGAGCAGGACAAGCAGGGTTGTGAATCAGCCTGCTGTGTGGGCCGGCAGTGTGTCATAGAGCCTCCGTGCACAGAGCCCCGGCTTGTCCTCCGTGCACAGAGCCCCGGCTTGTCCTCCGTGCACAGAGCCCCGGCTTGTCCTCCGTGCACAGAGCCCCGGCTTGTCCTCCGTGCACAGAGCCCCGGCTTGTCCTCCGTGCACAGAGCCCCGGCTTGTCCTCCGTGCACAGAGCCCCGGCTTGTCCTCCGTGCACAGAGCCCCGGCTTGTCCTCCGTGCACAGAGCCCCGGCTTGTCCTCCGTGCACAGAGCCCCGGCTTGTCCTCCGTGCACAGAGCCCCGGCTTGTCCTCCGTGCACAGAGCCCCGGCTTGTCCTCCGTGCACAGAGCCCCGGCTTGTCCTCCGTGCACAGAGCTGCAGGGACAAATATATTTTTTAACCAATGTATATTATAAATATACATATAATGGTATTATACATTATAGAAAAGTTTTAGTTGACAACAGGTACAGTTTAAGGACATTTCCCCGAGTATCCAACAACTTGCACCCCACCATTTACCAAAAGGGAAGGGATGTTTTGTTGAGCACTGAGACCTGTAAAAAAATTTTTTTTTTTTTAACCACCAGTTATTGCCTTTGTCTGATACTGCAGCTCAGCCCAATATACTTGACTAGGCATGAGCAGCAGTATCAGAAAGTCACTACTACACATAGGTCTAATTTTTCCAAAGCAAACAATCACAGCTAAGCTTTCATTTTTCCAGAGCTATTTGAAAAGTGAAAGCTGACAAATCCTTTAAATGAAAAAAAAAAAAAAAAAAGTTTAAACTGAACTGTAGAAGCTTTCCAAGATTGTAATACACTGAGGAATATACAAAAGAACATGCTCAACCACTGACTTCAAAATCTAGAAGTTTAACCCATGAAATAGGTCAACAATGTCAGTACAGTACTCTGATATAGATAACACACAAAGTCCTCAGAACCAGCTGCTGAAACATTGAGACAGAAAGAAATCTTAGGACATTTCACCTCACAGCCTTCAAAACATGTAACTCTGCCCTGCAATGGAGTGATGGATCCACCTGAGCCAGTGCTTGGCTAAACATGCACTTGATTCTGTCAAGACTAACCTCAGGAGGTAATGGACAGCAAGTCTAAGCACCAGTGGAACAATGGTTTAGGGCAGGTGAGTT
This sequence comes from Hyla sarda, assembly GCF_029499605.1. Taxonomy (NCBI): domain Eukaryota; kingdom Metazoa; phylum Chordata; class Amphibia; order Anura; family Hylidae; genus Hyla; species Hyla sarda. The sequence goes on along the minus strand of NC_079191.1, from coordinate 310,087,881 downwards.
CAGAGTTTTATTTAGCCCATCCTAGCCACATTTACACCCCAGACAAGTACATTAAGGTGCAGATATCAAAGATTTACCTAACAAAATGAATTTAAGGGTGAGGTCACATGTACCATATTTTGCTTTGTATTTTATACAGCTGATTTTGCTACCCATTGACTTCAATGGGTAGGAAAATACACAGCAGCAAATAAACAGCAAAATACAGCACGTGACCCTACCATAAGGCCGCGTTCACACAGCGGAAAATCCACACATCTGCATGAATTATACATCCGCATTAGTTTGGTACAGAATTCTGCAGATGTTAAACAGATGCGGAATTGATGCGGAAGCCGTGCAGAAATGTTCACACAGATTCTGTTTCATGTTGGGAGTTGTAGTACAGTAGTCGTACAGCGTCTGAGGGACTGATCGCATCGTGTTTAACTTCCGGGACCCGATGCGGTCAAAAGTTATTAACCAGGCGAGCGGGCGGCATGTCAGCTGCACCACTCCCCAGCGATGTAGATTTTTTTACTGGGAAAACTTCAGATTCACATACTCCGCCGGGAGCACAATGGCTGGATCAGGTTTGCATGCAACCTGCCCCCCTGGTTAATAACTTGATCGCATAGGGTCTCAGAAGTAAAACTTGATGCGATCAATCCCTCAGACGCTGTACGACTACCCCAAACATGGAACAGACTGTTCCAAGATAGGAGTAGTACCACCAGCGCTACAGCAGTAGAAAAAAAAACAAAAAAACATTTTATTAAATGAAAAAGTGAATAGTTTGTGCGGATTCTGCGCGTAATCTGCATGCATTCCGCACAAATTCGGAAGAAGGTGACTTCAATGCAGCAGCGGAATTCCAAATGCTAAAATTCTGCTGTCTGAATGAACTTGCAGAATCCCATTAAATTTAATGGGCAATAATTTCATGTGGAATTCCGAAAGGATTTTCCACCGTGTGAACGTGGCCTTAAAGGGTATTCTGGGTTTTAAAGGGGTACTCTGGCTCTAAGACATCTTATCCCCTACCCAAAGGATAGGGGATAAGATGCCTTATTTGCGGGGGTCCTGCATCTTATTGGGGATCAGATGTCTTCAGGCCGGAGTACCTCTTTAAAGTACTTTTTAGTTATGTGCCCCTAATGGCAAGTTATGTATGATTTAACCCCTTAAGGACTCAGCAATTTTCAGTTTTTGCATAGTTTTCTCAATTTTTTAAAATGATAACCCTTTCAATTTTCCACCTAAAAATCCATATGATGGCTTATTTTTGCACCACCAATTCTACTTTGCACTGACATCAGTCATTTTACCCACAAATCTACGGCGAAACTGAAAAAAAAAAAAAAAATCATTGTGCGACAAAATTGAAGACTAAATGCCATTTTTGTACTTTTGGGAGCTTCTGTTTCTATGCAGTGCATATTTCGGTAAAACATTCTGTAGGTCCTTTCAGTTAAGATACCCCACTTATATAGGTTTTATTTTGTCATACTTCTGGAAAAAAAAAATCCTAACTACATGCAGGAAAATTTTTACATTTTAAAGTGTCCTTATGGGACCCCTATAACTTATTTTTCCGCATATGGGGATGTATGAGGGTTAATTTTTTGCGGCCTCATCTGAAGTTATATCGGTAACATTTTTGTGACCAAAAATATGCTATTTTGGACTTTGGGATTTTTCTTACCTGTACGCCATTGACCATGTGGTTTAATTAACCTTAAGGACCCGGGCTTTTTCCGTTTTTTCATTTTCAATTTTTCCTCCTTAACTTTAAAAAATCATAACTCTTAAAAATTTTCACCTAAAATTATATATAATGGCTTAATTTTTGCGTCACTAATTCTACTTTGTAATAACATTAGTCATTTTACCCAAAAATCTACGGTGAAACGGGAAAAAAAAAAATCAATGTGCGACAAAATTGATGAAAAAACACTATTTTTAAGTTTTGGGGGCTTCTGTTTTCACGTTTTTATTTTGTCAAAAATGATACCTTATCTTTATTCTGTAGGTCCATACGGTTAAAATGATACAAATTCAAACCTATACAAGTAGGTTATCACTTCCAAAAAAAATCCTGAATACATGCAGGAAAATTTATACGTTTAAAATGGTCATCTTTTGACCCCTATAACTTTTTTATTTTTCTGTGTTCAGGGCGCTTTGAGGACTCATTTTTTGCGCCGTCATCTGAAGTTTTTAGCGGTACCATTTTTGTTCTGATCAGACTTTTTGATCACTTTTTATACCACAAAAAAGTGAATAAAAAGTGATCAAAAATGCGCTATTTTGGACGTTGGAATTTTTTTTGCGCGTACGCCATTGAACGAGCGGTTTAAAAAGCGGTATATTTTTATAATTCGGACATTTCCGCATGCGGCGATACCACATGTTTATTTTTATTATTATTTACATAATGTTTTTTTATTTTTGGAAATACCAGGTGATTCAAACTTTTATTAGGGGGAAGGGATAATTGAAAGGGTTAATGATTTTTTTTTACACTTTTCTTATGCAATATTATAGCTCCTATAGGGGGCTATAACATTGCATTAACTGATCTTTTACAATGATTGATCCATTCCTATGGAGATGGATCAATCAGTGTTTTCAGCGATTGAATGCTCAAGCCTGGATCTCCGGCTTGAAGCATTCATTAGGTGATCGGACAGCACAGGAGAAGGTAAGAAGACCTCCTCCTGTGCTACAGCTGTTCGGGATGCCGCGATTATACCGCGGCGATCCCGAACAGCTCCCTGAGCTAACCGGCACATTTTACTTTTGTTTTTAGCCGCGCGGCTCAGCTATGAGCGAGCGGCTAAAGGGTTAATAGCACGCGGCACAGCGATCAGTGCCGCGCGCTATTAGAGGCGGGTCCCGGCTTCACTATGACGCCGGGCCCGCCGCGATATGATGCGGGGTCACCGTGTGACCCCACGTTATATCGCAGGACCAGGACCCAGGACGTACTCATACGTCCTGGGTCCTTAAGAGGTTAAGGATGCAGGGTTTTTCAGTTTTTGCATTTTCATTTTTTCTTAATCACCTTCTAAAAATCATAATGTTTTCAATTTTGCACATAAAATTCCATATGATGGCTTATTTTTTGCGCCACCAATTCCACTTTGCAGTGACAGTCATTTTACCCAAGAATCCACGGCGAAACAGAAAATAAATTCATTGTGCGACAAAGTTGAAGGAAAAAAAAATGTCATTTTGTAACTTTTGGGGGGTTCCGTTTCTACGCAGTGCATTTTTACGGTAAAAATTACACCTTCTCTTTATTCTGTAGGTCCATACGGTTAAAATGATATCCTACTTATATAGGTTGGATATTGTCGTACTTCGGGAAAAAAAAAAAAAAAAAAACTACTTGCAGGAAAATTTATGTTAAAAATTCTCATCTTCTAACCCCTATAACTTATTTTTCCGCATACGGGCCGGTATGAGGACTCCTTTTTTGCGCCATGTTCTGAAGTTTTTATCGGTACCATTTTAGTATTGATCAGCCTTTTTGATCGCTTTTTATTCATTCATTTTTTCATTATATAAAAAGTGACCAAAAATACGCTATTTTGGAATTTGGAATTTTTTTGCGCGTATGCCATTGACCGTGCGATTTAATTAACGATATATTTTCATAGTACGGACATTTCCCCACGTGGCGATACCATATGTTTATTTTTATTTACACTGTTTTTTTTAATGGGAAAAGGGGGGCGATTCAAAATGTTATTAGAGAAGGGGCTAAATGACCATGTTTTAACTTTTTTTCACTTTTTTTGCAGTGCTATAGGTTCCATAGGGACCTATAACACTGCACACACTGATCTCTTATGCTGAACCTTGCAAAGCCATAGCTTTGCATGGATCAGCGAGATAGGGTCTCGATTGCTCAAGGCTTGGAACAATCAAACCCCGATCGGACACGGCAGAGACAGGTAAGGGGACCTCTGCTCACGTCCTAGCTGATCGGGACATCACAATTTTATCGCGATGTTCCGATCAGCCCGACTGAGCTGCTGGCAAGCGTTTACTTTCACTTTCAGACGCGGCGGTCAACTTTGGTTGCCGCGTCTGAAGGGATAATAGCGCGCGACACAACGATCGGTGCCGCACGATGTTAGCCCAGGGTCCCGGCTATGAATAGCAGCCGGGACCGACCCGTGTGATGCAGAGTCACAGTGTGACCCAGTTTTAAACACCGGGACCGGGCGTACAGGTACGCCCTACGTCCTTAAAGGGGTATTCCAGGCCTTTTTTATATCAACTGGCTCTGGAAAGTTAAACAGATTTGTAAATTACTTCTATTAAAAAATCTTAATCCTTCCAATAGTTATTAGCTTCTGAAGTTTTCTGTCTAACTGCTCGATGATGTCACGTCCCGGGAGCTGTGCATGATGGGAGAATATCCCCATAGGAACTGCACAGCTCCCAGGACGTGAGTCATCAGAGAGCAGTTAGACAGAAATAACTCAACTTCAGAAGCTAATAACTATTGGAAGGATTAAGATTTTTTTAATCGAAGTAATTTACAAATCTGTTTAACTTTCCAGAGCCAGTTGATATATAAAAAAAAGTTTTGGCCTGGAATACCCCTTTAAGAGGTTAAGGATATATTTTTATAGTTTGGACATTTATGCACGCAGTGATACCACGTTTATATTTATTTTTATTTACATAGGGGACTATAACATTGCACACACCGATCTCTTACACTGTTCACTGCCATGCAATAACAGGGCATTGATCAGTGTTCTCACCGCTCGACTCCTCCTTTCTGGATCTCGGGCACGGAGCAGTCATTCGTCAATCGGACGCGCAGGAGGCAGGTAGGGATACTCCTGGTGCCCTGCAAGCTGTTCGGGATGCCGCAATTTCACCGTGGCGGTCCTGAACAGCCCGACTGAGCTGCCGGGATACTTTCGGTGTCACTTCCGACACGACGGACAACTTTGATCGCCGCGATGTCTAGTATTAGCAACAGGTCCCTGCCGTTAATGGCCACCAGGACCGACCAGATATGACGCGGGGTCACCTCGTTATATCGCGGGCGCAGGACGTAAATATACGTCAGTCGTTAAGGAGTTAAAATTATCTGTCGGAGTGGATGATTTATTTTGTATTTTTCATGCCCCCAGAAGTTGAGCATTCTTCAGCAGTATGGGTAAGTGTAGTTTCAAAGCAATGCATTGTAAGTCAGCTGATCACAGAGAGCTTGAGTGCTTCTTGTCTTGCCTGATTATGTCATATGATCATCCTCATATGATCTCAGTGTGCAAATAGTTTGGGCGTGTTTAACGCCTTAACAACGCTGGATGTAAATGTATGTCCTAGTGAGGTGGTACTTAACGCACCAGGACGTACATGTATGTCCTATACATAACCTCACGCATCGGAGCGATGCTCCGGTCATGTGCGGCAGGTCCCGGCTGCTGATAGCAGCCAGGGACCTGCCGGTAATGGCCAACATCCACGATCGCGTGGATGTCTGCCATTAACCCCTCAGATGCCGTGATAAATACAGATCATGGCATTTGCAGCATTGCAGTCACTAAAATGGATGATCGGATTGCCTGCAGCGCTGCCGTGGCGATCCAATCATCCAGAACGGCAGACGGAGGTCCCCTCACCTGCCTTCCACAGGTCTTCTGCTCTGGTCTGCGATCGAGTAGACCAGAGCAGAAGATAGCAATAACACTTATCAGTGCTATGCCCTATGCATAGCCCTGAACATTATTAGCAATCGAATGATTGCTATAACTTGTCCCCTATGGGGACTATTAAAGTGTAAAAATAAAAAAAAGTTAAAAAAAATGTAAAAAGTTTTTTAAAAAAACAGAAAAACCACTTTCCCAATAAAAACAAATTGTCCCATTTTTCCCTATTTCACGTCCAAAAAGTAAAAAAAATAATTTATATACATATTTGGTATCACCGCGTGCATAAATATCCGAACTATTAAAATTTGATGTTACTGAAACTGTACAGTGAACTGCGTGAACGTAAAAAATAAATAAAAATTTGTCCACAATTCCTGCTTTTTTTTTTTTTTTACATTTCATTCGCCAAAAAATTTGGTAGAAATGTATTAAAATTTTATATAAGCAAATATGGTATTAATAAAAAGTACAGATCACAGCGTAAAAAATTAGCCCTCATACCGCCATTTATACGGAAAAATGAAAAAGTTATGTCTTCAAAATAAGGAGATTTTTTTTAACACTTACCGTAAAATCTTTCTCGAAGGATCCATTGGGGGACACAGACCGTGGGTGTATGCTGCTTTCTCTAGGAGATGTGACACTATGGCAACAAAAACAGTTGGCTCCTCCCAGCAGGATATACCCGCCTTCAGGCTCTGAGCTAATCAGTTTAAGTTCCAGAGCAATAGGAGGAGACTAACAGGTCAAGAAAAACCCCAAACTGTCCGAGAACCAGAAGAAAAAAACATTACTGAACACACCCTCTGACAGAGAACAAATTAAAATCCCAAAAGGGTGGGAGCTGTGTCCCCCAATGGATCCTTCGAGAAAGATTTTACGGTAAGTGTTAAAAAAATCTCCTTCTCTATCAGCTCCATTGGGGGACACAGACCGTGGGACGTACCAAAGCCGTCCCTTGGGTGGGCAGATAAGCACTCAGGCAGACGGCCGTTCCACTGCCGCCTGCAACACTTTACGGCCCAGACTAGCATCAGCCGATGCGAAGGTATGAACTCTGTAGAACCTCGAGAAACTGTGCAAAGATGACCAGGTAGCCGCCTTGCAAATCTGCGAGGCCGAGGCTCTATTCTGGAGAGCCCAGGATTCCACAAAAGAACGGGTAGAATGAGCCACAACCCTGAAAGGAGGAATCTTCCCCTTACAGCGATAGGCCTACGAAATGGCAGACCGAACCCACCAAGAAATGGTGGCCTTGGAAGCAGGTTGTCCCTTGCGACGACCTTCCGTAAGGATGAAAAAGGAATCACACTGACTAAACGAGTAAGTGATGGAGAGATAAGACCGAACAGCCCGAACTACATCCAACTTGTGTAGTAAGCGCTCCTTAGGATGAGAAGGAGCAGGACAAAAAGACAATGTCCTCATTAAGATGAAAGGCCGAAACCACCTTAGCAAAAAGGAGGGATCTGGCCGGAAAACAACCTTGTCTTGGTGGATCACCAGAAACAGAGAACGGCAGGAGAGAGCTGCCAATTCAGACACCCTCTGGCTGGAGGTGATAGCAACAAGAAACGCTACTTTCCAAGAAAGGAGGCTGAGAAACACCTCTCTAAGGGGCTTAAAGGGTGCACCCTGGAGGGCACTCAGAACCAAATTCAAGTCCCAAGGGGGAGAAGGTGACGGAGAGAAGGTGACCGCTAAGGAGGAAAGGCGTGCGCCACTCCTTGCAGGAAGGTCCGGACAAGAGGATTAGAAGCCAGGGGCCTCTGGAAAGAACAGTAAGGGCCGAAACCTAACCTTTAAAAAAGGAACTGAGAGACAACCCCAGTTCCAATCCAGACTGTAAAAAAAGAGAAGACTGAGAACCGAGAAGGTCACCAGGGAGAAGTTCTGAGCTTCACACCAACGAAAATAAGACCGCCCAGTACGGTGGTAAATTCCTGCGGAGGAGGGCTTACTAGCCTTTAGGATGGTGTGAATGACTTGGGAAGAGAAACCGCGGTCTCAACCGCCACACCGTCAAATGTAGAGACTGTAAATTGGGGTGGCAAAGAGGACCCTGAGAGAGAGTAGATCCGGGCGGAGCGGAAGGCACAGAGGAGTATCGTTCCAGAGCCTGACTACGACTGCGTAACACGAACTTCGGGGCCAAACTGGAGCTATCAGAATGGCGGGGACGAACCCTGTTTTGAGCTTTCCCAGAACCCTGGGAAGGAGAGCAAGGAGAGAAAACAGAGGACAGGGGAAACCCACCACAAGGAATCCCAATGGCAGCCACGGCTAGAGCTAGGGTGTCCCAGGACCTCGACACAAATGAAAGAATCTTCAGATTGTGCCGGACACGAAAGGGTCTCCGTCTAGAATGCCCCAGAGGATGCGGGTCTGCGCGAAGGCTACTGGATGTAGTGACCTCTCGCTGGGGTCGGCTGAGGAACTCCGCTTCCTAGTGAGCACACCTGGAAGGAAACCGCCGGAAACATAGGTTCGGTCCAGGAGGAGACTGACACCTCGACAACGCTGCCGAACTGCGAGCGCCGCCGCGCAGACTGACGTCGAGGCGTTGTCCGACTGGATGCGGACAGAAGATGGGACTGCCCATGAAGAAGACAAGAAGAATCGCCCCCAGATCAGGAAAGTGTATCCAGTACCTGAACATGCCACCCCAGCCCAACAGAGTGGCAGCAGTCATGACTACCTGCCCGAGCAGGGAAGGAATGGTCACCCCTGAAGAAGAAGGGGGAACGGAGCCACCAGAGCAGAGACTCACGGATCCGACGAGAGCGAGAGCGAGAGAGCGAGAGCGCGAGAGCGAGAGAGCGAGAGCACAGCCAGTTGAAGGGGACAATAATGAAAGCTGGGCAAAGGGCATGGTCTCCATGGCCGCTACCAGCCGACCCAAGACTTTCATACATTTTTGTATGGAAACCGGGGCCGTGGCCCTAAGAGAGCAGACACCAGACAGGAGTGTCAGACAGTTGTCCGGCAGAAGACAAATCCGGACATGGACCGCGGAAGTGAGGTCCCAGAAGATCAGAGACTGTGTGGGAGAGAGGAACGACTCGTCTCCGCTGAACATTCACCCGAAGCGATTCAGGGTCTGGAGTGTAAGACCCACAGTCCCTAGAGTCTAGACTCTGAGAGGCTTGACGAGAAGGTCGTCCACATAAGGAATCACCGAGACTCCGCATGATCGCAACAGGACTATCACTGGTGCAAGGATCGAGGCGAAGACCCGATGAGCAGGCCAGAGACCAAAGGGATAGGCTACGAGATGAAAAAGCCCGTCCGGAACCGGAAGGCGAAGGAACCGCAGATGGCCGGGAAATATAGGAATATGAAGGTAGGCATCCTTGATTTCCACCGAGGAAGAAACTCCTCTTGTGCCCTGGATGCCACGGAAGTGGCAGCGAAGATGGCGGTGAGATGCTTGAGGCCCAGAAGCGGCCATCCAGAACCACCTGCCAGGGAGAGCACAAAAAAAAGGTGGAATAAAAGGCCCCGCAAATATTCCCCTGTAGGAACGGAGACAATGACTCCCTGGCAGGGACTGGAGGGTCTCCTGAAACTGCTTCCCGGAAGAGGACACCGTGGTGTTCAGGACTTCCTGAATGTGTGTGGTCCCAATGTCTCGAAAAAGTAAGACGACCTCCCACCTGAGAAAAAACCTGCGGGTGGTGGCTGCACTCCATGTGGAAGTGGGATTGCGGTTACCCAATTCGGTCAGAACGGTTGGTGTCCGACTTCCAAGGTGAACGCGCCCGGAACGAGGGGGACCTCCTGTCCCGCGAAGGTGCCTGCCGAGATCCCTTATTGGGGCCAAAGGTCCGAAAGGACCGAGAGGAAGAGGACTTCCTCTGGGAATAAAAGCAAGCCTTATGCTGAAACAACAACAAGTAACTTTTACCCCCCGGTGCCACAGAGATAATGGAGAAGGCGCTTGTGAAAGAGACGGGTACCAGTAAAAGGCAACTCGGTAAGAGACCCTCTTGGAGGCGGCATCCACATCCCACGCCCAAAGCCACATGGAGCAGCGGAGGTCCGCTATGGGACCCACAGCAAAGGCAGCACCACAGACTGACTGCATGGAAGCAGTGCACAGAATTCCCCAGCATTGGAGAACCAAGCAAGATAGACCCTCCGGGGGAAATCCCGCCAAGATACCCAGACTGAGTTGTGGGCACCACAACAATAGGGCGTCGGACCCAGAGCCTGCTGCGTCCGAGGCAAACTCCGCCAAGGACTTTACCGTCTGATCTGTCGAGTCCTTGAAGGCAGCTGCCTCTACCAGCGGCAGTATAGTAGCCTAGAGAGGCAGGAAATTGGTGGAACCATTGAGAGAGCGGAAACCCCCTTAGAGGCAAGGTCCTTGGCAAATGGCTAACGCACTTGAACCCTCTTCATTCCCATGAACCTCTTGTCCGGATGTTTGCATGCAGATTCTTGAAGGATGTGAAGTTCAGCATGAGAGCTGAATCCTTGATGTGCTGGTTAAGCACGCTGAAAGGATACTTCAGGAGTAACGGCCGAAGATCCTGGGTCCTCTAAGTGAAGGGCGTCTCTTATGGCCGCAACCAATGAGTGCACCGTTTCAACCATATCTGAGCGGTCCTGAGTCAGATGCAGATTCGGAAACCTGATCCGCCAGTTCACCAGGCGAAAGTGAACGCATGGAGGCAGCCCTGGAGGGGGGCAACCCTGACCGGGTACATGGCTCTGGCAGGGCGGCGATTCCGTAAACTTCCTCTGGAGGAGCGACGTCCGTGACCAGATGACACGGGGAGCCGAGACCCACGGAGGGACGCCCAAGTCTACCTGGAGACTCAATGTAAAAGTCAGACAAACACCCCTAGTACACTTCAAGAGACAGCGTGAGGCTTGTGTAAAAGAGGAGCGGGACCCGCCAGAGGGTCAGCGCAGGACAGACCTCTTCCAGGTAGACACCTAGTCACGTGAGGCCTCAGCCACCACAAGGATGACTTGAGTCAACTCAGCCATAAACTGGGATAGGAAGAAACCCGAGGCTGAAGGGGCGGCCGAATCCACCGGAATTGTAACATCCGGGGAAACAGGGGGATCTGGGGGAGCAGGCAGAGTCAGTGGGCATTGTAGGAATAATATGTTATTGTGACAAAATAGAGACTAGCAGTCTAGTTGTCAGTACAGAGGGAGGGCAGAATAGCGTCCCCTATGGCAGGAAAAGAGACTTAACCCCTGAGAGGGGCGTTCCCAGAGCAGGGGCACTGCCTATCGGCCCCCGCCACCAGACACGCGCGCATCGCTGATTGGAGGGCGATGCGCGCCACCAGAAGCTCCGACGGCCCTGTAGGCGGAGTTACCGTGCCCAGGCTGTCGCAAAGAACCAGAGTAGTGGCGCCCGCCCCATGCCCCGAGCACACATGCAGCTGCGCCCGCGGGAAAGTGAGCGGGCGCCGCACATATACACCACCCCCCTCCGCCCCCCCCCCCCCCCCCCCCCGGCAGCCATCAGCTGCCGAGGTGAAGGAAGACGGCACTTCAAGCGCCCGACAGTACAAATCACCATACACACTGCGAGAGAGTGCCCCCAAGAGTTCCGGGCAATAGGGGCGGAGCTAAGTACAAGTTGGGGACGAAGGAGTAATGGCGCCTGCTCCCTGTCCCGAGTGCATATGTAAGAACATACGCGCTCGGGGGAAGTAAGCGGGCAGCAGAAACACTGGCAGCAGCTGCCGGAGAAAATGAAAGTAATTCGGCGCTCCGTGCGCTCAGCTAGAAAAAGCGTTGCGGCTGTCAGCCGCATATAAGGCACTGCGGCACAGCCGCATAGTAAAACACAGTCTCACACAGAGCACTTACATACAGTGTAATAAAGAAATTATGCCCCCAAAGATGCCACTGCTCGCCCCAGTACCAGCCAGCCCCATAAACCTGAAAAGGTGGACAAAAACTGAGGGTCTCCAGAGGTTGCAAGTCCTTGCACCTAGGGGAGAAAGGGAAATGTACTTGCCTCAGTCAGAAGAACTTACCTAATGGAGTCTTCAGTGAAGTCTTCAGTCAGCTTTAGTTACCTGCATCACGCCTGGCTGCTATGCGCGAGCGAGGTGAGCAGGTAAATAGGTGGACCCGGACCCATGAGGTACCACCCAAGTGCTGACCGTTGGCGAGGGGGGATTAACAGTGCATATACGCAATGTCTGTGCCCCCTCACTCGCAATGGGGAAACGGGGAACCGCAGTCCCTAAGTCCCCACCTGAAAACAGAAAAGAAAAGGAATAAAAAACTAACGCGTCCCTATACTAGAAAAAAAAAAAAAAAAAAACTGAAGACCTGGTCTGGAGCAAACCAGACCATGTCCATCTCCTTCAGACACTAAGCTTAAACTGATTAGCTCAGAGCCTGAAGGCGGGTACATCCTGCTGGGAGGAGAAAACTGTTTTTGTTGCCATAGTGTCACATCTCCTAGAGACAGCAGCATACACCCACGGTCTGTGTCCCCCCAATGGAGTCGATCGAGAAAGGGGGATTTTAAACGTACTAATTTGGTTAAAAAGTTTGCGATTTTTTTGAGCGCAACAGTAATAGAAGAGTATGTTATCATGGGTATCATTTTAATCGTATTGACCCAAAGAATAAAGAACAAGTAATTTTTATCGTAAATTGTACGGACGTGAAAACGAAACCTTCCAAAATTTGCTAAATTGCACGTTTTTTTTTTAACGAAAGCGTAAAAATAAAAAATTGTCTGAGTCCTTAAGGCCCAAATAGGCTGAATCATTAAGGAGTTAATGCTTGCACAGAGGCACGTAGAGCTATGCTGCACACCATTAAAATAACAAAAAAATCTGCAATACCCCTTTAGTAATTGATTAAGGAATTGTAATTTTTTTAAACAAATCTGTGAATACTTACCTCTTGGCTCCTGTGCAAACCATTTTACCTGAGCTAAATATAAGCGCCGTCGTACGTGGTTCTCTTATCCTCATAATTACAGCAGCAAAACGCTGAGGAGATAGAAACAAAGCAAGGTTATATTTTTCTTCACAAAAAAGTTTTCATTTTGTTTGCACAATGTATCAAAATAATACCTTGGATATGGCATTAGTGTTTTTTTTTTTTTTTTTTTTTTTTTTTAAACAAGAGCATACATCAGGATAACGGAATACAAATACATAAAATAAATAAATACAATTCTGTATTACAGACAGGCCAGAATACTGACATTTCATGGTTTAGTTTTAATCCTTTAGTGCTTAGCCTATTTTTTTTTTTTATTTATAGCCATAGAAGTGCTTGTTGTAGAATGACTGTACTTTAAAATTGCCCCAAATGGGGTACATATAGTGTATAAAAAAAAAAAAAAAAATGTAAAAAATTTTTATATATATATATATATATATATATATATATATATATATATATATATACATACATATATACATATATATACACATACACACATATACATATACATACACACACACATATAAATACATATATATATATACACATACACACACATACACATATATATATATATATATATATATATACACACACACATACATATATATATATATATATATATATATATATATATATATATATATACACATATACACACATATATACACACATATATATATATACACATACACACATATATATATATACACACACACACACACACACACACACACACACACACACACATATATATATATATATATATACATATACACACACACATTCACAAGGGTACTTACACATGCTGTTTGGGATACAGATTTCCACATTTTAAACAGTTACTGAAAAGTAGTGACGTGTCCCATTGAGATCAGAGAGCCACAGAACATTAAACACGCATGCTATAAGCACAAGTGAACATATTCTGTTTACAGTTTAATTCTGTGTAACCAGTTTAAGATCATGATAACAAATCTTAGTAACATAGTTAAAGGTTGAAAAGACCAGAGTCCATCAAGTTCAACCTATATCCCTAATGAGTCAATACTGAGTTGATCCAGAGGAAGGCAAAAAACCCTCATACTAGAGGTAAAAATTCCTTCCTGACTCCAAATATGGCATCAGAATAAATCCCTGGACCAACGTTCTGTCCCTATAAATCTAGTATACATAACCAGCAATGTTCTTACTCTCTTAAAATGCATCCAGACCCCTTTTAAATTCTTTTACAGAGTTCCCCATGAGCACCTCCTCTGGCAGAGAGTTCTATAGTCTCGCTGCTCTTACAGTAAAGAACCCCCGTCATTGCTGGTGCAGAAACCTTCCTCAAGACAGAGGATGCCCCCTTGTTATAGATACAGTCCTGGGTATAAATAGATCATGGGAGAGATCTCTGTACGGTCCCTTGATATATTTATACATAGTTATTAGGTCTCCCCTAAGCCTTCTTTTTTCTAAACTAAATAACCCTAATTCTGATAATCTTTCTGGGTGCTGTAGTCCTCCCATTCCCCGTATTACTCTGGTTGCCCGTCTTTGAACCCTCTCCAGCTCCACTATATCTTTCTTGTACACTGGTGACCAGTACAGTACACAGTATTCTATGTGTGGTCTGACTAGTGATTTGTACGGTGGTAGAATTATTTCCTTGTCGTGGGCATCTATGCCCCTATTGATGCACCCCATGACTTTATTAGCCTTGGCAGCAGCTGCCCGACACTGGTCACTACAGCTAAATTTACTATTAACTAAGACTCCCAAGTCCTTTTCCACATCAGTTGTCCCAAGTGTGCTCCCACTTAATACATAATACAAGCCCGGATTTTTCTTCCCCATGTGCATTACCTAACATTTATCAGTGTTGAACCTCATCTGCCACTTCTCAGCCCAAACCTCCAACCTATCCAGATCCATTTGTAACAATGTACTGTCCTCTATTGTGTTTACCGCTTTACAGAGTTTAGTATCATCTGAAAAGATTGTTACTTTACTATTCAACAAGGTCATTAATATATTAAATAGAACAGGACCCAAGACTCACCTCTGTGGTACCCCACTAGTAACAGTCACCGAATCAGAATAAGTACCATTAATAACCACCCTCTGTTTCCTGTCACTGAGCCGGTTACTTACCCACATGTGCACATTTTCCCCCAGCCCAAGCATTCTCATTTTATACATCAATCTTTTATGTGGCACCGTATCAAATGCTTTGGAAAAATCCAGATATACGACATCCAGTGATTCCCCCTGGTCCAGTCTGGAGCTCACTTCCTCATAAAAGCTGATCAGATTAAATTGACAGGACTGATCCCTCAAAGCCATACTGATATAGAGTCATACATTTTTATCAAGACACTCCAAAATAGCATCGCTTAGAAAACCCCCTCAAACTATTTATATACAACAGAGGTTAAATCAACAGGCCTATAATTCCCAGGGTCACCTTTTGACCCTTTTTAAATATTGGCACTATATTTGCCATGCACCAGTCATGGCGAACAGTCCCTATCACTATGAAGTCCCTGAATATTAAAAATAGGGGTCTGTTACATTACTTAATTTCTTTAGAACACTGGGGTGAATGCCATCTGGACCTGGTGATTTGTCTATTTTGATTTTTTGTAGGCGCGGTACTGTAATTATTCCTTGGTTAGACCGGTGACCTATACAGGGGCGTTTACCTTATCTCACTGTATTTCACCTGGCATTTCATTTTCCTCGGTGAATACAGTGGAGAAGAATTTGTTTACTATATTTGCTTTTTCCTGATCCCCGTTTATAATTTCTTCTTTATCTTTTTTTTCTTTCTTTTTTTTTTTTTTTAAGGGCCAAAACTTTCATTTTTAACCTTTTTGCTATTTATATAGTTAAAGAACATTTTGGGATTAGTTTTACTTTTTGGCGACGAGTCTGTCTATTTTTTTGTGGCTTTTATCTGTTTTTTTACATATTCTACATTTTTCTCTACAGCTTTTTAATGCTTCTTCACCATCTCCCTGTTTTAGTAGTTGAAATGCTTTATTTTTGTCATTTATTGCCCCCTTAACATTGTTATTCATCCATATTGGTTCTCTTTTATTCCTGACCCTTTTATTACCATAAAGTATATACATCTTACAGTGAGAATTTAAGATATATTATTAAAAAGTCTCCCATTTAGTGTCAGTATTCTTGTTTCTGAGGACATCATCCCATTTTATATTGTTAAGGGCTTCTCTGAGTTGATCAAACTTTGCCTTCCTAAAGTTCATTGCTTTTGTGGCCCCTCGCAAGATTCCCTTATTGAAGGACAAGCTATAATGTATTATATTATGATCATTATTTCCTAGGTGTCCTACTTGCACACTACTCTGTCAGGTCTGTTGGTTAATCTTCCTATGTGCACAGTAGAGTGTGGCTATATAGAATTAAGTTACATCTCAACATAAAATGATTGATCTCTTTAAAGTACTGTTTGCAAGGACACAAAACCAGTGCCAATGTTAGGCTAGATTTCCACTTGGCATTTTGGAAAACAGCCACTGCAATTTTGAGCCAAAGCAAAAAGTGGATACGAGAGGAATGGGAAATTTAAAAGGATCATGGCTTTGGCTCTAAAAACTGCAAAATGGAATCCTAGCCTTAAAACATTCATCTGCAACACCAGTGCTTGGTTGTTATGTTTTTGTCATGTTCATCTGACCCCCCTTAGTGACTTAGTTACACAATCTTCTAATGGTATAGCAGATAGCAATTTTACCTTTGGATTATATTCAGCATTTCGAGCTCTAAGTGCAATTGTTTTTAAGTCCAGTTTGCAGCCAAGATTCACTGTGGACACAATATTTCTAGAAAAAACAAAAACTGCATAATTACAAATTTTGAAAATGGGGGATTACATACCACAATTTATATTAATAGTCACATGATTTCCTTAGTGCTTAACCCCTTAAGGACCCAGCCATTTTACACCTTAGGACCCGGCCATTTTTTTGCACATCTGACCACTGTCACTTTAAACATTAATAACTCTGGAATGCTTTTAGTTATTCTGATTCAGAGAATGTTTTTTTCGTGACATATTCTACTTTAACATAGTGGTAAAATTTTTTGGTAACTTGCATCCTTTCTTGGTGAAAAATCCTCAAATTTGATGAAAAATTAGAAAATTTTGCATTTTTCTAACTTTGAAGCTCTCTGCTTTTAAGGAAAATGGATATTCCCAAATTTTTTTTTTTTTTATCACATATGTCTACTTTATGTTTGCATCATATAATTGACGTATTTTTACTTTTGGAAGACACCAGAGGGCTTCAAAGTTCAGCAGCAACTTTCCAATTTTTCACAAAATTTCCAAAATCACAGTTTTTCAGGGACCAGTTCAGGTTTGAAGTGGATTTGAAGGGTCTTCATCTTAGAAATACCCCACAAATGACCCTATTATAAAAACTGCACCCCCCCAAAGTATTCAAAATGACATTCATTCAGCATTTTAACCCTTTAGGTGTTTCACAGGAATAGCAGCAAAGTGAAGGAGAAAATTCACAATCTTCATTTTTTACACTTGCATGTTCTTGTAGACCCAATTTTTGAATTTTTACAAGGGGTAAAAGGAGAAAATGTATACTTTCTCTCGAGTAAGCACATACCTCATATGTCTATGTTAAGTGTTCGGCGGGCGCAGTAGAGGGCTCAGAAGGGAAGGAGCGACAAGGGGATTTTGGAGAGTACGTTTTTTCTGAAATGGTTTTTGGGGGGAATGTTGCATTTAGGAAGCCCATATGGTGCCAGAACAGGAAAAAAAAAAAAAAACACATGGCATACCATTTTGGAAACTAGACCCCTTGAGGAACGGAACAAGGAATAAAGTGAGCCTTAATACCCCACAGGTGTTTCACGACTTTTGCATAGGTAAAAAAAAATGTTTAAAATTTAAATAAAATGTGTGTTTCCCCCCAAATTTCACATTTTTGCAAGGGTTAATAGCAGAAAATACCCCCAAAATTTGTAACCCCATCTCTTCTGAGTATGGAGGTACCCCATAAGCTCACCTGAAGTGCACTCTGGGAGGACTACAATGCTCAGAAGAGAAGGAGTCATACTTGGCTTTTTGTGAGCAAATTTTGCTCGGGGGCATGTCGCATTTAGGAAGCCCCTATGGTGCCAGGACAGCAAAAAATACCCACATGCCATACCATTTTGGAAACTAGACCCCTTGAGGAATGTAACAAGGGGTACAGTGAGCATTTACCCCCCACTGGTGTCTGTCAGATCTTTGGAACAGTGGGCTGTACAAAATTTTTAATTTGCACAGCCCACTGTTCCAAAGATCTGTCAGACACCAGTGGGGTGTAAATCTCACTGCACCCCTCATTACATTCCGTGAGGGGTGTAGTTTCCGAAATGGGGTCACATGTGGGGTTTTGTTTTTTTTGCGTTTGTCAAAACCGCTGTAACAATCAGCCACCCCTGTGCAAATCACCTCAAATGTACGTGGCACACTCTCCCTTCTGGGCCTTATTGTGCACCCCCAGAGCACTTTGAGCCCACATATGGGGTATCTCCTTAGTCGGGAGAAATTGCATTACAAATTTTGGGGGGCTTTTTTCCCCCCTTTTACCTCTTGTCAAAACGAAAAGTATAGGGCAACACCAGCATGTTAGTGTAAAAAAATAATTTTTTTACACTAACATGCTGGTGTAGACCCCAACTTCACGTTTTCATAAGGGGTGAAAGGAGAAAAAGCCCCCCAAAATTTGTAAGGCAATTTCTCCCGAGTACGGTGATACCCCATATGTGGCCTAAATACAACAGGGCTCTAAAGTGAGAGCGCCATGTGCATTTGAGGCCTGAATTAGGGATTTGCATAGGGGTGGACTTTGGGAATCACTGGCGTAGAATACCCCTAACAGGGTGCCTCCAGCTGTTGCAAAACTCCCAGCATGCTTGGACAGTCAACGGCTGTCCGGCAATACTGGGAGTTGTTGTTTTGCAACAGCTGGAGGCTCCATTTTGAAAAGAGTGGCAGACCAGACATTTTTCATTTTTATTGGGGAGGGGGGCTGTGTAGGGGTAT
Source organism: Hyla sarda (assembly GCF_029499605.1). Taxonomy (NCBI): domain Eukaryota; kingdom Metazoa; phylum Chordata; class Amphibia; order Anura; family Hylidae; genus Hyla; species Hyla sarda. Next base: position 310,069,215 of record NC_079191.1, on the reverse strand, counting down.
ATGTAGTGTTTACTTTTTATTTTATCTTGTGGTAGAGTAGTGTAGTGTTTTTAGAGTAGAGTCACACGGGCGGGGGGATTACAACGAGTTTCCCGCTGCGAGTTTGAGCTGCCGTGCAAAATTTGCTGCATTGCAAACTTGCAGCCTGATAATCACTGTAAGCCCCTGCCCATGTGGGGGGGGGGCTCCAGCTGTTGCAAAACTACAACTCCCAGCATGCACAGTCTATCAGTGCATGCTGGTAGTTATAGTTTTGCAACAGCTGGAGGCACACGGGTTGGGAAACTCCGAGTTAGGAAACAGACAATGTTTCCCAACCAGTGTGCCTCCAGTTGTTGCAAAACCACTACTCCCAAACATTCTCAGGCATGCTGGAAGTAGTAGTTCGGCAACATCTTTAGAGCCAGATGTTGCCGAACTACAACTCCCAGCATGCTGGGAGTTGCAGTTTTGGGACCACTGTGCTCTTCCAGATGTTGCAAAACTACACATCCTCAGCATGCCCTTACTGTCCAGGCATGCTGGGAGTTGTAGTTCTGTAACATCTGGCCCTTCAGATGTTGCAGAACTACAACTCCCAGCATGTCTGGACAGTAAGGGCATGCTGAGGATGTGTAGTTTTGCAACATCTGGAAGAGCACAGTGGTCCCAAAACTGCGGACCTCCAGATGTTGCAAAACTGCAACTCCCAGCATGCCCAGATGCCAAGGGCTGTCTGGGCGTGCTGGGAGTTGTAGTATACAGGGTCCCAATACAGCAATGCATGTTGCTTTACGGCGACGTGCATTGCTGTAAAGGGCCCGACCGCAGATGAAGATCCACTCACCTGTCGCCGCCGCCTTCCTCGCCGGGATCCGGGTCTTCAGGGACGAGGTAAGTACCGGGGCCGGGCCCCAGCACTCCCCCGTCCCCCCGCCGCATCCTCCGGTCTTCCTCCCGTCCTCTCCGGATTTTCAGGGGCCGGGCTGGGCGGGAGGAAGTAACCGCCCCCCCCCCCCCCCCCTGCGATTGGTCGGCTAACTAACCGACGGATCGCTGGGCATAGGAGGAGGTGGCAGGCTTGCCACCTCGCTCCTATACTTTAGCATGGTCTTGGCTGTCTGTGACAGCCGGGATCATGCAAAATTACCGGGCGGTCGGGTCCCAGAGACCCGATCAGCCCGGTATCTCCTACATGGCCCCCCTCGGCGTTTGCCCTGGATCCCTGCTGAAGGATTTCAGCAGGGATCCGCTTCCGATCTCCGCCGGGTGAGCGGCAGAGACCAGGAAAAGACCATGACGTATGCATACGTCATGGGTCCTTATGACCCAGGGTGTGATGACGTATGCATACGTCATGGGTCCTTAAGGGGTTAAATACCTGTCAGTAAAAAAAAAAAAAACGAAACAATACGTTATAGATTAGCTTTTTAGTATTACTTTCCTAATATACACAATACATTTTGTAACTTTATGTGTTAAATTAACCGCTAAGAGTTTAGCCACCAAGGATCCTCCTCCTCGTTCTGTCTGCAGTCCTGGTAGGGACAATAGTCAGGAAAGGCCGGTAGGACCTCAGCTTAGCAGTGTATAGAGCTGAATGTTTCTGCTCTCCGAGCTAATAGACTAGAGTCATGATGCCTTCAGTGCATAGTGCTGAATATTGTGCTAAGTATTTCAGCTCCCTTTGTAAGCTGCTGGGGAGAGCTGAGCGCAAAGAGTTCAGTGTTGAGAGTTTGGGGGGGGGGGGGGGGGGGGAGAGAATATGAGTGCGTGAGGTTCCAGCCAATCACAGAGTCTCTCTGGCACTGAACACTCGGCTGTGGGTAGCAGAATGAGAGAGGAAGTTCTCCCCAGCAGGGCTTCAGATGAGGTCACATCTGCTGGTGAACACCTGTTCACGGTCTATGGAGCTAAGTGGCAGTGAGCAAGCGATGCAGCACAATATCAGGTAGGAAACTAAAAAATTAGATTTTTGTACTCACCGTAAAATCTCTCTTGTAGCCTTCATTGGGGGACACCTTACTGATCGGTATATGCTCTTGCCGCTAGGAGGCACTGAAACTAGGAAAAAAAGTTGGCTCCTCCCTGGCAGGATATACCCGCCCACTGGAAGTGAGGTAACCAGGTTTGTCACAAAGCAGTAGGAGAAGCCAACTAACAACATGTCCGAAGGACACTGGAAAGGAATCTCGGATAAATAAAAAAATAAAAAAACAACCGGATAGGATCATCCGGACGAAGAGTGAAGAAATGGGTGGGTACGGTGTCGTGCAATGAAGGCTACGAGAGAGTTTACGGTTAGTACAAAAATTCTCCTTTTCTCTTCATTGGGGGACACCTTACTGATGGGATGTACCAAAAGCAGTCCCCTAGAGTGGGAAAAAAAAACAACCACCAGAGAAAAGGAATCAGTCCTGAGACCGAACTCAAGTGTCCACAAGGCCTGCGGATGAGCCCCCAGGCCAGAGACAAACTGGGCCCAGCAATTGGGCTCCTGGAAGATCCCCCGTCCACAGGCCATAAAACGAGACAAGAAGGTCTGGTGCATGAGAACAACCTGAACAGCTGCAGACCCAAAAAGCCCTGTCCCAGGGGTCCAGCATGAGTACCTGTAAAGCGATAGTAGCCGGGCTGGTGTAATCTGGATGACGTGAACACTTCCTAACTCAGGAGGACATGAACCCCGAAGGAAAAAGGGAGCAGATCGCCCTGAAAAGGGGGCATCCCGGGTACAGGAGAGAGAGACATGGAAACTAGAGATTTCTAATGCATCTCGTAACGAACCTGTAAATCAAATGGCCAAGGAACAAGCTCAAGACCCCAAAAGGGAACATCCCAGAACACTGGAGCGGCCAACATGGGAGTTGGAGGTTCCTGAACCACCTGGAAGACTCATACGTGAAGAGTAAGGAAAACAGATATCCGCGAAAACTCTACGGACGACAAGTTTCCCTGTGGAAACTTGAAGTGAAGGACAGAACTATAGCACCACTAAAAAGGGATCGTGAAGGAGCCCGGAATGGGTCGCTACACATGCCTGAGACCTCACCCATCCCCGAGACACAAGGACCAGAAGAGTCGCCTGAAAGGAAGGCACACCACAGCAGCCTCGGACAAGACTAACCCGTCTAGGATCCCAGTGGTCCGAGCGGACCAGAGCACTGCGAAGAAAATTCCCACGGAACGACAACGGAGGGGGAAACAAAAAAAGAGGACCCAGCCAGGACACTCAGGTACTGGGCATAGGAAGACTATGGTGACAGTGCAGTACAACTGACAGACAAAAGGGAAGGAAGAACACGCCCTTCCAGGGTGAAGAGCAACGGCAGGACCCAAACAACAGACTGTGGCTAGACCAGCTGTCGCCGGCCATACAAGATAAACTCCTCCAACAGATTAGAGAGTGAAGGCCGCGTGAGCAGCAGTAGATAACCAAAAAACAAAAAGATCGCCAGGCTGCAAAGGTGGACAGGAAGCACACAAGCCTAGACAGTAAAAAGCCATGTTGAGCGCTCCCAGCAAAAAAACAAGGGTCCAGCCAGATATCCCACCTATATAGTGGGAACAGGGAGATTGTATCAACTCAGCTGTAGAAAAAGCACAACAAAAATAGTCCCCCTAGAGGAGGGAAAACAAGGGTGGCCGAGATGAAACTCAGGTACTGACAATGTCAAGCACCCTGATCCCGTACCCCCTGTGGAAGCAGAGTGGCAGGTGTGCCAGACACAGTAGGAGCAGGGAAATGCTGCCCCACAGCCAAGGGACCAGAACTGGGAGGACGTAGCCCCCAAGCCAAAAAGACATCCCATCGCTGCATGGAGGAGCCACCTCGTGTCCCCAGGGGAATAGGAATCCTGCACACTGGAGCTGTGCAAAAATACAAGACATATGGGGATACAGTCCGGACGACGATTAAGGCAACAGAGTAGGTGCCCCAGCCACCCTGGACAGAAACTCCAGGAGGTACATGAAGGTATAAGGAGGGGCAGAACTGACTTTCACCCCAACAGCAACCATGCCAGAGAACTGAGGAAAAAAAATTGCCTGGAAGCCCCGAGGCATGCCCCACTGATAAGGAAAGGTAGGCTCTACACCAGTGGTCCCCAAACTTTGGCCCTCCAGATATTGCAAAACTACAATTCCGGGAGTTGTAGTTTTGCAACATCTGGAGGGCCACAGTTAGGGGACCACTGCTCTACACCGACAGAGTGGCCTTATCATATGGAGGGGCACAGACATTGGTAGTGGGGTACCAAGACTGCAGACACGAAAGAAACCGCAGACATCCAAAAGGCCCTGCAGGAAGGGAGGTATGCCTCTATCAGCCCAACATTGCAACCTTAGGAAGGGTACAGAGTGATGCTGCTGTGGTTGAGAAAGACCCTGCAAAAAAAATCCACACCTTATCCCCTAATGGTGCCACACCCAAGACTGCAGGTTCAGAATTAAGAGAAGAAGAGTGTATGTGGAGCAGGAATCATGCAGACACCATTGGACTGTAAAGGTAGAAAAAGTTCCCATGTACCCACCAGGACCCCCTTTTGCGGAAGGTCATCCTGAAAAGAGGAAACATACAGAAACACTGTGAAGTGAAATAACAGCCTTCAGACAGTAGCAGGCATGCAGAGAGGGACCTGGAAAGTAGGGAACCCTACAAACCAGCATGTGGTGCACAGGCCCACAGAGCCACCCGAGGAGACCCACTCGGAACTACACATTGGCAGTGGGCCAACTGAACCACCGTCCACGGTGTGGAAGAGTATGGTAGGTGACCCGACGTAGTAGGCCATGCGGAACACCGTCTGGCCAAACCGGAATAGGATTCCTGAGCGCACAGGGTCACTCCATACAACCACCCACGAAAGGCGGGGAACTGGAGTGCGGCCCATCCAACGGGCCATCTGGTGGTGTTGAAGACCCAATAGACGAAGGACTGTCTGACTAGCATCCATCCCACGGAACCTGGCTATGTCCGCAGCAGTCCGGAGATCAAAAACCAATGGCGGCGGAAATCGCACGTATAACAGCCTGGTTGACCAAGAACACCTCCAGGTGCTGGCGAAAAGAATACAGGCAAAATAACCGTACCCTTTCCTGGGAGACATGGATAGAAACCCGTCATAGATGGATCCCTGTCATTCTGATAGGGTCCACAGGACGTGCTTGGTCAGTTCTACCTATACCCCCACACAGTGAAGCACCAGAACTCAGAAGGGCGGCGTTATGACCGACATGATCCCCCCCAACTCCTGCCAGCTGAACACCCTGGAGCGCACTCCCCGCCAGGTTCAAACAGCAGACCCGGCACAAAGGTGAGGAGGGGACGGCATAGTGAAAGTGCTAAACCCAGGGTACGCCGCCAGGCACTGGTTGTTAGCGAGGAGGGGTTAACGGCCCCTCCAGCAATGCACTGTGCCCATAGATCGCAGGGGGGGGGGGGGGGGAAATCAAGCAGCACCATGCTCCAGATACCCCATGCTAGAAAAAAAATTAAAAAAGTGGGAAAAAAAAAAAAAAAAACACAGTCTGGAGCTCCCAGACCTGTGTCTTGTCTCCTGCTGATACTAGCTAAAACTGGTTACCTCACTTCCAGTGGGCAGGTATATCCTGCCATGGAGGAGCCGACTTTTTTCCTAGTGTCAGCGCCTCATAGTGGCAAGAGCATATACCAATCAGTAAGGTGTCCCCCAATGAAGAGCGACCGAGAAAATAACATTTTTGAGGAGGCTGGGGGTTTCTTTTCTTTACATTTACCTTTGAGTCAAACTGACATGCTAATTTTTTTCCCTCATCGTGATCTGTAGTTTTTCTGATTTATCCATTCTATGAGTCATCACTGGTTTTGCCTGCCTTTAGCAGACAACCTGTAGCTCAGTAATGGCAGCCATGGAGGTCAAATACAGGCCTCCTGCTGTCATGAATATGGATCCGCTTCCTATAATTGCATCACAGGGAGCCTATACAGCCACTGCATTACCAATAACTCATGCCAAACACCGCTGACTGTCCGGAATACAGCTTTAATAGGTGGAGTGCTTTGTACAAGCACAGAATTTAGCATACTTTGATGTAATTAAAGTAAGTACAGTGAGGAACACTAATAGAGCATATATATTCCAAGTATAGGTATACAAGTGCAGTACTATTAGTTAACTCAGCAATCTATTTTCAGGATAGAGAAATCCAAACAGTACTTACTGCAACTGAGGTACAATCCCAGAGCTTTCTGAAGCAGGAGTGGCCGGGGTGATAGGAGTCATGGGGGTCATTGGGGAAGGATAAAGAGGTGTATTGCCCGGTAGAGGTGCTGTAGTTAGAGTCTGTGAGTGAAACAATTGTGGGGTTTGGCCTGACCCCTGAGTGCCTTGCTGGGATGTGGACTGCTGAGCCTGCTGTTGCTGCTGTCTTTGTTGTTCTTCAAGAATCGACAAACTGTTGGTTGTTTGTACAGGTTGTGGAGTCAAACCAGTTCCATATGGCATCATAGGACTGAAGATGGGTATTCCAGGAGTCATTGCTCCCTGCACATAAAAAAAAAAAAAAGAAAAGAACTATTAAGTGAAAAACTAAAGATTTTTTATAGTTCGATTGGTGTAGCTCTTCACATTCAGCAGCCATGGCCCTCATAACCTAGATAACCCCATTACTCAAGTTAAAGACTCAGTTTCAACAGGTAATAGAAAAGGTCAGCCAGCTAAAACAAGTAGTTAGCACACTTATTACACCCACCCAAACATGTATTTACAGACACTGGTGGTGGGGGGGGGGGGCGGGATGGGACACAACCACATTCGGGGTATAGGTCTCAGTGTGTCTAATAAAACACTACTTTGTTTATCAGCATGTTCAAGCTGTTTTGTCCACAGTTAACTGATTAACTGAACTAAACAGATGGACTAGCTAAATCAACTATCACACAATAGAAAGTTCCCAGAATCCTCTGCTTTCTAAACTTGTAAAAAAAAAAAAAAAAAAAAATTTCAAAACAGAACCTGTCAGGTACCCTAACTCCTTATAAGCTCTCTCCAGTTACTTTTAGATGAAGGGCACAGCATGCACATGTTTTGCTTGATTGGCACACTTTGCATGATGTACCCGGCACTGTGTGTTAATCAAACGCAAGTGACATGAGAGAGCGCAAGCTTTGGGGCACAGCTCCAAATGTGCACTTTATCTAAAAAGTACTAGGGAAGGCTGTAGGCGTTAGGGGACCTGACAGGTTGTCTTTAAAGGTGTGCAATCATTGGATAATCATGTTACCTAGACAAAAGTCAAAAGTTTTGATCACACTCTCGAGACTAACTGAGATCACTAGTTATAAGTTATCACTCCCTGGCTATCAATCAAACCAGACCTTTTCTTTGCGCCAGTCTATGCAGATGCAAATCAAAATGTTGCAGTATCTTGTAATACCCTTTTTATTGGACTAACAGAATTTTGTAGCGACAAGTCCAAAGCAAATCTAAGCTCACAAGACGACACAGGTTACAATCTCACATTGCATCACCCCTGCATATTTGCGAGATTGTAACCTGTGTCTTCTGCTTGTGAGCTTAGATTTGCTTTGGACTTTATAAAGGGCGGAATCCCGAAAACTTGTCTTTACAAAATTCTGTTAGTCCAATAAAAAAGGTATAACAAGAAATAGAAATTTTTTTTGATTTGCACCTGCATCACCGGACTAATACGGCTACTCAAATTTACTACATACCGCATATACTCGAGTATAAGCCGAGTTTTTCAGCACGATTTTTCGTGCTGAAAACACCCCCCTCGGCTTATACTCGAGTGAACTCTCCACCCGCAGTGGTCTTCAACCTGCGGACCTCCAGAGGTTTCAAAACTACAACTCCCAGCAAGCCCGGGCAGCCATCGGCTGTCCGGGCTTGCTGGGAGTTGTAGTTTTGAAACCTCTGGAGGTCCGCAGGTTGAAGACCACTGCGGCCTTCGACATCATCCAGCCCCCTCTCACCCCCTTTAGTTCTGTACAGTACTCGCCTCCGCTCGGCGCTGATCCGGTGCTGCAGCACTGTCCGGAGAGGAGGTCGTCCGGTGGGATAGTGGTTCCGGGCTGCTATCTTCACCGGGGAGGCATCTTCTAAGCGCTTCGGGCCCGGCCCCAGAATAGTCACGTTGCCTTGACGACGACGCAGAGGTACGTTCATTACCAACATACTTCTGCGTCATTGTCAAGGCGCCCCCGGTGAAGATAGCAGCCCGGAACCACTATCCCACCGGACGACCTCCCCACCGGACAGTCCTGCAGCACCTGACCAGCGCGGAGGTGAGTACTGTACAGAACTAAAGGGGGTGAGAGGGGGCTGGATGATTTCGAAGGCCGCAGTGGTCTTCAACCTACGGACCTCCAGAGGTTTCAAAACTACAACTCCCAGCAAGCCCGGACAGCCGATGGCTGCCCGGGCTTGCTGGGAGTTGCAGTTTTTAAACCTCTGGAGGTCCGCAGGTTGAAGACCACTGAGGGCGGATGATGACAAGGGGATGATGAAGGGGGGGTGTGGGATGATGACAAGGGGATGATGAAGGGGGGTGTGGGATAATGACAAGGGGATGATTAAGGGGGGTGTGTGGGATGATGACAAGGGGGGGTGTGGGATGATGACAAGGGGATGATGACAGGTGATGATGATGAGGGTCTGGATGATGACAGGGTGATGATGATGATGTTAATGACGGGGGGGGGGATGATGTATTTCCCACCCTAGGCTTATACTCGAGTCAATAACTTTTCCTGGGATTTTGGGTTGAAATTAGGGGCCTCGGCTTATACTCGGGTCGGCTTATACTCGAGTATATACGGTAAGTCTATGCAAGCCATTAAGACGCGATTAAAACTTGTGACATATCTGGGCAACATGTCAAAAAGGTTTTTGTTTAGTTTTTTTTAGTGTACCTGTCGTTTTAAAAACAACTTCAAGGAGATCTCTAAGCTAAAACTTTTAACCCCCGCTGTGCCCGGGCTGTAAAACTATACATAACCTCTCACTTACCTGCCTACGATCCCCCGTTGTTCCGATATCGCCGTCCCGTTCTCCGGTCCCTTCTACTTCCTGCGGGTTGGTGACTTCACTCTGCGCTCAGCCTATCAGCAGCCGCAGCAATGTCCCGTCGCGGCCGCTGATAAGCTGAGCCCAGAGTGAAGTCACTGACCCGCAGGAAGTGGAAGAGACCGGGACGGCGATATCGGAACAACGGGGGATCGTAGGCAGGCAAAGGTTATTATGTATAGTTTTACAGCCCGGGCACAGCGGGGGTTAAAAGTTTTAGCTTAGATAACTCCTTTATCATGTTTTTGAAACATGTCAAAAGTTTTGATCAGTCAAGGTCTGAGTGTTAGAGTGGGGAGAAAAGTGTGGTAGACCAAGACATTCCCATAGACATTAAGTTTGTCTTGCTGAGCATGCGCTCTTTTAGCCAGCCACATCTTAAAGGGGAATTCATTTTTTTTTTTTTTTTAAATCAACTGGTGCTAGAAAGTTAAAGGGGTTCTCCGGTGCTTAAACATCTTATCTCCTATCCAAAGGATAGGGGATAAGATGCCTGATCGCAGGAGTCCCGCTGCTGGGGACCCCCGGGATCATACACGCAGCACCCTGTTTGTAATCAGTCCCCGGAGCATTTTCGCTTCGGGACTGATTACCGGCGACTACAGGGCGGCATGACGTCACGCCTCCGCCCCCGTGTGACATCGCGCTTGCATTGAGGGGCGGAGCGTGACGTCACGCCGCCCGCCCTTTAGTCGCCGGTAATCAGTCCTGGAGCGAACACGCTCCGGGGACTGATTACAAACGGGGTGCCGCGTGCATGATCCCGGGGGTCCCCAGCAGCGGGGTCCCCAGCAGCGGGACTCCCGCGATCAGGCATCTTAACCCCTATCCTTTGGATAGGGGATAAGATGTTGAAGCACCGGAGAACCCCTTTAAACAGATTTGTAAATTAGTTCTATTAAAAATCTATCCTTTCAGTACTTATTAGCTGCTGAATACTACAGACGACATTTTGTAACACAGAGCTCTCTGCTGACATCTGTCTATTTTAAGAACTGTACAGGAGTAGAAGAAAATTCCCCATAGCAAACATATGCTGCTCTGAATAATTCCTAAAATGGACAGAGATGTCAGCAGAGAGCAATGTGCTCGTGATGTCAGCAGAGAGCACTGTGTTCCAAAAAGAAATTTCCTCTGTAGTATTCAGCAGCTAATAAGTACTGGAAGGATTAAGATTTTTTAATAGAAGTAAATTTACAAATCTTTAACTTTCTGGCACCAGTTGATTTAAAAAACAAAGTTTTCCACCGGAGTACACCTTTAACACTCGAACGATCAAAAAAATTTTGAAATGCCTCTACATGGTGTCAAAAGTTTTTGTTTAAAGGAAAATTGTCATCCTGTTCACCCACACTAAACCCAATACACCGGGTTATAGTGTGGGTGAACAAGAGACCAATACACATACCTTCTGTCTGGCACCCAGTCCCTCTGAAGATCCTCGTCTATCTTCGCTGAATTGCGTGCTGGAGGCAGGCCCACTGTTGGGACCTGCCCTGCTGGGACATGTGGTGTTCTCCCTGTACTCTGGACTGCCTGACCCTCATGAAATGCCACCTACTGCCTTCCATATATAACTAGAGCTTCTCTACCTGCTCTGTGTGGCCCTGACCTGCTGGGACTTCCGGTGCCTCCGCTGCCTACTGTGGACTGCCGAATCCCCTGGGGTGCCTCCCCCGGCCTGCTCTATATACCTGGTGCCTTTCTACCTGCTCTCTTTGTTGCCCTGCTCTGAGTCTTGTGTTGCCTCGGGACTGCTATCTCTACGGAGGTGATCCGCTTTCCTTGGACTGTTTCTGGTGCCTTTCTACCTGCTCTCTGTGTGGCCCTGCCATAGTCATAGGAGTATGAAATCCAAAACATGCTGAGGCCTTGCGGCCGACCTCTGATGAGGAGGACTCCTCTGATGATGGTCCTTCCGTTCCTGTGGCCCTTTTCAGTGGGATCATGGTGCTCAGACCCCACTTGCTACCAAAGTTTCTGCGCAAGCAGCGAAAGTGCTAAGCCAGTTCTCCAGACTTCGGGACCTTCCTGGGGGCACTTTCCATGATCCGCCTCTGTCATTGTTTGAGGGGTCTCAGACTCCCCAGCAGCAACAGTCCCCTGAAAGGCCTGTCTATGATGCTACAGCTATGGACCACCAGTTCTCAGAGCTATTGGCTGCCTTTACCTGCTGTCAAACCATTAATGGTGACTAAAGTAGATGAACTGCGGCAGGAGTTTGTGATTCTGCGACATGAGACCCAAAAGCTACGTGAGCGCACTGAAGAGGTGGAACGCAGAGTCTATACGCTGGAGGATACTGTCCATCCTTTGCCAGAGCAAGTTTCTTCTCTACAGCAACAGGTTACGGGAGTTTTGAGCCGCATGGACGATATGGAATGTCTGTGCCCTGTCTGTCTTTATGTGGGTTGTGTGTGGTCCCTGTCCTCCCTTGCTCCCCTCCTGCTTGTCTCTTGGGTTATCTTTTGTGATGGGGACCCTAAAAGGTTGTTAGTTGGAATGTCCGGGGGCTTAATTCCAAGTTTAAGAGAACATTGTGTCTGGACTTTGTAAAACGTCAGCCTCCTCATTATCTGTTTACAGGAAACCCATATTCCAGGCCAGAAGGTTCTTACCCTGAAACGTCTATATAGTTCTCGCTGACTTCATAGAAAGTGCAGCCCAGCATGTTCCTTTTCTAATTATGCTAGGGGTGTTTGGGAATCAACCAGCGGCAAGGACTTCGTAATTAACACAGACAGCCTGTGACCATTTTTTGAAAGTTTATAATATTGCACTGTTGCATGGGTTCCTTCTCCTTTGTCCTTGTCTCAGTTTATGTGCCCCCTCCATTTCAGGTATCTGTGTTGGAGTTGATTACTAACAAATTGCTGTCTTTTCCTTCTTACCCTGTCCTTTATAGGAGATTTCAATGTAGCTCCTGATCCTGTACTCGACCGCACCACTGCTGCTGACCCTGGCTCCTCCTCTAACACTTGGCGACTGGCGTTGGGTCTGACAGGAGATGGAAGTACCCAAATGCATCTTTTTCCTTTTACTCTTCAGCCAATAGGTCCTCTGGGATTGACTTTGCTCTGGCGTCCGGGGATCTTGACCAGGCGGCAAGAGATTTCCTACACCCCTAGGGGGATCTCAGATCACTCTGCGGTACTGGTAGTTTTCAACTTGGGTCCTAGTCCCCGTCTTGGCGCATGCACCCTGGCTGTTACAGGCTGAGGCTGTTGTGGAGGGTCTGGGGGTTGCCCATATTGAGTACTGGGAGCATAATGCTTCTTATCCTGACCCTTTAATTCAATGGTATGCGTACAAGGCCACGATTAGGGGTGCCTTTATAGCGGGCCAACGTAAAATTAGATCAGCTATTGAGTGTAAGTTGCTGCAGAAGGTGAGCATTTTGGAGGAAACAGAGATCCCTCTCCTGATAATGAAAGGGCCTGGGCCAAGGCTCAGAGGTCTTTGTTCGTGGTTCAGAAGGATAGAGTCCAGTTGAGGTTGCCGGATAGGGAAGCTGCTCTGAGTTTGGGGACAATAATAGGAAGCTGTTGGCCTATTTAGCGAGGGCTTGTCATCCTGCTGCCTCTATCCCTTGTATTAGGGGTGGGGATGGTTCTGTGGTGTCAGACCCCCAGTTGATTAATGATGCTTTTCGGGACTTCTACTTATCCTTGTATTTTGCCCCTTCTTGGTCCTGTCAGGGGGAAATTGTGTTTCTTGCAGGAGCTATCCCTTCCCAAGCTTAGTTGCGCTCAGGTGGAGGCTATGGATTCCCGCTTTGGGGTTGAGGAGGTAGAGCAGGCTATTCGTGAGCTTCGGCCATGGAAAAACCCTGGGTCTAGATGGGATGATTGGTATAGGATGAACGAGGAGCGCCTGGGCCCCTGTACTCCTTAAATTATTCCATTTGACGGTTGTTGAGTCTCTTCCAGATTCTATGAGGGAGGCATTGATCGTAGTACTTCACAAACCTGGAAAGGATCCGTTGCTGCCTGACTCTTCTAGACCTATCTCCCTTTTAAATGTTGATATTAAAATCCTGGCTAGAGTACTGGCTACTTGTCTACGTGAGGTTATATCTTCTATCGTTCATCCTGACAAAACGGGTTTTATGCCGGGTAGAGCTACTGATGTGGATGTGAAGGGCCTCCAACTCAATATTGCAGCGGTGGGGGAGGGCTTTCCTACTGGAGTTGTAGTTAGGGAAGTGTGCATGGAAGTGTACTGGAGTTGTAACCGGGAAGTGTGCATGCGTGAGAGTCTGTTGTGCTGGGCTTTTTCCGGAGAGAGTGTCTTGAATGGAACTGAGCCCACCTGACTGCAGGAATCCTGGATGTCATTGTGCCCAATACTGACATGGCTTCCCTTACAGATACCAGTTTTTTTTTTTTTTCTTTTATTTCTTTAGTTTTGACCGATTTAGTGTTATCTTCTCCGGAGGAAGAAAAGTAGATTTCTTCACAGAGTCCAGCAACATCCCTAGAAAAATTTTCCTGTGGTTTGGATGAAGGTCTGGTTTCTCTAGGTTGACAATCCATCCCAGATTCTGAAGGCACTGGATCACCTGTTTTAAATGGGACAGAAGTTGTTTTGAAGATGCTGTGAACAGAAGGTCGTCCAGGTAAGGAACTAGGATTATATTCTGTAGTCTGAGATGAGCTACCACCTTCACCATTATTTTTATGAACCGTCTTGGGGCAGATGAGATGCCGAATGGAAGGGCCACAAACTGGTAATAGAAAACTTGATCTCCCACTTTGATCGCAAACCATAGATACGGTTGATGGTCTGGGTGGATTGGTACATGGTAATAGGAGGAGTCTTAAATCAAGGGTAACCATGACAGCATTGGGAGATATAATGGGAATCACAGTTTTTGTTGATTCCATTTTGCATCTCTTTTATACTATGAATTTGTTGAGGAACTTCAGATTTATTATAGTCCTGAAAGACCCATTGGGTTTCGGGACCAGGAAGAGGGATGAGTAATGTCCCCGATGTTTTTCTGAAGAGGGAACCTGAGTAATGGCTCCAAACTGAAGCAAATTCTTCAGCCCCTCTAGGCTCGAGACTAGAAACTTTTGAGGTGGTAGGGAGGAAAACTATCTTGTATCCAAATCTTAGAAGATTTAGGATGCAGGGATTTGATGTTATAGACTCCCATTGAGGAACAAAGTCACAGTCTTCCTCCCACTGACCAAACCTCATTGTTTCTTGGCGCTTTCACTGGGGTTACGGAGGAACTTCTTACCTTTTCCCCCTTTGGGGTAGCTCCATCTACCTGACTTTCCTTTACCTCTGTAGCCATTTGCTCTAGTCCCCTGGGAATAAAAAATATTCTTAGGTTTTTCCAAAAGAAAACTTAGTAGCAGCCTTTTTCCAGGATATTATCCAGGACAGGCCCAAACACAGATTTACCCATACAAGGAATAGAGCAAAGCTTAGATTTTGAAGTTGAATCCCCTTTCCAAAACTTTAGCCATAAAGGCCTTCTAGAGGAATTGGATAAAGCGGTGGCTTTTTCTGCCATTCTGACTGACTTGGCTGAGGCATCCGCCAGGAAACCAGAAGCTAGTTTTAGCATAGGAATAGAAGCTAATAAATCTTTTCTAGGAGTTCTATTCTCAATATGCTCTTCTAGTTAGAAAAGTCAAAGAGAGCCCTGGCCACACTAGTAGCAGCAATATTAGGATTTAAGATTGCTGTTGAGGTCTGCAAAATTTTATGTAAAAGACCGTCCATTTTATGATCCATGGGATCTTTCAGCTGAGAAGAATCCTCAAAGGGGAGGGCTATCTTCTTGACTACTTTAGACAGCTGAACATCCACCTTAGGAATGTCAGTACACTTTTTCATCAAAAGGCAATCCGTTTTTAATCTCTTTGGCAACTTGCAATTTCCTCAGGGTCACGCCATTCATCAAGAATTAAAAACTTCTTACATTTTCATCAATAGGAAACAATTTTTTTTTAGCAGGTCTCAGACCACCAAACATCTCATCCTGGATAGATCTAGGCTTTTCAACCTAAAAGCCCATGACATCCCTGACCATCTTAACCAGGGTATCAGTATCTTCTGCAGAGAAGAAAAATTTCACTTTCTCTCTACTAGAGGGAACAGATGCAATTTCACTCTTCCACCACCTCTATATCTGATTTGGAAACAAGGTCATCCTTTTCTGAATCAAAAACTTCAATTAATTTGGCTCTCTTTGCAGGATGAGCATAGACAGAGGTGAATTTCTGAGAAGTTACCACACATATGTTGCAGAAGAAACACTAGTTGGCAATGAACATACTGTATAAGCTGTAGCAGGAGGTTAAAGGGGAACTCCGGTTGAATTTATTTTTTTTGACAAATCAACTGGTGCCAGAAAGTTAAACAGATTTGTAAATTACTTCTATTTAAAAATCTTAACCCTTCTAGTACTTAGCTGCTGTATACTACAGATATACTACAGAGAAATTTGTGAAATTCTTTTCTGCCTGACAACAGTGCTCTCTGCTGACACCTCTGTCCGTGTCAGGACTGTCCAGAACAGGAGGGTTTCTATGGGGATTTGCTTCTAACCTGACAGTTCCTGACACGGACAGAGGCGTCAGCAGAGAGCACTGTTGTCAGGCAGAAAATAAATTCACAAATTTCTCTGTAGTATACAGCAGCTGATAAGTACTAGAAGGGTTAAGATTTTTAAATAGAAGTAATTTACAAATCTGTGAATTCGGGTAGAAAACAGACATGGTGCACATCTACAATCTTGTATAATGATCTGATTGCTTCTCAGCATAATATCAATAACTAACAGGGTGTTAGTATACATTTTTGATCAAAAAGTACAAGCCCACTCGCCACGTCAAGGCCACCTTTTTAGAGTGGCTCCCAAACGTCCCTAGCATAAAATGGCGTAGCACTGGGCGGCGACCACCACTGCCGCGACACCAGCGCCCACGGGGCGGGGGGGGGGGGGGGGGTGGGGGGTGGGTTTGCGGTACAGGGGAAACGACCCACCGGCAGAGCGGCCCCAATGCCACTCAAATCAGTCTACGGGTCGCACCTCCCCGCAGCCTCCCAGTCTGACTGGAAGAGCATGGTAAGTGAGCTATTACACCTTGTTCACACTGGTGTGGTGCTGTGAGGCGTCCGTTGCTGCCGTGGCACCGTGTTTGCGGGCAGGTGCGACCCATAGACTGGCTTGAGTGGCATTGGGGCCGCTCTGCCAGTGGGTCGTTTCCCCCCCGTGGGCACTGAAGTCGCGGCGGTGGTGGTCGCCACCCAGTGCTACGCCATTTTATGCTAGGGACGTTAGTGACCCACTCTAAATAGGTGGCCTTGACGTGGCGAGTGGGCTTGTACTTTTTGATCAAAAATGTATACTAACAACCTGTTAGTTTTTGATATTACGCTGAGAAGCAATCAGATCATTATACAAGATTGTAGATGTCCACCATGTCTGTTTTCTACCCGAATTCACACTAATTTACAAATCTGTTTAACTTTCTGGCACCAGTTGATTTGTAAAATAAATAAATAAATAAATAAAAATTCCACCGGAGTTCCCCTTTAACTAGACAATATGTTTACATCAGCAGAAGACATTATCTAATGAGGAAACTGCTGAAAGCCCAGACAAGTTAGGGCTCAGTAAAGGATTGAAATTCGCAAGAGATGCTTGGACATATGTCTTTTTTCGACCGTACTAACTATGAATTTCCTGGCAAATAGCCAATTTTAAATCCTCAGATATGAGCGGTTTTTCCTCTTTCACAACTTTAGCAATGCATTGTTATAATTCTCAGGTAATTTAGCCGAGCACATGACATTTTAGACTCAGGTTTTTGAGATGGTACCTTGTCTCCCTGTGGAAGAGAGGAAAAAACCTCAATCCATATAGCAAAAACATATGTAGGAAAATATATCACTTACAGGAACCAAAGTTACAGACTGCTCAGCAGAGTCAGATCTGGAGGAAGCCTGTGAGTCCATGGTTAGAGTAGAAACACAGCATAGAAAAATAAAAAAAAAATAAAAAAAAGACGCTGGTGCCCTACCATGTCCTTGTAAGTTTCAAATTTTGGCGCCCTAAAGAGTCACTTCCGCTCCCCAGCACTTCTGCTGTCCAGAACTAAAATTCACATCCAAGTTTCCTGCGGACCGCAAAAGATGCTGCACACGCACTCCACCCGACAGGAAGTGCTGCCAGATGCCACTACAGCATGCCAAATCACTGAACGCAGCGCCCGAACAGCCTCCCCCTGACCGGACACGGCGAAGAAAGGCCTGCGCGACGCATGGGGCTCCCTAGAGCAGCAGGGAAGGAAGAAAAAAACTCCCTTCCCTGTGTAGGTACCTATAACTCCCTCAGAAGCGCAGTAACTCACACTCCCGGAGGTATGGGAAACGGGACCCCCACGACCACTAGGCATACAAAGGGAAGTGAAACATGAAGTATACCGAACCCAAGCCCACGGGAAACAAAAAAATTTATAATAAATATGGAGACCAAAAAGAGACTCCCATTCTGACCTGGGCCTAATAGGAAAACACTGGGAAAGGTGTTGGGGGGGGGGGGGGGGGGCTTTTAACCTCTGTTTCCTGTTTCTATTCTGTCCTATGGGACCATCTCATGTGGGCTGTCATGGTGGACAAAGTGTAAACATTTTATTTCTGCTAGAGAGGAATTAAATTGCCAGTGAGACGTTGTGACAATCAAGTTATATGGTTTATAGTGCTTACAAAAATTATGTTAAATTCAAACAGACTCTGCTGCCTTATAATGGACATTTTATTGTCACCTGGAACACTAAAAACTGTGCTATACTTCTGGTCAAAGATACCAATAAGACTGGTGGAATATGTTTCATTTTAATGAGATTGTTTTAATATATTACTTACCTGAGGGGATGCAAGGCCCTGGAAAGAGGGCAAACTGTTGTTCTGATCCATCTTCTCCTTAACACTTCACACAAAGGAACAAATTGAACTAAAGTTGTTTTCACGTTTCCAGGCCTTCAGGTTTCATCGAGTCATCCTGAATGCTCGCCCAATCTGCAAATGTAAAAACATAAAAATCAAACATAGGCAAACTAATGTGTCGACAATCTAAAAGGACAACTTGATGGTTTCAGTAAATTTACTGACTTTTGTTCAAAACTGGTTTGGGTTGATGGCTGTACAACGGTTGAGTGCCAGATTGATAAACAATTGTTTTGCCAATACAAATCCCACACATCTTAGTCCCTAAAGGCTGTTAAAGAGTACCTGTCATCAAAAAAAATTAAAAAAAAATTAAAAAAAATTTGATATTTTGTATATTACTGTATTCCAAAGAACTTTCAAATTTCATGTATTTAAAAAAATATATATATATTTCTATGTGTATTTTCAATTTCGGAAAAAATAAATAAATAAAAAAACACATGCTAGGAGTCTCCCTACATGTCCCATTTGCAAGTCTCTTCTAGAGTTCGGTCCGAACTCATACTGCAGCCGGGACACTGACGAGCACAGCGCAGCTCTCTGCCTGTCAGACCGGCAGAAGCGAGTGACGTGTCTGCTGCGCTCCTGTACATGGCCACTTCACTAGGCTCAGTCTCCTGTGAAAGAGCTTGCCGGCCGCACTGTACCTGCTGCTCTCCTGTACAGTACATGACCACATCACTAGGCTCCATCCCCTGTGAAGGAGAGCCTGCCGGCTGAGGCTCAGTGCAACGCTGAATATAGATAGAGGCCTGAATCGAGGGCAGAAGTGGTCCCCTAGCAGGCCGGACATCAGTGATGTCACGCCAGCCTGGGGCTTGTACTATGTGAGCAAGATAACCGGTAAGAAATAGGTTTTTAAAGCTCAGAAAACATTTTTAAGGGTGGGAGAAGAGTTAGGAGTAGTTCGGAACTATCATCTGAGCTAGTTTAGAAAAAAGACTTTCGTACTTTTTAAAAAGGTATTAACACTGGCCATACATAATAAATGACATGAGGCCAAGGACAAAATCATTCTGGGTACATTGTTTCCTAAAAGATTGCTTGATGAAAGATCTTTTGGCTGAGAACTTCAGACACTTCTTGCTAAATGACTTTTTTAATCAATGTTTTTTTAATCAACTTTAAAATCTTGATCCTCCCCCACACTGTCTGGAGCTGTGACATATTAAAGGGCTAGTCCAGCAAAAAAACAACTTCTCCCCTATATACAGGGGTCCAACGACTAGGATGCCCTGCGCTTCAAAACGCACAAACACACAAAACATAAGACAAAACAAAGCTATACATAGAGGCGGACATTTATTGTGTGGCATTTTTTGCTGTGAATTTGACTGATGTTTATCATAAAGATGCAAGTCCTTTGATAAATTTGGCACAAATAAAGAAAATCACTTCAGAATAAAATGAGAGCAACCATATCTCAAAGCCTTCAGACAACTCACAGACAAACTTTGCCTTGGTCTGTAATATGCAAATTGTGGTAAAAAACCAATTGTGTTCTAAAAAGAAAATGGCTGCAGGACAGGGGTATTTTTTTTTTGTCTGGCAACTTGGTTGCTTTTAGTACCTATGTAATTAAATAATTTTAAATTATTAACTACAGCTAATTATGTTAGAGGAAACAATGGGAGTGTTATCAAAAACCTGTGGAGAGGAAAAGTTGACCATTTGTATAGCAACAAATCAGATCTCTTCATTTTAACAGAAGCGATCTGTTTGGTTTAAACTTGTCAACTTTTCCTCGGCCCAGGTTTTAAAAAAATCTCCCCCAATGTCTGCTACTGAGGGAACTTTCATGGCTAGCATTTTCTAGATTAGGTACATAGTACATAGTATTACAGTGTAGATCTTACTGCATTATCACTGCTTGTCTGTGTAATATATCCTAGGGCTGGGTGGTATACAGAATACCGTAATTTTTGTGCTGCACAATATGAATTTTAACCCATACCGCAATACCAGTTTGGCCCCTCACCCTCGGAAATGAATTATCAGCCCAGCGCTGCGCTGTCCCCTCAATACTCACATATCACCCGCAAGCGCAGCCCTCCTCATCCTCCTGTTTTGTGGCGGGCCGCCGGGGCTGACACTATACTGTGCGGTATCCCTATGCCCGGGCTGGAAAAAAACAAACAAAATAAACTTTAACTCACCTCCCGTTGGTCCGGTACGGGCCTCATCTGCTTCCTGGGGACGGGAACGTCGGACAGCCGTCAGCCTATCGCCGGCCGCAGCGATATTCCGCCTCAGCCGGTGATAGGCTAAGCCCACTCATGTTAGAAGCCGGCTTCTTACATGACAGTGGGCTTAGCCTATAACCGGCCGAGGTGGAACATCGCTGCGGCTGGCGTTAGGCTGACGGCTGCCCGATGTTCCAGTCCCCAGTGTAAGGCCTACGTCGGAACATGTGTTAGTTTATTTTACCTTTTGCAGCCCGGGCAAAGAGATACCGTACAGTATCGAGTGTCAGCGCCAGTGGCCGCAACAAACAGGACGACGAGGAGGGCAGTGCTTGCAAGTATTTACCCCGCTGGGGACAGCGCAGCGCTGGGCTGATAATTTGGGGGGGGAGGAAATACCGTTATATACCGTGGAAACGCAAAAAGTTAAAAAATACCGTGATACACACATTTGGTCATACCGCCCAGCCCTAATATATTCCCAGTATGCCAATGTATTCTTTTCTGGGCAGCAGTGGGTGAGATGTATTTTTATGAAGAATTGTTTGGTGCTGCCGTCCATAGCAACCTATTTGATTGTTTTTCATGTTTTATATGAAACATTATCTGCCATTTCACAAATTAGGGTTCCTAATATACTATTGAAATTCTGATGCATGAAGGTAAAATGCAGGAGAAACCATTCACACTGGAATTTTCAGGGAAGAATTTCCAATTAAATAATTCGACCAGAACATTGAACCTGCTCGATGTTCTGGCAGAATCCGCGCAGCAGATATTGAAGTCTAATGGGGTGGCAATGT
The DNA here is from genome assembly GCF_029499605.1 of Hyla sarda. NCBI lineage: Eukaryota > Metazoa > Chordata > Amphibia > Anura > Hylidae > Hyla > Hyla sarda. Next base: position 310,048,209 of record NC_079191.1, on the reverse strand, counting down.
CTTCCCTAATCCTCTGCCTTCTTACTGCTTCTAAGACAACTGCCTGGCACAGGACCAGTCACTGACCAAGATGGGACACTACTACCACCAGCAGGCAGGTCATGCACCAAGCTTTTGTCTCAGAAGCAGGAAGACTACAAAAGATTGGGGGACCAGACATGAATGGACATTGTAGAGGACAAGGGGAAGTAAATATGACTGTCTGGGGCCCTGTACCACTTTTTTTTATAGTAGTGTCAGAAATCCCCTTTAATACTACATTGTCTCGTACGTCTGGATTTTTGTAATAAGACATATGGCTGAATCCCCAGCAAAGACGTTCACAAGGAATCACTACCATCTGAATAAATTCTTGACATGCTGCTCAGACAAGTCAAAAATTTAGATTGCTCAGGGTCTCACTCCTGAGACAAGAAGCGGTTGTGGGTTATAACCCTGTGAAGTGTGCATCAAAGCTCTTTACTCCCTTATCAATTTATTCTTTGCATTAGAATCTAAAGAATCCATCCAGCTGTAACTCAAGATCACAAAGGGTCTCAAAAGCAAGATCCAGTGCAATCTATACTTTTGACATGTCTTCACACGTACAGTATTCTGCACAGATTTGATGCGCAGGATTTCAAGCTGTGTTCAGTTTACATTGAAATCTACTGCACAAAATCCTGCGCATCAAATCTGCGCAGAATACTGTACGTGTGAATAGACCATAAGAGAGTTTCTGCCTGAGAACCTTACTTAAATGGGCACTGTCACCAACTTTATTTTTTGATATGTTGTAGTACTTATGTACTACAACATCTCTCAAATATACTTTTATTATTATTTTTTTTAATTAAAATTGTTTAATTTACATTTGAAAACCGGCCACTAGGGGTCTCCCTCCTAGTGGCCGGCTGCAGCCTGGCGTGACGTCACGCCTGAAAAAGGACCAATGCAGCCGGGCATCGGTCCTTTTTCATTCAGCCTGCGCTCGCTCCCTGCCTGTCAATGGGGGTTGTGATACAGGGAACAGGGTATGGCGTGGGGGGGGGGGGGGGGGGGGGGAAGACGGAGGGGACGGGCTAGCGCCGCATGTAACTAATAGTTTATCTACACAGGGTGCCCCCAGCTGTTTCAATACTACAACTCCCAGCATGCCCTGACAGCCAATAGATGTCAGGGCAAGCTGGGAGTTGTAGTGATGAAACAGCTGGAGGCACCCTGTGTAGATGAACTAAGGGCAGAAGTCCCCCCCAGCAGGCATCAGTGACATGGTGCCTGCTGGGGAAGTCCGCCTGGTAGTCAGCACATTGCCAGGCAGACAAAAAGCATTTTTAATATAGTAAAGATTAAAATTAAAAGCAGGGAGGGGGTTAGGGATAGACTGGCAATAGGCAGGGACAGAAAAAAATATAAGATGGTGGGAGCTACCCTTTAAGGTACACCACACTATACACCCCTCTCCCAGTCCAACGCTATGGTTCACCCCGGTACCTGTTTACCTCTCCTGATGTGGTGTCCTCCCATAACATTCCCGACACACCACAGCCAATGTCCGGCGTCAGCATTGTGTTCAAACACCGGAGCTTAACACCGGACCGGGAGAGGACAGGGCAGATTATTCTCTTATACCTGGAATTTGTCAACCTAAAGTAAAGTGCACAGAACGTCAGCCCTGAATATGAGAGCACTGTATAACATTACACGGACCTAGAACTATTCAACAGCCCAGAACACTAGGGGCTACTCGGCCGCACCACTGCTAATGCACTCCCTGAACCGCTACTCCTCCCGGTGCTTTCCTCTGACCCAGGAGAAGCGCTGCGTCTGCCCCCACCATAACTCTGAACATAGGAACAGCTGAAACCGGACAGGAGCGGAGACCCGTACGAGTACCAGCACCAATACCGGCGCTGACAGCTGGAAAGCCACTAGTACAGCGTTACCTGCGGACCGCGACCAGCCTGCACTCACTCACTGCTCGCCGAGCGCCCCTCACGCCATTCCACCGGCGCCACTATTATCAGCACATGCGCATTGACTTACCCTCTCACAGCTCAACCAATCCGCAGCATTTCCTCAATGCCCAACCTACGTCATTTCCGCCGAATGCTCGGCGCTCTACAGACAGCCTCGGAAGTGTCTAGTATCAAAACTGGGTGGGCGTGGTCATAGAGATGGGCAGTCCGTCACGTCACGTCAGCTAGGTTTCAAATGAGAAATGCGCGCTTCGTGGGCGTTACTATTGTATTACTCTTAGGGTGCGTTCACACGGCCGTTTGCCCCATTCTGTTTAAAAAACAAAACGGATAAAAAAAACGGATAGAAACGGCTGATCAAACGGGTAACCGTTTTTAACAGTTTTTTAATCCGTTTATTTTTTTTTAAGTATGAAAAATAAACAACCTACAGACTCCCGCATCCAGGTTTCCATGGTGGTAGTATTAGTTTCTGGCTGCAGGAGTCTGTTGGTGGCTGGGGAGGCTACATTAGTGCTTGTACTACTACCCCATCATGGAACAGACTCTGTTCCATGATGGGGGTAGTAGTACAGGGGCTGAGGGATTGATCTCTGAGGGGTCTCACATCTGACAACCGATCAAGTTATTAAGCAGGGGAGTGGGCGGCATGGTCCACAACCCTGCGATCAGCAATGTATTTTACTTTCATTTTTAAATTCCCCGCACGGAGCTCTGAATGGCCGGTACTGAGGAGCCGTTCAGGGCTCCCTGCAGGGTTTTTAAAATGGACAATATATTAGAAGCGCTGTGGGGGGCAAGATATATAGCGTTATATATCTAGCCCCCAGCGCATTTATAAAGATATCATCCCCACCAGCGCAGAAATATATATCTCCGCAGTATATATATGTGACCCCCCGCATTCATAATGTAACCCCCGCAGGCGCATTTATAATTATATACCCCCGCCGGCGCAATTATCAAAATATACCCCTTCGCCGGCGTATTTATGTGACCTACCACTGGCGCATTTGTCATTAATGCAGCGCTATCTGTGAAAAGCATTTTACGCGCAGAGCATCGCACCAGCCGCCGCCAGCTTGATGCTGCTGATAGAATTCTATTCATACATAGTGCTGCAGGGGCATATTATATAGAAGTGCTGTGGGGGCCAGATATATAGTATTATCTGGCCCCCACAGCACTTCTATATAATATGCCCCTGCAGCGCTATGTATGAATAGAATTCTATCAGCGGCATCACGCCGGCGGCGGCTGGTGCGATGCTCTGCGCATAAAATGCTTTTCACAGATAGCGCTGCATTAATGACAAATGCGCCTACGGGGGTTACATTATAAATGCGTTGGCGGGGGGTCACATAAATGCGCTGGCGGGGGGTATACAATTATAAATGCGCCTGTGGGGGTTACATTAGAAATGTGCTGGCGGGGGGAGGGTCACATATATACTGCGGGGTTATATATTTTTGCGCTGGCGGGGGTTATATCTTTATAAATGCGCTGGGGGGGCTAGATATATAGCGCTATATATCTTGCCCCCCACATCGCTTTTAAAAACCCCGTAGGGAACCCTGAATGGCTCCTCAGTACCGGCCATTCAGAGCTCCCCGCAGGGAATTTAAAAATGAAAGTAAAATACATCGGTGATCACAGGTTGCAGACCATGCCGCCCGCTCCCCTGCTTAATAACTTCTGATCGGATCTGGTGTCACAAGTGAGACCTGGTGCGATCAGTCCCTCAGCCCCTGTACCACTACCCCCATCATGGAACAGAGTCTGATCCATGATGGGGATAGTAGTACAAACACTAAAGTAGTCCCCCCAGCCACCGGCAGACTCCAGCAGCTGGGGAATTACCCCTAGTTTTTTTTAATGATGGGATACAAGTCAGAGATTGTGGTCTTTCGGGGAGAAGAGCCTATGAGAGTGTCTAGAATGTGATGGGGGGGGCTTCGTGAGTTAGGTCTCGTCGTCTGTGTCTGCAGAATGAGTAAATCTGATTTAAATAAATTAAATTAGAGGATGGGAGATGGTAAGAGGTGAGCAGTGTATTAGGTGATAACCAGGACTTGTTAGTGCAATCCATGAGATTAGCAGCTGTCAGAACGCCTTTAGATGCCCAGAGATCCAGAATCCGTGAGGGGATATCCAGGGGAAATATAACATGGCCAGTAGGTGGGAAGTGTTTTGACATTAGGAAAGGGAGCCGTAATAATTTACGAACCTCTTTCCACGCCACAATCGTATCTCGTAGGAGAGTCGAACGCTTTATGATGGGGGCCAATTTTGCGTATGGTGTATGTAGTAAAACCAAAAGGCGCCACGGTGAAGCCAGGTCACTCTCGAGGGTGGTTATAGCGTGGAAAGAGGAAGCATGAATCCAGTCTACTACAAATCTGAATAGGCAGGCTAGATTGTAACCTCGGATGTTTGGAAAGTTAAGACTGCCCTCCAGTTTACTCAATATTAATTTTCTCAACGCTATCCTCGGTCGTTTGCCCGCCCATATAAATTTGGTGAAGGCTGATTGTAGGTGTTTAATATCAGTATGGCGCAAAAGGAGCGGTAGAGTTTGAAGAGGGTATAGGAGGCGGGAGAAACTGACCATTTTAACTAGGTGGCATCTTCCCATTAGGGAGAGAGGCAAACCCATCCATTTATTGAGTTCCGATTGTATTTTATGGAAGAGGGGGGGGGGGGGGGGTAATTAAGCCTGTACAGTGTATTTGGTGTTTTACCCAACTTGATTCCCAAATAAGTGATAGAGGTAGATGCAAGAGTAATCCCTGTGTCACGAATTAAGTGTGTCCACCTTGGGGGAGAGGATCCCAAGGGGAGGATTTCAGATTTCGAGACGTTTATCTTATAATCTGAGAAACTACTAAAGACCTTCAGGAAAGCAAGAACCCTCTGCAAGGACTGTCCTGGGGAGTTCATAAAGAGCAGGATATCATCCACAAACATTGTTAGCTTGGCTGCTTCCTGTCCTATTTTAATTCCCTCATAGAGGTCAGATGTCAGTAAGTGACGTGCAAGAGGTTCTATGGCAAGGTCAAATAATAGGGGAGAGAGTGGGCAGCCTTGTCGTGTTCCTTTGCAGAGAGCAAAAGGAGTAGAGAGAATCCCCGGGGTGCTAATTCTAGCTTTAGGTTCTGCATAAAGCCCCGCTACAAAATCCCTGAATGTCCCTTGGATACCAAACTGATCCAGCACCAGCCCCAACCAATCCCATTTGATATTATCAAAGGCCTTCTCGGCATCTAAATAAACTAGGGCTGGTAGATCATTCGGATGAGGCTGGTGCTGTAATCTGTCTAGAACCGTCATTACCGTTCTGATATTCATGGTGGCAGACCGGTTTTTGATGAAGCCAACTTGATGGCAACCTACTAGGGAGGGCATGAGACCGGACAGTCGGTCTGCTAAGATTTTGGAGAGCAATTTAATGTCTTAGTTTATTAGGGATATTGGTCTATACGAATTAGGGTCGCTTGGATATTTACCGGGTATGGGCAGGACTTTTATATGTGCCATAGATGCCTCAGCGGATACTGTTCCAGTGGACAGGAATACAGAGAAAACCTTGCATAGCACTGGGGAAAGCTGGGGGAGCAGCGCTTTGCAGAACTCCGCGGGGTATCCGTCGGGGCCAGGGGATTTATTGTTAGTAAGTGAGCGGATGGTAGATTGGATCTCTTCCACTGTCACTGGAGCATTTAAAGTGTCCCTCTGGTCAGAGGACAAGCTTGGGAGGTCAAGGCTATTTAGGAATGCTGTCCCGGACGTATCCGGTGATGGTATGTCACTATATAGGGTTTTATAAAACTCGGCAAGCGTTTTATTAATATCGTGGGGATTTGAGTGTATAGTCCCCCCTCCCCCTTAAGTTTGGCGATATGTGTCGGTGGTTTGCAGCCCTTTGCCAGATTCACTAGCAAACGGCCCGCCTTGTTTCCGTGCCGGAAAAGGTCTGCCTTATAATGGGATCTGGTCAGTCTCTCTCTCCTATCCAACCACAACTCAAAATTTGCTTTGGCCGCTTTCCAATTTTCTTCGTGTGTGTCAGTCGGGGAGTTAAGAAACTGTGTGTAGGTCAGGTGTAATGTCCTGCTAGCAGAGACAAAATTGGTTTGTGAGGTGCGTTTGAGAGAGGCCAAGTGTGAGATCAGTTTGCCCCTCAGTACTGCCTTACCCGTTTACCAATAAAGCAGTGGATCATTACGGTGTGAGGAATTTGTAATTTGTAACCACCACCCCTGTAATTGTTCCACAAAAGCCTCATCCCTAATTAAGTATGAGGGAAATTTTCACAGGATATCTGTGCCTTTTGGACAAGTGGGTTGCAGGGAAAGATGAATGGGAGAATGGTCCGATATTAACAGGTCCCCTATGCTTACTGAGCAAAGTCGTACGTGTATATGTGTGGAGATGAAAAATAAATCTATACCTGACAATGTTTGGTGGGCATGGGAGAAATGGGTGTGTTCCCTAGCGTCAGGGTGCGACATCCTCCATGCATCCAGCAGATCAAGTTGAATAAGAAGTGGTGGGAGTACATAATCTCTGTTTCGATGCATGAGTGAGGTCGCTGAAGGTCCCGTTCTGTCTATGTGGGGCACCGTTACCGTATTAAAGTTGCCCTCTAGGATTTTCAGCGATGTACTGTCAGCTTGGAGGCGCGTAACAAGGTCTCTGAAAAACAGGGCATTTTCCCCATGGGGGGCATAAACATTGTATACACTGAAAACTTCCCCGTTATGTTCTAATCTAAGGTGAGAAACCCTACCATCTGTGTCAGTGTCATGAGACAGGAGCGAGAAAGGAAAAGATTTGTTAATCAACGTCAGGACTCCTGCCTTCCCTCCCACTGCTGGGGATCCGTAAATCTGCCCAACCCACTACTGTTGCATCTGAAAAAAGTCCTCCACCGTTAAATGAGTCTCCTGTAGTAAGACTATGTCGGGGCGAGATTTTTTCAGGTATCGGAGTATAAGTCTACGTTTATGTGGGGAGCGGAGACCATGAATATTCCACGAGACAAAATTAGGCATTGTACAAATATAAGATAGAGATCCTAGACAGAACTAAAAGAGATATGCAACAGCAGTGGACCATGCAGACCAGTATACAGCATTATGGTAAACGGAATGACAGTATCAGCATAAATACAATCCATGGTGACAATTAGCATATTAAGGCATCTTGTGAGAAGAAAAACGAAAATAAAACTGTGAACTGTAAAAAGCAAAAAATTTAAGTACCCGGGACAAACCCCCAAAAATAGGGCGGTCTCGTCCATTAGGTTAAGGGACCTCCTTTTTTCGGGTAGTGGAAGAAAAAATGAGGGCAGAGCAAAAATCCTCAAAATTACCCCAGAGCACATAGGATTTAGAAGAACTCCCCCTCCCCCCAGGCGCGTGAGCGGGCAGTCCACCCACATGACAACCCCAGTCCTGGAGAACAGTGATGAGAGAAAAAATTAAACAAGATATCATGGAAGAAAAAAATAAAAATAAATAAAAAATAAAAACCCGAGGTCTGAGGTGTCCGAGTCAGAATGGCTCTTCCCAGCCAGTCCAGTCAAGGATCCTCATAGCAGATGATCAGCCTGGTGAGTTGTATCCGTTGTCATCTCGCTGATTCCGTGGAGAGCGTAGTCATTTGCGGCAGTCACGCTGAGTTGGGGAGCGCAGTCCGTCCCTGCGAGCAGATCTTGAGCGGCGAGTTAATCTGGGAGATCGAGATCTGCTGGTCGTGCGCCGGGATCGTCTTGGTTGCTACGAAGTCGGAGGGATGCAATCCAATGCCGCTCTAGCTGTCTCTGGAGTTTTGTAGGTGGCGACGGATCCATCCGCATGAAACACCCGAAGGAGAGCAGGATATTGTAGTTGAAATCTGCAATTGGCGTTTCGCTACATCAGCTGAGAAGTCCTCAAAGATAAGTAGGCGCATTCCTGGTATGCTCTCAGAATGTCCACTTTGTCGTTGAAGTCCAAGAGGCGGAGGATTACCTGGCGAGGTCTATGTGCAAGCGCTGCCGGGCCAGGAGTGGAGTCAGCCACGGAACCAATTCGGTGGGCTTTCTCCACCCTACACGGATGGGACAGCCCTAGAGCTTTAGGAACATCCCTTTCACAAAAGTTTTGTAATTCAGCAGATGATATACATTCCTTAACTCCCACTATGCGTAGATTATTTCTTCTCGACCGGTTTTCTAGGTCCTTTATCTTCTCAGACATAGGGACAATATCAATTTCAGCAGAGTGCAAGCGCCTTTTCAGCGGAACATCATTGTCCTCTAACGATGAAATACGGTGTTCCACTTCAGTGAGACGGTTATAATGGTCTGCTATTTCTATCTGCATGTTCTGCAGTGCTGACCTGAGGGCCTCCTCAACTATGCGTTGGACGCTTGGAGAGATCCGCTGCGCCACAGTAGCCGCAAGCATATTGTAATCCATCATGGTGGTAGGGGAGAGACTGGGAGCAGCATGACATGTGAGAGTAGCAGAGTTAGATGTCTGTCCCTGTGTAGGGGAGTCCCCATTCAAAAATGGCAGGCTGCCTATTGAGGGAAGAGGACAGAGGGTAGTGTCCATGGTATCAGTTCCCTGTGCCATTTGAGCAGTCACTTGCGCAGCCATGCGCATGGATAACGTGGTCCCTGCCTCAGGGGGGGGTCGCAGGAGTAACAGCAGAGGTGGCTGGATTCATGTAGCCATTGCGGCAGGTGAGTGGTGCTGCGAGGGGGGGGGGCACCTCTTGCGAGGGCATACCTTGCTGTTGGGAGCCGCTTCTCTGCAGAGACCGGTCTCCATTGCAGAAATGCTGCGGGCTGGCTGAGGGAGAGTCATGGCCGTGGAAGCAGAAGCGGCGTTTGCAGCGGGGCCGCCGCTCCGTGCGGTGGACGGATCCTGTGGCTGTGCTCTGGCGAGAAGCGGTCCGTCTCGTCTGTTCCGAGCGGTGTCCGGTGAGAGGGTGCTGCGGGAGTGTCGGGGCGTCCGCCGGAGCAGGAGCGGCGGCCATTACGAGCGCTCCACTGCTCGTGCTGGTGGCGGGAAGCTGAGACTGGGTCCCTGTGGTCTGCGGGCCGGCTCTCTGCAGGTAGCGGTCAATGGCTATGGTAGCAGGGAGGCCAGGGAAGCTGTCGGGGGCAGTTGCCAGTGAGGATGGCCGGTAAAAGTGCAGTTATGCGCCTGAGGGGAGCGGGAGCCTTCCTACCGCGCTGCATCCATTACCCGTGCTGGAACCGGAAGTCCTTCTCTATAGCTTTTTAATGCTTCTTCACTGCTGTCCTGTTTTAGTAATTGAAATGCTTTATTTTTGTCATTTATTGCCCCCTTAACATTTTTATTCATCCATATTGGTTTTCTTTTATTTCTGACCCTTTTATTCCCATAAAGTATATACATCTTACAGTGAAAATGTAAGATATTTTTAAGTCTCCCATTTAGTGTCAGTATTGTTCTTTTTGAGGACATTATCCCATTTTATATTGTTATGGGCTTCTCTGAGTTGCTCGAACTTTGCCTTCCGAAAGTTCATTGTTTTTGTGGCCCTTCAAGAGATTCCGTTATTGAAGAACAAGTTATAATGTATTAAATTATGATCACTATTTCCGAGGTGTCCATCTACTTGCACATTAATTACTCTGTCAGGTACGTTGGTAAATATTAAGTCTAGTAGGGCGCCCCCTCTGGTCGGGCCCTGCACCATTTGGGACAGATAATTGTCTTTAGCTATAGTCAGAAACGTGTTTCCTTTAAAGTCGAAGTCGGCCCAGTTCTCCAAGAACCCAAACCCCTCCTTCCTACACCAGCTTCTGAGCCACTTGTTTACCTCCCTAATCTCCCGCTGCCTCTCTGGTGTGGCTCGTGGTACAGGTAATATTTTAGAAAATACTACCTTGGAGGTCCATGCCTTAAGCTTGCAGCCTAAGTCCCTGAAATCATTTTTAAGGACACTCCATCTACCTCTTACTTTGTCATTGGTACCATGACTGCTGGGTCTTCTCCAGCCCCACCCAGCAACCTGTCAACCCGATCCGCGATGTGCCAAACTCGAGCGCCAGGAAGACAACACACTTTTCGGCAATCCTGGTCTTTGTGACAGATCGCCCTGTCTGTCCCCCTAATAATTGAGTCCCCCACTTCCAGTACCTGTCTGGCCTGCCCTGCTCTCCTCCCTCCCTCCTTACTGGAGCAGACACCCCCCTGGCGGTCAGAGGCAGAGTCCTGCTGCAGTACCGCTAGCTCTGAAATGGCATCCCCCTCATCTGCCAACCGGGCAAACTTGTTGGGGTGTGCCAGTTCAGGACTAGCTTCCATGACACTTTTCCCTCTACCCCGTTTTCTAACTGTAACCCAGCTAACTGCCTCACTGTCCTGCACCTCTGTCCCACTATCCTCCCCCACCTCTACCCCAAAGAGTACCTGCTCAGTGAGCAGGAGACTCCTCTCCGGGTTGTCAATGCATCTCAGTGTTGCCAGTTGCTCCTCTAGATCCAGGATCTGGGCTTCCAAATGAGCAACTCGCACACATCTCACACAACAATATGCACCCTCAAACTGTTTTTCAAGGATTGCATACTTTGTGCAAGATGCACACTGGACTGCCTTTTCCAACATGGAGGTCATACTAGATTTGGGGATAGCAAATATTAACAGAAAAGAAAAAAGAAATCGAATATTTCAATTTAAACTTCCTGAATTTAAAGTCCCTTAATTTTAAGTCCCCTCACTTTTATACTCACTCACTTGTATGCTTCACACTCTTGTATACAGACAAACAATCGCTAGCTCAACATAGTGTACTTGCTTTATATCTATCACAACCACAACCACCTCTCTTCCACTGCCTGGAAGTGAATTCACTTTAGTAAAACATTTTTTTTTTTCATTTACACATCCGAATTTAACGAAAAGTCGTCAAAGACCTGTGGGGTGTTAAGGCTCACTGGACCCCTTGGTACGTGCCTGGAGGGGTGTAGTTTCCAAAATGGTATGCCATGTGGGGGTTTTCTGCTGTTCTGGCACCATAGGGGCTTCCTAAATGTGACATGCCCCCCAAAAACCATTTCATCAAAAATTCACTCTCCAAAATCCCATTGTTGCACCTTCCCTTCTGAGCCCTCTACTGCACCCGCCGACATACACATATGACGTATTTCCTTACTCTAGAGAAATTGGGTTACAAATTTGGGGGGGGCTTTTTCTCCTATTACCCCTTATAAAAATTCAAAAACTGGGTGTACAAGAACATGCGAGTGTAAAAAATGGAGATTTTGAATTTCCTCCTTCACTTTGCTGCTATTCCTGTGAAACACCTAAAGGGTTAACACACTTACCCAAATGTCATTTTGGATACTTTGAGGGGTGCAGTTTTTATAATGGGGTCATTTATGGGGTATTTCTAAATACGGAGGCCCTTCAAATCCACTTCAAATCTGAACTGGTCCCTGAAAAATTCCAATTTAGAAAATGTTGTGAAAAATTGGAAAATTGCTGCTGAACTTTGAAGCCCTGTGATGTCTTCCAAAAGTAAAAACCTGTCAACTTTATGATGAAAATATAAAGTAGACATATTGTATCTGTGAATCAATATATAATTTATTTGGAATGTCTGTTTTTGTTACAAGCAGAGAGCTTCAAAGTTAGAAAAACGCAAAATTTTCTATTTTTTCATCAAATTTTTTAATTTTTCACCAAGAAATGATGCAAGCCTCAACAAAAATTTACCCCTAACATGAAGTAAAATATGTCACGAAAAAACAATCTCAGAATCAGAATGAAAAGTAAAAGCATCCCAGAGTTATTAAAGGGGTTGTCCAGGAAAATTTTTTTTATATATCAACTGGCTCAGGAAGTTAAACAAATTTGTAAATTACTTCTATTAAAAAATCTTAATCCTTTCAGTACTTATGAGCTTCTGAAGTTAAGGTTGTTCTTTTCTGTCTAAGTGCTCTCTGATGACACGTGTCTCGGGAACCGCCTAGTTTAGAAGCAAATCCCCATAGCAAATCTCTTCTAAACTGGACGGTTCCCGAGACACGTGTCATCAGAGAGCACTTAGACAGAAAAGAACAACCTTAACTTCAGAAGCTCATAAGTACTGAAATGATTAAGATTTTTTAATAGAAGTAATTTACAAATATCGTATAGAGGAGTAGTTCGGCACTTTTGACTTCTGTACCTGGAGGCGGATGGACACTAAGTCGCTGTAGCGGAGAGAGGATACGGTGGTGCTCGGACTCACATAGAATATAACATCAGTGCATGGGGAAACAAAGAAAAGTCGGTACTCACCGGATTTCCAATTCAGCAGATTTTATTGCACATTTCTCACAGCCGTAGTACAGTTCTAGGGGAGACGACGGATGGTACAAGGGGGGTACCACAGAGAGGCGACACCTGTGTTTCGCACTTAGTAGTGCTTCAACGGGCCTTACTCTTTACCGGAACGTGTCATCTTTTTATACAGGTGAGTTTAGTAATTGGACCTATCACCATCAAACACACCTTGTGACATTAAAAGAAGGAGGGGAGATTGCTTTGTTAAGCTTGTTCCTACTTAGATCTAGCTCGTTGTTCAGACTGTCAAGACTGGTACCGTAAAAAACCTTAGAAGCAAACTGAGTCATCAACTTTATCATTAAGTCCTAAGACTCCTGTTGCGACAGTAGCAATTATCCATTGTGTCTCTCTTCTAAGGAGGTTTTTGTCCGATCTCAGCCCCAGCCGTGCAGCAACTTTTTCTATTCCTGCAAATCTTAAAGATTCATGACTTCCTCCATGGGCTTCTACTACGTGGGATATAAATCTGGGACCCCCCTTTTTAGTGCGTAGAGAGTAAAAGTGCTCTCTAATTCTAGCGCACATTTGTCTGATTGTTTTTCCTATATAGTAGAAGCCGCATGGGCAGAATATAACATAAACCACATTTTTTGACTTACACGTAATAAGTTCGCTAACCGTATGGGTGATTGGACCTATTCTGAATGTCTGCAAGCCAAGGTTGTATTTACAGAAATTGCAATTTTTGCATTGGAAATTCCCTATTGGTATATGACTAGTTAACCAGTCTGTTTTTCTCTTCTTTTCTTTTTCTGTATTCTGTGCTTCAATACTTCACCTATTGTTTTCGTTTTCCTATAAGAGATCAATGGTTTATTTCCTGCCATTTCTTTGAGGTCTTCATCTGTCTCTAGTATATACCAATTCCTCCTAATTGCTCTCTCTATCATTTTATTTACCGGTGAATTCTGAAATGTGAACGTGAACCTATTTAATGGCGCGCTTTTTTGTTTTTTTCCGCACAACTCTTCTCTATTTTTTCCATCTGCTTTCTGTCTCCCTTTCATTATTAGATCTACTGGGTAGTTGCGTTCTATCACTGATTTAATCACATGTAGATCCACATATGTAGTGTATTTCGTAGTATGTAGCTGTAATTTTTACTACATAGGTAAAACTAATCGGCAACTAAGGATTAGATTTAGGGAGCACACCTATTCACTACGAACAGGTTTAGGTGCCCCGAGATTTATTCAACATATGAAGGAAGTGCATGCTAACAGTCCTGAATGCCTCAAATTTGGAGGCTTGGAAGTTATTCGGCACACCGATTCCCCCCTAGATAGGAATCTTAGATTACTGAGAGCAGAATCGCATTGGATTATGCGTCTGGAAGCGCAAGGCCTGCTCGGCTTCAATGACCGAGTAGATATGGCCCCTTTCTTAGAATAAATCTGCTCCTCTAATTATTATCTCTTCTGTCCAAAATAGGGCTATAATATTAATATATTTTATTGTTTTGATATAGATTACATGTTTTGTAGTGATATCTATGCTTTAATATCTCTCCGCTTTTTATCTTTATCAATACCACGTAAATTCCGGTGGATAAGTCACATGATCATTGCACACTCACCTGCATAATAAAAAGCCGAGCGCAATGATGCGGATGAAGCGCACATAGCGCGAAATAACCGGTTATCGCCTCACACCTGAGCGCCCGTTACAGCATGGTCCCCGTTCCGTTGGTCTAACCATCATTAATTCCTAGGAGCTGGCTGTCGCTAACCTTATGGTGAGTGCGGGTATTTTATCTTTGAATCTATCTTCTATGCACACATATATATACATATATATATATACACCAATTCATATTTCCCGCAGAGAGCTGTGATTGGCCAGATTGTTTCAGCCAATCACAACTCTCTGTGGGAAATAGGAACATGTGTATATAAATGGCAGTGCAGGGGACCATAGGAGAGCGGCTGCTGCATCTATACATTATACCGGAGGATCACAGCGGGTGTCAGGAGTGATACCCGCAGTGATCTTTCCTTAACTACAAGTACTACTACTCCCAACATGGAGTACACTCTGCTCCATGCTGGGAGCTGTAGTACCTACATTAATAGACAGATCGCATCATGTGTCAGAAATTACACTCGCTGCGATCTGTCTATTAATGCAGGTACAACAGCTCCCAGCATGGAGAAGAGTGTGCTCCATGTTGGGAGTAGGAATACCTGCAGGTAAGAACAGATCACAGCGGATATCACTACTGACACCCGCTGTGATCGTCCTGTCTATAGCAGAGATGGAGCCGCTGTATATAGTGCTCGCATCCCTGCTCTGCACTATACTCCAGGCCGGCCACTCATTCATTCATATTTTCCTCAGAGCTGTGATTGGCTGCAACCATCCGGCCAATCACAGCTCTGGGCGGAAAATATGTGAATAGAACATCACTCAGAGTACAGAGCAGAGATGTGAGCGCTGTATAGAGCCGCTCCGCTTCTCTGCTATATTATGGACGATCGCATCGGGTGTCAGACTGACACCCAGGGCAATATGTCTATAGTACAGGTACTACTACTCCCAGCATGGAACAGTGTGTTCCATGCTGGGAGTAGTAGTACTACATAAAAAATGTGGGGAAAAAAAAGAGAAAAAAAGTTAAACACAAACACTTTATAAAAAAATGTATTAAAATTTTGTTATAAAAAATAAACATTTAGTTACATAAATTTTGACATCCCTAATGCGTCTTTTTTTTTTTTTTTTTTTTTGGTACCCAACTATTTTGAAAAAAAAAAAAAAAAGGTAAAAACTCAAGAAAAAAAATGCCAAAACACAGGGGAAACTGTGGAAGATTTTCTGGCGTTTTTATGCCACAAAAATCGCAGGGCAAAAATCTCAGTGGAGTCCTAGCCAAAGGGGGACATTTATCAAACCATTTAGTAGATTTTTTTGCTTAAAATTGTCGCAAAAAAGTCGCAAGTGCGACTACTCTCTTTTTTCTGCGACTTGTGCAGTGACCTAAGCAAAAAATAAAAATCTTTGCTTACGAAAGCAAAAAGTGATTTTTGACTTGCAGTGGTCAGAGATTTATCAAGTGCGAAAGTCGCAAAAAAGTCGCATCACATGAAAAAACCTACTAAATTTACTCCAGCTCAGACATGGAGCGGAAAAAGCCACTACCAAAGCAAAAAAAGAAAAAGTGCTTACGTGAAAGAAATTTATCAACAGGCTGAAAGCAGTTGATAAATACGTCGCACATAAGCTAAAAAATTGGAAAAAAAGATAACTAAAAATCGGAATACATAAGCAAACATTGATAAATGTCCCCCTAATATATTAGCACTGGTAGGGAAGTTATCTTCACTGCACTTTAGGCGGCAGCGCAGTTGGTTTTCCTGCATGATGTGACATAGAGCGCTCCAGGTAGTACCCAAGGTGTCTGATGAATTGGTTCAATGAATAGGTCTATTGCAGCGGTCTTCAAACTGTGGCCCTCCAGATGTTGCAAAACTACAACTCCCAGCATGACCGGACAGCCAACGGCTGTCCGGGCATGCTGGGAATTGTAGTTTTGCAACATCTGGAGGGCCACAGTTTGAAGACCACTGGTCTATTGAATGACTCCCTGTGACAGTCTGTGCTATAGCATGTGCTGAGGCCTACTGTAAGATCATATTTATTAAAACCTGTGCAGAGGAAGAGTTGATCAGTTGCTTATAGCAACCAATCAGCTTCCTTCTTTCATTTTTCAGAGGCCTTTTTACAAATGAAAGAATTTTATTAGTTTCTATGGGCAACTGATCAACCTCGGCACCGGTTCTGATAAATCCCCCCCCCATAGATAAGCAGGAGTCCTCCATTCACAGAGGTTGTGTGCATTTCGTCAGTAGATCACAGATCTGGACACCCCAGCTCCCCGATCACAGAAGTGCCATATGACACAGCCGTGTGATGGCAACATGACAAGGCAAGTGGGCGGGGCCTCCGGATCCATCACCGGAAGCAAAATGCCGGAAACCGGAAGTGCTATTCTCGCCATCTCTAGAGTGATACAGCAGTGCGGCTGTGAGGCAGAGCTGTGTGTGTGAGACATGTATCTATCAAGCATCGCCCGTCCTGATCAGAAGCTGTACAAGGAAATGGATTACCACTACACCGGGCCCGTGGAGCACCGCTTCAACCCCTACACGTTTAACGGGGGGTAAGGCTGATGGGCGCCCGCCGAGAACAGAGGTTTTTTTTTCCCACCAGGGTCATTGATCGCAACTTGCTTGTGCCGGGGCTGTCTGCTGGTGGGGGTGATCGCCGTTTTTAGGAGACGTTATTTGTCTAGTATCGTAGAGTGCTTTCACTTTCGGTTTGGGTTCTGGCTGTCTTATTATAATAATACATTATGTGCTCCGGACGCTTCCCTGTGGAGGGTATAGTGCCGCACACTTCCATAGTCCTCCAGTGTAAGCCATCTATTGTAGCTGTATAGAGCTTAGTGATATTTCTCCAGCCCTCCTGCATCCACTTCTAGCAGCATATAGCCAGTACAGTGTTCAGCATGAGGCGTCTCCCATAGTAACCAGATACATGGCGGTGTGTATCCTGTGTGGTCATGTTGTTTGGCACAGTGGGCAGCATGCACCCTGTAAAATGTTTTGACATATCAGAGAAATGTGAAAATTTTTAGACCAGGGTGCCTCCAGCTGTTGCAAAACCACAACTCTCAACAGGCCTGGACAGCCAAAGGCTGCAACAGTTGGAGGCACCCTGGTGGGGAAATACTGGTTAAAGGGGTACTCCGCTACCCTGCTTCTGGAGCTCTGCTCCCCAGCGTCCGGAAGTTTATTGTTCAGGGCCGCCCCTCGTGACGCCACGCCCGCCCCCTCAACGTAAGTCTATGGGAAGGGGGCGCGACGGCCGTCGTGCCCCCTTTCCATAGACTTTCGTTGAGGGGGTGGGTGTGGCGTCACAAGGGGGCGGGTGTGACGCCACGAGGGACGGCCCTGAACACGGAAGCCCACACACAGCGTTCAGAACAATAAACCTCCGGACGCAGGGCAGCGGAGTACCCCTTTAAGACCCCTAGCTTTCAGCTGAGTTGGACGAGTTCTATAGAAAGTCTATGGAGCCTATCTCCTGCACTGAGAAGAGAGGAGCACTATTGACCATTTCTTCTCGCTCATTTTACCAACTGGGATCTCAAAACTATTGACATGTCAAGTGTATTTTATTTTATGTATTTATTTAAACAAAATCAATTAGCTCTTTGTTGCTGATTTCAAAGAACCTGTTGTTGCTCTTGAGCCTATGCCATCATGCGGGTGACACTGATAATACTTACCTATCGCTGAAACGTAGCCCCATTTGCCCAGTATTTTTCCTTATTCTGGCAGTAGGCTTGGTGCAAGAGAAGCTCTCCTGGAACACATGGAAACCGCTGCTACTGTTACCTTGAAAAATACAGCAGCGGTAATGTAAGCGTGCTCCTGGAGCTCTGCCTGTGCACCAAGCCTGCCGCCAGAAAAAGGATAACGGGGCCACGAATCGGGGGTAAGTATCATTATCATCAGTGTCACCTGCACTACATGCCTGTACCAACAGGTTAGTGCAGTGCTTCTCAATTATTTTCTTTCATGGCCCCCCCCCCCCCCCAGGAATAAGAAAACATTTTGCTCTGTACACTGACGACAAGCGGGGGCTCTGTACACTGACGACAAGCGGGGGCTCTGTACACTGACGCCAAGCGGGGGCTCTGTACACTGACGCCAAGCGGGGGCTCTGTACACTGACGCCAAGCGGGGGCTCTGTACACTGACGCCAAGCGGGGGCTCTGTACACTGACGCCAAGCGGGGGCTCTGTACACTGACGCCAAGCGGGGGCTCTGTACACTGACGCCAAGCGGGGGCTCTGTACACTGACGCCAAGCGGGGGCTCTGTACACTGACGCCAAGCGGGGGCTCTGTACACTGACGCCAAGCGGGGGCTCTGTACACTGACGCCAAGCGGGGGCTCTGTACACTGACGCCAAGCGGGGCTCTGTACACTGACGCCAAGCGGGGAGGCGGGCGCACTGCTCGGTGGCACAGTGAACTCCAACATGGTGGGCTGCTGCGCTTAGATGTGAGGTCACGTCACCCCGGTGACGTGACCTCATGTCTGAACGTAGCAGCGCACCACGCCGGAGTTCAAAGCGCCTCTCCCAGGCAGCCACACTGACAACCCAGGGCCGTAAGTAAGATCCAGCCATAGAGTTGGGACGCCGCTTGCGAGTGAGTCGGGCCCCCCTTTACGGAGCCTTGCACCCCCCTGGGGGGCGTGCCCCACTATTTGAAAAGCACTGGGTTAGTGTAACACTGATATCAGATTTTCTTTAAAGGTGTACTCCCATGGAAAACCTTTTTTCTTTTCTTTAATCAACTGGTGCCAGAAAGTTACCGTATATACTCGAGTATAAGCCGACCCGAGTATAAGCCGAGACCCCTAATTTCAACCCAAAATCCCAGGAAAAGTTATTGACTCGAGTATAAGCCTAGGGTGGGAAATACCTCATCCCCCCCTGTCATCATCCAGACCCGTCATTAACATCCTCATCATCCCCTTGTCATCATCCCCTTATCATCCCACACATCCCCCCTTCATCATCCCCTTGTCATCATCCCACACATCCCCTTATCATCCCACACATCCCCCCTTCATCATCCCCTTATCATCCCACACATCCCCCCTTCATCATCCCCTTATCATCCCACACATCCCCCCTTCATCATCCCCTTGTCATCATCCCACACATCCCCCCTTCATCATCCCACACATCCCCCCTTCATCATCCCCTTGTCATCATCCCACACATCCCCCCTTCATCATCCCCTTGTCATCATCCCACACATCCCCTTATCCCACACATCCCCCCTTCATCATCCCCTTGTCATCATCCCACACATCCCCCCTTCATCATCCCCTTGTCATCATCCCACACATCCCCCCTTCATCATCCCCTTGTCATCATCCCACACATCCCCTTATCATCCCACACATCCCCCCTTCATCATCCCCTTGTAATCATCCCACACACCCCCCCCCTTCATCATCCCCACCCCCCTTCATCATCCCCACACCCCCCCCCCTTCATCATCCTCTTCTCATCATTCGCCCTCAGTGGTCTTCAACCTGCGGACCTCCAGAGGTTTCAAAACTACAACTCCCAGCAAGCCCGGGCAGCCATCGGCTGTCCGGGCTTGCTGGGAGTTGTAGTTTTGAAACCTCCGGAGGTCCGCAGGTTGAAGACCACTGCGGCCTTCAACATGCGGACCTCCAGAGGTTTCAAAACTACAACTCCCAGCAAGCCCGGGCAGCCATCGGCTGTCCGGGCTTGCTGGGAGTTGTAGTTTTGAAACCTCCGGAGGTCCGCAGGTTGAAGACCACTGCGGCCTTAAACATCATCCAGCCCCCCTCTCACCCCCTTTAGTTCTGAGTACTCACCTCCGCTCGGCGCTGGTCCGGTCCTGCAGGGCTGTCCGGTAAGGAGGTGGTCCGGTGAGGAGGTGGTCCGGGCTGCTATCTTCACCGGGGGCGCCTCTTCTCCGCGCTTCCGGCCCGGAATAGAGCCGTTGCCTTGACAACGACGCATCTGCGTCGTTGTCAAGGCAACGTGACTATTCTGAGGCCGGGCCCGAAGCGCTTAGAAGAGGCCTCCCCGGTGAAGATAGCAGCCCGGAACCACTATCCCACCGGACGACCTCCTCACCGGACAGCCCTGCAGGACCGGACCAGCGCCGAGTGGAGGTGAGTACTCAGAACTAAAGGGGGGTGAGAGGGGGCTGGATGATGTTGAAGGCCGCAGTGGTCTTCAACCTGCGGACCTCCGGAGGTTTCAAAACTACAACTCCCAGCAAGCCCGGACAGCCGATGGCTGCCCGGGCTTGCTGGGAGTTGTAGTTTTGAAACCTCTGGAAGTCCGCAGGTTGAAGACCACTGCGGGTGGGGGAGTTCACTCGAGTATAAGCCGAGGGGGGGTGTTTTCAGCACGAAAAATCGTGCTGAAAAACTCGGCTTATACTCGAGTATATACGGTAATTAGATTTGTAAATTTCTTCCATAAAAAAAATCTTAATCTTTCCAGTACTTATCAGCTGCTATATGCTCCACAGGAGGTTATTTTCCTTTTGAATTTCCTTTCTGTCTGACCACAGTGCTCTCTGCTGACACCTCTGTCCATTTTAGGAACTGTCTGGAGAAGGATAGGTTTGCTATGGGGATTTGCCATGGACAGTTCATAAAATGGACAGAGGTGTCAGACAGAAAGGAAATTCAAAAAGAAAAGATCTTCCTGTGGAGCATACAGCAGCTGGTAAGTACTGGAAGGATTAAGATTTTTAAATAGAAGTAATTTACAAATCTGAAAGAAAAAAAAATATATGTATGTGCAGCTCACAATTAATATAACACACTGAGGTCAAACTAGGGCATGCGACTATACCTCAGTTGCAAAGAAAGGGAAACCAAAAGACAAAAATGTTGTGCCCGGACCTTCTAGGTGGATATAATAACTACCGTAAATATAATTGATAAAATAAATTAAATTAATGATGTGGTTCGTGCTTCAACAATAATGCAATGGGTTTATTTAAAATATCACAGTATAAAAAGGTGACTCCTCACAGGGCCCGTGTGAGGAGAACACATAAAATACAGGCAATCAATTAATATTAAAAGTGCAGAAGCACGACCCACATCCTTAATTTAATTTATCAATTATATTTAGTTATTATATCCACCTAGAAGGTCCGGGCACAACATTTTTGTCTTTTAATTTACATATCTGTTTAACTTTCTGGCACCAGTTGATTTATAAAAAAATGTTTTCCAGTGGAGTACCCCTTTTAAAGGGGTTCTCTGGGCTTGCAAAAAAAATGATGGAATATCCTTAGGTTAGGGCATCGGTGTAAGATCAGCAGGGGTGCCAGGAGTCCACCCCATCCCCCTTTCCCTGCCAGTCTGATAATGATGGTAAAACAGGTAATAAACCTATCTAATCTTTTTCTTCCTAGAACTGTGCTGGCTCTTGCAGGGGAAGACTTTGCCATTGTGGCATCAGATACCAGACTCAGTGAAGGATATTCAATCCACAGCAGAGACACGCCAAAGTGCTACAAACTGTAAGTTCCAACTCATGAAAATTGTATTCGATCTGCAAGACCAAAATAGTTGGCTTGTACACTAAAAAAAAAAAAAAAATGTTTAATATATTACGCTGATGGGTTTTCCTGGAATAATAATAACTAACTGGTTGCCATCTAAGGACGAGCCGGCTCCTTCTGAGACAGCAAGCAGTGTATCGCGCATGCTCCTGACTCGAGCCCGCGCTATACCGGCCACCCCCCAGATGATTATTGCAGCTGCGGGGGCTGCCGTTAGTGCTGGGCGGTATGACCTAAAACTTTTATCACAGTATTTTTTCAGGTTATGGCGGTATTACCGTGGTACCATGTGGGAAACAGTGTAGAAGTGCAGCGGCTGACAGTTAACCCCCTTCCCCGCCATGGGCACGGCCCCTATAGCGGGGAAGGGGTTAACTGTCAGCCGCAGCGCTATCGTGATTCCCCCCCCACGGGCGCACTGTCAGCTATTTACATACATTGTCCGCCGCTGCAGTTTATAATCCCCGTCCCCAGCCGCTGCAGAGCCTTCTCCCCCTGTGACAGGCAGGCACAGGACATCTTATCTTCATCCCCACTCTGTTCTCTGATCCCCGAGCAGGGATGGGAATGTAAGAATCAGCAGAGTCTTCTCCTCCTGCAAACGCTAAATGTATGGGCACGGCAGAGCTTCTGATCCCCGTCTCTGCTCGGGGATCAGAGAACAGAGCGGGTCACATTTAGTGCTTGCAGGGGGAAGGTTTGTCAGGGTTCTACTCGAATATCTTCGTGGTTCCCAAGAAGAATGGCGCTATTCGCCCAATCCTCGACTTGAGGCTCCTCAACTGCCATGTGTGCCTGCGGCACTTCCTCATGGAATCCCTGCGTTCAGTGGTTGCGTCAATGGATCCAGGTTCCTGGTGTCACTTTGGTTGTGGCTCTGCTCCCTGGGTCTTTACCAAGACGCTGGCAGCGGTGGTGGCTATTCTCCACTCCCGAGTGGTTTGGGTACTCCCCTACCTGGACGACCTACTCATCAAAGCACCCTCTCTTGAGCAACATCGTGTGAGCCTCGACATCACTCTGCAGACCCTGACCAGCTTTGGTTGGAGAACGGTTGGACTTTTTCCAATTCACAATCCGACTCACTCTGATTTTCGTGGGGATCCGCTTTGATGCGGCAGCGCCCTGTCTGACTCTTCCGGAGGAAAAGCTCCGGTCCTTGAGATTGGGCATTCGTCTGCTCCAGCGTCCGAGCTCAATCTATCTGCTCCTGCATGGCGGTGCTGGACAAGATGGTGGCAGCCATGGAGGCGATTCCGTATGTGCAGTTCCGGTACCGCCCCCTCCAGCTTGCCATCCTGTCGCAGTGGGACAAGTCGTCTTTCTTTCTCTCTATCATCTCTCTATCCCCGGGGTAGACGATTGGGAGGTAGACTTTCTCAGCCGCTCCACGGCTGATCCCGGCGAGTGGTCTCTCCATCTTGGAGGTCTTTGCTCAAATATGCCGTCGCTGGGGGACTGGACGTGGAACTGTTTGCGTCCCGCTGGAACAGGAAGGTCCAAAGCTTTGTCTCCCGCTCACAGGATCCCCTAGCGTTAGCAGTGGACGCTCTGATGGTCCACTGCTTACTGGTTTCGCCATTGATTTTGTGGTGAAATGGTTGATGTCATTACAAAGTAAAATTTTTGGCCCAAAAAAAACAAGCCCTCATATGGGTCTGTAGGTGGAAAATTTAAAGCATTATGATTTTTAGAAGGTGAGGAGGAAAAAACAAAAGTGCAAAAATTAAAAATGGCCCGGTTCTTAAGGGGGTAAAAAAAAATTGTTACCTCGCTGCTTTTTCATATTGTTGTCCAGACAGTCCCAGCCCACTGTAGATAATGTTATATCACAGCAGGGTCCTGTGAATGGCCTGTCAGCTCATGAGATGGTCATTGTACTGGTAACATTTTCAGTGTTTACAAATGCCCAATCCTGCAATTGCCATACGACATTGGATTTTAGTGCGGGTGAACAGGAATACATAGAGGTATCACTTACTGAAATTGGTGCAGCCGTTTAGAAGATCTGTTCTGTTTCTATACTGCTGAATCACTTTAGTGTGCAGTGGAGGCATGGAGCCAGCCTGCCAAGTTTCCCTGGAAGTTGTAGTTTAGCAACAGCTGGAGGCATCTTGTTTGGGAAACACTACTCTAGAAGTTGCTGACTGGTTTTACCTTTTTATATTTCCAAGTGGTTGCACATCAGCAAAAACTGTACTAAATGCATTACCCTTTTTTTTTCCCCCCCTTCTGTCACAGGACAGACAAAACGGTCATCGGCTGTAGTGGATTTCATGGGGACTGCCTCACACTGACTAAAATCATTGAAGCCAGGTTAAAGGTAAATCACTATTTTTTTGCTTTATAAATGTTAGGGCACTTTTATCACTGCACTGGTTTTCCTATTAAAATGCTGTCCATTCTGGAAACCCAACAGACCCTAATAAAATCAGTGGGGTCAGTTTGGCATTGTTGGTGTCTGTCATGCAGCACATCTAGCTTTTTCTTTGCTCCTGTCATGAGGCAGGACAGTGGGGGGAAAAAAACTGTGTATTTTGGAATGTGTGGAATGAAGCACAAAACTTTGACAGAGACCTTCAACAACAGTAATATATATTTATCTGCACTTTTTTTCCTCTTCACATTTTTAGATGTACAAGCACTCAAACAACAAGATCATGACCAGTGGGGCTATTGCAGCAATGCTTTCCACAATACTCTACTCAAGACGCTTCTTTCCTTACTATGTATACAATATTATTGGAGGACTCGATGAAGAAGGTGATTTTTTTTTTTTCTTTCTTACAAATACTAGTCCATTCAGTGATGATGACACATTTTTCCCCTGCTCTGGACAGTTCCTGATACGGGCATTCGGTGTCAGCAGGGAGCACTATGGACAAGACAAAAAAGAAATTTAAAAAGAAAATAATTTCCTCTAGCATACAGCTGCTAAAATGTATTGGAAGGGTAAAGATTTTTTAATAGAATTAATTTACAAATCTGTTCAACTTTCTGGCACCAGTTGATTAAAAAAAAAGTTTTCCACCGGAGCACCCCTTTAACCCCTTCCCGCTACATGACGTATGCATACGTCATGAGCAGGCTCCCGCAATAGAACGGGGGTCATGCGCTGACCCCGCATCATATCGCGGCGGTCCCGGCGCCCATCAACGGCTGCTCATACCAGACATCACCGATCGCGGTGATGCCCGGTATTAACCCTTCAGACGCGGCGATCAAAGTTGATCGCCCTGTCTAAAGTGAAGGTAAACTGTGCCGGTTAACTCAGTGGAGCTGTTCGGGACCGCTGTGATGAAATCGCGGTGTCCCGAACAGCTTGCTGAACAGCTGAAGGGTCCCTACCTGCCTCCTCGCTGTCCGATCGCCGAATGACTGCTCCGTGCCTGAGATCCAGGCAGGAGCAGTTGAGCGGCGATAACACTGATCAATGCCCGGCTGTTGCCAGGCAGTGATCAGAGTAGAAGATCAGTGTGTGCAGTGTTATAGACCCTTATGGGAGCTATAACACTGCAAAAAAAAGTGAAAATAAAGTGGTAATAAAGATCATTTAACCCCTTCCATAATAAAAGTCAGAATCATCCCCCTTTTCCCAATAAAAAAATAAGTGTAAATAAAAATAAACGTATGTGGTATCGCCGCATGCGTAAATGTCCGAACTATAAAAATATATCGTTAATTAAACCGCACGGTCTATGGCGTACACGTAAAAAAAATTCCAAAGTCCAAAATAGCATATTTTGGGTCACTTTTTATGCCATAAAAAAGTGAATAAAAAGCGATCAAAAAGTCTGATCAATACTAAAATGATACCAATAAAAACCTCAGATCACGGCGCAAGAAATGAGCCCTCATACTTCCCCCATATGCAGAAAAATAAAAAAAGTTATAGGGGTCAGAAATTACATTTTTAAGCGTATAAATTTTCCTGCATGTAGTTATGATTTTTTCCAGAAGTACAACAAAATCAAACCTATATAAGTAGGGTATCATTTTAACCGTAAGGACCTACAGAATAAAGAGAAGGTGGATTTTTTTTTATTGAAAAATGCACTGCGTAGAAACGGAAGCCCCCAAAACTCACAAAATGGCACTTTTTCTTCAGTTTTGTCGCACAATGCTTTTTTTCCCGTTTCGCCATGGATTTTTGGGTAAAATGACTCACAGCAAAGTAGAATTGGTGGTGCAAAAAATAAGCCATAATATGGATTTTTGTATGCAAAATTGAAAGCGTTATGATTTTAAGAAGGTGATGAGGAAAAAAGGAAAATACCCTGCGTCATTAAGGGGTTACGGACATTTATGTATGGGGCTGTAGTGAGTAACTTTATGCACAGCGCTATACGTTTACGGCGCAGCTATGAAGTGAGCGCAGAAGCTGCAGATGAGCTGATGTTCGCCATTTTTGTGAGTCCACCGATAATGGCAGACATCAGGGATTACGCTGATGTCCGTCATTAACCATATAGATGCCCTGATAAATACCAATCACGCAATCTATAGTGTCGCCTCTCCTCCCTCTGGCATGCAGGATGGCAAAGCCTCTTGTGCATCCTGGAGAGCCAGGCTGTACAAGAAGATTGCTGACAGTACTGTTATAAGTACAGTACATAGGAATATAATGATTGCTATTAACAGTCCCCTGTTGGGACTTAAAAAGGGGTATCTGCTTACCGGATAAAGCTGTTAAAGTGTACTTATAAACTTGAATTTCTGCGTATTCCTCAGATATCAGTGTGATAAGTTCACTGAATTAGAAATGGGCTTGTATACGAAACTCTGAGCGTAGTATGTGGTCTTGGCAACTGTATTGCTTTAGCATGGAATGCATCTCTCTGCTGTTTTGAAGAACGGGCTGGAGTTCAAGTTTACAGGTACACTTTAGGCATAAGTGATGGCAATCTGTTACAGGCTGCATGTCAATCTGGGACAGATATGCATGCTGGGAGCTGTAGTTTTTCAACATCTGGAGGTCCGCAGGTTGAAGACCACTGCCCTAGACATTGAGTAGTAATAAACTACAGACTTATTACAATGGGGTAAAACATAAAGTGTTATTTTTGCACAGGCAGAGCAGCTTACTTAAAAAAGTCCAGCGCTAAGTAATTTATCACTATCTGAAGGATAAGGGATAAATGTCTGATTGCGGGGTGTCCGACCACTGGGACCGCACTCTCCCTCCCCGGGATCTCCCATACGGAGCTGTGTGTGACGTTTTGCACACAGCAGGTTAGCTGGTAGAAACATGCCCCCTCCATTCATCTCTATGGGAGAGGCGGAGACACACCATTCCTGTGTCTTTGCCTGTCCTTAGTATAGGGGCTACATTTCGTAGCGCTGGACATCTTTAACTTGTATAAATATGGCACTTCTCTTTAAAGATGTAGACTTTAATGACCAAATTTCTTTTTCAGGTAAAGGAGCAGTGTACAGCTTTGATCCAGTAGGATCCTACCAGAGAGATGCATACAAGGCTGGTGGTTCTGCAAGTGCCATGCTTCAGCCCCTTTTAGATAACCAGGTATTCTTACCACATAATTGTATAATTTTACTTGTAACTTTTTACCACAATACCCCCCCCCACAATACTGAGTTTTTAATACCATGTGATGGCTAAGGGTGCTTTTAGTCAAGTTGTGTTCATACTTTATTGATAAACCCTCCCCTTAATTACAGAGATATCAGGGTTTTGAGGTTTGTCTTAAGATTCGGGGAAAACTTAACTAAAATACTGTGTGTGCTGAGAATGCCGAAAGGTGGGATTTACATAGAGGGGGCATGCTGTACACTACAGAGGCTTGTAGATGGCTAAGGCAGCAGGACCTTGTGAGTTGTAGGTAATCTCTGAGATCCTGCAAGTGAATTACACACAGGAATCTACATTATGGTGGCCCCACTATCTACAATTTGCTGGCATCTGCGTGTAATGCAAATCACCACTCTAATTCACATGCAGGATCTCCTAAATGAAATACATCTCACAAGATTCAGCTTCCTACAAGCGCCCTTAGTGTATAGCATGCCCCTCTAAATCATCTAAATCATGTCTCTTTGCATACTCTGCTTGCACATTATTACAATTAAGTATTTCCTGAATTGTCGGACAGGTAAATATGCCAACATAAGGCAAGGATGTGGAATTCCTTTCGCCCCGACACCCGGGACATGCAGTTCCGGGCGTCGGGCAGGTGAATTTTTCAGGCCCTTTGCCCTGCTTCGGGCAAGCAGCAATGGACCTGAAAGCCCCCGACAAGCACAGCGGCGCTCAGAGGGGTGTATGGAGCGGGCTCCGGACTTGTGCTCACTCTCTACTCTGCAGCCGTCAGCGGTTTTCAGTAGCTGGGGGCTGCCGCTAATAGCCAGCATGCGGTAATTGCTGCGGCTGGCTATTAACCTTTTAGATCGCTGCTGTTAAAGCTGATAGCGGCATCTAAAGGGATCACGTGATTCCTTCCTGGTGGGCTAGTGGGGTGGATAACATCCCCCCCCCCCCCGCAGCGCAATCGTGGGGGGAGGGGATGGATCCACTATAGAGGTGGCCGGAGGGCTTACCTCTGTTCCCTGGTGTCTGTGGCTCTGTCATTGATAGATCCTGGCCTGGACTAGGCTCTAGCAATGGATTGCAGAGAACACAGATCAATGGATTTCAATAGAACTCTTTTGATCTGTATGAGGAATCTAATGATTCCACCTAGAAGTCCCCTAAGGGACTAATAAAATGTGTAAGTGTGTTTAAATTTTTTTATTTTTTTTAAAGACACACGTTAACCCCTTCCATAATAAAAGTTCAAATCGACCCCTTTTCCTATATAAAAAAAACATAATAAAAATAAACATATTTGGTATCGCTGCGTGCATAATTGTATGAAATATTAAAATATCACAGTATGTATCCAGTACAGTAAATGACATAAATGTAAAAAAAATAAAAAAAAAAGGACCAAACCATAGAATTGCAATTTTTATAATATCCCTGAAAAAAAAGTTGAAAGCGATTAAAAAGTCAGGTCAATACAAAAATGGTACAGATACAAGAAACAAATTATGGCGCAAAAAATTAGCCCTCATACAGCCTCGTTTGCGAGGAAAAAAGCAAAGCTACAGGGGTCAGAAAATGGCAATTAAAAAAATTTCAAAAAAGTTCAGAATTTTTTTAAAATTTGTAAAACATGACGGAAACGATACAAATCTGGTATTGCTGTAATCAGGCCGGCCTAAAGAATCAGAACAACATGTTAACTCAACCACAAGGTAAATGGCGTAGAAAAGAAAACCACCAAATTTGCAATATTATCTTTTACTATTTCAATTTCACTTCACCAATATTTTTTTTTTCCCGGAGCATATGTTATGGAAAAATTTAAAAGGTATCATTGTAGTAGTTAGTAATGCCTATTATACGGCAAGGAGGAAAAAGAGTGTAAAAGCGAAAATTGCCCACGACAAGTGTATAGTCATGAGGGACAAGTAGATTTTGCTCCTTTTTAGTGCCGTGGACAAGTAGTTTATTAAATTTACATACCTCTGCACCCTAAGCTATCACATAGTATTAAAAACTCAATATTTTGGGTAGGCTACAGGTCCTATTTAAAGAGTACCTGTCATGAACTTGTCAAATTTTATAATCCTCACAGTTTACTGCCCCCATCATGATAAACCACCCCCTGCCTTTATTATTATTTTTTAGTTTTCTACCTTGATATTGCTCTGTATATTCTGCTCAGTCTGTCAGATTCACAGACTGGAAGGGGCATTCCCCAGCAGGCATGACATCATCTGAAGCCATACAGGGGAGAACTTCCTCCCTCACTCTGCTACACACAGCCCAGAGCAGTTCGGTATGAGTTGAGCTATGATTGGCTAAGGCTGAATTCCCCCTACTCAGCACTCCAGATTGCATTTCCTGATTTTGGACTTCTGCCAGGCCAGAAGGAGTCCAAAGTCTGTACAAGAGATGGGGTAAATGTGCTCTGGACAAGTAGGAAGACACATAGTGGCAACTTTTTTTTAACGCAAATGAAACTTTATTATTATTATTATTTTTTTTTTAAACAAAGTACATTAGAAAGATTTGTTTTATTTACCATAAGGAGTGCAATAGCAAAAATTTGTTTCAATGACTGCCCATTTAAGACCTATTTTAAGCAACCAATTGTTACGATTGTTTAAAAAAAAAAATGGACAGAGTAAGCGAAGATCAATCACTGTTTCCACTGTAATAAATTGTTTATCAGCAAAAAGGATTAAGACTTCCAGTTCCGGCGCTGCCATGCACTGTCGCAGCTAAGCGAGCTCCCGCACCTCCCGGCTGTTCACCGCTCGCTTCCTGACTAGCAAGGGAATCCCCTGGAGGCCCTGCGCTCCCCGGACCTGCGGGCAGTTATCCCGCTCCCGTATGGAGCGGTATCTTCTATGGAGCGGTCAGAAATCTTCCACTCCGCACGGAGTGCTCCCCGAGGCTGTGGGCAAGATGGTGGCGGCAGCGCGGCACGGGCAGCAACAGCGTACAGCCCAGCCTATGATCTCCTCTCTCCCCCTGCCTCCAACAAACAGTGTGGTGCCTGGAGGGAGTACAGCTACCCCTGAATTCCCTCACCCTGCTGGGAACACTACCCCTATGGGTCCTGAAGCCCCCTCCACTGCTCCCTCCTGCAGGCTGACTGCCGTGGTGGATAACCCAGGGGACCTTCCTGCCTCATTTTCCTCCCAGCCCTCATGCCTTACTTTTCCTGCTGGTGCCTCACTTGTCAGCCAGCTCCCAAGTGTGCCTGCATATACAGACGTACCTCATGCCCTCTCAGCCACTTCCCCTCTTTTTAATTTCAAATCTCTGGCAGCGGAGATGATGGCACACACAGTACCTGATATACAACAGCCCTTGGAGGAGGGGCGGCAGGCGTCCTTTGATAAGTTGTGGGCTGATTTGGTGCAAACTAACGCTACAGTTTCTATTATCCAAAATGATGTTAAATGCCTTGAAAGGGGCCATGTTGATCTCTCTGCTGCCAAAACTGCTCTTCAACAGGAAAATGTGTACTTGTGGGCTAATTTGGATGACCTGGAGAACAGGTCCAGGCGGAATAACTTGCGTATTGTTGTGCTTTCGAACAGGTGAAAGCAATTGATCTTCAGCGTATTTGTGCAATGGAATTACCTGATGCCCTGGGCCTAGATTACTATTGTAGGATGGAGACAGGGCGCATAGGCTCGGGCCAGATCCTGGACTCCGTGATACAAATGCGAGACTTTCTCTTCACAGCGGAATCGACCACACCAGGTCATTTTCAAGCTGCTAGACTTCAATGACCGCCAGCCCTTGATGCGGGCCTTTCGGAGCAGTGCTCCTCTCATCCTCAGGGACTGTCAGGTTTTACTTTTTTAGGAATTCACTGCATCAGTTGCCAAGCGACGCAGGGCTTTCAGCGGGGGGTGCGCACTGAACTATTTTGCTGCAAGGTCAAATTCCAACTTCAGTTCCCTGCCTTGCTGTTTATTTACCATGAAAATGGCACTACTTCAGTGTTTTCTATTCCTACAGCAGCGGAGGCGGCTAGATCCGCCCGTACAAATAACAGCCCTCGCCTGCCTAGAGACTGCCCTTTATCTCCTTCATCTGGACGGATGGGTTCTCCTCGTGATGTCTTCTGAGCGCCCCAGCCAGACCCTGTTTGATGTTCTTACCCATCCATGAATCTATGGGAGTGCCTTTGATGGACTCTATGGGGTGCCGTGTTCACTGTTGCCTTGTTATGTTATGCTCCTACCATTTGGCTGATCTGGGGCAGACTGTTCTCCATACTAGCCACGGGGGGGGCTGGTTTGATGGGCTGGTTGAGACATGGATGTTTCTTCTGCTGGCCCCTGCTAGTGGGTCGCCACTGTGGCCCTTAATGTTGATATGCTATTTGATTCACCTTGGGATTAGTGCATTTACGGGGGTTGCTGCTGACTGTGTTCACTGTTCACTGGCATTTTTTGTCTGGTGGTGAATGTCTTCCCAGTTTCTGCAGGGGTAATGTTTTGTTTCTTGGTTAATTGAGTGACATTTTCCCTTATTTTTCTCTTATAGTTACCCTGGAGGGGGGGGGGGGCAATACCTCTACCGGCTTGGTAGAAAAAAGTGAAGTCAGTAACACTGTGTGAAGGCACTCCTTGAGTGCCCGTACTACACTACGTGTTAGTGTGTCCTTTGTCTCTTTGTTTGTCCTGTTTTTGTTTTGTCCTTGTACTTGTCCCTGCGGCTCCTGCTTTCTGCTTGGGCCTTGTCGTTTCCCTTCCCCCTAGAAGACCTCTTCGTCTCCCAATTGAGTAGTGTGTATATTTGATTTGTGTGTGTGTGTGTGTGTGTGTGTGTGTGTGTTTTTTTTTTTTTTCTCTCTTCTCTTCTCTTCTTTTCTTACTCCTCCCCACTAGCACAGGTTCACACATCGGCTATCTTTCCTCTGTTTAAAGAAACAAGACAGGGTTGTCCCCTGTCCCCCCTGTTATTTAGTTTGCCACTGGAACCCCTGGCGAGATACTTGGAGGACTCGGATTTTTATAAAGGCATTTCTGTCGGGCATGGGGAGGTTAAGTTGACTCTTTTCGCAGATGAAATCCTTGTCTTTGAGTGGTCCAGGTGCTCACTAAGTTTCCCTGATCACTTCGGATCTTTTTCTGGGTATAAGGTTAATCCCACTAAAAGTGAGAGTCCCTCTGGGCCCCTCTAAGCCACTTAGTTATTGGGCTTCACTGGGTCTACCAGTAGCCTTCATTAAATCCTGTATTACTTATCTAGGGATACACATCGGAAAGTCCCATCCTCTATGTACACCTTGGACAATCCCCCACTATTTAAACAAATTAGGGAGGAGCTTAATAGATGGTTCCCACTTTCATTCATGGGAATCTTAAGATGATTTCCTTACCCCCCCTTATTGTATCAATTACAAACTCTGCCTATTCTCCTTAAACACAAAGATGTTACTGCACTGAATTCTCCCTTTACACGCTTTATATGGGCAGGAAAGCGCCTGCGGATTGCGGTCTAAAAATGTATGCTTTGTAAGGCTGATGGTGGTGTTGGTTTCCCCAACATCCGTGGCTATAATCTATCTTGCATCTTCCGCCATGTCATGGACTGCTCCATGACTCTGATTATCATTCCAACTATTCCTTGGAGGCTGATTTGATCTCTCCATGGAATTTAGTCTCTTGCCTTCATGCTCTCATCCCATGCCTTCAAGCCTACATAAAGCATTTCCTTGTGATCAGAGACACGGTTTTAACATGGAAAGCTTTCCATAGGGCTTATGGACTTCCCTTTCTACTGTCTGGGTGCCTTAACCTCTGGGGTCATCCGGAGTTCCCCCAAGGTAGGGGAAAATAGACTGTTTGAGTCCTGGCGACTTGAAGGGGTTTCGGAGGCGAAACACTTGATGCACCCTGAGGACAGACAGTGGCTTACCCCACATGAAATTCTTTCTAAGTTTTCGTTACCACATTTTCATTTCCTTCATGTGTCTCTATTCTTGTCCTTCTGTACCTCTAGACTCCGAGACCCTTCTACTGAATGATCAATTTGAGGATGTGGTGTGTTCACAGCCGTGGAAGGTCTGTTTATTGGGAATTTACTGATGCTTTAGTGATCGCCTCCTCTGGATCTTTAGACATGGTCTTTGTGCTAAGTGGGAAGCAGTTCTCCATACCCCTGACTTACGTAATAACATTTTGGATTGATGTGCCAAAGTGCGAGCTAACGTTATTAGTGAAACGTGGCGCGAAACCTTCTTTAAAGTGATGCACTTTGATTATCGGGGCTTCATTATCCCGGCCTTGTCTATCTTCACTGACAGACTTACTTCGTGCCCGAAGTGTAGTGAACTGGGTATGGATTTTTTTCCCATGGCATTTGGGTCTGTGCTAGGACTCAGCTTTTGGGTCACAATTATAGCTTATGTCGCGGATTTGTGGAAGATACGGTTGCCTTTTGTTCCAGTCTGTTGACCAGTCCATAGCAGAGGCAATAGGCCTTCTTAGTCTTCACAAATTCATACATGTAGTTTTGCTGTTAGCGAAACAAGTTCTGATGCGTGAATGGATTAAGCCTTATATGTCAGTACTGGGTGATGTTTTGAACGAATTAAAGATAGGCTGACAGACTGGATACGGAACGGCACGGGGAACAAAACGTTAAGAAGTTCTTTGCGAAATGGTGTACCTTTCTCGTGGCCCATTATTCTCTGTCTCAAATCCAAGCAATGTTACCCTTCCGACATACTGAATGGTACTGTTTAGCGGCTCTTGGCAACACCTTGGGTCCTCTCAGTCTTCAGGATGATATGGGGTGAGTGATGCTTCCTTTCTGTTCCTCGGAGTGACCTCTGTCCCCCCTCCCTATTTTTTTTTATTTTTTATGTATGTGTATGCAAAGTGTGCTTGATGTTGGATTGTGATGGTGAACTTGCCGAGTGTTCCATATAATTTAGGCAGGTGGGCGGGAATATTATCGTGCCTTCTGATCGTGCGATTTTTCTGTAATCTTATGTGTTTAATATGTCTTATAATGGGTACTGCATTACTCACAAATTTGTCAACTATTGCATTCTGCAGCATTATTGTTCCTTGCTTGTTTATAAAATTGAAAAAATCCAATAAACAGAGTTGTTTAAAAAAAAAAATAATAATAATAATAATTGGTAAGTGTAAATGCGGTTGGTGACTATTTTTACAACAGACACTACTACTTATGAGCCCTTACTGTGTATTGTGGATGGTATAAGAAAATAGCCTTCATATTTCCAACTGATTTTTCATTGTTTATCATTGAAGTTTAAAAGAGCCTGGACTATTAGTGGTGGGGTTGTACATGATGTTGTTTAATATTTCATTTTGTCAAGACAACACAGGGGTGGTTATTACTTAAAGGGATGTTCTTATCTGCCTTCAGCTCAGAGCTGTAGTTTTGAACATTTGTATACTGCCTTGTATATCATTTTCTCCTTATGTCCTTAGATTGGATACAAGAACATGCAAAATGTGGAACAGCTTCCTCTGACCTTGGAGAAGGCGCTACAACTTGTGAAAGATGTATTTATTTCTGCAGCGGAAAGAGATGTGTACACAGGAGATGCCCTGAAAATCAGCATTGTTACCAAGGATGGTATAAGGGAGGAGTCAGTTTCTCTGAGAAAAGATTAATTCAATTAACTTTTAGCTGGCCGACAACTTGTTTACTTCTGTAACTTTTTTCTTTATAAAATAAAAAATAAATAAACTTTGGGAAAAGATTTAGCAATTTTTCTGATAATATATTCCATTTCATGTAATTCCATCTCTGCAAATTTTCAGCAATGTACAATACAGAACATGTGAATAAGGTTTAAAGACCCATTCATCTATAGCAGAAAGTCAGTGGGTGTAACCACTGCAGCACAATCTGTGGCGGAAAAAGTCCAACTAGTGAAAGGTGGACACAAACACTGCATCTGGTTGTGTAACTCAATGTACTGTATAGAAGACAGCCCAGCAGTATCACATGACCACAATCACGTAGGGAAGATTTATCAAAAACTGTGCAGAGGTGCTTCTTTCATATAACCCCTTAAAGAGTACATTTCATCAACAAAAACTTTTAATATGTTGTTCATAATTATTAATGAAGACATTGTAATATATCTTCATTAAAAAAATATTAATATTTATACCAGTTTTTTCATTTTATACTTTTTGGCCACTAGGGTCCTCTCTTCTATGCCTGGTCTGTAGGCAGCTTCCTATGCTTTTCATAGTAAGTGTACAGCTTTTAGGACTAATGCTGAAAGGGCTCTGGTCCTTCCACAGGAAGTTCAGTACTCTTAGCTCAGGACTCGCTCCCAGCCTGGAGCAGCACTGTGAGCTACAAGCCTGCACATGCCTTTCATTTAACAGAGGCCAGTCACCTCCCCCTGCTCTGGGTTCTCCCTGCCCCTCACCACACGTTATCTTATACATTGTATTATCTCACTGCACTCCCTGCTCTGTGGCCCCCCCCCCCAACATTCATCTTAATTACTGCCTCTGTAATTGCTCCCACCGCCCCTGGTTCTCAGCATTGACTTTTTAGTGCAGAGACACACTGGAGAGAGAGACAGAGGCTGCCGTCCCTCCCCTGTACTTAGTCTGTATACACACTGCAGAGCAGTGTTTCCCAACCAGGGTGCCTCCAGCTGTTGCAAAACTACAACTCCCATCATGCCCGGACAGCTGTTGGCTGGCTGGGCATGCTGGGAGTTGTAATTTTGCAACAGCTGGAGGTACCCGGTTGGGAAACACTGCTGCAGAGGGAGAGCAGCATACAGGAAGACTGGCAGAAGCAGAGTCCCGGCCAGGCTTCATGTGACATCATGCCTGCCGGGACCCGCCTCCTTCCACCCTTCAGAAAGACAGTGCTCCTGAGCTAATGAAGAGGGATAAAAAAAAAAGGTATTTCCACAGTGTTTTAAACCTCAATAAACACAGGGATAGGCATAGTTAGAGTAAGGGACAGATGGGGAGGGGGATCAGGGAAAGTTTAGTTGATGACAGGTACTCTTTAAGGGCCGAGGTTATTTTGGCCTTAAGGACCAGAGCATTTTTTTGCACATCTGACTACTGTCACTGTAAGCATTAATAACTCTGGGATGCTTTTACTTATGAATTTGATTCCGAGATTGTTTTTGTTTTTTTCGTGACATATTCTACTTTATCATGGTGGTAAATTTTCGTCGCTACTTGCATCATTTCTTGGTGAAAAATGTTAAAATGTTGCACTTTGAAGCTCTCTACTTGTGAGGAAAAAGGACATACCAAATAAATTATATATTGATTCACATATACAATATGTCTACTTTTTGTTTGCATCATGAAGTTGACATGTTTTTACTTTTGGAAGACATCAGAGGGCTTCAAAGTTCAGCAGCAATTTTCCCAAAAATTTTCAAAATCGGAATCTTTCAGGGACCAGTTCAGTTTTTGAAGGGGATTTGAGGGGCCTTCATATTAGAAATACCCCATAAATTACCCCATTATAAAAACTGCACCCATCAAAGTATTCAAAATGATATTCAGAACGTTTGTTAACCCTTTAGGTGTTTCACAGGAATAGCAGCAACATGTCTTTGTAGACCCAGTTTTTGAATTTTTACAAGGGGTAAAAGGAGAAAATGCCCTCCAAAATGTGTAACCCAATTTCTCTCGAGTAAGGAAATACCTCATATGTGGATGTCAAGTGCTCTGTGGGTGCACTAGAGGGCTCAGAAGCGACGGAGCGACAATGGGATTTTTGAGAGTGAATTTTGCTGAAATGGTTTTTGGGGGGCATGTCACATTTAGAAAGTCCCTATGGTTCCATAACAGCAAAAAAAAAAACATGGCATACTAATTTGGAATCTACACCCCTCAAGGCACGTAAGAAGGGGTACACTGAGCCTTAACACCCCACAGGTGTTTGACAACTTTTCGTTAAATTTTGATGTGTAAATGAAAGAAATATTTTTTTTTAAACTAAAATGCAGTTTTTTCCCCAAATAAGAGGTAATAGGAGAAAATACTCCCCAAAATGTGTAACCCCATTTCTTGAGTATGGAAATACCCCATATGCGGACATTTAGTGCTCTGTGGGTGCACTACAATGCTCAGAAGAGGAGCCACATCTGACTTTTTGAAAGCAAATTTTGCTGAAATGGTTTTTGTAGGGGCATGTCACATTTAGGAAGCCCCTGTGGTGCCAGAACAGCAAAAAAAAAAACACATGGCATACTATTTTGGAAACTACACCCCTCAAGGGGTACAGTGAGCCTCAACACCCCACAGGTGTTTGATGACTGTTTGTTAAACTACAACTTCCAGCATTCCCTTCGGCTGTCTGGGCATGCTGGGAGTTGTAGTTTTTCAACAACTGGAGGCACACTGGTTGGGAAACACTGAGGAAACAATGTTTCCCAACCAGTGTGCCTCCAGTTGTTGCAAAACTACAACTCCCAGCATGCCCAGACAGCCGAAGGGCATGCTGGGAGTTGTAGTTTTGCAACAACTGGAGAACAGTTGGGAGACCGCTAGGTAGTGGTGTCCAAACTGTAGCCCTCCAGATGTTGCAAAATTTCAACTCCAAGCATGCCCAGGCATGCTGGGAGTTGTAGTTCGGCAACATCTGAAGGGCCAAATGTTACAGAACTACAACTTGCAGCATGCCTGGACTGTTTGGGCATGCTGAGAGTTATAGTTTTGCAACATCTGGAAGAGCACAGATTGGAGACCACTGCACAGTGG
Organism: Hyla sarda; assembly: GCF_029499605.1. Classification (NCBI taxonomy): domain Eukaryota; kingdom Metazoa; phylum Chordata; class Amphibia; order Anura; family Hylidae; genus Hyla; species Hyla sarda. The sequence continues at coordinate 310,010,480 of NC_079191.1, read as the reverse complement.
TCTCCAAACTGTGGCCCTTCAGATGTTGCAAAACTACAACTCCCAGCATGCTGGGAGTTGTAGTTTTGAAACTCCTAGAAGCAGCAGTGAATATCACTTACAGCGATTTTCACTGCTGCCTCTGTTAAGGATCGTCCGAGGGGAGGCTTTCAAATGTGATTGACTGTGCTGCCATATATACTGCCAAGTGTTGACATAAGAAAATATACACCACACAGGATGTTGGTATAACTCTCTTAGTAGGAAACTCAGCTGTTCCCCAAAAGAGTTCTGTTTAATCCCGGAAGTACATTTAGTTTTTACATTTGACACAGGAAGTTTAGTTATGATGTCAGAATCAGCATGTTACATTTTGATTGGTTGTTTGATTATTGTGTCCATTAATTTCTTGGCAGAAGTTTATCTACTGGGAAATTCCAGAGTTCTCTGTTTGTCAGATATTTTTTCTTTCTACTCCTTATCTCAGTTACATTGGCATCATGGCAAGGCCTCAATCGTAGTGACGAGCATATTGCAAGCTGATGTATATGGGTTAAGGGGTAGGTAACAGATATATTTTTCCATCAGCAATGGCAGATTAGTATATTGATCAGTCATTAGAAACATAAGGGCCATCCTTATCGCCTCCACTTGCCTGCTTTCTCCACTTGCCTGCCGCCTCTACATGTGCCGGTCCCCGGTCCTTACTGCCGCGCTGCCCCCCCCCCCTAACCCCCCCCCCCCCCCCCGCCCGTAGCTCCTGGGATCCTCTTCCCCCGCTCTGCCCGACTTCTTCTAGTTTTTAATCCATTTTAATTTAATCTTTAATTCCCAACCCCCCCCAGTCAGTGACCACTGTGATTGGTCCAGTGGAAAATCTGTTTCATTAATCTAAATGGGGTGGTTCTGCTGACAAACATTGATGTCTGCAGATTCCATTGACATAAATGGAACTGTCGCAGAAATTTTAGCTACAAATTCTGCTGCACGTGAATCCACCCTAATACTAATATCGATGACCTACTGATTTTGTTTGTAATGAATACACAAGTGTGAATAAAGCCTTAGTCGAAGAGTTGCTGGTGTCTGACACAAGTATTGACACAAGTATTTCCGATCTGACATCACATACTGTATGTTCTTTTAGGTAAGCTGATGTTCCAAACAGGTGGACTGCACCACAAAAGGCCAGATGCATGGATAAGGCGGATGGACATCCAGCATAAGTCATGAAAAAGAAAATCCACGTAGGTCCAGCACCCATTCCAACATGGCGTACAGAGCTGACCATTACAGAAAGTGTTTTGTTATTTTGTTTTTGTCAAGATTAACAAAGACCCCACACTTTCTGTAAGAGTCAAAATGTAGCAGCTAATTCTTTACACTGCTGAATAAGTTCCAATTGGGTAAGCTGATGTGATGTTACAGGACAGTGTTAGTCAGCTAAGCTGCTGTGACATCACAAGTTAGTTTTACTCCGGTTAGGTTGCTCTGACTTCACAAGTCAGGAAAGCTGCTATGACATATACTATTGGGTTTTACTTGATGTGGATATCACAAGTTTTTCCTTCAAGAAAGCTACTATGATTGCGCAAGTTTGTATGCGCAGGGTACCTGCTGTGACATCACGTGTTTATTCAGGAAAGCTTGTGACCTCACAAATGAGTCAGTAGAAACCTGTCAGCAGTTCCCATTTGTCTAAATGACAAGCAGAACGAAACACAAACAGAGAAATCCTAGTTTTACAAAAGCCGCTGGGAATGGGTCAAGTAATATGGGGCAGCATTCCTCACAGCTGCTCTCAGCTCAGCAGCACAAGCACCAGATTGCTGGGGGTCTGACAATAGTATCTGAGCTGGGTAACTGTAGCTCAGCCCCCAATGAAGTGAATGGGGGCAAAGGTGCAGTAACCCAGCACAGCCACTACACAGGGAACTGAGCTGTTTAACCTGTTCAGGACGCCGGGCATATGCATACGCCCTGCATCCAGAATCCTTAAGGACGTGGGGAATTCGGTCCCCGCCGCTAGCCGGTTGGGAACCGGATGGGGATGCCTGCTGAAATCATTCAGCAGGCACTCCGGCACATCGCCCAGGGGGGTCCCCCTGTCGGCGACCCCCCCCCCCCCATGTCGGCGATCGCAGAAAATCGCATGTCAATTAAGACATGCGATTTTCTGCTATTCCGGGCTGATCGGGTCTCTGGTCACAGAGCTGCGATCTCCTCCTATCCCCTGCCATTGGTCATATTCAGTTCTGACCAATGGCAGGGGATAGGAGGCCATGGCAACCCCCGGTCTGCCCTCCCCTGGATGTCGTGGGAAGAAGATGCCTGGAGATCCCGATCGTTGCTGGAGACTGCTGGATCCTGGGTCAGGTAGGGAAACTACAGTGGGGAGGGGGGGGGGATTGAAAGTAAAGTGATCTTTACTGTGGCAACCACTAGGAAGGCCAAACTGCAACTCCCAGCATGCTCAGACAGCCAAAGGCTGTCTGGGCATGCTGGGAGTTGTAGTTTTGCAACATCTGGAGGGTCACAGTTTGGAGACCACTGTTACAGTGGTGCCCAAACGTTAGCCCTCCAGATGTTGCCAAACTACAACTCTCAGCATGCCTGGACTGCCCAGGAATTCTGGGAGTTGTAGTTCTGTAACATCTGTCCCTTCAGATTTAGCAATTTTCATGACATTTTTGAAAATCTACTTTGAAGCCCTCTAATTTTTTCAAAAAGCAAAAATATGTCCATTTTATGATGCCAACATAAAGTGGACATATTGTGTTAGTGAATAAAAAATAAATTTATTGTGAATATCCCTTTTCCTTACAAGTAGAGAGCTTCAAAGTTAGAAAAATGCTAAATTTTCAAAATTTTAATGAAATTTGGGGATTTTTCACCAAAAAAGGATGCAAGTATCGCCGAAAATTTTACACCAAAATAAAGTAGAATATGTCACGAAAAAACAATCTCAGAATCAGAATATTCGGTAAGGGTGCATTCCCACATGGAGTATTTTGCTGCGTATTTGCTGCGTATTTTGCTGCGTATTTGTTGCTGTGTATTTTCCTACCCATTGACTTCAACAGGAAAATAAAATACGCAGCAGCAAATACGCCATGTGGGAATGAACCCTAAAAGCGTTTTCGCATTATTAATTCGTAAAGCGACGGTGGTCAGAATTGCGAAAAAGGGCTCAGTCCTTGTCTTTGCTGGTGCCACAGCTTGGACAAACATCCGATCATGGGGGTTGCAGGTGTCAAACCTTTTTTTTTATTTTTTTTCAGGGCAACTTGAAAAAGCATGATGTGTCTTAAATAATCTAGGTGATATATGCCTTCTGCTTATAACATTGATATAAAATAAAAAAAAACATTTATGCTAAATTCACACAACAGAATTCCACTCTGAAATTTTGGTGCAGCAGAATCCCATTCCACTGCACAGTGCACACTGCAGAATTTCTGTGACCGCTGAATTCCACCGCTCAAAGAAGGATCTGTCATTTTTTTTCTGCAAAATCTTCCTGGAATAAATTGCTGTTTATGGGGACAGAGATTTAGCAGTGAACCTAGCGTTACTGTGATCTGTAACAGCTGCCTCCAGCTGTTGCAAAGCTACAACACCCAGCATGCCTGGACATCCCTTGGATTAATAGGTTAAAGCATTAAACCAGAAGTATTTTAAGTATTCAGTATTTTTATTTTGAGCCAAAACCAGGTGTAGTTCCAAAACACCGTAAAAGGTGAAAATCTTTGTTTTCGAATTTTTTCTTGAAGTGACAAAGATATGTAATGACTTTAAGCTAGTGTCAGGAAAGCCTAAAGCCTGCTATGGCCACCCCCTCCCCCCTGCTCTGTGCTGCCTCTAGGGGTGGTACAGGGACTTTTTAATTTTATCACCCCGCCCTTATCAATATGGCATGATATGTGCCTTCTGATTGTCATATTTGGGGGGTTCTTCTAAGACTGAGAAGACAAGCAATTGTACATGTAACCATCTCCTGCACGTTTTGTCAACGCCATGACATGTTATCTTTAATACTGGTGAATACGTGAAGAGCTGTACATGTAGACATAAGTGAAATGTATGAGCTCTGCATATACATTGTTTTTTGTTTTTTTAAATGACCAAATTCAAGTCCTAATTGTGTTTACTAAGAGTAAAAAATATCCTGGCACTGAAATGGTTAAAGGCTACAAGTCTGTCACCACTGGGGGAGCTTTAAATGCTTTACTGAATGTAAGTCCCTGTGCAGCAAGCTCCCCCTTGTGGTTTTTGCAGGGTGTAACTATGTCATTATGGCCATAAATAAAATAACATGATTTGGAGTTCTGTATCTTAAAACCAGAACCCCCTTTAAAGAATTATGAAATAAAATTATTGGTACACTTTCCTGACTGAGACCACTACCATTAACCCCTTCATCTGTTATTATCTGGCTTCACAAATTTTATATAAGGTCTTTTTTCACCCAAACAAACAAAGCTGCTGCATAATACAATGTAATCACTAAACCACCCTACATCTTTAAGGATGATCGATAATAACTCATGGCTACCTATTCCTCCATACATAATGAATATCAATATTAACCCGCTCATCACCTTAGACCACCAGGTATATTAGGGTTTGTGCATACAGTTTAGGAATATTAAGACTGGGTAACTTATACATGATTTTATTCCGGTTCACCCACACTATAACCTTGTGTATTGGGTTTAGTGCGGTGAATTGACTGTCAGTGTAATACAATAAAAAAAAAAAAAAAAAAAATATATATATATATATATATATATATATATATGTATGTATAAAAAAATTATATAAACATTTTTTATATCATTTTTTTATACATAATATATAAAAAAAAATATATCATACTACATCAGTTTATTTTATATATATTTATATGTATTCTAAATGTTGTTGATAATTGTATGTGTACATGGATGCGCGAATTTATGTGCATTTGTTTTTATTTCACATATATATTTAATTTACTTCTATATATACTATTTTTATTTTTTTGAGGTAGAACACACCAATAAATTAGTTCACAATAAAATGCTTCCACATTTAGATATTTTAATATATTTTTTCATTTATCTATATCTATACATTTTTCTTTTGCACATCTACTCGCGCACCCATAGAATTTATTGTCTGTGGTGCTGTTAAAATAACATGTTTATCTTGTTTGTATTTTTTATACTGATATCAATCTCTTTTTTTAATGCTCATGCAATGATGTTATTTGCCCTGAATGGGTTAACTTTTTAAATGATGTATCTTGACTTGATAGGGTTAATACTATTTTGTATATAAACCCCCTCCTCATCCTGTTTGTCATGCCTAATAAAGCCGCCTAAGTGCGGTGAAACGCGTTGCATTTGAATAAAAAATCTTTTACTCACCGGACGTGTCTGATCTTGGCCAGCGCCGATACCCCCCCACCGCCCCTTGGAAGTCCTCACCTGTTGAATATTGCCCAGGTCCGGGAGGCTGCAGACCACATATACTCTCTTATCCACGCAGACCATTGTTGTGTGTGAGTTCCATACAACCGCCTTCGGTAAGGGTTTTTTACCACTTTAAATTGGACCCTGGTGTGGCGGTTTTACGCTATGGAGCGCTCTTCTTTCTTGTTTTAGTTTCATACAGTAAGAGTACTGGGGTATTTGTGAGCCACCCTACTGGAAGGAAATTCTTTAGCTTTGTTTAAACAAAGGAAGAAGGAGGAGCTGACATAGACCGGGCCAAAGCTGATAACACATCATGTAATGTACTGAACTGGTTTAAAGGAAAACTGTCAGCGCATTCACCCACACTAAACCTTATACACTGGCTTATAGTGTGGTTGAACAAGGGGGTCACTTACTTAGTAGTTCCTAAGCTATGTTCCCCTGAAGATCCACTGCTGAATTCAGTGAATCGCACAGTGGGGGCGGAGGTTCACCGGCTCAATTAGCAAATTCATTGTCTGTGACTCCACATCCTAGTGAAGTGGAGTCAATAAGCTCCGCTCCCTGTGAAGCCCCACCCCCACTGCGCGATTCACTGAATTCAGCATTGGATCTTCTGGGGGACATATCTCAGGACCTACTGGACGTATTTAAGTAAGTGACCCCTGTATGGACTCCTGTTTACCCACACTATAACTCAGTGTATAAGGTTTAGTGTAGGTGAACAGGCTGACAGTTTTCCTTTAAAGGGGGTGGGAAACAAATGTTTTCTAATCAACTGGTGCCAGAAAGCTACACAGATTTGTAAATGATTTATAAAAAAAATCTTAATCCTTCAAGTACTTCATCAGCTGCTGTATACTTCAGAGGAATTCAGGTAGTTCTTTCCAGTCTGACCACAGTGCTCTCTGCTGACACCTCTGTCTGTGTTGGGAACTGTCCAGACTAGGAACAAATCCCCATAGCAAACCTCTCCTGCTCTGGACAGTTCCTGACACGGACAGAGGTGTCAGCAGAGAGCACTGTGGTCAGACTGAAAAGAACTACACAACTTCCTCTGGAGCATACAGCAGCTGATAACTACTGGAAGCCTTAAGATTGTTAAATAGAACTAATTTATATATCAGTATAACTTTCTGGCACCAATTGATTTGAAAACATTTTTTTTTCCACCGGAGTACCCCTTTACTGTAAATATGGTCCAAGGTTAATTAAATAAGGGTGATCGTAACTAAAGCTCCTGGACCAGATGGATTACACTTAAGAGTTCTTAGAGAACTCAATTCAGTTATTTATGTACCCTTGTGCATAATATTTAGAGATTCTCTGGTGTCTGGTGTTGTGCCGAGGGACTGGTGTAAGGCAAATGTGGTGCTTCACAAAGGGCTCTAGGAATATTCTAATTTCTTCACTCTCATGTTCTAGTGATGTGAGTGAAGAAATTAGAATATTCATTTCAATCTAAGAGCCGAGGAATGTGCTCTCAATCACCCAAAGTGCAAGAAAAAGTGAAAACGTGTTACACTAAAAACGTGTTACACTAAAAAAAAAGGAAGGAAGGAAGGAGAGAGCCCCCAACAAATCTTACCTTTCCCCTCTGAGCCAAAAGGCACCTGTGAGGTTCCAGATTCAATGTCTCTTTTCGCCGCGGCTACTAAGGGGCCACAAATGCTCCCGGCATCCACCTAGGTTTTAACTAAGGTATCCGCCTGCAGAGCCGATAAACGGTCAGTACCCTGCCCATGCAGGTGTACCCGGGGTTTTTGCAGGGAGGTGCGCTCAAAGGAGGGACACTCAAAAGGGCTATCACACCTTGACAATCCTGTGTACAAACAAACATGTAAAAAGTTACACAAAAGAAATAAGTGAATGTGTGCAGATATACTGTCCAGACATCCGGCTGGATCTATAAAAATGTATCTGATCCTAGCCAGAAGGCCGGAAATCAAGAGGTGAATGCCACAGGTGTAGAGACTGGTGCAGGTGCAGGTGCATCCACTCAGTGAGCCCATGCTCCTCTCAGTGAATTTCGGCACCTCGAGGTCACCACTCCCCGAGGCACAATTGTACCTTTGGCTCTAGACCCTCCTAGCCTCATGGCGAGACCTGGCAGAAACTGGTCACATCAGGGCAGCCATTGAGCTGATTCCTCAGAACCAGCCCTGAAATGTCCTGGTACACCTGCCCCCTCCATGCAGCATCCATCCCCACCAGTCCCGCATCAGTGGTACCGGATCCACCGATAAGAACTGATAAGTACAGATACTACACATGATCTTAGCCAAAAGGCAAAGAAGCGATTAGAATATTAATTTCAGGGGCAGGCATAGCGCTGCATATTGAGGATGCAGGGAAGCACGGCAAGCTGGCTCCCTGCCTCCCATGCACACAGAAATGCTTTAGCAATAGGGGAACAAAAGGCCAGAACTTGACCCCTTGTTTTAATGCTGTTCACCTGCACTATATTCCAGTGTATTGGGTTTAGTAAGGGTGAACAGCCTGTCAGTTTCCTTTTGGAGTCTTTAGGTTTTGAAATTTTAATTTGTCACTGGATTATAAACTGTCTTAAGGACTGTACCCAGAGAGTGGTGGTTAATACTCTGATTGGTCCCCGGTTATTAGTGGTGTCCCCCAAGGTTCAGTACTGGGCCGCTTTTGTATAACTTATTTATGAATAAAATAGAGGATGAGATTAAAGGGGTACTCCGGCGCTAAGACATCTTATCCCCTATCCAAAGGATAGGGGATAAGATGCCTGATCGTGGGGGTCCCGCCGCTGATCTTCCACGCCGCACCCCATTAGAATCAGCCCCCGGAACGTACTCACTCCAGGTCTGATTACTAGCGATCACGGGGACGGAGCATAGTAACGTCACGGCTCCGCCCCCCGTGTGACGTCACACTCCGCCCCATCAATACAAGGAATTTAGCATCGTTGAACCGTATGAACCTACAGAATAAAGATAAGTTGTCATTTTTACTGAAAAGTGACCTGTGTAAAATCGGAAGCCCCCAAAATTTACAAAGTGGCTTTATTTTTTTTTCCAATTTTGCCCCACAAATATTTTTTTTCAGGTTTCACCATAGATTTTGTGGTGAAATTATGTTATTACAAAAGTGAAATTGGTGGCACAAATAAAAAGCCCTCGTATGGGTCTGTAGGTGCAAAATTGAAAGTGTTATAATTTTTAGAAGGCGAGGAGGAAATAACGAAAGTGCAAAAATGAAAAATGGCCTGGTCCTTAACCCCTTAAGGATTTTCCGTTTTTGCATTTTCGTTTTTTGCTCCTTGCCTTTAAAAAATCGTAACTCTTTCAATTTTGCACCTAAAAATCCATATGATGGCTTATTTTTTGCGCCACCAATTCTACTTTGTAATGACGTCAGTCATTTTGCCCAAAAATCTACGGTGAAACGGAAAAAAAAATCATTGTGCGACAAAATTGGAAAAAAAATGCAGTTTTGTAACTTTTGGGGGCTTCCGTTTCTACGTAGTACATTTATTGGTAAAAATTACACCTTATCTTTATTCTGTAGGTCCATACGATTAAAATGATACCCTACTTATATAGGTTTGATTTTGTCGGACTTCTGGAAAAAATCATAACTACATGCAGGAAAATTAATACGTTTAAAATTGTCATCTTCTGACCCCTATAACTTTTTTATTTTTCCGTGTATGGGGCGGTATGAGGGCTCATTTTTTGCGCCGTGATCTGAAGTTTTTAACGGTACCATTGATAGGACTTATTGATCGCTTTTTATTCATTTTTAAATTATATAAAAAGTGACCAAAATGCACTATTTTGGACTTTGGAATTTTTTTGCGCGCACGCCATTGACCGAGCAGTTTAATTAATGATATATTTTTATAATTCGGACATTTCCGCACGCGGTGATACCATATATGTTTATTTTTATTTACACTGTGTTTTTTTTTATTGGAAAAGGGGGGTGATTCAAACTTTTAATAGGGGAGGAGTTAAAGGATCTTTATTCACTTTTTTTTTCACTTTTTTTTTTGCAGTGTTATAGGTCCCATAGGGACCTATAACACTGCACACACTGATCTTCATCATTGGTCACTGGTTTCTCATAAGAAACCAGTGATCAACGATTCTGCCGCATGACTGCTCAGGCCTGGATCTCAGGCACTGAGCAGTCATTCGGCGATCGGACAGCGAGGAGGCAGGTAGGGGGCCTCCCGCTGTCCTGTCATGTGTTCGGGATGCCGCGATTAGCCGCGGCTATCCCGAACAGCCCGGCTGAGCTAGCCGTCAACTTTCACTTTCACTTTTAGTCGCGCGGCTCAGCTCTGAGCGCACGGCTAAAGGGTTAATAGCGCGCGCTATTAGAGGCGGGTCCCGGCTTCACTATGACGCCGGGCCCGCCGTGATATGACGCGGGGTTACTGTGTAACCCCGCGTTATATCAGGAGAGCAGGACCAAGGGCGTACCGGTACGTCCTTGGTCCTTAAGGGGTTAAGGGGTTAAATTTTATTTCCTTTTAATAGAGATTATGGATTATAAAAGCATGGCTTTGTCCAAGCTGAAACACAGGCATGAACAAAGTCCAGTAAGTGAGGGTGGGCTAGCACTCCTCTGTGTTCTCTCCTGTAGGACAGGAGAAAGCACAGAAGAGTACTATGAGACAGGAGAGAGCACAGAGGAGTACTATCAGACAGGAGAGAGCACAGAAGAGTACTATCAGACAGGAGAGAGCACAGAGGAGTACTATCAGACAGGAGAGAACACAGAAGAGTACTATGAGACAGGAGAGAGCACAGAGGAGTGCTATCAGACAGGAGAGAACACAGAAGAGTCCTATCAGACAGGAGAGAGCACAGAGAAGTACTATCAGTCAGGAGAGAGCACAGAGGAGTGCTATCAGACAGGAGAGAGCACAGAGGAGTGCTATCAGACAGGAGAGAACACAGAAGAGTACTATGAGACAGGAGAGAGCACAGAGGAGTACTATCAGACAGGAGAGAGCACAGAAGAGTACTATGAGACAGGATAGAGCACAGAGGAGTACTATCAGACAGGAGAGAGCACAGAGGAGTAATATCAGACAGGAGAGAGCACAGAGGAGTACTATCAGACAGGAGAGAGCACAGAGGAGTACTATCAGACAGGAGAGAGCACAGAAGAGTACTATGAGACAGGAGAGAGCACAGAGGGGTACTATCAGACAGGAGAGAGCACAGAGGAGTACTATCAGACAGGAGAGAGCACAGAGGAGTACTATCAGACAGGAGAGAGCACAGAGGAATGCTATCAGACAGGAGAGAGCACAGAGGAGTACTATCAGACAGGAGAGAGCACAGAGGAATGCTATCAGACAGGAGAGAGCACAGAGGAATGCTAGCCCATCTTCACTTTGTCCATGCCTATGCTTCAGATTGGACTCTTTTGGAAACTCCAGACAGGCTTTTATGTGTATTTTACTGAGAAGAGGCTTCTTTGCTATAAAGCCCAGATAGGTGGAGTACTCCAGTGATGAAAAGTTTTTCCCATCTATGCACAAGATCTAATTGGGTCACTTTTCTTACCAAGTTTCTTCTCCCCCCGATCCTTTAGTTTGGTTGGGCAGCCAGCTCTAAGAAGTCCTTGTTCCTAACTTCTTCCACTAGAGAATTATGAAGGCCATTGTTCTCTTGGGAACTTTTTCAGTGCAGCAGAATTTTTTGTACCCTTCTCTATATCTGTGCCTCCACACAATCCTGTCTCTGAACTCTACAGGCAGTCCTGGCTTGGCTTGATTTTGCGCTGATATGCATTGTCAGCTGAAGGACCTTATATAGACAGTGCTGTGTCCTTCTAAAACATGTCAAAACAACTGAATTTACCACAGGCAATTCCAATAAAAGTGTAGAAACTTCTTAAAGATGACCAGGACACCAAGTAGTATAGCAAAAGGTCTGAATACTGATGTTCATGAAAAATTCTAGTTTTTCCAAACATTTCTAAAATCTGTTTTGGCTGAGAACATTGCATCTCGTCTAACTACAAAGTTGTTAAGTGATAATTCACAGCATCACCACTTAACTCCTTTGGGGCCTTGGGGGGGGGGGGGGGGGGTAATGGCCTTCGGGGGGAATACGCCTTCAGAGAGTCTTTCTATAAGATGGTTCTAGACAGCCTAGCTCTAACTAAGAGGTTTCTAGAGATTGCAGGCTCTAGGCAGTAACAAGATCCAACAGCTAACCATCCTTCTATAAATAAGGAACCACCTTTTACCTTTTTCATGGACTTTACCACAAGGTCTGTTAACCAAACAAATAAATTGTGGTTTCTTCTAAGCAATTGACGCCTAGAAGACTTTTTGATTTCTCTTGAACTAGGGATCTGTCCTCCCACAGGGGATTTCTCATTCTCGCAGACTTGGCTCACAGACCAAACAAGCTGTAGGCATATGCTTACATGACACCAAGGCAACTGCAGGGATAGTAGCGCTATAGATAAAATACCGGGGGTTCAAGGCGCAGTCTGCAGTGATGAATGACAATACAGTTGTAGTATTGTGCAGTAGGTTCTTTTATTAAGCCGACATCATTTATTAAGCCAAGCGTTTTGGGATGGCACATCCTTTTCTCAATGAACAATGGCTTTCCCATGGGAAGCGCTGCCTCTTTTTCTCCATAGTGCCATGACACCAAAGTAAATAAGTCTTCTGACTCCTTTGGCCCAATCTTTCATAATTCCCCTTTGCTATTGGCAATCTTCCTCAGCACTGACCAGGCGCAACCTTAGCAGTCCTTGTTACCGCCCTTTGGAAGTCCTCACCTGTTGAATATTGCCCAGGTCGGGGAGGCTGCAGACCAGATATACTCTCTCATCCACGCAGACCATTGTTGTGTGTGAGTTCCATACAACCGCCTTCGGTAAGGGTTTTTTACCACTTTAAATTAGACCCTGGTGTGGCGGTTTTACGCTATGGAGCGCTCTTCTTTCTTGTTTTAGTTTCATACAGTAAGAGTACTGGGGTATTCGTGAGCCACCCTACTGGAAGGAAATTCTTTAGCTTTGTTTAAACAAAGGAAGAAGGAGGAGCTGACATAGACCGGGCCAAAGCTGATAACACATCATGTAATGGTTTAAAGGAAAACTGTCAGCGCATTCACCCACACTAAACCTTATACACTGGCTTATAGTGTGGTTGAACAAGGGGGTCACTTACTTAGTAGTTCCTAAGCTATGTTCCCCTGAAGATCCACTGCTGAATTCAGTGAATCGCACAGTGGGGGCGGAGGTTCACCGGCTCAATTAGCAAATTCATTGTCTGTGACTCCACATCCTAGTGAAGTGGAGTCACTAAGCTCCGCTCCCTGTGAAGCCCCACCCCCACTGCGCGATTCACTGAATTCAGCAGTGGATCTTCTGGGGGACATATCTCAGGACCTACTGGACGTATTTAAGTAAGTGACCCCTGTATGGACTCCTGTTTACCCACACTATAACTCAGTGTATAAGGTTTAGTGTAGGTGAACAGGCTGACAGTTTTCCTTTAAAGGGGGTGGGAAACAAATGTTTTCTAATCAACTGGTGCCAGAAAGCTACACAGATTTGTAAATGATTTTAAAAAAATCTTAATCCTTCAAGTACTTCATCAGCTGTGTTACGCCGAGCGCTCCGGGTCCCCGCTCCTCCCCGGAGCGCTCGCTACACTCTTCTCACTGCAGCGCTCCGGTCAGATCCTCTGACCCGGGGCGCTGCGATTCCGCCTCCAGCCGGGATGCGATTCGCGATGCGGGTAGCGCCCTCTCGCGATGCGCACCCCGGCTCCCGTACCTGACTCGCTCTCCGTCGGTCCTGTCCCGGCGCGCGCGGCCCCGCTCCCTAGGGCGCGCGCGCGCCGGGTCTTTGCGATTTAAAGGGCCACTGCGCCGCTGATTGGCGCAGTGGTTCCAATTAGTATGTTCACCTGTGCACTTCCCTATATCACCTCACTTCCCCTGCACTCCCTTGCCGGATCTTGTTGCCATCGTGCCAGTGAAAGCGTTTCCTTGTATGTTCCTAGCCTGTGTTCCAGACCTCCTGCCGTTGCCCCTGACTACGATCCTTGCTGCCTGCCCCGACCTTCTGCTACGTCCGACCTTGCTTCTGTCTACTCCCTTGTACCGCGCCTATCTTCAGCAGCCAGAGAGGTTGAGCCGTTGCTAGTGGATACGACCTGGTCACTACCGCCGCAGCAAGACCATCCCGCTTTGCGGCGGGCTCTGGTGAAAACCAGTAGTGACTTAGAACCGATCCACTAGCACGGTCCACGCCAATCCCTCTCTGGCACAGAGGATCCACTACCTGCCAGCCGGCATCGTGACAGTAGATCCGGCCATGGATCCCGCTGAAGTTCCTCTGCCAGTTGTCGCTGACCTCACCACGGTGGTCGCCCAGCAGTCACAACAGATAGCGCAACAAGGCCAACAGCTGTCTCAACTGACCGTGATGCTACAGCAGCTACTACCACAGCTTCAGCAATCATCTCCTCCGCCAGCTCCTGCACCTCCTCCGCAGCGAGTGGCCGCTTCTGGTCTAAGACTATCCTTGCCGGATAAATTTGATGGGGACTCTAAGTTTTGCCGTGGCTTTCTTTCCCAATGTTCCCTGCACTTGGAGATGATGTCGGACCAGTTTCCCACGGAAAGGTCTAAGGTGGCTTTCGTAGTCAGCCTTCTGTCTGGAAAAGCCCTGTCTTGGGCCACACCGCTCTGGGACCGCAATGACTCCGTCACTGCCTCTGTACACTCCTTCTTCTCGGAAATTCGAAGTGTCTTTGAGGAACCTGCCCGAGCCTCTTCTGCTGAGACTGCCCTGTTGAACCTGGTCCAGGGTAATTCTTCCGTTGGCGAGTATGCCGTACAATTCCGTACTCTTGCTTCAGAATTATCCTGGAATAATGAGGCCCTCTGCGCGACCTTTAAAAAAGGCCTATCCAGCAACATTAAAGATGTTCTGGCCGCACGAGAAATCCCTGCTAACCTACATGAACTCATTCACCTAGCCACTCGCATTGACATGCGTTTTTCCGAAAGGCGTCAGGAGCTCCGCCAGGATATGGACTCTGTTCGCACGAGGCGTTTCTTCTCCCCGGCTCCTCTCTCCTCTGGTCCCCTGCAATCTGTTCCTGTGCCTCCCGCCGTGGAGGCTATGCAGGTCGACCGGTCTCGCCTGACACCTCAAGAGAGGACACGACGCCGCATGGAGAATCTCTGCCTGTACTGTGCCAGTACCGAACACTTCCTGAAGGATTGTCCTATCCGTCCTCCCCGCCTGGAAAGACGTACGCTGACTCCGCACAAAGGTGAGACAGTCCTTGATGTCTACTCTGCTTCTCCACGTCTTACTGTGCCTGTGCGGATATCTGCCTCTGCCTTCTCCTTCTCTACTATGGCCTTCCTGGACTCCGGATCTGCAGGAAATTTTATTTTGGCCTCCCTCGTCAACAGGTTCAACATCCCGGTGATCAGTCTCGCCAGACCCCTCTACATCAATTGTGTAAACAATGAAAGATTGGACTGTTCCATACGTTTCCGCACGGAGCCCCTTCTAATGTGCATCGGATCTCATCACGAGAGGATTGAACTTTTGGTCCTCCCCAATTGCACTTCTGAAATTCTCCTTGGACTTCCCTGGCTTCAACTTCATTCCCCAACCCTGGATTGGTCCACTGGGGAGATCAAGAGTTGGGGGCCCTCCTGTTCCAAGGACTGCCTAAGACCGGTTCCCAGTAACCCTTGCCGTGACTCTGTGGTTCCTCCTGTAACCGGCCTCCCTAAGGCCTATATGGACTTTGCGGATGTTTTTTGCAAAAAACAAGCTGAGACTCTACCTCCTCACAGGCCTTATGATTGTCCTATCGACCTCCTCCCGGGCACTACTCCACCCCGGGGCAGAATTTATCCTCTGTCCGCCCCAGAGACTCTTGCCATGTCTGAATACGTCCAGGAAAATTTAAAAAAGGGCTTTATCCGTAAATCCTCCTCTCCTGCCGGAGCCGGATTTTTCTTTGTGTCCAAAAAAGATGGCTCTCTACGTCCTTGCATTGACTACCGCGGTCTTAATAAAATCACGGTTAAGAAACGCTACCCCCTACCCCTCATCTCTGAACTCTTTGATCGCCTCCAAGGTGCCCACATCTTTACCAAACTGGACTTAAGAGGTGCTTATAATCTCATCCGCATCAGAGAGGGGGATGAATGGAAAACGGCATTTAACACTAGAGATGGACACTTTGAGTATCTGGTCATGCCCTTTGGCCTGTGCAACGCCCCTGCCGTCTTCCAAGACTTTGTTAATGAAATTTTTCGTGATCTCTTATACTCCTGTGTTGTTGTATATCTGGACGATATCCTGATTTTTTCTGCCAATCTAGAAGAACACCGCCAGCATGTCCGTATGGTTCTTCAGAGACTTCGTGATAATCAACTCTATGCCAAAATAGAGAAATGTCTGTTTGAATGCCAATCTCTTCCTTTCCTAGGATACTTGGTCTCTGGCCAGGGACTACAAATGGATCCAGACAAACTCTCTGCCGTTTTAGATTGGCCACGCCCCTCCGGACTCCGTGCTATCCAACGTTTTTTGGGGTTCGCCAATTATTACAGGCAATTTATTCCACATTTTTCTACCGTTGTGGCTCCTATCGTGGCTTTAACCAAAAAAAATGCCGATCCCAAGTCTTGGCCTCCTCAAGCGGAAGACGCCTTTAAACGGCTCAAGTCTGCCTTTTCTTCGGCTCCTGTGCTCTCCAGACCTGACCCATCTAAACCCTTCCTATTGGAGGTTGATGCCTCCTCAGTGGGAGCTGGAGCTGTCCTTCTACAAAAAAATTCTTCCGGGCATGCTGTTACTTGTGGTTTTTTTTCTAGGACCTTCTCTCCGGCGGAGAGGAACTACTCCATCGGGGATCGAAAACTTTTTTTTTAGTTGATTGGGAGGGTTGTGGTCCAGAAGAGAGATCCTGGGAACCTGAGGACAATATCCTAGACAAAAGTCTGCTCCTCAGGTTCTCAGGCTCTAAGAAGAGGGGGAGACCCAAGGGGGGGGGTACTGTTACGCCGAGCGCTCCGGGTCCCCGCTCCTCCCCGGAGCGCTCGCTACACTCTCCTCACTGCAGCGCTCCGGTCAGATCCTCTGACCCGGGGCGCTGCGATTCCGCCTCCAGCCGGGATGCGATTCGCGATGCGGGTAGCGCCCGCTCGCGATGCGCACCCCGGCTCCCGTACCTGACTCGCTCTCCGTCGGTCCTGTCCCGGCGCGCGCGGCCCCGCTCCCTAGGGCGCGCGCGCGCCGGGTCTTTGCGATTTAAAGGGCCACTGCGCCGCTGATTGGCGCAGTGGTTCCAATTAGTATGTTCACCTGTGCACTTCCCTATCCCTATATCACCTCACTTCCCCTGCACTCCCTTGCCGGATCTTGTTGCCATCGTGCCAGTGAAAGCGTTTCCTTGTATGTTCCTAGCCTGTGTTCCAGACCTCCTGCCGTTGCCCCTGACTACGATCCTTGCTGCCTGCCCCGACCTTCTGCTACGTCCGACCTTGCTTCTGTCTACTCCCTTGTACCGCGCCTATCTTCAGCAGCCAGAGAGGTTGAGCCGTTGCTAGTGGATACGACCTGGTCACTACCGCCGCAGCTAGACCATCCCGCTTTGCGGCGGGCTCTGGTGAAAACCAGTAGTGACTTAGAACCGATCCACTAGCACGGTCCACGCCAATCCCTCTCTGGCACAGAGGATCCACTACCTGCCAGCCGGCATCGTGACAAGCTGCTGTATGCTTCAGAGGAATTCGGGTAGTTCTTTCCAGTCTGACCACAGTGCTCTCTGCTGACACCTCTGTCTGTGTTGGGAACTGTCCAGACTAGGAACAAATCCCCATAGCAAACCTCTCCTGCTCTGGACAGTTCCTGACATGGACAGAGGTGTCAGCAGAGAGCACTGTGGTCAGACTGAAAAGAACTACACAACTTCCTCTGGAGCATACAGCAGCTGATAACTACTGGAAGCCTTAAGATTGTTAAATAGAACTAATTTATATATCAGTATAACTTTCTGGCACCAATTGATTTGAAAACATTTTTTTTTCCACCGGAGTACCCCTTTAGTGTAAATATGGTCCAAGGTAAATTAAATAAGGGTGATCGTAAGCAAAGCTCCTGGACCAGATGGATTACACTTAAGAGTTCTTAGAGAACTCAATTCAGTTATTTATGTACCCTTGTGCATAATATTTAGAGATTCTCTGGTGTCTGGTGTTGTGCCGAGGGACTGGTGTAAGGCAAATGTGGTGCTTCACAAAGGGCTCTAGGAATATTCTAATTTCTTCACTCTCATGTTCTTGTGATGTGAGTGAAGAAATTAGAATATTCATTTCAATCTAAGAGCCGAGGAATGTGCTCTCAATCACCCAAAGTGCAATAAAAAGTGAAAACGTGTTACACTAAAAAAAACACGAAGGAAGGAAGGAGAGAGCCCCCAACAAATCTTACCTTTCCCCTCTGAGCCAAAAGGCACCTGTGAGGTTCCAGATTCAATGTCTCTTTTTGCCGCGGCTACTAAGGGGCCACAAATGCTCCCGGCATCCACCTAGGTTTTAACTAAGGTATCCGCCTGCAGAGCCGATAAACGGTCAGTACCCTGCCCATGCAGGTGTACCCGGGGTTTTTGCAGGGAGGTGCGCTCAAAGGAGGGACACTCAAAAGGGCTATCACACCTTGACAATCCTGTGTACAAACAAACATGTAAAAAGTTACACAAAAGAAATAAGTGAATGTGTGCAGATATACTGTCCAGACATCCGGCTGGATCTATAAAAATGTATCCGATCCTAGCCAGAAGGCCGGAAATCAAGAGGTGAATGCCACAGGTGTAGAGACTGGTGCAGGTGCAGGTGCATCCACTCAGTGAGCCCATCCTCCTCTCAGTGAGTTTCACCACCTCGAGGTCACCACTCCCCGAGGCACAATTGTACCTTGGCTCTAGACCCTCCTAGCCTCATGGCGAGACCTGGCAGAAACTGGTCACATCAGGGCAGCCATTGAGCTGATTCCTCAGAACCAGCCCTGAAATGTCCTGGTACACCTGCCCCCTCCATGCAGCATCCATCCCCACCAGTCCCGCATCAGTGGTACCGGATCCACCGATAAGAACTGATAAGTACAGATACTACACATGATCTTAGCCAAAAGGCAAAGAAGCGATTAGAATATTAATTTCAGGGGCAGGCATAGCGCTGCATATTGAGGATGCAGGGAAGCACGGCAAGCTGGCTCCCTGCCTCCCATGCACACAGAAACGCTTTAGCAATAGGGGAACAAAAGGCCAGAACTTGACCCCTTGTTTTAATGCTGTTCACCTGCACTATATTCCAGTGTATTGGGTTTAGTAAGGGTGAACAGCCTGTCAGTTTCCTTTTGGAGTCTTTAGGTTTTGAAATTTTTATTTGTCACTGGATTATAAACTGTCTTAAGGACTGTACCCAGAGAGTGGTGGTTAATACTCTGATTGGTCCCCGGTTATTAGTGGTGTCCCCCAAGGTTCAGTACTGGGCCGCTTTTGTTTAACTTATTTATGAATAAAATAGAGGATGAGATTAAAGGGGTACTCCGGCGCTAAGACATCTTATCCCCTATCCAAAGGATAGGGGATAAGATGCCTGATCGCGGGGGTCCCGCCGCTGATCTTCCACGCCGCACCCCATTAGAATCAGCCCCCGGAATGTACTCACTCCAGGTCTGATTACTAGCGATCACGGGGACGGAGCATAGTAACGTCACGGCTCCGCCCCCCGTGTGACGTCACACTCTGCCCCATCAATACAAGGAATTTAGCATCGTTGAACCGTATGAACCTACAGAATAAAGATAACTTGTCATTTTTACCAAAAAGTGACCTGTGTAAAATCGGTAGCCCCCAAAATTTACAAAGTGGCTTTATTTTTTTTTCCAATTTTGCCCCACAAATATTTTTTTTCAGGTTTCACCATAGATTTTGTGGTGAAATGATGTTATTACAAAAGTGAAATTCGTGGCACAAATAAAAAGCCTTCGTATGGGTCTGTAGGTGCAAAATTGAAAGTGTTATAATTTTTAGAAGGTGAGGAGGAAATAACGAAAGTGCAAAAATGAAAAATGGCCTGGTCCTTAACCCCTTAAGGATTTTCCGTTTTTGCATTTTCGTTTTTTGCTCCTTGCCTTTAAAAAATCGTAACTCTTTCAATTTTGCACCTAAAAATCCATATGATGGCTTATTTTTTGCGCCACCAATTCTACTTTGTAATGACATCAGTCATTTTGCCCAAAAATCTACGGTGAAGCGGAAAAAAAAATCATTGTGCGACAAAATTGGAAAAAAAAATGCAGTTTTGTAACTTTTGGGGGCTTCCGTTTCTACGTAGTACATTTTTTGGTAAAAATGACAACTTATCTTTATTCTGTAGGTCCATAGGATTAAAATGATACCCTACTTATATAGGTTTGATTTTGTCGGACTTCTGGAAAAAATCATAACTACATGCAGGAAAATTAACACGTTTAAAATTGTCATCTTCTGACCCCTATAACTTTTTTATTTTTCCATGTATGGGGCGGTATGATGGCTCATTTTTTGCGCCGTGATCTGAAGTTTTTAACGGTACCATTGATAGGACTTACTGATCGCTTTTTATTCATTTTTAAATGATATAAAAAGTGACCAAAAATGCACTATTTTGGACTTTGGAATTTTTTGCACGCACGCCATTGACCGAGCGGTTTAATTAATGATATATTTTTATAATTCGGACATTTCCGCACGCGGTGATACCATATATGTTTATTTTTATTTTTATTTACACTGTGTTTTTTTTTATTGGAAAAGGGGGGTGATTCAAACTTTTAATAGGGGAGGAGTTAAATGATCTTTATTCACTTTTTTTTCCACTTTTTTTTGCAGTGTTATAGGTCCCATAGGGACCTATAACACTGCACACACTGATCTTCATCATTGGTCACTGGTTTCTCATAAGAAACCAGTGATCAACGATTCTGCCGCATGACTGCTCAGGCCTGGATCTCAGGCACTGAGCAGTCATTCGGCGATCGGACAGCGAGGAGGCAGGTAGGGGGCCTCCCGCTGTCCTGTCATGTGTTCGGGATGCCGCGATTAGCCGCGGCTATCCCGAACAGCCCGACTGAGCTAGCCGGCAACTTTCACTTTCAGCCGCGCGGCTCAGCTCTGAGCGCGCGGCTAAAGGGTTAATAGCGCGCGCTATTAGAGGCGGGTCCCGGCTTCACTATGACGCCGGGCCCGCCGTGATATGACGCGGGGTTACTGTGTAACCCCGCGTTATATCAGGAGAGCAGGACCAAGGGCGTACCGGTACGTCCTTGGTCCTTAAGGGGTTATTGCATATACAGACACACCCCTCCTCTTCATTCACCTATACCCCTTCCCTTCACCTCCTTGGTTGAACTTGATGGACATATGCCTTTTTTTTTAAACTGTACTATGTAATAGATGAGTTACACTGATAGTGAGAAACATGTGGGATTTTCTGCCATTCTTCTCTGCAGATTTTCTTAAGCTCTGCCAGATTGTTTAGGGACAGTCTGTGCCATTTTTCAGTTGTCTCCAGAGATGTTTTATTGGGTTTAAGTCAGGGATCTATTTGGGCCACTCAAGGACATTCAGAGTTGTCCCTATGCCACTCCTGTGTTGTCTTGGGGTTGGCTTAGGGTCACTGTCTTGTTGGAAGGTGAATCCTCCGCATAGTCTGTGGTCCTGGGCACTCTGGATTTGGTTTTCATTATGAACATCTCTATGCTTCATTTAGCTTTCCCTCAATCCTGACCAGTCTTCCTGTCCCAGCAACCAAAAAACCCTCCCTACAGCATGATGCTTCCACCACCATGGTTCACTGGGGGAATGGTATTGGCTAGATGATGAGTAGTGCCTGACATTTAGAATTAGGCCTAAACAATCAATCTTGGTTTCAACAGACCAGAGAAGCTTAAATAGTCATTTTCAGATTCAAAAACTTTTTATATGTTGTACATCATGGCAAAACCTTTCTAATATACTTCATTAGAAAATGTTATTTCCTTTTAATAGAGATTATGGATTATAAAAGCATGGCTTTGTCCAAGCTGAAACACAGGCATGAACAAAGTCCAGTAAGTGAGGGTGGGCTAGCACTCCTCTGTGTTCTCTCCTGTAGGACAGGAGAAAGCACAGAAGAGTACTATGAGACAGG
Source organism: Hyla sarda (assembly GCF_029499605.1). NCBI lineage: Eukaryota > Metazoa > Chordata > Amphibia > Anura > Hylidae > Hyla > Hyla sarda. The sequence continues at coordinate 309,988,813 of NC_079191.1, read as the reverse complement.
AGAGAGCACAGAGGAGTACTATCAGACAGGAGAGAGCACAGAAGAGTACTATGAGACAGGAGAGAGCACAGAGGAGTACTATCAGACAGGAGAGAACACAGAAGAGTACTATGAGACAGGAGAGAGCACAGAGGAGTGCTATCAGACAGGAGAGAACACAGAAGAGTCCTATCAGACAGGAGAGAACACAGAAGAGTACTATGAGACAGGAGAGAGCACAGAGGAGTACTATCAGTCAGGAGAGAGCACAGAGGAGTGCTATCAGACAGGAGAGAGCACAGAGGAGTGCTATCAGACAGGAGAGAACACAGAAGAGTACTATGAGACAGGAGAGAGCACAGAGGAGTACTATCAGACAGGAGAGAGCACAGAAGAGTACTATGAGACAGGAGAGAGCACAGAGGAGTACTATCAGACAGGAGAGAGCACAGAGGAGTACTATCAGACAGGAGAGAGCACAGAGGAGTACTATCAGACAGGAGAGAGCACAGAGGAGTACTATCAGACAGGAGAGAGCACAGAGGAGTAATATCAGTCAGGAGAGAGCACAGAGGAGTACTATCAGACAGGAGAGAGCACAGAGGAGTGCTATCAGACAGGAGAGAACACAGAAGAGTACTATGAGACAGGAGAGAGCACAGAGGAGTACTATCAGACAGGAGAGAGCACAGAGGAAGGCTATCAGACAGGAGAGAGCACAGAGGAATGCTAGCCTATCTTCACTGTGTCCATGCCTATGCTTCAGATTGGACTCTTTTGGAAACTCCAGACAGGCTTTTATGTGTATTTTACTGAGAAGAGGCTTCTTTGCTATAAAGCCCAGATAGGTGGAGTACTCCAGTGATGGTTGACCACCTGAAAGTTTTTCCCATCTATCCACAAGATCTAATTGGGTCACTTTTCTTACCAAGTTTCTTCTCCCCTGATCCTTTAGTTTGGTTGGGCAGCCAGCTCTAAGAAGTCCTTGTTCCTAACTTTTTCCACTAGAGAATTATGAAGGCCATTGTTCTTTTGGGAACTTTTTCAGTGCAGCAGAATTTTTTGTACCCTTCTCTATATCTGTGCCTCCACACAATCCTGTCTCTGAACTCTACAGGCAGTCCTGGCTTGGCTTGATTTTGCGCTGATATGCATTGTCAGCTGAAGGACCTTATATAGACAGTGCTGTGTCCTTCTAAAACATGTCAAAACAACTGAATTTACCACTGGCGATTCCAATAAAAGTGTAGAAACTTCTTAAAGATGACCAGGTCACCAAGTAGTATAGCAAAAGGTCTGAATACTGATGTTCATGAAAAATTCTAGTTTTTGCAAACATTTCTAAAATTCTGTTTTGGCTGAGAACATTGCATCTCGTCTATCTACAAAGTTGTTAAGTGATAATTCACAGCATCACCACTTAACTCCTTTGGGGCCAGACAGTAAGAAGTTATCTAGATAGATCCCTACCCACCTATAGGAGCAAAACACTTTGTCAGAATGATGGGTGTTCTGTTCCTCTTTGGGACCTTCACTCTTATCTATTTTCTGTTCCTGGCTGTGTCCTATATGGCATCTTCAGCTGGCTGCAGCCAAAATAATTGGAACCACCGTGGTAGTACAATGCTAGCTATGGAAACTATTTGTTTATCTGAAAAACATATTTTAAAAACAAAATAAATGCAATGTGGGAACACACCCTTATCACTCACCACTTACCGATCCTGTCTGTGTCTTATTGCTGTTATCTTCCATTGCAGGGCAGCCTTTAGGGACCATCAGGTGAACCCTAGAGGCTGCAAGGTGTTAAGTTCCTACAGAAGAGCAGGACATCCAACATGTTGACAGGTGTTCTGCTCCTCTATAGTAAGAATCAATCTGTATAGATCATTGCTTACTGTCTGGCCCCAAAGGTGTTTAGTGACAAGGTTGTGCATCTCCACTAGTGTTGAGCAAATTTTTACCGCGAATATCGTCACTTTGCGATTTTGCAAATATTTAGAATATAGCTCTATATATTCGTAATGACAAATATTTTTTTTCTTCATAGTACACATCACAACAATGATGTGTACTGTGTAAAAAAAACGGTTGTTAGTGTTAGATAGGGTACATTAGTTTAGCAGATAGGTTCTAGTGTAGGGTATAGTGTTAGTTAGTTGAAAGATATAATCGCGCATGCGCATTATACGAATTTCATTACGATTTTTGCATGTAAAAAAGTGAACGAACATAGCGAATATGCGAATTTTGCGAAAATAGGACGAATATTTGTCCATATATTTGCAAAATATTGCAAATTTGAATATGTCCCCTGCCGCTCATCACTAATCTCCACATAACTTCTTTCTTGCTCATCTGGGCAGTGTATTCAGACAGGTCAAGGGGTAAAGTAAGCAGTGATCTATATAGATTGTGGCTTAGTGTCTGGTCCTAAAAGAGTTCAGTAGCTATGAAATCCGCAGATTAATATGTGTAAACATAACTTAAAGATGTATTTTAGAAGCATTTCTGCCCTAAAATACAGTTACATTTCCCAGGGGTGTTTTCACACATTGCAAATTGTGTTGCAGAAATTTCTGCAATTGTAAATTAGTTCCATTAATCTAAATGGGATTGTTCTGGTGACAAGCGCATAAGTTCCTGCAGGTTCCATTCAGATAAATGTGATGGTCCCAGAAATTTTGGCCACACATTCTACACCCTAATACTAATGCAATACTGATGACTTACTGGTGCTATTTTGTTTGTAATATGTCCATATTATAGATAGTTCATTTTGTGACAATTTTCCACATCTGGTTTTGACTTACATTTGCTGATGTTAAATTCTGTTCTGCTGCTGTGATATTACATGAGAGTGCCAGTCAGGTAAGCTATTTCACTTAAGTAGCTTCACAAAGGTGTTTGTTAACATTGCCTGGACTCAATATAGTGTATACTATCTTCTTTTATAGATGGATCTTTGCTGACGCCTACTGGCCAAAACAGGTCACTGCTGGACGATTAATTATATATGTTGTTTTGTGGGCAAAAAATATTCCTGCCTGTCTTTTCATTTACAATTCTGTGCCATATGTGTTCATTGTATTGATCCAAATTTTATTTTCTAGGGACTATTTTAAGTATCTAGGGATTATTATCAAGAGGGATTATTAGCGATTATTTTTCCTATATAATTCCACTCCTTTGAGTATGTGTGTGCTAAGCTTCGTGTATGGTCCACCCTTCCTCTGGCAGTACCTGGGCGCATCAACCTTATCAAAATGCCTATAGGAACATGCTTCCCAGTCAATTCCTAATACATTTTTCTGGCAAATTGAGTCTGAGTACTCTGCAATTTCATAAGAATTTGGGAAGAATTGCTCTTCCTGACATTTATCTGTACTATCTGGAGGCCCAGCTGCGGTAACTTTGTAAGCGGGTGGAGGCGAGGTTGCTACCTAATAGGGATCATCACCTAGTTCACTTTCTTAAAGTCACTTTTGTTCGGTGTTAGAGGGTGGGCTCCATGCAGGGACGTGTCTTGTACCTTACACAAGGTGGCATTTTAACCCATTAAGGACTCAGCATTTTTCCGTTTTTGCATTTTCATTCTTTCCTCATCACCTTCTAAAAATCATAACGCTTTCAATTTTGCACATAAAATTTTATATGATGGCTTATTTTACTACTTTGCAATTCTACTTTTGCAATTCTACTTTGCAGTGACATTAGTCATTTTACCCAAAAATCCAATTTGGCGAAAAAAAAAATAATAATTGTGCGACATAATTGAAGAAAAAAATTTCATTTTGTAACTTTTGGGGGCTTCCGTTTCTACACAGTGCATTTTTTGGTAAAAATAACTCCTTATCTTTATTCTGTAAGTCCATACGGTTAAAATGATACCCTACTTATATAGGAAGAAGAGAAGCAGTCAGCTACACCTGTTCCAAGCAGCCAGCAGTCTCCACCAAAGGCATGCAGAAGAAGAAAGCAGGAGCCAGCGCTAGGTCTTCAGATTTATTGGAGGTGTAAGGGAGGACAGACATGAATACACATACCGGTACACCGGACAGGTAGTGACGCGTTTCGGGTCACGTGACCCTTTGTCAAACAGATAGCTGAGTGGAGGAAAACCACTCATTTTTATGGTGGTTCACAGGTGCGGCTTGACTGATCAACAGAGAAAAACTCGTTAACCCTCAATGAACCGGACACTGTGAAACTCACCTAACAATACAGGCACAGGTACAAAAAACAAACATGGTAAAAATACATAGAAAAACCACACTTCGAACAACATTGAACCTTTCAAAAGATTAGGAGAATTTTTTTTTTAACAACAGGTAATTTGTTTGTTTTATAAAGAAGTGTATGTTCATAGAGAAAAAAGCGAGGTGTGGGATGAATCCTATTCATAATATAGGATGATATCTGATCTTAAATTTAGACCATGCGGTTGATAACTGCGTAAGTTGTACATCCAGAAAATTTCACGATTGCGAAGGGCTTTGACTCGATCCCCACCTCGCTTTTGTCTGTGTACCAATTCTATGCCATGGAAAGAAAAATGGGAGGACACATCACCGTTATGTTCATCTCGAAAATGTTTTGATGCACTAGAGATATTTACTTGGTTAGGGTTTAAAACATTTCTAACATGTTCTTGTATCCTAAGTTTGAGTGAACGTTTTGTGCTTCCTAGATAAAACAGGTGGCATGTTTTACAAAAAATTCTGTACACCACGAATGAAGTCTGGCAATTTATGAAGGACTTTATTGGCAGTGTGTGGTCAGAAAGCCCTGGGGTGAACGTACACTTATGGGCATATTTACAGACCACACGACTCGAACTGCGACAAGGATAAAATCCCTTCACTTTAGGCCAGGTTTCAGACCGCGGGGACAGATTAGGCAACATGCTGGGTGACAGTAAACTGCCTAAAGTGGGTGCTCTTCTAGAAGAAAAATTACAGCCATTTTTAAGGATTTTAGCTAATGCTGGGTCCTGGTCTAATATCGGAAGATATATTTTTATAATGCGAGTAATTTGATGATATTCGTTGCTAAAAGTAGTAACAAAGCAAACTTTAGATGCTCTGTCAGCAGTGTTCACACACTGCGTTTTGGGCACTAGCAGCGAATTTCTCTCTTTGTTATCAACTATGGAACGGGCTCGATTTATGGTCCACCACGGATAACCTCTAGCCCTCAATCTCGAGGGGACCACTTGAGATTCTGAATTAAACAACTGGGCCGAGGAACAATTGCGCTTAGCTCTTGTAAATTCTCCTACCGGACTTGATTTTATTGTATTTATTTATTTTATTTATTTATATAGCGCCTACAGATTCCGTTGGGGATTCCGTTGCCTACAGATTGTATGTTGGGGATGACAGCATTCAGCTCCTACCCTACTTATATAGGTTTGATTTTGTCGTACTTCAGAAAAAATCATAACTACATGCAGGAAAATGTAAAAAATTCTAACCCCTATAACTTTTTTTTATTTTTCTGCGTATGGGCCAGTATGAGGACTCCTTTTTTGCGATGTGTTCTGAAGTTTTTATCTGTACGTTTTTGTATTGATCGGACTTTTTGATCGCTTTTTATACATTTTTTCATAATATAAAAAGTGACCAAAAATACGCGATTTTGGACTTTTGAATTTTTTGGCGCATACGCCATTGACCGTGCGATTTAATTAACAATATATTTTTATAGTTCGGACATTTACGCATGCGTTCATACCACATATGTTTATTTTTATTTACACAGTTTTTTTTTAATGGGAAATGGGAAAATGATCTTTGTCAACTTTTTTTTCCACTTTTTTTTTTTTGCAGTTATAACTCCCATAGGGACCTATAGCACTGCACACACTGATCTCCTATGCTGATCCCTGCAAAGCCATAGCTTTGCACGGATCAGCGAGATAGGGGCTCGATTGCTCAAGCCTGTAGCTCAGGCTTGGAGCAATCAAACCCCGATAGGACGCCGCCGAGACAGGTAAGGAGACCTCCGCTTGCGTACTAGCTGATCGGAACATCACGATTTTATCGCAATGTCCCGATCAGCCCGACTCAGTTGCCGGGAAGCATTTACTTTCACTTTCAGATGCAGCGTTTGAAGGGTTAATAGCGTGCGGCACAACGATCGGTGCCGCACGCTGTTAGCCCAGGGTCCCGGCTATGAATAGCATGACCCCGTTTTAAACACCGGGACCGGGCTCAGGGCGTATAGGTACGCCCGAGTCCTTAAGAGGTTAAGTGTGGAGGGCTGTTAAACATCTCCTTAGTTATGAGGATGTCATGTTGGACTCCCCCTTATGGTATACTCAGTTGTTCCTCTACTTTAATAAGTCTTTACAATCCTCCTTTTGGGTACGTCATGGGGTTAGCTTTATTAAGGATGTCTATAGAGACAGGATCTTTTCTACCTTTCCAATCCTTCAGAAGAGATTGGGTTTACCTCATTTTCTGGGTTTCTACATCTTCGCCATGCCTTTAATAGACAATTCAGGCTCAGAGGTTTAAGATTGGACTGTAATCCTATCCTCACATACTTTGGTCTCTCTGTCCATTAATAAACAATTGTCTATTACCCGTCAGAGTTTTCTCACTCCAGTCCGTTTACAACATATGGGCCATCATCAATAGGGCCATCATCAAATCAGATGGAATATGATGCCACATAATGTGGGACTATTCCTTTATATCCTCCTTGTCTGATGTTCTGGGTGTCCATGTCCCACTGAATCCTCAAATTTGTCTGTTTAGTCTTCTAGATGAAGAGGAGTTGATGCATCAGGCTATGTTCACATGGCAGAATTCTGCACGGACATTCCGCTGCAGCAGTGTGCCATTTATTTCAATGGGATTCTGCTGCACTGCTCACACAGTGGATTTTCTGCGGCAGATTTTTCTGTGGAGGAAATCATGTTTCTGGTGTCTGCAGAAAGAATAGACAGGTCCATTTTTTCTGCAGATTTTGCTAAGAATTGCATTGCCGTCTATGAGACAACACATTTCCAAGAGGTCCCAGTGCCCGCTAGATCGTTCAAATGTGCGGAATGTCTTCCAGGCAGACATTCTGCACATCTTACACCATGTGAACATACCCTCACCGTTGCATTTTCATACGAGAATCTCTGTTCCTGGCTTATAAGGTGATTGCCTACCTTGGGTAAATTAAAGTCTTTGGTGAATGCTACTAGCAGGGCCAGATTAAGGCTGCATGGAAGACAGAGCACTTCATTATGATGCCCCCCCGTGCCGACAGTTCCCCCACATTAGGTGTAGTATAGTTCCCCCACATTAGATTGGCTGTATAGTTCCCCCGCATTAGGTTTTAGTTCCCCCACATTAGGTTGGCAGTATACGTCCCCATACATTAGGTTGGCAGTATACATCCCCACACATTAGGTTGGCAGTATACGTCCCTGCACATTAGGTGCAGTATAGTTCCCCCACATTAGGTGCAGTATAGTTCCTCCACATTAGGTGCAGTATAGTTCCTCCACATTAGGTGCAGTATAGTTCCCCCAGATTAGGTGCTGTACAGTTCCCCACATTAGGTGCAGTACAGTTCCTCCACATTAGGTCCAGTACAGTTCCTGCACATTAGGTGCAGTACAGTTCCCCCCACATTAGGTGCAGTATAGTTCCCCCACATTAGGTGCAGTATAGTTCCCCCACATTAGGTGCAGTATAGATCCCCACATTAGGTGCAGTATAGTTGCCCCACATTAGGTGCAGTATAGCTCCCCACATTAGGTGCAGTATAGTTCCCCACATTAGGTGCAGTATAGTCCCCCACAGTAGGTGCAGTATAGCTCCCCACATTAGGCGCAGTATAGTTCCCCCACATTAGGTGCAGTACAGTTCCCCCACATTAGATGCAGTATAGTTCCCCCACATTAGGTGCAGTATAGTTCCCCCACATTAGGTGCAGTATAGTTCCCCCACATTAGGTGCAGTATAGTTCCCCCACATTAGGTGCAGTACAGTTCCCCCACATTAGGTGCAGTACAGTTCCCCCACATTAGGTGCAGTACAGTTCCCCCACATTAGGTGCAGTACAGTTCCCCCACATTAGGTGCAGCACAGTTCCCCCACATTAGGTGCAGTATAGTTCCCCCACATTAGGTGCAGTATAGTTCCCCCACATTAGGTGCAGTATAGTTCCCCCACATTAGGTGCAGTATAGTTCCCCCACATTAGGTGCAGAATAGTTCCCCACCTTAGGTGCAGTATAGCTCCCCAAATTAGGTGCAGTATAGTTGCCCCACATTAGGTGCAGTATAGCTCCCCCACATTAGGTGCAGTATAGTTCCCCCACATTAGGTACAGTACAGTTCCCCCACATTAGGTGCAGAATAGCTCCCCCACATTAGGTGCAGTATAGTTCCCCCACATTAGGTGCAGTATAATTCCCCCACATTAGGTGCAGTATAGATCCCCCACATTAGGTGCAGTATAGATCCCCACATTAGGTGCAGTATAGTTGCCCCACATTAGGTGCAGTATAGCTCTCCACATTAGGTGCAGTATAGTTCCCCACATTAGGAGCAGTATATTTCCCCCACATTAGGTGCAGTATAGTCCCCCACGGTAGGTGCAGCATAGCTCCCCACATTAGGTGCAGTATAGTTCCCCCACATTAGGTGCAGTATAGCTCCCCACATTAGGTGCAGTATAGTTCCCCCACATTAGGTGCAGTATAGTTCCTCCACATTAGGTGCAGTATAGTTCCCCCAGATTAGGTGCTGTACAGTTCCCCACATTAGGTGCAGTACAGTTCCTCCACATTAGGTCCAGTACAGTTCCTGCACATTAGGTGCAGTACAGTTCCCCCCACATTAGGTGCAGTATAGTTCCCCCACATTAGGTGCAGTATAGATCCCCACATTAGATGCAGTATAGTTGCCCCACATTAGGTGCAGTATAGTTGCCCCACATTAGGTGCAGTATAGTTCCCCACATTAGGTGCAGTATAGTTCCCCCACATTAGGTGCAGTATAGTACCCCACAGTAGGTGCAGTATAGCTCCCCACATTAGGCGCAGTATAGTTCCTCCAAATTAGGTGCAGTACAGTTCCCCCACATTAGGTGCAGTACAGTTCCCCCACATTAGGTGCAGTATAGTTGCCCCACATTAGGTGCAGTATAGCTCCCCACATTAGGTGCAGTATAGTTGCCCCACATTAGGCGCAGTATAGCTTCCCACATTAGGTGCAGTATAGTTCCCCACATTAGGAGCAGTATATTTCCCCCACATTAGGTGCAGTATAGTTCCCCCACATTAGGTGCAGTATAGCTCCCCACATTAGGTGCAGTATAGTTCCCCCACATTAGGTGCAGTATAGTTCCCCCACATTAGGTGCAGTATAGTTCCTCCACATTAGGTGCAGTATAGTTCCCCCAGATTAGGTGCTGTACAGTTCCCCACATTAGGTGCAGTACAGTTCCTCCACATTAGGTCCAGTACAGTTCCTGCACATTAGGTGCAGTACAGTTCCCCCCACATTAGGTGCAGTATAGTTCCCCCACATTAGGTGCAGTATAGATCCCCACATTAGATGCAGTATAGTTGCCCCACATTAGGTGCAGTATAGTTGCCCCACATTAGGTGCAGTATAGTTCCCCACATTAGGTGCAGTATAGTTCCCCCACATTAGGTGCAGTATAGTACCCCACAGTAGGTGCAGTATAGCTCCCCACATTAGGCGCAGCATAGTTCCTCCAAATTAGGTGCAGTACAGTTCCCCCACATTAGGTGCAGTACAGTTCCCCCACATTAGGTGCAGTATAGTTGCCCCACATTAGGTGCAGTATAGCTCCCCACATTAGGTGCAGTATAGTTGCCCCACATTAGGCGCAGTATAGCTTCCCACATTAGGTGCAGTATAGTTCCCCACATTAGGAGCAGTATATTTCCCCCACATTAGGTGCAGTATAGTCCCCCACTGTAGGTGCAGCCTAGCTCCCCACATTAGGTGCAGTACAGTTCCCCCACATTAGGTGCAGTATAGTTCCCCCACATTAGGTGCAGTATAGCTCCCCACATTAGGTGCAGTATAGTTGCCCCAAATTAGGTGCAGTATAGCTCCCCAATTAGGTGTAGTATAGTTTCCCCGCATTAGGTGCAGTATTGTTGCCGCACATTAGGTGCATTATAGTTTCCCCACATTAGGTGCAGTATAGTTCCCCCACATTAGGTGCAGTATAGTTGCCCCACTTTAGGTGCATTATAGCTCCCCACATTAGGTGCAGCATAGTTGCCCCACATTAGGTGCAGTATAGCTCCCCACATTAGGTGCAGTATAGTTCCTCCACATTAGGTGCAGTATAATTCCCCCACATTAGGTGCAGTATAGTCCCCCACAGTAGGTGCAGCATAGCTCCCCACATTAGGTGCAGTACAGTCCCCCCCCCCCCCCCCCATTAGGTGCAGCATAGTTCCCCCCCATTAGGTGCAGTATAGCTCCCCACATTAGGTGCAGTATAGCTCCCCACATTAGGTGCAGTATAGTTGCCCCACATTAGGCGCAGTATAGTTCCCCCACATTAGGTGCAGTATAGTTGCCCCACATTAGGTGCAGTATAGTTGCCCCACATTAGGTGCAGTATAGCTCCCCACATTAGGTGCAGTATAGTTCCCCCACATTAGGTGCAGTATAGTTGCCCCACATTAGGTGCGGTATAGTTGCCCCACATTAGATGCAGTATAGTTCCCCCACATTAGGTGCAGTATAGCTCCCCACATTAGGCACAGTATAGTTCCCCACATTAGGTGCAGTATAGCTCCCCTCTTTAGGTGCTGTATAGCTCCCCACAGTAGGTGCAGTATAGCTCCCCACATTAGGTGCAGTACACTTCCCCCACAGACATACAGCCTTCAGCCATATACAGTGTATGGCTGGAGGCTGTATGCCTGTTTACTGTCCCACTTTAGTATTCCGACCACCTCTCCACCGGTCCGGGGTCACAATCTACTGCTATGGCCTATGGGCCATAGCAGTAGGTCCCAGGACCGAAAGAGTGGAGGTTGGAACACTGAAGATGACGTGCCGCTGGTCACTTACCAATGCGCGCACGTCCTCCTCACTGCTCCACTCTTCTATGGGCGCTCCTTCCCGGGGCAGCCCCTGCGTTTTTAAATTAACGCAGGGGCCGCCACAAAGAGGTAACCGCCGGGACATCCTTGTTCGGGACACAGGGATGTCCAGAATGTGACGGGTGCCCCCTGCGGGCCCGGGACCCGGAGAAAGTGCTCCATGAATGCCAATGATGATCCAGCCCTGGCTACTAGAGATGAGCGAACTTTTGAAAAATTTGATTCACCAAATTTTTTTGAAAGATTTGTTTCGATCCGAATTTATTTATTAAAAACTGCATTTTCTGGACTACAGAGAGCCTCAATAGGGGTGTAGAACACTTTGCTTTGTTCTAACACGCATATGGAGTGTGCTGGGGTAGTGAAATAATACTGTTATTCAGAATGACATGCAGATTACAGGCATCCCTTTTAGAATCACTGCTGCAGAGCGGCACAATGACAGAACCTGGAGGTGGCATCAGTATGAGGAGATATATAGTGGCTGAATGACACAGCATGGAGGTGTTAGCAGCATGAGGAGGCCATATAGAAGGAGATTTATCAAGCTCTTTTTTTGCATAAAAAAGCTGCACGTACTTGCGCATGTGCGACTTTCCTATACATGCTGCAACTTTTAGATTTTTTCTTATTCCAAAGCACAATAAGAAAGGTACTGGGCACCACCTGTGTGAACACCTGTGTGAATGGTAACAGTGCGACTCCCTAGAAGCTGACCAATGTCTGTGGAGGTGCTAACAACGTCCGAAGATGCAGAGATAATAATATATATCAAGAAGAAAAATGGAACACTCACTCTTGCTGTGTCGGTTTGTTTATTAGTTCATCCGAACAATCACGGGAGACAGGGTGCGGGGAGGCAGAAGGTGAGGACGCGGGGGTATGGAGTGAAGGGCCGTTATCGTGCTGAATCGCTTCATCAGACTCAATTTAAAAGTCGCATATGTATTCCAGGTCCAACCTGGCTTACAGAAAGTGCATACGTCTACAGAAAAGGACATTAACACCTACTTTAAAAACTGTCCTTGTTCTGCATCATGAAACAAAGCTACTACATTAATGTTAATGTTAATTATAGAAAAAATGTATTATATAACTAATAACTCTATTATTCATTTTAAGGTTGAAAATACACACTGTACACCTTGTTTGGCATACCCACAAAATTTTAAAAATAATGTTGTGTTAAAATAGAATAAGGCAAAAATACACATGGAGGGCGTGGCCTGGCTGCCGTTGTGGATGGCCGCTTAGTGAGAGCTCCGTTCTCACCGCCTGGACTAGCGTTCTTATCGAGCACCCAGCCTTTTCAAAGCTGATATATGGGTCCCTAAACCCTCCCTCGCTATGGCCGGAAGAAAACGGGTGACGAAGCAAGGAACACTGGTGAAATTCAACTTCACCCGCAAGCTGCTGACGTCTCAAGATGGCGCCGGTCTCCTTCTTGCCTCCCCGCTGTCAGCCTCTCCTGCGCAGGATCACGCCACCAGCTCTCAATACACGGCTCCACTTCTGCGTTGCTTTTCTTCAGATCCCTCACTGGCTAGCTCCGCTGACCTGGCAGACCCCACCGGACTGTCTCCTAAGCCTTCTCCGGCTTCTGCATTCAGCGACTCGGAAGCACAGGATGGCGGTGACTGAATGGCCACAGCATCTGCAGCTCTGGCCTCTCCAGCACTTTCTCCCTCTGCAAGTCCCGCCAGAGGGACTTTCGCCTTCTGAGGTAAGAGTCCCTCATCCTGGGGAAGCCCTGCTTGCTCTCCCAGCCCAAGAGGATAGCTGTTTATTGGATGCTATACAAGTCTCAGACCATGCTCTGACTGGCACGCATATGAAAGCCATGTTGCTAGCTTTACATAAGACATTCTTAAGGTACATTGCAGGAGTTATTACCCCGATACAAGTATGAGTGGGGGAACTTGGTACATGTGTGGACCACATTGAAAACAAGCTAGAAGAATTTTCCGACCTCCACAATATCCTAGTGGAGTCGCATACAGATCTAGATGAGGATGTTGCCTCCCTCCGAGCTAAAGTGGCTGGAGGACAGAAGTCGGGGAAATAAATTGAAGTTGAGGGGAGTTCCAGAGTCAGTCCACCCTGCTGATATTCCGGCATATGTTCGCTCACTCCTCCAAGTAGTGTTGCCCTCTGCTACCCTTCCAGAACTGGAGATTGACAGGGCACACAGAATACCATGACCCAGGCATTTAGATGACAATGTGCCTAGAGATATCCTGGCGAGGATCCATTTTTTTTTTTTACCACGGAGGAGAAAGTCTTAGAACACTACTGCAAAAATAGGGGTCTCCCTGCTCCTTTTCATCATATTTCCGTTTATTCGGACTTATCCGCTGCCACTCTCCAGGCCAGGAGACAACTGCAACCTATCACACAGTCTTTAAGGGCTGCCAACATAGCCTACAGATGGGGATTCCCCGTCCGCCTCATGATACGCCGGGGCGACCAGCTACATGTCCTGCGGTCTCTAAAAGAGGGAGAAGACCTCCTCTCCAAATGGAATTTGTCCGTTGCACCTTCAGTGAGACCATATAGTTTCTGAATGGCACAGCCCGGAGTTGGCAGCAGCATGAGTAGACCCCAGGGCTTCACAATCCCAATGAAAAAACAGACAAAGTTTGAAATTAAACTGAAGATTTAGTGTAGCTAGTACTACCATAAAGATTTTTAAGCATAGACCCAGGCCCAGCAGCATCAGTAAACCATATATTGGCTGAATGACACAGCCTGGAGTTGGCAGAAGCATGAGGAGACTATTGAAATGTATGATATTGAAATTAAAATTTAAGATTTTGAAATTGAAATGAAGGATTTTGAAATTGAACTTTTAACTCCCAAGTTTTAGTGTTCCGGCCCCGGCGTGTGGGTACAAAAGCCAAATCTAACAAGGAGTCACATGCCACATGGCAGCACAATGACAGAGCCTGGAGGTGGCATCAGTAGGAGGAGACCATATAGTGGCGTAATGGCACAGCCTGGAGTTGGCTGAAGCATGAGAAGAGACCATATAGTGTCTGAATGGCACGGCCTGGAGTTGGCTGAAGCATGAGGAGACCATATAGTGTCTGAATGGCACAGCCTGGAGTTGGCAGCAGATGAGAAGACAATAGGGCCTCACAATCTCTAAGAATAAAAGATGAATTTTGAATTTTCCATTGAAGATGTATGGTACCTAGTGCTACCATAAACATATATAGGTAATGTCCTAGGCCCAGCAGCATCACTAAACCATTTAGCTGCTGAATGACACAGACAGGAGCAGGCAGCAGCATGAGTACACATGAGGGGTTCACAACCCCTAACATTAAAAGGTGAATGTTGAAATCTCAATTGAAGATGCATGTTAGCTAGTGCTACCATCCAAAAATTTAAGGCCCAAGCCCAGCAGCATCACTAAACCATGTAGTTGCTGAATGACACAGACAGGAGCAGTCAGCAGCAGGAGTACACAAGAGGGTTTAATAACCCCTTACACTGAAAGATAAATGTTAAAATCTCAATTAAGCATGTATGTAAGCTGGTGCTAACATCCACAAATTTAAGGCCCAAGCCCAGCCATCGTTTCCAACACTTGTTGTAGGAAATGAAGCAGTGGAATGATGTCGTTCATCTCGTAATCCTGGCAACTTACTAATAATGCTGCTTCCTCAAAGGGCTTGAGCAAACGGCAGGTGTCACTTATGAGCTGCCACTGGTTCACAGGAGAGTACCCCTATCCCCTTGGATCATCAAAAAATCGGTGATGGCTTTTCTCTGTTCATACAGTCGGTCCAACATATGGAGGGTGGAATTCCAACGTGTGGCAACGTCACAAATCACTATGTTGGGGGATACCATTCTGACACTGCAGCTCAAGGAGGGTGTGCTTTGCGGTGTACGAGTGGCTGAAGTGCATGCAAAGTTTCCTTCCCATTGTTAGGATGTCTTGCATATGGGGGAACACTTCAGGAACTGCTTAACAATCAGATTTAACACGTATGCCATGCAGGGCACATGGCTCACCCTTCCTTGTCGCAACGCGGCCAAGATGTTCTTCCCATTGTCGGTCACCATGATTCCCATTTCCAGTTTTTGTGGAGTAAGCCATGCACCGATTTCTTTATGAATGACTTTTAGCAGTTCCTCCTCTGTGTGACTCTTTTTGCCAAGGCAAACCATGTGAAGAACAGCGTGACACTGCCGTGCCCTGCACACATGGTATGCTGAAGGGCCACTGAGACTTGTCTGGGCAGTGGATGCTGAGGACACGGTGGAGGATGAGGAGGTAGAGTCCCACACTGTCACAGGACCAACGGGCTAACAGCGTGATGGAGGATGCGGCATCACCTGTCCAAGTTGGGGCTGTGGCTGTGCAGGAACCACATTCATCCAGTGGGCCGTAAAGGACATGTATTGTCCCTTACCGTAGTTACAACTCCAGACGTCGGCGCTGCCGTGCACTTTGGTACACACCAACAGGCTCAAGGTCTGGACCACCTTCTCTTCCACAAAATTGTGCAGGGCTGGCACTGCCTTCTTCACAAAGTAATGATGGCTTGGCACTCTCCACCTCGGCTCCGCACAAGCCATCAGTTTTCTGAAAGATGCAGAGTCCACCACTTGAAAAGGGAGAGACTGCAGCACCAGCAACTTAGACAGGAGCACATTCAGCTTCGGCGCCGTTGGATGAGTGGGTGCATACTATTATCTCTTGGACATGGCTTTGTGGATGGATTGTTGGTGGAATGGCTGACTAAAAGTGGGAGGAGCAGGAGCATCTGGAGCGACAGAAGGAGGGTATGACACACAGCTCCCTTCAGCTGAGGTGGTGGAGCCTTGGCTGGCTGAAAGAGGGAGCGGCGTGCCACTGGGTGATGCAGCAGGATGGACCACTACATCGGAGCCATGGTTCTCCCAGGTCACTTTATGGTGGTGAAGCATATGTTGACGTAGGGCCGTGGTGCCAATATCGGGACCCTGGCCACGCTTCACCTTCTGCCGACATATCTTGCATATGGCTATGTGAACCTCTGGATGCTTGATGAAAAACTGCCCCACCGCCAAGTAGATGATTTTCCCACCAACAGTCTGCACTAATTGACTGCTACTGCCGCCTTCTCCAGGAACCCCTGTTCCACTACCTCCCAGGATGGTAGGCTGCCGCGAAGCAGGTGGTCTCCCCCGGGCACGTCTGGCTCCAGAATTTCCACTTCTGCCACCACGCTGACTGCCAACCATGCTACCGCCTTGCTGGCTCAGCTGCTGCCTCACGGGCAACCTGCAACTTTCTTCTCCTGATGATGATGATGATGATGATGAAGCCCCTTCTGCACCCGGCTCCCAATTTTAATTGGCTTCATCATCATCAAAAAGTGTCTGCACGTCACTGATGTCCTCCTCAGGTTCCTCAACAGTGTCTGCTTCAGGACCCTGAACCCTGGCAACACCACTTCCCATGTCACTCTCCTCAATACTACTTGCCTGCCTAGTGGAGGAGGCGGCGGATGTCTCCTCCACTTCTTGGCTGGGCAGTAGCTGCTGACTGTCCTCTATTACATCGTCCTCAATGAATAGTGGAGCTGAACCCACAGCATAAGATACCTTTGTAGGAGAGGGAACATCATAGCACTGTTAACTGGGGGGTGTCAGATGTCACTTGTGATGAAGTGGATGACCGTGTTAACCAATCGTCAACGACAGATGGATTGCTGGTCGAGACACGACCGCTAGCTGATAACGGGAGCTTAGGCCTCATTCTGCGACTCCTGCTGCCACTCGCCCCTAGTCTTCTGTGACCTCTGCCTGAAGGATTTAGGCCTCTGCCACTCTTCTGCGCACGTCCTGGCACTTCTCTGCCTGACATACTTAGTGCGTATATAAGGGGAGTACCATACGCTTCACTACGCTTAAAACAGTATTTGTCTAGAACAGTGGTTCTTAACCTTGTTGGAGGTACTGAACCCCACAAGTTTCATATGCGCATTCACCGAACCCCTCTTAATTGGACAAATGAAATATGATTTTTTGCTAATTCAAAACATAGGAGGTATATACTTAAGTATATATTTATACATAGGTGCACAAAATGAACAACACCATTAAGAACAAAACCATGAAAACATGATTTTCACACAAAAGGCTGGCAGTATGTTCCCCCACATTAGGTGCAATATAGTCCCCCACATTAAGCTGGCAGTATGTTTCCCCACATTAGGTGCAATATAGTCCCCCACATTAGGCCGGCAGTATGTTCCCCCACATTAGGTGCAATATAGTCCCCCCACATTAGGTGCAATATAGTCCCCACATTAAGCTGGCAGTATGTTCCCCCACATTAGGTGCAATATAGTCCCCCACATTAGGTGCAATATAGTCCCCCACATTAAGCTGGCAGTATGTTCCCCCACATTAGGTGCAATATAGTCCCCCACATTAGGCTGGCAGTATGTTCCCCCACATTAGGTGCAATACAGTCCCCCACATTAGGCCGGCAGTATGTTCCCCCACATTAGGTGCAATATAGTCCCCCCACATTAGGTGCAATATAGTCCCCCACATTAAGCTGGCAGTATGTTCCCCCACATTAGGTGCAATATAGTCCCCCACATTAGGCCGGCAGTAAAGTTCCCCCACATTAGGTGTAAAATAGTCCCCCACATTAGGCTGGCAGTATGTTCCCCCACATTAGGTGCAATATAGTCCCCCCCACAGACATACAGCCTCCAGCCATACAGTATGGCTGGAGTCTGTATGCCTGTGTACTGCCCCACTTCAGTGTTCCGATCACCGCTCCTCGGGTCCGGCCATAGCAGGACCGGAGGATCGGTGGTCAGAACACCGAAGCTGATGCTCCGCTGGTAAACACTTACCAACTGCCAGCGGGCATCCTTCTTGCTTCTTCTCCGCGCTCCGTTGCCATGGGCGCACGCATGGGACGTGACGTCCCTGCGTGCGCTAGTTCCCGGTGATCCCCGTGTTTTTAAAGTAAACGCGGGGCCGCAGCGACTTAACACAGGGATATCCCATAGGCAAAAACACCCGGCGGGCCTCCCCGCCGAACCCCGGGGGCTGCCTCACTTTTGGCTGGCCTTTCACAATATCTAGGCCCTTGACAGATTAACAGGAACAAAATAGTACACTACTTAGATGTAGGTATGTGGTATGCACTGATGAGGGCAGAAAAATGCTCTACAGTACACTTAAAAATGTATCTGAGTACAACACCAGCCGATGAGTATTTTTGCCAGGATTTTCACAGTATGTAGGCCCTTGACAGATTAACAGCTAAAAAACAGTGCAGTACTTAGAAGTGCATACCGCATATGTACATCTAAGTAGTGTACTATTTTGTACCTGTTAATCTGTCAAGGGCCTACATACTGTGAAAGGACAGACAAAATAATCACCAGCTGGTGTTTTATAAAAATACAGAGTTTTTAGGCGCATTGTAGCGCATTTTAGCGCAGAAAAATGCGTTACAATGTGCCTAAAAACTCAGTATTTTTGTAAAACACCAGCCGGTGATTACTTTTGTCTGTCCTTTCACAGTATGTAGGCCCTTGACAGATTAACAGGTACAAAATAGTACACTACTTAGATGTACATATGCGGTATGCACTTATGAGGGCAGAAAAATGCACTACAATGCGCCTAAAAACTCTGTAATTTTTTTTAAAACACCAGCCGGTGATAACTTTAGGCTGTCCTTTCACAGTATGTAGGCCCTTGACAGATTAACAGGTACAAAATAGTACACTACTTAGATGTACGTATGCGGTATGCACTGATGAGGGCAGAAAAATGCACTACAGTACTATTAGGAATGGATTGCTGGTTATTATACCATCTACAGACTAGTGTATAACCAGTAGATGATTTTTTTGTGGAACAAAGACAGAATTGTGCTGAAAAATTATACCTGCCTCCAAGGTTTATGAAGTTGATGCAGCTTGTTGAAATGTATATTATCTATAATCTATATTAAAGAGTCACTGAGAATATTGTCCGACATTGAGTACTATGAAATATTACCTATTGATCCTTCACCATAATATTTTTTGAACTATAGGATTCTCATTAATAAAGCTAAGGAGGACTCTCTTGTAAACAAAAAAGAGTTTGAATTCCTTAATATTAAGCACTATTCTCTTCCCACTTTTTATTATTTGCCTAAACTTCACAAGTCTGTCACTGATCCACCTGGACGCCCTATTATTTCTGGTGTTGGATCCCTTACCTCCCATCTCTCTCATTATATTGATTTATTTTTGCAACATTATGTATTACAGCTCCCTTCTTACCTTAAAGACTCTACTCAATTAATTCGGGAAATTTGCTCTTTACACCTTCCTTCTCATTTTTCTTTTCTTACTATGGATGTTTGTTCACTCTACTCTAACATCACCACCTCTATAGGTTTGGGAGCGGTTCGTGACACTTTACACTATGATTCTACTCTCACTTCTATCCAATCTGACTTCCTCATCGAGGCGATGGAATTTATTTTGGAACACAACGTTTTTGAGTTTGATAATATTATTTATAGGCAGAGGCGGGGCTGCGCGATGGGGACTCGATTCGCGCCCAGTTATGCCAATTTGGTTATGGGGTGTTTCGAGTCCTTGTTCATCGCGCAGTCCCCCCTCTGTTACTATATTTTATTTTTTAGATGGTTTATAGATGATTTGTTTTTCATTTGGTCGGGCAGTGCACAACAGACTATTGATTTTGTTGACCACATCAATTCCAATAATTGGGGACTTAAATTCACTCTCCATCATTCTGTGGACAATATTGAATTTCTTGATTTACTTATTAAGAGGGAGGAAATTGGTAACATTACTACGGAAACATTCTTTAAATCTGTGGACGTGAATAGTTTGCTTACATTTACTAGCGCTCATTATCCGAAATGGATTTCTAATGTACCTTATGGTCAGTACTTAAGAGTTAGGAAAAATTGCACTTCTGATGGAGATTTTGTTAAACAATCACCTATACTTCAACAAAGATTTAAAAACAAAGGTTATCCAAAATCCATTTTAAATAATGCATATAACCATGTTAAAGATAAACAACAGGTCAGTTTAGTCCAACCTAAACCAATTGAACATTCTGAGAATAGAATTAATAATACTAATAATTATAAACACAATTTTATTACTAATTATAATTGCGCATCTAAAGAAATAAAAAACATCCTTCTAAAATATTGGGGAATACTTAAAGATGATCCAATTCTGAATAAGTCACTCCCTACACACCTACTGGCTCCTAGTAGGTTAAAACCACTTGATATACCCAGGAATAAGTGTGCTATTTTTCATGGAGTGTCAGGGGTGTATCCCTGTAATCATGGGAGGTGCCTGTGCTGCCCCATGATTATTAGGGGTACAAATTAGTACGGAATATCCTATATCATAAAAGGTACATATAATTGCAACAGCTCCTACGTCATATATTTATTGACCTGTGTTTGTGGCATGCAATATGTGGGCCACACGGTTCAGACTGTGCGGTCCCGCATGAACAAACAAAGGTCAAATATCAACCGAAATTTTCTTCTTCACAGTGTATCACGTCATGTTTCACTAAAACATAATAAGGATATTCATTGTATTAAATTGACTATTATTGAAACCATTCCAGACAACATCCGTAATAGATTTCAGAGATTGATTAATAGAGAGTCATTTTGGATTTTTACTTTAGGTACTTTATTTCCAGAAGGTTTGAATGAAACAATTGAAAATGCCCAGTAATTACATTTTTATTTTATCTTTTATTTTTCATCATTAATATTTTTTTTTTCATTATAATAATTTTTACATTTATTATTTATATTTCGGTCCTATTCTACATATTGGACAGGTAGTTATGTGCTTTTTATCCTCGGCTTTTATCCCCTGCATTTCTATTTTATATATATATATATATATATATATATATATATATATATATATATATATATTTTATATAATATTTCATGTGCATGATTTATAATTTTTTTTTATATTTTTTGTACGCATTTATATATGTGTAAATCTTGTCTATTGGGTCTGCGATACGGCTGCCGATTATATAGGGCTGTGACATCACAGGGGTGACTGGCTGCATCCTTCATGTGATTCAGGGTCATACTTCCCTACCCGCCTTGCCTTCCCGCACTCCCAGCGTCCCTTGCCCCATGTACTGACCTGTGGACCCACCATTTTAGATGCCCTGGAGCCTGTAATGCTGTAAAATGGAGTTTAATGAAGCAATTTGCGCGACAGAATTGCGGCGATATTTGCATTCATTGCAAATTGAATATTTCCTGAAATTCGTAATTAATTCGAGTTCGTCAGCTTCTCTAAATGCTACTATACCATATTTCTATCTTGTATACAGGCATAAAGATAGGGATATGGTAATATGACAGGGTGTGGGCATGGTATCGGTCACCTTCTTCTAATCATAAGCCGAATCAGTTTCTTTACCTTCAAACTGCCTTTTTGTCTGATCATGGGTGGTGCTTTCATGTCTCGGGCTGGAAGTTTTTGCTTTTTTCTTCTATTGCTATTTCTACAGCAATATGTCCCTGTTGGACCTGCACAATGTTTCCTTTATTAACGCTCTTTGTTTGAATAAATGTTTATTTTATTATTTATTATTAGAATTTATTAGAATAAATATGTACAGAATTTTGGTTTTCTGGTTAAAAAAACACAAGGTGAATAAATGATCTTGATGTGAAACTGGCCTCAAAATTTTAGAGCAGCTTCAGTTGTTCATCTTGAGGTAAGATAGTATTTTTCAACAGAGCTAAAAACTCAATATGACAGCAATGAATAGGTGAATTTGCTTTAATTAGTTGATGATTGATTCCTATTAGCAGATGACTTCACTTCAACCTGTTTCCTCCTTCAAAGAAAGTCACAGACTTCTGTTTTGTGTTGAAAGAGTAAATGAAGACGGGTAGCCGGTCAGCTGTGCTTTTTCTCATCCAGCTGGTGTCAGGGTGGTCAAATATATCTGTATCTACTATATCTCCCCTGAAATGGAAACACTATCTCATACAATACCTAAACTTTGTTTATTCAGCTTACTGGTTCTCAAACCATGATAAGAATAGTTTCTTTAATTACTTCTCTGCATAATTTATAGACATTTATTTGTAAGAGGGTGAAACCTATATCCTTTCCTTTGTTGCAGAACACGGACTGCTGTTGTATCATTTATTTTGGGTTGCATGTCTCTTTAAAATGACTTACCCCTTATCCATAGACCACAGAGACTACTTAGCAGTCCTCAGTATGGGGCCAAAGATGAAGTCTCACATGCATGCCACTGCTTCATTCATTGTCTATGGAGCTGCCAAAGATAGCCGAGTACAGCACTTGGCTATCTTCGTAGGCTCCCATAGAATGTTCAATCTGACACATATCCCCTATCTTGGGAATACCCCTTAAAGTGGACTGATAAGTCATCTGAGAGACTGCTCATAATTTTTTTTTTTTTGCACTGTATATACATATATATGTAAATGTTTATGCTGTATATGTGTCTATACTTTGCAGATTGCCCAGATGGTGGATTGTGATGCTCTGCAGCACTGTGGAAAGTGCTGAAGTAGAAGATAAAATGTGAAGATAAAAGAGGGAAGAGGGGCTTGTTGGCCTATAAATGATTGAGGCTTGGTAAATGTTCTACCTTGCAGACTGCAAAATGCAGAATGCTTGTGCAAGTTTGGGCACCTGGAGCATTGGTAGATGGAAGTCTGGGAGTGGCTTGCCCATTGGAGAGAGTCCTGGTGGGCTGGAGGTGTAATGCTGGGCCTGAGTAGAACTGTTCCGGGGGTAATCTGTTCCTAGAGGGAAACATTTTGGCTGCTTTTCCTGAGTAAAGCCTGGTCATTGTGGGAGGGGAAAGGGAGATATCTAGTGACTGCTTGTCAGAAAGAGCAAGGAAGGTCAGCCATGGAGTGGTGAATTGTGGTTTACAGTGTTCATTCATAATGTCAAAGTGGGGGGGGGGGGGGGGGCGTGGCTTGGTGCCAGCTCCCGCGCCCACAAATAAGTTGAAAACCCTGGTGACCCTGCTCTAAATTGATCGGGGAAGACCTCCAAGCGACATAGGAAGCTTCCCTCCACTGCCGGACTTGCAAACATCTTACCCAGAGGAATCCGCCACTACTTTGTGGTGCCTCTGGCCACACCACCAGCCTGCCCACCATTACAGGCCCCGCGTGCAGCCTGCACTCGCGATCCAGAGGCTTCACCCTCCTGTGCTCCTGGCATCGGACCCTCCTGTGCTCCAGACCCCGGCTCCGGTTCTCCAGGGGCTGCCTGCTCATTGGTCGCCGCCACCTCCAGCTGCTTGGGCTGAACGGGGCTCCTTCATCTCATGTGACCTGTGCTGCAGAGAGGGCCTCGCAACTTCCGGTCCCGGGCGCTGCTCCTGCTGTGACACCAATGCCATCTTCAGTGGAGCCGGCCGCAGCAGTGAGTGCATTCCCCAGCCTGCCCGTTGACAATCCCAGTCCTCTACGGGATGCTTGGCCACCATTGCCTGTGGAGCTGCAGATCTCCACCTCCTGTCCCCACGCAGGGCCGCCATCTTGGGCCTCCCTGGTAGGGGAACTGCCTTAATCTCCTAACAGCCCACGGGAGCTTCCTGCTGCACTTTCTTCCGGGGCATCCCCCTCACCTGACTCTGCAACTCAGGGAGCAGTGTACCCCACTACTAAAGTGCCCTCTTCACAGGGGACAGCATCTGGGCCTCCTGCACCTGGTTTTACAGCACCCCTCCCTGCTTCGCCCCTGGACCCCAGTTCTGCCAGTGAGGTACCCCCTGTGTCCCTTAAACTGCAGAGGGCCCAGTCATACAGCAACATGGACACCAAAGCCTCTCGACACCCCTCCTTCTCCGGGACCTCTGCCCCCCCTCTTCTGGGACTCCGTCTCTTTCCTGGGTTGCCTCTCAGGAGCCTGACCTCACCTCTTCCGGCCTCCCTGAGTCCTCACCTGCACTGCCTGATTTAAGTTTGCTCCTTTCCCAAATTCCAACCAAAGAGGACTTTCTTTCACTCATTGCTGAAGTTAAAGACACGTGCAAATATTGTCTCTACGCTAAGATTTGCAACAGACTTTCTCTGTGATCTACATGCCCATGTTGAGGATTTGGACAATAGGGGTAGACGTAACTATATCAGGCTGAGGGGGCTGCCGGAGGCTAACCGTGAAGAGGACCTCCATGTCACTCTGGAAGCCATCTTCAACCTTATTTTGGGGAAGCCATCTTCCCACAAGATTAAACTGGACAGAGCCCATAGGCTCCATCCTAAGTCTAATTCAGGCACTCCTAGAGATGTTATATGCTGTGTGCATGATTTCCAAGTCAAGGAGGCCATCATGACCAAAGCTAGATCTCTTTGGAACTTTGCCTTTGATGGGGCCCCCATTCAGCTATTCCAAGAGCTGTCCTGGCTGGCACTTCGTAAGCGATGGATGCTCCAACCCCTGCTTGCAATACTTTGCTCTCATCAACTGCTTTCTAGATAGAACTTTCCGTTTGCTTTCCATGCCCGCAGAGATGGACGCTCTGCAGTCCTCCGCACCGTCTTGAATCTTGCTCCCTTCTGCTCCAGCCTGGACTTGCCAGTGCCCCAGATGGTAGATTGGGACCTGATCTCCTCCTTTGCCTCCTGTGTGGCAGCCTGTCCGGTCCCGACAGTCCGGGACTCAGAGGAAGTTCCCTCCCCGGGAACCTTTTGGGCACTTACGGGCTTCCCCTTGAGATGTCGTCAATAGCCTTGTGTTTTCTCTACGCTGCTTCTGATCGGGACTTTGTTGATTTCTGGTCTCCCCTGAACTGAGCTTAGAGTTGCAGTTTCAAGCTGAAGTTGTCATCATTATGCTTTTTTCTACTGCTGTAGTGATTTTTCATTTTTTGTCACCTATGATTTCATTCAGCCTAGTTTATTATCTAATTTATGCTCATTTGCTATGGCCTCGGAGTGGCGTGTTTGTCTCTTTGGTGGTCACTCTTGATTGGTGTTTTCCCATTTCCCCTCTTGAGGCCATAGCAATGGACTGCCCATGCCTTGGTTTCCTGTCCACCCTGGTGGTCTTGGCATCCGCATTGGCTAGTTGGTCAATAGTTCACTTTCTTGCATTGTTCTGTTTCTGTTTTTGTTTTGTCTTGTGTGGTCTTGTTTGTTTGATGTTGGTCTGTCAGTCCTTTTGTATTCCCCCCCCCCCCCCAGGTTCTGTTTTCCCCTCTTGTCTCTTCCAGGGTTCGGATCTCGCAGGCTCTTCCTGTTGGTGTCCTCTGGTTCGTCTGCCGGATCCTGTAAGCATGTTCCCTCATTGGCTCCGCCACCATCCCCCCATCCATCATGGTCAAGTGTGTCTTAACTCCCCGACTAAGAGGCGTTTATTGCAACGGGAGTTGGTCTCGCTGCGGGCTGATGTTGTTTTCCTTCAGGAGACACATTTTGACCGTCATGGCTCTTTCTAATTACTACACCATCTCTTTCCACAAGCCTACTCGCCCGTTTCTGATAGGAAAGTAGCTGGGGTCGCTATCCTTATCTCTCAATCCTGCCCGTTTCAAGTGTCTTCTACCTTTCTCAACCCACAGGGGCGCTATGTGGCGTTGGAGGGTGTCCTGGGCGGGACATATCGTTTTTACATACCGTTTTTACATACCGTTTCTAGCATCCTTGCTAGACTCCATAGGTACCCCTCCTCCTCACCTTCCCTGGACCGTCATTCGGTCACAGCTGCCCCTCCCACCCCTGCCCAATTGCGCTTGGCTTCTATTTTTCAGTGGATAATACATTGTACGATCTGTGGAGGATCAACCACCCGTTGGAGCGCTCTTTTAGCTTCTACTCCCACCCCCATAAACTGCACACACACATAGATTACTTCTTCAGTAAACCTCCCTATGGTGCGAATGCTTTCTGATGCTTCTCTTGAGCCTATCTCCTGGTCTGATCACTGTCCTGTTCTCCTTTCTTTCTCTTCCTCCCCTTCTTCTCTCCGGGGTTGTCATTGGCGTCTCAATGACTGTTACGCCGAGCGCTCCGGGTCCCCGCTCCTCCCCGGAGCGCTCACGGCGTTCTCCTGTTCGCAGCGCCCCGGTCAGACCCGCTGACCGGGTGCGCTGCGATAATGTCCCCAGCGGGATGCGATTCGCGATGCGGGACGCGCCCGCTCGCGGTGCGCATCCCAACCCGCTTACCAGACTCGTTCCCCGTCTGTGCTGTCCCGGCGCGCGCGAACCCGCTCCCTAGGGCGCGCGCGCCGGGTCTTTGCGATTTAAAGGGCCGGTGCGCCACTGATTGGCGCATGGGTTTTAATTAGTGTCTTCACCTGTGCACTTCCCTATAATACCTCACTTCCCCTGCACTTCCTTGCCGGATCTTGTTGCCATTGTGCCAGTGAAAGCGTTCCTTGTGTGTTCCTAACCTGTGTTCCAGACCTCTTGCCGTTGCCCCTGACTACGATCCTGGCTGCCTGCCCTGACCTTCTGCTACGTCCGACCCGCGCCTATCTCAGCAGTCAGAGAGGTTGAGCCGTTGCCGGTGGATACGACCTGGTTGCTACCGCCGCTGCAAGTCCATCCCGCTTTGCGGCGGGCTCTGGTGAAAACCAGTAGCAACTTAGAACCGGTCCACCGACACGGTCCACGCCAATCCCTCTCTGACACAGAGGATCCACCTCCAGCCTTCCGAATCCTGACACCCATACTATACTAGCCAGGAGCCTACGTGACCGAGCAGTTGCCCAGTCTCCATCGGCCCTCAAAGACTCTTCAGGTGTTCTTCACTATCACCCCGCTGATATTTCTCGCCTTTTTGTTCCATCTGACCCGGGGGAGCATGATGCTGCGCTTGATGCTTATCTTTCCCGATGCGGCTTGCCTACTTTGTTCACATATCTATACTACAAAACTTTCTCTTCTACACTTATCCCTAAGCTTGTTCTTCTTTTTAATTCCTTTATGAGGGGGGAGGGGATTCTGCAGTCTTTTTTGCACTCCTTAATTACCCTAATCCCTAAACCTGGCAAGGACCCTCATGATAGCTCTAGTTATAGACCCATAGCCCTCCTTAACTCTAACTTGAAGCTTTTCTCCAAGATTCTTGCAGTCCGCCTTAGTTCATTTCTCCCCTCTCTGATCCATAAGGACCAGGTTGGGTTCATCCCCTGCCACCAGGGCGGTGACAACACCGGGAGGCTGGTGGATCTTGTCGACTTAATCAATCGGAGGTCTGATCAGGCGTTTATTCTCAGTTTGGACGCTGAGAAGGCCTTTGAAAGGCTACTGTGGGCGTTCCTCTTTGCTACCCTCCAGAAATTTGGGATTACTGGTAACTTTCTCACTGTCCTGTGGGGTCTCTATTCCTCTCCTACTGCTTCTCTCAAATTCCCTCATGCTCCCTCTCCTGCCTTTCCACTGTCTAATGGTACCCTTCAAGGCTGTCCGCTTCCCCTCCCCCCGGTCTTTGCCTTATGCATTGAACCTTTGGCAGCTATCATTAGGGGGAACCCGGACATTACTGGCATCTCCCTGCACAATAAGGAATTTAAGATATGCTTATTCATTGACGATTTGCTTCTCACACTTTCACGCCCTTTGCTTTCCCTTCCTAATCTTTACAAATCTCTTCATGCCTATGGTGTGGTCTCTGGCTATAAAGTTAACCTCTCTAAAACAGAAGCACTACCTCTTAACCTACCCCTGTCTCTGTCTACTCTTCTCAGCTCCAACTACTCTTTTAAATGGTCCTCTTCCGCTATTAAGTATTTGGGGGTCCATATCACTTCCTGCTATTCCTCCCTCTACTCTGCCAACTATCTCCCTCTATTAAGGGAACTTAGAGCTCTCTTAGAGAAGTGGCGGTCGCAATATATTTCTTTTTTTGGCCGAATAGTGGCGGTAAAAATGACGATCCTCCCGAAACTTCTCAATTTTTTCGATACGTTGCCAACCCGGGCACCATTGTCGGCCCTTCGCTCTTTTCAGTCAGCTATATTTTGTTTTATTTGAGATGGGAAAAGACACCGTTTATCAATGTCAGTCATGATGGCGGGCAGGACTATGGCGGGTCTGGCAGTTCCTGACAGTTCCTGAATATTACTGGGCTGCTCACCTGCGCCACCTTGCGGCTTGGTCTATGTACTATGCATATAGCCACTGGATGGAGCTGGAAAAGCTATATTTGGCCCCTATTCACCCTAACTCTCTCCTATGGTACCCTCCAGCTCTTTCTCTTTCCCCTCTCCTAGGCCTTATGTGTTTCTCTAGGTATGTGTGGGGGTATTGTTCCAGGAAGTTTAAACTGTTTTCTCCTTTCTCCCCTATAAGATCTTTCCATTATCATCCTGATTTTCCCTCTGGTATGTCCTCTATTATGGTGCGAGAGTGGGGTTCCTGGGGCCTCTTCTGTTGGGCTGATATAGTTGACCTTATTTCTCGCTCCCTGCTGCCCTTTGAGCAACTGGCCTCTCGTTGGAATCTCCCCTCGTCTGAGCGTTTTCACTACATACAATTACGGCACTTTATCTCCTCTACTACTGGCTCTAAGACGGTATCTCAGCCCACTGGCTTTGAACGGTTTTGTTGTGGTGGACCTCTCTCTGATATCTACTCACTACTCATACAGCCCCCTGACGGTGTCCCCCCCCGTCCCACCATTATATGGCCCTTTGGGAGGAGGTTTTAAACACTGCCATTACATTGCCTCAGTGGCGGGTGATTTGGGAAAGGCGTCTATTTGCACGACGTATAAGGAAACCCAGTACAAGCTGCTTATGGGCTGGTATCACACCCCAGAGCTTCTGAACAGACTTAACCCCTCCATCCCTCCTCAGTGCTGGCGCTGTGGGGTGGGGTTGGGCACGATATTTCATATTTTCTGGTCATGTCCTCTCCTGTCGGATTATTGAAGAATGGTGCAGCGCCTCATCTCCGAGGCTCTGGGTGTTTCAGTCCCCCTAGACCCCTTGATTTATCTTCTCCACCTTTCCCATCCCACTTTGTCTAAGAAGCCTTTTGGGCTCTTTATGCACATTGTCCTGGCTGCTAAGACCCTTATAGCCAAGTGCTGGAAGAGAACTTTTCCTCCCTCTGAGGTCGATCTGCTTACTCGTATTCGCGAGATTCGTTTCCTGGAATCTCTCAGAGCTTCTTTAAGTAACTCAATTCCCTATTTTCTCTCTGTTTAGGAGCCGTGGGATCGATTTTCCGATTGGCAACCACCTTGGCTTCCTCCCCCCCCCCTCTATTTCTTCCTGCTTCTTTCTCTTTTTTTTTCTCTCCCTCCTCCTCCTCCCGGTGTGTTTTGAGTGTTACATGTACTCTTGTCTACGTCCCCCCCCCTCTCGTCTCTACTGTCCTCCTCCCCTCCACCCCCCAGACCCCCCACCATGCCCCTTCCCTTTCCCCTCCCCTCCTTTGTTGCATGTGGCCCTACGAGCCTGGTTGGCTATTGCAGCAGACAAGCAGATTCTGCTTTCCTGCATTCTCACAGCATTATGGTTTATCTCTGTTTGTGTATTTACCAATACTGGGGCTCTTGCCTTGGGTTGCTTGCCTCATTGGCTTCTGAGCCTGCCCATATGTTCCATATGGCCCCTTTGATGTTGGTCGCTTGTTCCTTTATTTTGTATTGTTTTGATTATTTCTATGTACAAAACGTTAATAAAAATTTATAACCTTAATAAAAAAAAAAAAGATAATGTCAAAGTGGAGGTAGCCAGGCAGGGGTCTGGGGTACTAAGCCTATAGCTAAGTTCCCTCAGGACTGTGAGATAAGTCATTTCTGTGGGACAAGAGAGGAGCTGTAATGGAGACTAAGATTTGACCTAGTGGGTTCAGTCAAGTAGTGGTCCAGACTGAGCAAATAGGGGATAACTGTCTGCTTGTGGGAAGTTTGACCTCTGTGATTCTCCATTCATTTTCTTTGGTAGCTGCTGGAGACAGCGCTTGGATATTTCTGGCGCTGTGATACACAATGAATGGATCGGCGGTCTTGTATGAGCCCCGGGTTACCAGTTAGAGATTCAGATTTCTGTTCTTGAGATCACTGGAGGTCCCAGAGGTTAGACTCCTGTGATCAGTTTTCCTCTTTCCTGCTGAAAAGGGATAACTCCTTATTGTTAAACAACCCCTTTAAAGTGTTACCATCATTTAAAGAACTTTTGACATGTCATATAGTCATAGAGGGTCCTAAATTCCAGTAACACTTAATAGAGGAGTTTAGTGGGATCAGGGCCAATAGTGTGACTGAGAGCAGGGCTGTGAGGCATAGGAACTGGGACCCCTATGGCTTAAATGTGGAAGAGCTGGACCCTTGAGGGTAGGGCCTGAGTACATGGAGTCAGAACCTTCAAAAAGCAGGGTTTAATTTCCAGGCAGGCAAGAAATACAGAAAAGTAAAAGTATTTTCATGTATTTGTAACAGGCTCATGGGCTATTTGAAAATCAATGAAAATGGATGCAGGTTGTATAAATAATAAAGCTGTGCTCATAAAATGTGTCTAGATTTTACATTAGGAGTCTCTATTGTAGACTTCATCACTTTAGTTAGGAAAAGCAGTTCCTGAATGCAGCAGCATTCTTCCTGTCAAAGTGACTGGCACCTATGTAGAACCAACCTACAGACCCCATTACTAGTCAGTCTGTATGGTGTTGCTGGATCTGTCACAGAACTGTGGCTTCCATTATTAATAGAAGCCAGAACACAGATGTGAACAGAGCCTAGGACAGTATGCTCCAATGCAGGTGTACAAGATGTCATAAATAAATACATTTGCAGGAAACTACATATTACCTATATTTAATGTAAAATAATGATCATAAACACATATACTCTCATTGAAACACAACTTTAATTGACTTGATTCATGATATGTTAGTCGATAGATACCTGGATACTGATAAATAAACAGCGCTACAAGTCTTCTGAAGACTAATTATAGCAAGGAAGAAAAAATGAATTATATAGCTTGTATATCAATGGTATAGCTGACGGTTCTAGACCCCTCAGTTATTTCTGAACGTGGGTGCTGGTGGCGGCGGTTAGCTGCAGATAACAGCCACAGCTGCCATGTACTGAGCTCCATACAACCTGGCCTATTTAAAATACACTGCTCAAAAAAATAAAGGGAACACTTAAACAACTCCAAGTCAATCACATTTCGGTGAAATCACACTGTCCACTCAGGAAGCAACACTGATTGACAATCAATTCCACATGCTGTTGTGCAAATGGAACAGACAACAGGTGGAAATTATAGGCAATTAGCAAAACACCCTCAATAAAGGAGTGGTTCTGCAGGTGGTGACCACAGACCCCTTCTCAGTTCCTATGCTTCTTGGCTGATGTTTTGGTCACTTTTGAATGCTGGCGGTGCTTTCAATCTAGTGGTAGAATGAGATGGAGTTTCCAACCCACACAAGTGGCTCAGGTAGTGCAACTCATCCAGGATGGCACATCAATGCGAGCTGTGGCAAGAAGGTTTGCTGTGTCTGTCAGTGTAGTGTCCAGAGCATGGAGGCGCTACCACGAGACAGGCCAGTACATCAGGAGATGTGGAGGAGGCAGTAGGAGGACAACAACCTAGCAGGAGGAATGCTACCGCCACCTTTGTGCAAGGAGGAGCAGGAGGAGCACTGCCTTCAGCAGGCCACAAATGTGCATGTGTCCACTCAAACGGTCAGAAACAGACTCCATGAGGGTGGTATGAGGGCCCAACGTCCACAGGTGGGGGTTGTGCTTAAAGCCTAACACCTTGCAGGACGTTTGGCATTTGCCAGAGAATACCAAGATTGGCAAATTCGCCACTGGCGCCCTGTTCTCTTCACAGATGAAACCAGGTTCACACTGAGCACATGTGAAAGACGTGACAAAGTCTAGAGATGCTGTGGAGAACATTCTGCTGCCTGTAATATCCTCCATCATGACTGGTTTGGTGGTAGGAAAGTAATGGTGTGGGGTGGCATTTCTTTGGGGGCCGCACAGTTCTCCATGTGTTGGCCTGAGGTAGCCTGACTGCCATTAGGTACTGAGATGAGATCCTCAGACCCCTTGTGAGACCATATGCTGGTGCGCTTGGCCCTGGGTTCCACCTAATGCAAGACAATGCTAGACCTCATGTGGCTGGAGAGTGTAAGCAGTTCCTGCCAGAGGAAGGCATTGATGCTATGGACTGGCCCGCCCATTCCCCAGACCTGAATCCGACTGAGCACATCTGGGACATCATGACTCACTCCATCCACCAACGCCACCTCATCAGGAGCATGCCCAAGCGTTGTTAGGAGGTCATACGGGCACGTGGAGGCCACACACACTACTGAGGCTCATTTTGACTTGTTTTAAGGACATTACATCAAAGTTGGATCAGCCTGTAGTGTGGTTTTCCACTTTGATTTTGAGTGTGACTCCATATCCAGACCTCCATGGGTTGATAAATTTGATTTCCATTGATAATTTTGTGTGATTTTGTTGTCAGCACATTCAACTCTGTAAAGACGAAAGTATTTCATACGATTTGTTCATTCATTCAGATCTAGGATGTGTTATTTCAGTGTTCCCTTTATTTTTTTGAGCAGTGTACATTTATGTGAAATGTCAATAACAAAGGGTGGATCCCATGTGCAGCTATAACCTCCACACCAACTATAGCAAGAATACTTAAAACATAACATGGAAAATAGTGCTATACAATTTAGAAAATGTAAACTACACTGCCACCATGTGGCCAGAAAATATATTGTAACTTTACAGCGCATTATTATAGGGAATGAGATCAAGTTTTCAAAGCAGGAAAGTTAAACAAGAGAATCCATAAATTTAAGTATATTAAATCTATGTGTCTTTCTATCTATTCCATCATTTTTTTCAAAAAACACAAGCACAATTGTCTGTATGGTGCAAACAATATATTCTGTGTCAAACATTGTAGTGTTTTGTTTTTTTACCCAAATAGGAATAGGCCCAAAACACAGAAAAGGTGCAAATCTTATAGTTTATCTCTGTGTTTGTTTCAAATAACACACAGTCCTTAGACACAGTTAACATACAAGTCAGTCCAACACAGAAACTACCCGGCACTGTTACTTCACATATGGGACTATTCATCTAACTCCTGCAACTGTATGCCCATTCCGGTGCTTCTCATGTAGAGTGAAATATAAATCCAATGCAGAGATGTAAGTTTAACGTGCATTGTGGGTAAATTGTTTGAAGGACTTATAAGGGATTACATACAGGAATACATAGGGGATAATAGTATTATAAGTGATAGCCAGCATGGGTTTACTAAGGATAGAAGTTGTCAAACCAATCTAATTTGCTTTTATGAAGAGGTGAGTAGAAGCCTTGACAGAGGAATGGCTGTGGATATAGTGTTTCTGGATTTTGCTAAAGCATTTGATACTGTCCTTCATAGACGTCTGACAGGTAAGTTAAGGTCTTTGGGTTTGGAAATTTTAGTTTGTAACTGGATTGAACACTGGCTCATGGATCGTACCCAGAGAGTGGTGGTCAATGATTCGTACTCTGATTGGTCCCCGGTTATTAGTGGTGTACCCCAAAGTTCAGTACTGGGCCCGCTGTTGTTTAATTTATTTATCAATGATATAGAGGATGGCATTAACAGCTCTGTTTCTATCTTTGCAGATGACACCAAGCTTTGTAGCACGGTACAGTCTATAGAGGATGTGCATAAGTTACAAGATGACTTGGATAGACTAAGTGTCTGGGCATCCACTTGGCAAATGAGGTTCAATGTGGATAAATGTAAAGTTATGCATCTGGGTACTAATAACCTGCATCGTATGTCTTAGGGGGGATTAAACTGGCAGAGTCACTGGTAGAGAAGGATCTGGGTGTACTTGTAGATCACAGCCTACAGAATAGCATGCAATGTCAGGCTGCTGCTTCCAAAGGCGGCAGGATATTGTCATGTATCAAAAGAGGCATGGACTCAAGGAACAGGGACATAATACTCCCCCTTTATAAAGCATTGGTACGGCCTCACCTGGAATATGCTGTTCAGTTTTGGGCACCTGTCCATAAAAGGACACTGCGTAGTTGGAAAGGGTGCAGAGACGTGCGACTAAACTAATATGGGGCATGGAACATCTTTGCTATGAGGAGCGATTAAAGGAGTTACAATTGTTTAGTCTTGAGAAGAGACGTTTAAGGGGGGATATGATAAACGTATATAAGTATATTAATGGCCCATGCAAAAAATATGGAGAAAAACTGTTCCAGGTTAAACCCCCCCAAAGGACGAGGGGGCACTCCCTCCGACTGGAGAAGAAAAAGTTTAGTCTCAAGGGGCGACACGCCTTCTTTACCGTGAGGACTGTGAATTTATGGAACGGTCTACCTCAGGAACTGGTCACAGCAGGAACAATTAACATCTTTAAAACAGGATTAGATACATTCATGGAACAAAATAACATTAATGCTTATGAAGAAATATAAAATCCCATCCCTTCCCCAATATCGCGCCACACCCCTACCCCTTAATTCCCTGGTTGAACTTGATGGACATATGTCTTTTTTCGACAGTACTAACTATGTAACTATGTAACCATGTAGAAAAATGGAGCACTCATCCGGTCTTTGATAAAGAAAACTTCTTTATTGCATCAAACGAATCTTGGCATTCTCATGGAGTGCGGGAGAGCGGACAGGAACAGGGGGGGTGGGGGAGTGGGATAGACGATGGTCCATAATGCCCAGAGAGCGCTTCGTCAGCCCCCTAGAGGGTGAAATGGTAAATTTTTAAACTGAAATAAAAAGAAGTTAATGAGAAAGCAACTGAGTCTGTAAGTAACTTCACTGATCGATGTCAGTGCATGCCTAGCAAAGCCACGCTGTCCAGGTACGCTTGTTGAAATATCTCTGTGTTTGTTCGAATCCTGATTTAGGCTAAAAAGTGACCTTTTTTTAAGCTGGGGACTGAAGTTATGGAACACACAGTTTCAATGGTAGATTAAAGATCTACTGTCATCATACCTGTTTTAAATGGTCAGAGAGGGTTAGTTAGGGAAATTCTACAAGGAATGTCCTTGTGGAATCCATGCCATTCGGAATCAGCGCTTATTATGTGTTGGATTATACTCTTGAAATAAGTGTCAGAAATCAAAATAATATTGGCTTTCTGGGTGGATTCTGCCAAAAGAATGAACATGTTTATTCTTTCAGCTGAATCAAATTCCACATCAGAAGCTATGCAGAGATTACTGTAATTTAAAATTTCCCGCTGGGTCCCGTGTCACGGGATCCGGCAGGAAATATAAAATTACTGTTATTTTCTTATCACCCCCGGCCAGGGAGCGGTGTACATTACCGTCCGCTTCCCTGGCTTGCTTGTCACCTGCCCCCCCCTGCAGGACTACAACTCACAGCATGTCCTTACTGTAAGGGCATGCTGAGAGTTGTAGTCCTGCAGCGGGGGGGGGGGGGGAGGCAGGTGACAAGCTTGTCACTTGCTCGCACTGCACAACTACAACTCCCAGAATGTTACTTTAAGGGCATGCTGTGAGTTGTAGTTGTGTGGGCATGGGAGATATTTTCTGTGTGCTTTTTCTTCTAATTTCAGATCTGTGTATCCTGTGGACTCCTTCGGATTCGGTGGACTATGTCGATAACCAGCGTTTTTTCTTTGTTTAATGTTAATAAAATGGTTGACTATGGCCAACCCCCAATTATTACCCGGTACCCGTTGTGATGACTCTCTCTTGCGGACAGGTGCGCTTGCAGTATAGAGGCGAGGAAACAGTACTTTTCAAATCAAAGTTCAGTGTTTTATTCACACTTGGCACATAGCAAACAGTGTTTAAACGCAGAACAAAGGAAAACGTAACAAAAGTCCACCTGTATTCTTTAGGTGTTTGTTCACACCTGAGTTCATGCCATGCGTCACCAAGCAAGTCTTTTCCAGGCCTCCAGGCAAACTGTTCACCAGCTTCCAACCTTAGAGCAAATGCAGGGAAGAACTACACTTTCAGCTCTCTCTGGCAGTGTCAGCTGCAACTAGCAAATCCCCCTCAGCTGGTGAAGAAGGCTGCCTTTAAGGCCAAGAAAAAGCAGCCTGGATTGTGGGGAATGACCCCCACCGTACACTAGATCATTCCCAGTAAGAGCCGTCCCGGATTGGCCTTCCAGCCATATTACGGCCATAGTGTCAGTCTGCATCGCAGCCCAGACACTGAATACCGGCTCTTACTTCACCAAGGCCAGGAGCCTTGGTGACACATATTGCCCATCCACCACGATGCCTTTCACCTTCTCACATACCCCCCCCCCTTTGTTCAAGCCTGAGGGCGTAACACTTGTGCAACAGTGTACTCGTGATAGAGCATCAGCGTTGCCTAGCAAACGACCCGCTCTGTGTTCAACCTTGAACTTGAAATTCTGTAATGACAGAAACCACCTGGTGACCCTAGAATTTTTGTCCTTGGCCTGGCACATCCACTTAAGGGGGGAATGATCCATCATGAGACGAAACTTCCTGCCCAACAGATTCAAGTGCCCACCTAATGCTCTCCATTATACTATACCTGGTCTCTGCCGGGGTCAGTTTGCGGCTAAAGACAACGGGATGCTCTTCCCCGTTGACTTCCTGGGAGAGTACAGCACCGAGACCTACCTCAGAGGCATCGGTCTGCACCACAAATTCCCTTTTGAAGTTGGGTGTCAACAACACCGGGGACCCACATAGGGCCGACTTAAACGGACCATGACGGACTTGCGTCCTTTCAGGAGGTTTGTTATGGGCGCAGCCACCGTAGCAAAATGGGGGATGAATCTCATATAGTAACCCCCATTCCTAGGAATTACTTCAACTGTCGGGTAGTGACAGGTCGGGGCCAATTCTGGATGGCCTCCATTTTGTTTACCTGAGGTTTGACAACTCCACGTCCAATGACGTACCCCAGGTATTTGGTCTCTTCCAACCCTATGGCACATTTTTTGGGGTTAGCAGTTAACCGGCCTTCCTAAGAGAGTCTACCACTGCTTGTACTTTACAAAGGTGACTTTTCCAGTCTGTACTGTGGATGATGATATCATCCAGATAAGCTGAGGCATATCGACGATGTGACCTAAGTACAATATCCATTAGCCCTTGAAACGTAGCGGGAGTGCCATGTAAACCAAAGGGTAACACCTTGTACTGAAACAAACCTTCTGGTGTGACAAAGGCTGTTTTCTCTTTGGCAGCCTCCGTCAAGGGTACCTGCCAGTACCCTTTGGTGAGGTCCAAAAAAGAAAAATACTGAGCCTGTCCTAGCCTTTTAATAAGCTCATCAACTCGGGGCATGGGATATGCATCAAACTTGGACACCTCATTAAGTTTGCGGAAATAGTTACAGAACCGCAACGTACCATCTGGCTTGGGTATTAAGACTATCGGACTGGCCCACTCACTCTTTGATTCCTCGATGACATCCAGTTTTAGCATCTGCTGTACTTGGTACTTGCCGTGATTCAGGTACCCGGAATGGTTTCAACCGTATTTTTACCTGGGTTCAGTGACAAGTACATCCAGGAAGGTCTGAGAACACATCGGTGTTCCTACTGATAAACTCCCTGGCCTCCTGAGTCTGTGCCGAAGAAAGGCTGTCAGCAATTTTCACTGTGGCAACTGCTTCCCTTGCACCAGACTGAGGGACGGGAAACCCAACCCCTAACAAACCTGGCCGGGGGCTCTCATTCACACTAGTCTCTCTATCCAAGGTTTCAACAAGTTTACATGTTACACTTGCTCTGTCTTCCTTCGCCCAGGCTGGTGTACCCTGTGCGTCACCTCCTCTACCTTTTCGATCACTTCATAGGGACCCTGCCCCCTGTCGACTGTTGGTACCAGAACCCAATCTCCCGGGTTAAAATTCTGAACCCGTGACTGGCGATTATAAACTCTGCCTTGAGCTTGCTGAGCTGCCTCCATATGTTCCCTAACCAAGTGCAACACTGTTTCCATCCGCTCCTGCAACTGAGTGACATACTCAACTACACTTTTATACGGCGTGCGCTGTTGTTCCCACGCCTCTTTAGCTATGTCTAACAGACCACATGGATGTCTGCCGTATAGCAGTTCAAAAAGCGAGAACCCAGTAGGAGCCTGGGGCACTTCTCGCACTGGGAACATCAGATAGGGCAGCAAAAGATCCCAATTTTTTCTATCTCTAGCCACCATCCGCTTTAACGTATTTTTTAATGTTTGGTTAAACCTTTCTACCAGGCCGTCTGCGGGTGATACACGGAGGTCCGTAGCTGTTTCACCTGCAGTAACTTACTGAGCTCTTTCATTACCTTTGACATAAACAGGGTGCCCTGGTCAGTCAATACCTCTTTAGGTAAGCCCACTCGGGAACACAACTCCATTTGCTTCTTAGCTATAAGTTTGGCCAAGGTATGTGGCAGAGGCAGCACCTCGGGATAAAGTCGAATAGTCCAGGACTACCAAGATGTGTTGGTGCTCCCTAACGGATTTTGGCAATGGGCCAACCAGGTCCATAGCGATTCGTTTAAATGGGACCTCAATAATCGGGAGAGGGACCAAGGGACTACGGCAATGTGGCTGGGGGCTAGTGATTTGGCAGGTTGGGCAAGATTCACAATACCTTTCAACCTCTTCATACACACTGGGCCAGTAAAAGTGCTGCAAAATTCGGTCCTGCGTCTTCTGCTGGCCCAGGTGCCCCCTAAAACATGCTGATGGGCAAACTCTAACACCAGCCTCTGATATGCTTTAGGCACCACGAATTGTTCCACATTCTCACCCCATATTTGGTTTACCCAGTACAGCATCCCTTAGTGGACCACAAAACGGGGGTATACAGTCTCGGCTCCCTGTTGTTGTGGTGCACCTTCGACAATTAATACATTTTCCCAGGCCCGGGATAGAGTCGAGTCCTGGTGCTGTGCTGTACCAAAATTTTCTCCTGTAACATTGAGGTCTGTCAACTCTGGCCCTGACGGCAGATCCTCCACAGCTCCTACCATTACCCTCAGTGGAGACCTCAGATAGATCCCTCCAAGGAACAGCACAGGATAGAATCGGCGCACAAAACTCCAAAGGTAAAAGCAGATTTATTTACCTGGCATGCAACGCGTTTCGCTGGACAACCAGCTTCATCAGGCATGTTGGGAATAGGGAACACTGGGAGTATTTATACAGAGACATTAACCCCTACATTGCTAGTGTGAAAACAATGTACAGGGAAAAATTCTAAAAAAACATATAAAAACACATAGAAAAGAATAGAGATTATATGAATAAATATACTACAAAGATATAATAATACAGATAAGCATAAAATAATGGATATCAGGTCATGCTAACCGGTGTTCTCAATCATTTCATTTAATCCGTCCGGAAAGAGAGAACAAAGTGAGAAGATCCAGTAGGA
The DNA here is from genome assembly GCF_029499605.1 of Hyla sarda. Lineage (NCBI taxonomy): Eukaryota > Metazoa > Chordata > Amphibia > Anura > Hylidae > Hyla > Hyla sarda. The sequence continues at coordinate 309,949,306 of NC_079191.1, read as the reverse complement.
TTCTCTATTAACCTTTGAAAACGATTTTTAGTAGTGTTGCCAGGAGCGGCTGCCGATCTTCACCCGTTGAGGGTTTACTTCATGCTTACACCATAGTTGTACTTGGACGGAGTACAACTCTACTCGATGAGCAATATTGCTTTTATATCTTACATCGTATATGTTACGTTATCACACTAGGAGCGCTTCTCCTTTGTTCATAGCCTCAGTGGAGACGACACCTCCTCTTCCACAGTAGTTGTAGTCACCCCAACTGCCGTTGTTTTTGACTCGGGCTCCCAGGGTTCTGGGGTCACTGCTGAGTAGGGCCAGTCTATTGGGGACACCTCTGCCTCGCAGGTCTGGAGAACTCTTGTCTGGGGCCACAGAGACACAAACCCTGGAAAGTCTCTCCCAATTATTAATTCATATGGCAAGTTCAAGGCCACAGCCACATCATTAGTCCAGCAGCCAGTTACTGTTGACAAAGTCACCAAGGCGGTTGGATAGTCTTTTAAGTCTCCGTGTATACACAACACTCCAGCCTGTCGTCCCGTGTACTCCGTGGGCGGCACCAGGTTGAACCTCACCAAAGTCACCATACTACCTGAGTCTATTAGTGCCACGATGACATTATCTCCCACCTTTACCTGGCAGAAGTGATCTGATTCCCCTGCCCTGGGGACACAGGTGTCACACAGTCTCTGGGCATACAGGGATGGGCGGAGTGCATAGTTGGTGTCCATAGGTTCTTCCCGCTGTGGACAATTAGCCCTAACATGTCCCGATTCCTGATACCCCCAACACAGCAACGGGCCGGGGCCTTTGGGGAACACCTCCCGGGGACCATTAGGGCTTTCCAGCTGCCTGGGCAAGGGTGGGGACCTCCTGGGTTTAACTGCCCCCTCCTGCAGTTTCATGGTGGCCTCGTACATTTCTACCATGTCTACCATCCCAAGTGTGTTGCTAGGGGACGCATTGCCAATCCAGCTCTGGAGGGAGTAAGGCAGAGCCCTCCAGAACATATCGGCCAGGAGACGGTCCAGTATGGCATTGGGACTCAATACCTCTGGCTGCAGCCATTTTTGAAGGCCTGGCAGGCTCAGCAGGTTTATATTCCCACTGACGTACCCACCGGGCCAGGACCTACAAATTTACCCCCAGTCTTACCAGGATCTCACCCTTGATGATGTCATAGTAAGCAACCTGGTCGTCAGGCAAGTCAAAGTACGCCTGCTGTGGCCCAGATGACAAGAACGGAGTGATGACCTCAGCCCACTGATCTCGGGGTAACTTTTCCCTTGTAACCACAGAAAGGTCGGCCTCGACATCATCTGAGGGGGTCATCTTGGGGATCACCATCCGCACGGCTTTCCGGGCATCAGGAGCGGCTCGGGTTGTCACTGCTGTTTGTAGTGCCATCACGTGCTGTAACAGCAGCTGGTTGGTTTCCTGCGGGTGCTTGTTGGCCTCCACAAGTGCTTTCATAACAGCCTCCATTTTGGCAACACTGTGGTCACTGGAACACTGCTTTGCCTTGACTCTCTGGAAAAAAACGCTTCTGTACTGTCAGTCACTTGTCGGCAGGATCGTTGCCCCTAGCAACAACTCCAATGGGTTATCCCAGGCTCGGTTCTTAGCAACAGCGTACTGCAACACAATCGCTGACCTCACTGCGTTGCCGGCATCCTCCACCAAATGTGATGGCTCGCTCTTGCAGACAGGTGCGGTTGCAGTATAGAGGCAAGGAAACAGTACTTTTCAAATCAAAGTTCAGTGTTTTATTCACTCTTGGCAAACAGCAAACAGTCTTTAAATGCAGAACCAAGGAAAACGTAACAAAAGTCCACCTGTTTGTTCACACCTGAGTTTGTGCCGTGTGGCACCAAGCAAGTCTTTTCCAGGCCTCCAGGCAAGCTGTTCAAAAGCTTCCAACCTTAGAGCAAATGCAGGGAAGAACTCCACTTTCAGCTCTCTCTGGCAGTGTGAGCTGGAACTAGCAAATTCCCCTCAGCTGGTGAAGAAGGCTGCCTTTAAGGCCAACAAAAAGTGGCCTGGATTGTGAGGAATGATCCCCACTGTACACTTGATCATTCCCAGTAAGAGCCATCCCGGATTGGCCTTCCAGCCATACTACGGCCATAGTGTTAGTCTGCATCGCAGCCCAGACACTGAATAAATACCGGCTCTTACTTCACCAAGGCCAGGAGCCTTGGTGACACATATCGCCCATCCACCACGATGCCTTTCACCTTCTCACACCGCCGACACAGTGGTGCTGGGAAGAGCCGCTACCAACAGGCCCGGAGCGTCAAAAATGGCCTAGGTGGTAACAGGCTGGCATTATTTAGGCTGGGGAGGGCCAGTATCAACGGTCCTCGCCCACCCTGGTAACGTCAGGCTGTTGCTGCTTGGTCGGTATTTGGCTGAGATTTTAATATTTAAAGGGTAGCTCCCACCATCCTATTTTTTTTGCCAGCCCGTTCCCCCCCCCCCCGCTACGGCACTAGCCCGTACCCTCCTCCCCCCCCCCGCATACCCCGTTCCCTCATTACACTTGCAGTTACTGCAGAGTCCGGCAGCGGGCGTGCAGGGACAGCGGCGGCAACGAGGCGGCGGCAGCGATGTGCGGGAGGAGTGGCCTCCCAGCCAGTGGCCGGGGAGCCAATGCGCTCGCTCCCGCCTGTCTGATTGACAGGCAGGGAGCGAGTGCAGCCTAACTGAAAAAGGACTGATTGCCACTCCAAAATCAGTCCTTTTTCAGTGGCCGGTTTTTAAATGTAAATTAAACCTTTTTAATGAAAAAAAAAATAATAAAAGTGTATTAGAGATATGTTGTAGTACATAAGTACTACAACATATCAAAAAATAAAGTTGGTGACAGTGCCCATTTAATTATTTATGCAAAAAAAAGCATAGGGTTTCCCCTATTTTTATTCTCAGTCAAATTCCAACCAAGCTGCAACAGCCTGATGTTACCAGGGTGGACGAGGACCATTGTTACTGGCCCTCCCCAGCCTAAATAACGCCAGCATGTTACCACCTAGACCCAGGAGCACCATTTTTGACACTCCGGGCCTGTCAGTACCGGCTCTTCCTGGAACCCCTATGGGCCAGAAGAGTGTCATAGAGCCTCAGTGTACAGAGCCCTGCTTGTCCTCAGTGTACAGAGACCTGCTTATCCTCAGTGTACAGAGCCCTGTTTGTCCTCAGTGCACAGAGCCCTGCTTGTCCTTAGTACACAGAGCACTGTTTGTCCTTAGTGCACAGAGCCCTGCTTGTCCTCAGTGCACACAGCCCTGCTTGTCCTTAGTACACAGAGCACTGTTTGTCCTCAGTGTACAGAACCCTGCTTGTCCTCAGTGTACAGAGCCCTGCTTATCCTCAGTGTACAGAGCCCTGCTTGTCCTTAGTACACAGAGCACTGTTTGTCCTTAGTGCACAGAGCCCTGCTTGTCCTCAGTGCACACAGCCCTGCTTGTCCTTAGTACACAGAGCACTGTTTGTCCTCAGTGTACAGAACCCTGCTTGTCCTCAGTGTGCAGAACCCTGCTTGTCCTCAGTGTACAGAGCCCTGCTTGTCCTCAGTGTACAGAGCCCTGCTTGTCCTCAGTATAAAGAGCCCTGCTTGTCCTCAGTGTACAGAGCCCTGCTTGTCCTCAGTGCAAAGAGTCCTGCTTTTCCACCCACACGTTCTGTATTTGGTCTCCTCACAGAGACACACAGGTAATAGCTGCAGGGACAGAATTTTTTAACCCAAAAATATACAATTTTTTTAACTAATGTATTTTGCAAATATACATATAATGGTATTATCTACATTATATAAAAAGTTTTTGCTAATGACAGGTACACATTTAAATACATAAAGGGAATCAACATGGTAAAGGAGGAGAGTATCTAAAAGAAGAAAAACGACCCCAAGAGGACATAGTTTTAAATTAGAGGGGCAAAGGTGTATTCAGTAATATCATGAAGTATTACTTTACTGAGAGTAGTGGATGCATGGAATATCCTTCCTGCAGAAGTAGTAGCTGCAAATACAGTGAAGGAGTTTAAGCATGCATGGGATAGACATAAGGCTATCCTTCATATAAGATATGAACCTGAATGGTTCTCAGCGACACTTTGTTCTATGTTTGTTTACAATCCTTTATTAATGTTGCTTATAAAATAGAATGAAACTACATTATTTAATTGTTTGATGTTGTTTTAACAAATATTCATTCCCTGCAAATTTACACCATATACATATGGGCAACAGACAAACAAGAGTAACCAGTTACTTCAATAACCTGTCTGCTTATGGGCAAGATGCGAAGAGCTGGTATTATGCAGAATGTGCAGGGCAGGAACATCTGTCAGGCCTCAGAGAACAGACCAGCTGAAACAAAGGGGAGGATTATTCCCCGTCCAGCTCTTCTTCAGGCTCAGCAGGCAACTTTCCATCTATTATAAAACTCAAGCACTGCAGTATTATGGACTTCTATTTTGCCATTAAAGACAGACAATAAGTTTTTTTCTTTATTGCAGTAGACAAAAGAGGGCATTAAAAACAGAAAGTTTGCCATGACAAAGCATGAAGAGGAAGATGGCACAACACACGTCCAACAGCAGAAGCAGGCTAGTGCAGCTAATACAAATATCAATATATTGTGTTAAAGCATAACACAGCATATTGATATTTTAAACCTCTATTATCTTCTGTTTAGGCAGGGGAGAAACTCTGATCACCTGGCCTAGGAAATTACTTACTTAGCATTTATCTTTTTTCTTTATTTTGTTATATGGGGAAAAAATTGTAATATTTTTCACATTAAATAAACATCTAGTACTGTGGTAGTAAAGTGTAAATAAAACTAAAAATTTTATAAGAATAATATATAGAACAGGGTGCATGAATAATGAGTTATAAATTCCCCAGAAACTAAAAAAAACACACCAAACAACAGCAAACTGCATAAAAGCAATAAGAAATATGACTCTACAACGCATTTTATATCAGCTAGAAAGCAAATCTTAAGCAATAATAAGGAAAGGAAAGTTTCCACTAGTTTTTTTGGGGGGGAAAACGCAGAGAAAAACGCCAAATCTGCTGCATGGCATTTTTTTAGGCCAAAAAACGCTGCGGCCAGATGTTAGCTGTAAATCAATGAGAAATCGCAAAATTCTTTTTTTCACTTGGCGTTTTTCAGTTTGGCGTTTTTTTAATCCTTTCAGTGTTTTTTCACTCTTCTTTAGCTCCTTGGCTGTTTTGCAAAGTCGCAGCATGTTGAGCCAGTGGCATTTTTTTCCCTGAAATCGTGGAGTAAAAAAATGCCAAGAGAAACGACATGTGGGTTTTAACTTTGGCGTTTTTGCAGGCAGTTTTTAATCTTTTTTGGACTTTTTGGAAACAAAAAAGTGATGGAGATACCTTTTAAATAAAATTTCATACGGTACCATTAAAAATAAAATACTACTATACACAACCTAATCTGCTTTCTTAGACATAAATCACCAACAACTGTTGAGAAAAAAAAGACATAAAACTTTTAGCAGACTACTTAAAATATACACCTCGTGGTTAAAAAGAAGACTTTATACGAAAACATTCAAAGATTCAGAAATATATAAAATCTTCTCTTCTATAGAGATATAGCCAAATAGTGGTATGGGTATGTGCCCATTGACCCCTGGCGAAGTGCTGTATCAACATCCCCTCCCACCCAAAACAGTTATATCCAGGTGAATTTTCTCTGATCGGAGTCATTCACTTTCTCTTTCCCTCTCCATCTGACCAGGGGTATCATAAAGACTTCTCCTGACCACATAATTCTTTTCTGCCAAATCTGATGGACAAACAGGCTAGACTCCTCATTTTAGCACCCCTCACCTCTATGCAAACTCTCCATGTGTATTGCTTCACACAGTAATAGTGTCTACTTTGTGCCCCCATATAATAGCCAAGCCTACCTCTGGCCCCCACATCGTATTAAGCCCCCCATACTGTGCCTCCTTAATGGAGTAGATACTATCTGTACCCCCTATATGGATTAGATATTGTCTTTGCCAATCTACAGTCATGGCCGTAAATGTTGGCACCCTTGAAAATGAAGTATTTCTCACAGAAAAGGATTGCAGTAACACATGTTTTGCTATACACGTTTATTCCCTTTGTGTGTATTGGAAATAAACCAAAAAAGGGAGGAAAAAAAGCAAATTGGACATAATGTCACACCAAACTCCCCAAAAAATGGTCTGGACAAAATTATCGGCACCCTTTCAAAATTGTGGATCAATAAGATTGTTTCAAGCATGTGAAGCACCTTTAACCACTTAGGGACCCAGGGCGTACAGGTACCTGTATGCCCGTGGGAATTTCGGTCTCTACGCGTGCCAGGCGGGGACCAGACCAGGGTGACTGCTGATATCTATCAGCAAGCACCCCGTGCAAACCCCTGGGGGGGTCCTGAGACCCCCATGTTGGCGATCGCAGCAAATCGCCGGCCAATTCAGACTGGCGATTTGCGACCATTCTGGGTCAATTAGGTCTCTGGTGACCCGGAAAAAAAGGGTGAATGGGGCTGCCACTGGTTTTCACCAGAGCCCGCCGCAAAGCAGGATGGACTTGCTGCGGCAGGCGGCACCCAGGTTGCTACCCCTGGCATGGCTCGAACCACACAGGCGGCTGAGGAGATGCGAGGCACAGGAGGGATAAGGCAGCTTGTAGTCTGGATAGCAGAAGGTCAGGGCAGGTGGCACAGTAGCATAGTCAAGACGTAGCAGGAGGTCAGTAGGCAGGTGGCAGAGGAGCAAGGTCAAAGTCACAAAGCAAGGGATCAGATACACGGTAAGGCAACTCTCAGGAATGCTTTCTCTCAGGCACAAAGCAACAAACATCCGGCAGGGGAGTGAGGAGGGTGGAGGAATCTATAAATGAGCCAGCCACAGGTGAATACACTAATGAGCGTACTGGCCCTTTAAATCTTAAAGCTCCGGCACACGCACCCTAGGGGACGGGGACACGTGCACCGGAGCAGAGAGGCAGAGGTTGAGGCAGGAGAAACACCCGGAGAGTGATGGACTGGGGCTCGCATGCAGGCGCGTCCCACAATGCGTGTCCCAGCCCCGTCAGCAGCAGCAGGTAAGGGGACCATGCGCTCACGGCCAGCGTGTGCGGCCAGAGCTCACAACATAACACTAATCCAATAGGATACTGCCTGTGCCTCTCTGTATGGATTAGATATTGTCTACACCAGCCTATGTGGATTAGATACTGACTGTGCCCCCACATGCTGCATTGCTTGATACTCATGTAATAAATTATCTTAGGTTCTCAGGGTGACTCACAGGTGCCCCTGAAGGCTGATGATGTTTTACCTTTCAGCTGCAGACCGGCCCACACTCAGCAGTCAACACCCCCCTCCCCTCCGGTCCCCACACCAATCAGACAGAAGGGATGCAGGCCAGTCGATGTAGTGCCAACCTTCCACCAAATATCTTACATTCATAACCTCATGCTATGCAAGCCAGCACTGCGCCCTTACACACCTTAAGGGGACCAGACCAGGATGTGTGCAAATTAACCCTCCACATGCCGCTTTTGTCTGTAAAAAGTACTAACCAAATTGTCTAGTGGAGCGGCGGCCAAATCTGTTTAACCGCCTGCATCAAATTACACTTGTGAAAAAAAACCTTAGAAATGATAGCATGATCTGCAGTCATAAGAAAATTAAATCTTTTTTGAACTCTGTTGTTTTAATTATACTTATCACAACATAATAAAAAAGAATCTGGTCCTTAAAAATTTGGTAAATACAACCTCAAAAGGACAACAATAGATGCCATATTATACTGTATCATTACTTACTGTAAGCGCCCCTATTGTTTAAAAAAAAAAAAAACAACAACAACACAAACAAACAACTATTGATATGTCACAGAGATGTGTCTAAAAGTTTTGATTGGTCAGGGTGCTTACACTCTTGACAATCATTAGAATGAGGACATTTGCAGCTCACTATACTCTCCAATGTGGTCTCTATCCTGCTTCATTACACAGCCCCAAAGATTTATAATATCTAAACCCCATAACTTTTCTGACAGGATGTTTTTTTGGTTAGTAAACCTTTGTGACTTTTAAAATGTAAGGGAAATTAACTATTTTTATCTTAAAGGACTACTCCAGTGGAAAACATTTTTTTTTAAATCAACTGGTGCAAAAAAAGTTAAACAGATTTGTAAATTACTTCTATTTAAAAATCTTGATCCTTCCAGTACTTATTAACGGCTATATACTACAGAGGGGGTTGAACTGTTTTTTTCTGTCTGACCACATAGCAAACCTCTCCTGCTCTGGACAGTTTCTGACATGGTCAGAGGTGTCAGCAGAGAGCACTGTGGTCAGACTGAAAAGAACTAAGCAACTTCCTGTGGAGCATACAACAGCTAATGGAATCAGGCACTGGAGGGATTAAGATATGTATACAGAAGTATATACAAATCTGTTTAACTTTCTGGCAACAGTTGATTAGAAAAAAAAAATTCCTACGCAGTACCACTTTAAAGCTACAAACTCCACCATACAGAGACCAGTAGAAGCAAGTAGAAAATGTTGGAAGAACACTATAGTAGACAATATCTACCCATTCTACAGCTGAAGAACTCTATTAGTTAATCTAGATTGATAAGTACACTTCAGTCATTGTATGAAGCTACAACACCCTAAAATACTTCTGGGCAAATTTGCTAAAGGCTGAAATTTTAGACCCCAGACTTTAGCTAAAGTGCACTTGAGTAAGATACTATAAATTGATGAAGGGGCACACGCCTCTTAAAACATGTTGTATCTGTGTCTTCCATGCGCCATGGAAATTTACACTCACTATAAACTAGTGCAGATTTCTGTTACAATTTACCGTATTTTTCGCCCTATAGGATGCTTCGGCATATAAGACGCACCCAATTTTAAATGAGGAAAATCTAGAATACAATGTAAAGTATAGGTCACAGTGATCTTCAACCAGCGGACCTCCAGATGTTGCAAAACTACAACTCCCAGCATGCCAGGAGTTGTATTTTTGCAACATCTGGAGGTCCGCAGGTTGAAGACCACTGGTATAGGAGGCAATACTCATGTGTCCCCGCCGCTCCGGACCCATCACCGCTCGTCACCGCTGCCCTGGATGTCACCCTCCATTGCTGTCACCGCGTCCCTGGGGTGTCCCCGTCGCTCCGGAACGTCTCTGTTGCCCGGTATCCTCGCTCTCCGTCACCGCCATCACGTCGCTACGCACGCCACTTCTATTGGATGACGGGGCGGCAACGTGATGACGACGAAGGAGAGCGCCAGCCATGCAGGGGATCCCGGCACGGAGCAGACACCGAGGAGGCAGGTAAGGTCCCTCCTGGTTCCTGGTGCAGCCAGGTTAGTGTCACTTTCGCTTCAGAAGCGGCGGTCAACTTTGATCACCGCGTCTGAAGGGTTAATACAGGGCATCACCGCGATCGGTGATGTCCTGTATTAGCCGCGGGTCCCGGCCATTGATGGCCGCAGGGACCGCCGCGATAGGTGTGTATTCGCCGTACAAGACGCACCAACTTTCCCCCCCCCAGTTTTGGGGAAGAAAAAGTGCGTCTTATACGGCGAAAAACACGGTATGCCTATTTCTGGTGTGAATTATAGTAAATCCATCAGGCCACTTTATGTTTTCATTCCTTACCATTTTAGGCTGGGTTCAAACTACAGTTTGTAACCACGGTTCCCGTATACGGCTGGGAGGAGGGGGGGCAGGGCTTAATCGCGGCACCCGCACTCAGTCGTATTCGGGAACCGTATTTAATGCATGTCTATGAGCCGACCGGAGTGAACCGCAGCCTCCGGTCGGCTGCTTTTTCGGCCGTATGCGGTTTCCCGACCATAGGCAAAAACGCGGTCGACCACGTTTTTGCCTGCGGTCGGGAAACCGCATACGGCCAAAAAAGCAGCCGACCGGAGGCTGCAGTTCACTCCGGTCGGCTCATAGACATGCATTAAATACGGTTCCCGAATACGGCTGAGTGCGGGTGCCGCGATTAAGCCCTGCCCCCTCCTCCCAGTCGTATACGGGAACCGTAGTTACAAACCGTAGTGTGAACCCAGCCTTAGAAATAATGTTTGCCATCAGTAAATAAAATTGTTTATGTATATATCCAGATATTGACAACCCAATTTTTTTTTTGCTAAAGTATATTTATTCTGGGAAATAGCATAAGAAAGGAACAGTGTTTTCTATAAGTGTAATTATACTGTAATAATTTGTATAGGGAGGGGTGGAAGATTTGAAATGATTTGATTATTATTTTGGATTGAATGTATACATTAGTTCTTTTTGCAATGGCAGTTTGAAAGTAGCCTAATCTGTAAGAAACTAGCTATATAACATAACTATAATAAAAGTGTGTTTGTTAATTAAAAAGCTATCAGTGAGTATAGCAAATAGCAGGATTACAGGGAATAAAAAATTTCCCGAATTCTTTCAGTTTTTCTGAACAGGAGGGGGGACCATATGTAGATGAGGTCAATGAACAATAGCCATAGGCAGAAGACTGTGACTGTGAGAAACACCCAGAGAGATTAATCTAAATCAATTAAAGAAATACAAGCTGAAAAGTCTGAATTGTGCTAACACAATTAATATAGTGGCTGCTTTCCACCACATCAGAAAAGTCTTTCAAGAATCACTATACATGTGCTAAGAGGGTGTTTGGCTTTCCGGCATCAACTCATTGTGTACTATAGGAGCAAGACATTAGCTGGAGTGGAAATTATTCCATAAGTGTATTTCATGGTAGTTCAGTGTTAAAAAGCACAAGAGCACTGGGAGGACAGAGAAATGGGGAACAGCTGGTGGGTGGTAAATTTGCCAAAAAATTGCCTTGAAAAAAGAAATAAAAAGGGTATAGGTCAAGGAAAGAAGGCGGGAGAGAAATGGCTACTAACTTAATCAACATTTCGTTCAGTAAACATAACATCCATGTGAAAGTCAAACTTTCATTTCCTATGGATTGCCCCTAGGCTTCATGGGGTCTTTATACTCTTTCTGAATGTGGAGATGCAGGAACATTAGATGCTGGGAAAGCACCATTACTGCTATTCTATTATACTCTGATATCTCAATAAATGCCACAAATCTGGTTGGGACACAATGCTTAGGATTGGGGTGGCTCTTTAACTGGATGTCTTTTAGGCTAGGTTTCCACACAGGTTTTTTCTGGCATTTTTTTTTGAAAACTTCCACTGCGGTTTTGGAGCAAAAGTCAGAAGTGGATCCAGGAGGAAGGAGAAGTATAAGTCCTTCCTTTATATGTCCTATTCCTTTTGAATACGCTTCTGGCTTTGGTGATTGGTGATGTCCTGTATTAGCCGCGGGTCCCGGCCGTTGATGGCCGCAGGGACCGCCGCGATAGGTGTGTATTCGCCGTAGGCCACTTTATGTTTTCATTCCTTACCATTTTAGGCTGGGTTCACACTACGGTTTGTAACTATGGTTCCCGTATACGGCTGGGAGGAGGGGGGCGGGGCTTCATCGCGGCGCCCGCACTCAGCCGTATTCGGGAACAGTATTTAATGCATGTCTATGAGCCGACCGGAGTGAACCGCAGCCTCCCGTCGGCTGCTTTTTGGGCCGTATGCGGTTTCCTGACCATAGGCATAGTCCTATTCCTTTTGAATACGCTTCTGGCTTTGGCTCAAAAACTGCAGTGGCAGATATCCAAAAAACACCAGAAGGAAACCTGTATGGAAACCTAGCCTGATGGTGGGTCTGTGATCATGATTTCTGATTATTAAAGGGAATGTATTGTCAGAAAATTACATAGCAGATCTATTACAACTCTCATATCAATCACAAATAGTTTTTTTTATTATAAACATATTTTAACTAAAAGTTTTGTTTTGCTTTTTCATATGTGACACCACACAAATTGACCGAAAAAAATAAGGCACCAAATAGGAGTTATTAAAATAAATAAAAACTTTATATGTGTGAAAGTAATGATGAGAAATGTGAGTAATTAAGATATTAGAGTGAAAGGATAAGTTTATTGGGGAAACTGAACAATCAAAAGGAGTCTCTAGTACCCTCATGGGCTGCCTTTAGTTTGGATAAGATATGGTTGGGTAGAGAGGCATAAAGGTTCCCTATGGCATCTTGGGACACCTTTTCCTACAGATGTCGCAGATGGGCCTGTAGATCCCACATATTCATAGGTTTCTAAAGCTCACAATAAATGTTCAACTGGTGATAAATCTAGTAAATGAGCAGGCCAAAAAGGTGATGCAATCTAGTGAAGCCATTCCTGGGAAACCCTTGCTGTATGCGGGTGAGCATTTTCTTGCTGAAAAATGACAGTTGGAAGCAACACATGTGACCGCAGGATGTCCTGCACATATTGGTGACCTTTTAGTCCCCCTTGAATCACTACTAGGGGTGACCTGTCGTAATATGTGATTGCCCGCCACCCCCACCCCCCAAATACCAGCAGTTGAGGCAGTGTGTTGGTCCACAGCAGGCAGGATTAAAATGCTCACCATGAGGCCTCCATACTGTAAACAGCACTGAATAAGTGGATCCGCTGAACCTGTGTGGATGATGGCGTGGGCCTTACCAGGGAGTGGAGTCTAAGGCGCTGCTGGTATTCACCAGAGCACGCCGCAAAACAGGATGGACTTGCTGCAGCTGGCGGCACCCAGGTTGCTACCCCTGGCACTACTCGTCCACACAGGCTGAGATGACACATGGCACTGGAAGGATGAAGCAAACTCGTAGTCAGGAACGAAGCAAGGAGGTCAGAACACAGCAAGGCAATAGAGAACAGGAATGCTTTCTCTTGGCTAATAAGCACAAAGATCCGGCAATGGGAAACAGGAAGTGCTGACACTTATAGTGTCAGCGAGCAGCAGTAACCAATTAAGGGCGCACTGGCATTTAAATCGCACATGCCAGCGACCTGGGACAGGGGAGGAAGCAGGAGGTGAGTAACGGCCCGGCATTTGCATGCAGGTGTGTCCCGCCATGCGGACCACGGCACCATCAGCAGAGGAGGGCGGGGCAGGAGAGCGCTCATGGCCAGCGTGTGGCCCCCAAGGTCTCCCGATATGACCCACTTAGACTTATCTTTGGGGTCATCTGAAGGCAATTGTCTATCCTGTGAACATACGAGATGTGCAGCACCTGAAACTACGGATACTGGAAGCCTGTGCTAGTATTTCTCCTGCAGTGTTGCTATCAGTGTGTGAAGAGTGGGAGAAGAGGGTTGCATTGACAATCCAACACAATGGGCAGCACATTGAACACATTTTATAAGTGGTCAGAAACTTGTAAATAACTCATGAAAGAATAAAGTTACGTTAAAACCAAGCACATCATTGTTTTTCTTGTGAAATTCCCAATAAGTTTGATGTGTCACATGACCCTCTTCCTGTTACGCCGAGCGCTCCGGGTCCCTGCTCCTCCCCGGAGCGCTCGCGGCGTTCTCCCTTCTGCAGCGCCCGGTCAGACCCGCTGACCGGGAGCACTGCACTGACATTCGCGATGGGGATGCGATTCGCATAGCGGGACGCGCCCGCTCGCGAATCGCATCCCAAGCCACTTACCCGTCCCGGTCCCCGGCTGTCATGTTCTGGCGCGCGGCTCCGCTCTCTAGGGCGCGCGCGCCAGCGCTCTGAGATTTAAAGGGCCAGTGCACCAGTGATTGGTGCCTGGCCCAATCAGTCTAATTAGCTTCCACCTGCTCCCTGTGTATATTACCTCACTTCCCCTGCACTTCCTTGCCGGATCTTGTTGCCTTGTGCCAGAGAAAGCGTTAGTGTTGTCCAAAGCCTTTGTTCCAGATCTTCTGCTATCCACATTGACTACGAACCTTGCCGCCTGCCCCGACCTTCTGCTACGTCTGACCTTGCCTCTGTCTAGTCCTTCTGTCCCACGTGTTCTCAGCAGTCAGCGAGGTTGAGCCGTTGCCGGTGGATACGACCTGGTTGCTACCGCCGCAGCAAGACCATCCCGCTTTGCGGCGGGCTCTGGTGAAAACCAGTAGCAACCCTAGAACCGGTCCACCGACACGGTCCACGCCAATCCCTCGCTGACACAGTGGATCCACATCCAGCTAGCCGAATCATAACAGTAGATCCGGCCATGGATCCCACTGAGGTGCCGCTGCCAAGTCTCGCTGACCTACCCACGGTGGTCGCCCAGCAATCGCAGCAAATTGCCCAACAAGGACAGCAGCTGTCGCAGTTGACCGCCACGTTACAGCAACTTCTGCCACTGCTACAGCAGCAACCATCTCCTCTGCCAGCTCCTGCACCTCCTCCGCAGCGAGTGGCCGCTCCTAGCCTCCGCTTGTCCCTGCCGGACAAATTTGATGGGGACTCTAGACTCTGCCGTGGCTTCTTGTCTCAATGTTCCCTACATATGGAGATGTTGTCGGACCAATTTCCTACAGAACGGTCTAAGGTGGCGTTCGTAGTGAGTCTTCTGTCTGGAAAGGCCTTGTCTTGGGCCACACCGCTCTGGGACCGCAATGATCCTGCCACAGCCACAGTCCAGTCCTTCTTCGCTGAAGTCATTAGTGTCTTCGAGGAACCAGCCCGAGCTTCTTCTGCCGAGAATGCCCTGCTGAACCTGGTCCAGGGTAATTCTTCAGTAGGCGAGTACGCCATCCAATTTCGTACTCTCGCCTCTGAATTATCTTGCAATAACGAGGCTCTCTGCGTGACCTTTAAAAAAGGCCTATCCAGTAACATCAAGGATGTGCTGGCCGCACGAGAGATTCCTGCCAACCTGCAAGAACTTATCCATTTGGCCACCCGCATTGACATGCATTTTTCTGAAAGACACCAGGACCTCCGCCAGGAAAAAGACCTTGATCTCTGGGCACCTCTCTCACAGTATCCTTTGCATTCTACCCCTGTGCCTCCCGCCGAGGAGGCTATGCAAGTGGATCGGTCTCGCCTGACCCATGAAGAGAGGACTCGCCGTAGGGATAAAAATTTAGGTCTGTACTGCGCCAGTACCGAACATTTCTTGGTGGATTGCCCTATTCGTCCTCCACGTCTGGGAAACGCACGCACGCACCCAGCTCACGTGGGTGTGGCGTCTCTTGGTACAAAGTCTGCTTCTCCACGTCTCACTGTGCCCGTGCGGATTTCTCCTTCTGCCAACTCCTCCTTCTCAGCCGTGGCCTGCTTGGACTCTGGTGCTTCTGGAAATTTTATTCTGGCCTCTTTGGTGAATAGGTTCTGCATCCCGGTGACCCGTCTCGTCAAGCCGCTCTACATTTTTTCGGTCAACGGAGTGAAGTTGGACTGCACTGTGCGTTACCGCACAGAGCCCTTGCTTATGAGCATTGGACTGCATCACGAGAAAATTGAATTTTTCATCCTTCCCAACTGCACCTCTGAAGTCCTCCTCGGTCTGCCATGGCTCCAGCATCATTCTCCCACCCTTGACTGGACCACCGGGGAGATCAAGAATTGGGGCCCTGCTTGCCGCAAGAAATGCCTCACGTCTGCTCCCAGTCCTGTCTGTCGGGCCTCAGTGTCTCCCCCTGTGCCTGGTCTCCCCAAGGCCTATCAGGACTGTGCAGTGCCTCCTCATAGCCCCCGTCCTGGTGACACTCTGCCCCGTGACAAGCTTCACTCTCTGCCCCCCCTCCCTATTCCCACTTCTTCCGGATTACCGGCCGCTGATGTAGCTACCCAGGACTGTTTTTTGTTCCAGAAGGAAACTCAAGAGACGCCCCCTATGTTCTCTTCTCAGTTAAAGGGACAAGGAGACAAAGAGAGGGGAAGACCTAAGGGGGGGGGGGGGTACTGTTACGCCGAGCGCTTCGGGTCCCTGCTCCTCCCCGGAGCGCTCGCGGCGTTCTCCCTTCTGCAGCGCCCCGGTCAGACCCGCTGACCGGGAGCACTGCACTGATATTCGCGATGGGGATGTGATTCGCATAGCGGGACGCGCCCGCTCGCGAATCGCATCCCAAGCCACTTACCCGTCCCGGTCCCCGGCTGTCATGTTCTGGCGCGCGCGGCTCCGGTCTCTAGGGCGCGCGCCAGCGCTCTAGGATTTAAAGGGCCAGTGCACCAGTGATTGGTGCCTGGCCCAATCAGTCTAATTAGCTTCCACCTGCTCCCTGTGTATATTACCTCACTTCCCCTGCACTTCCTTGCCGGATCTTGTTGCCTTGTGCCAGAGAAAGCGTTAGTGCTGTCCAAAGCCTGTGTTCCAGATCTTCTGCTATCCACATTGACTACGAACCTTGCCGCCTGCCCCAACCTTCTGCTACGTCTGACCTTGCCTCTGTCTAGTCCTTCTGTCCCACGTCTTCTCAGCAGTCAGCGAGGTTGAGCCATTGCCGGTGGATATGACCTGGTTGGTACCGCCGCAGCAAGACCATCCCGCTTTGCGGCGAGCTCTGGTGAAAACCAGTAGCAACCCTAGAACCGGTCCACCGACACGGTCCACGCCAACACGGTCCTCGCTGACACAGTGGATCCACATCCAGCTAGCCGAATCATAACACTTCCTATTGAAAAAACAAAAGTTGGATTCAAAATGGCTGACTTCAAAATGGCCGCCATGGTCACCACCCATCTTGAAAAGTTCCCCCCCTCACATATACTAATGTGCCACAAACAGGAAGTTAATATCACCAACCATTCCAATTTTATTAAGGTGTATCCATATAAATGGCCCACCCTGTAGATTCCCATTGTTGTCATTTGGGAGTTTAAAGAAGTTGTTATCTGGCATTCCATTTCAACCCTTGACCCGAGGAGTGTGCCATGTCGCGATCATCGCGTGTAAGCATAACCAAGTTTGCTTGCTCCAATAGTGGAACAATGTCGCTGAAACATTCCAGCGATTAATCACATTCCAGCATAATCTATCCCCGCTTCATGATCCCAACTTGGCACCTGCCACCTCTTATCTCAGATGGTATACTTCCAAGACATGCTGAGGGTGGAAGTAAAGGGCAGAATAACTTTAAGGGTGCTTACACCACGGGAGGGAAAAACTGTGCGGAAATCCATTGACTTTTATGAGCCAACGGGAGTCACCGTTTTACTCCAGTCGGCTCATTTTCGACCCGTGTCCGGTTTTCTGACCGGACCTAAAAAAACATAGTATACTACGGTTTTAGGTTCTGTCACAAAACCGGATATGGGACAGAAATGAGCTGAACAGAGTCAAACGGTGATTTTCGTCAGCTCATTAAAGTCAATGAATTTCAGCACCGGTCCTGCTGGGGTACAATACACAAGACAAAGAGGACAGAAGATGTCATTAGAAGGAAAGAGAGCAGGACAAAGAAAGGTACACACAGATCTGAATCACGGTGGCTGTCCCTCAGAGAAGCGGTCTCATGGTTCCCATATGGACAGAAACTGGGGAATTGAGTTATTCAGGGAGGCCGTAAGCTATTCAAGAGAGAGAATCTCCTGCACACGCACCAGTAAATAAATCTCCGAGGGGGGGAGAGTCCTCTTCCAACAATTAGCAATGAGGGTTTTAACCGCAAGTACAATATGTATGAAGAGCTTAAACAATTTCTTGTTCAGGGCCCTAAAAGAGAGGTGCAAGAGGTAAGACAAAGGATCAAGGGTGACAAGTATATCCAAAACATCCACAAGCAAACGCTGCACCATTTTCCTGTAGTCTAATATGAGTGGACAGGACCAAACAATGTGAAATACAGAGCCCTGGCCCACCCCAGCATTGGGGAGGGGGGGGGGGGGGGAATGGCAGGGTTCAATTTATTTAACAACTCCAGAGTATGGTACCATCCCATAATCATTTTAAATTTAGTCTCTTTATAGGCTGTACAAATGGATGCTTTAGATGCATGCTCCCAAATTATTCGCCATTGGGGGATAGAGATAGTAGTAGCGAGAGCTTCCTCCCAACGTCGCATGTAGGGAAGCGTTGGGGGTATCACCATCCAGAGAGATAAGAAGGATAGAATAGATAGCAGAGAGTAGTCCCTTCGCCTGAAGACCACCACGGCATAAAAGTCGTGGGCAATGACACGGTCACAGAGTGTAGGGTGGAAAACATAAAATGCCAAAGCTGGAGATAGTGGGACCTCTCAGACGAAGGGCGCTCCCAGCCCAACAGAAAAGATCCCTGGAACCCCTTTCCTCCACCATACCCGAGGACAGGCCAGAGGGAAAATCAGGATGAAAAAGAAAAGACCGTAGAGGAGAAAGAGGGGAAAACAGCTTATACTTCCTAGAACAGTACCCCCACACGTAGCACGAGAAAGACAACGGGTCTAGCAGATAACCCAGGGAGGTGGGAGGAGAAGGGCCACCCTACAGGAGAGTATTCGGATGGATCGGAGATAACCACAACTTTTTCAGTTCCATCCAACGGCTATATGCATGGTATGTAGACCACGCCACCAAGTGCCGCAAGTGAGCTGCCCAGTAATATTTTTTCACATCAGGGACTCCCAGTCCACCCATAGAACGACTAACTAGCATGATTAATATCGGAAGACAATGCCGTTTAGCATCCCATATAAAGCGGAGTATAGCAGATTGGAAGGAGCGTAGGACAGACAAGTGAACCTGGACCGGCAAAGTCTCAAAATAGTATAGTATCTTAGGGAGAATGGTAATTTTGACCGCAGCTATGCGACCAAAGAAGGAAATATACTGGGTACACCATTTCTCCATAAGGGACCTGAGCTCACGGAAAAGGGGGTGAAAAATTGTAGAATAGAGGGAGGAATAGCGGGGAGTGAGAAACACCCCAAGGTATTTAATAGCTGAGAAAGACCACTTAAAAGAGTAGTTAGGATGCAGAAGGTTAGATAAAGACAGAAGAAGATTCAGGGGAAGAGCTTCTGTTTTAGATTAACCTTATAGCCCGAGATCACTCTGTATGCATGAAGTACCCTATAAAAGTTAGGAAGAGAACGCAAGGGGTTAGAGAGGGTATGAAGAATATCATTTGCAAATAAACACATTTTAAATTTCCAGTCATGAAGGATTATACCAGAGATGTCCGGATCCCCCCGGATCATGGCAGCAAGGGGTTCAATACAGAGGGCAAAAATCAGAGGGGATAACAGACATCCCTGTCGAGTATCATTAAAGAGGGGAAAAGTAGGAAAAGTAGTATGGGGAAGTTTAAGAGAAGCAGTGGGAGAGGAATAGAGGCGCACAGCGCCATAAGAAAATTGCCAGAGATACCAAATTTATGGAGAGTGGCAAAGAGGAACGGCCAACTCAGCCTATCAAAGGCCTTTTCCATGTCAAAACTAAGAACAAAGTCCTGTTCAGACCGTCGAATGATCAAGTTAATAAGGCCCACCACTCTCCGGGTATTGTCTCCACCCTATCGACAAGGTATAAAGCCTACCTGATCCTTATGGATAAGGGTGGGAAGGAAAGTGCAAAGCCGGGAAGCTATAACCTTAGAAAATTGTTTCAGGTCAGAATTAAGAAGAGCGATGGCTCTATAACTGGAGCAATTATGAGGGTCCTTACCTGGCTTAGGAATCAAGGTGATCAAAGAATGCAAGAAGGACTGTGGGACCTCCTCCCCCTAATGAATGAATTAAAAAGTGAAACCAAGTGGGGAAGAAGAATAGGAAAGAAATTCTCATAGTATAAATAGGTGAAACCATTCTGTCTGGGGGAACAACCCGCAGGAAGAGACTTGAGGACCTCTAGAAGCTCTTCATAAGTAATGGGTGCATTCAAAATATCCTTGTAAGCAGCCGAGAGTGTTGGTACATGACATCTGGAAAGATAAGAGTCAAGTTCCACAGAACGTTCCACCGGGTCAGAGGGCAGCTGTGAAGGAAGAGAATAGAGGCTAGAGAAATAATTAACAAAGAGATGGGAGATAGAATCAGGCTGATAGTGAAGAACACCAGAAGAGTCATTCAGAGCTGAGGGAGACTGAGCCACCGCATGATCTCGCAGGCGTCTAGCTAACATAGTGTGAGCCTTATTACCTTTCTCGTAAAATCGCTGCTTGTCATACAACTGTTGCTCTACCTTACGAAGGGCTAAATCTCCCAATCGAGCCCGAGCAGCAACTAGGCGCCTCAGCACTGAGAGAGAGGGTGAAGATAACAGGAGAGCTTTAAGCCCAGCAATCTGTAAGCGAAGCTCCTGGGAGCGAGCCAGAGCATCACATTTCAAGCGGGTTCCAATGTCCACAGACCACTACCTTATGAGCTTCCCACAAATTAGCATGTGAGGTTACCAATCCGCAGCGTATTTCACGTATTGCAGCAATAATCTTGGATTTCCTGCCGCCAGTCACAGACATACACACATCCGCAGCGTGAAATATGCAGATGCGCTCCGTGTGATGCTAAGCTAATGGCATGTTATGAGATCTGTTGCAGTAAAGTCTGTGATAAACTATTCCATACCGCATTCCAACTGTGCAGGCTACAGAATTAATATGGATTTTTACTCCATTCATCGGTATGGACCTGCCACCTGTGAAAACACCCTTAATGTGCTGCTCAGCTTTTTGAAAGATTATTGCTGAGGATCTAATGGTAATTACCATCAGCATAATCCTCACAGTCGTTTTACAGGAGTGCCATTGTTGCCAAACAATAGCTCTTTTGAGACCTGTGTGCTAGACAGCAATGCCTACTGTCAATGTGAATGTTGGTGCTAGCGACATTTGCAGATGGTGCTGCCAATAACACTTTTTATCAATATATTCTAGATTAACCTGCATACGCTCACAAGTGAGTAAATGTATGCAAAGCTCCTGGATTGATATATGTGTTGGACTACAGTGCCTAGGTCCTTTAGACTCTAGGAACCTACCCAAATTTTAGTTGGAGGCCTTGAGGATGCCTGGAGGCCTTCTACAAGCATTCCAAGACCCAACACTTTTTTATGCCATTGACATTGCCATAAAAGGGCTTACGTTTTTAATAACATTATTTTGGAATATACAAAAAAAGAGGATTGCAGCAGCACACATTGGTCAAAAAATTGAGGCTCTTAGCGCACTTTTTGATCAAAACGTGTCCCCCATCCACCAGGGGGAGGTGGCCTCATTTAGGATGGGACCCTAGCACAAATTCTGAGCCTAACACTCAAATAACCACTCACCTCTGCTGGGCATATAGCCTCTGACTGGGTGACATGCTGGATCCATAAACAATTTAAAACACCACCTGTGAAAAAGGGGGAGGGGTGCACAGCTAAAGAGGGTGCCATTCCCCCTGAGTTGTACAAACAAGCAAAAAGAAAAATAGCGGTTAATAGTGGTTATTTGAGTGTTAGGCTCAGAATTTGTGCTAGGGTCCCATCCTAAATGAGGTCACCTCCCCGTGGTGGATGGGGGACATGTTTTGATCAAAAAGTGCTCTAAGAGCCTCAATTTTTTAACCAATGTGTGCTGCTGCAATCCTCTTTTTTTGTATACTCTGTATCTGCCATAGCAGCGTGCACCCGTGTATTAAGTTGTTGTGCTGGCTATTTTTCTTTTTGCTTGCTTGTACAACTCAGGGGGAATGGCACCCTCTTTAGCTGTGCACCCCTCCCCCTTTTTCACAGGTGGTGTTTTAAATTGTTTATGGATCCAGCATGTCGCCCAGTCAGAGGCTATATGCCCAGCAGAGGTGAGTAGTTATTTGAGTGTTAGGCTCAGAATTTGTGCTAGGGTCCCATCCTAAATGAGGCCACTCCCCGTTGTGGATGGGGGACACGTTTTGATCAAAAAGTGCGCTAAGAGCCTCAATTTCTTGACCAATGTGTGCTGCTGCAATCCTCTTTTTTTGTATACTCTGTATCTGCCATAGCAGCGTGCACCCGTGAATTAGGTTGTTGTGCTGGCTATTTTTCTTTTTGAATATTTTGGAATACATATCATTTATGATATACTATCTTCTGTTATCCATTTTTGGGATGAGTATAATTTTTTTTAGTAAAGCTACTATCCTTTTTCTCTGCCATGGACAGCGCAATATGCAGTGTGTGAACTATTATTAGGCAAGTAAGTATTTTGATGTAATAAGTGATATGTATTTGTGTAATGAAGAAGGCTGTGGCCTGAGGAGATGAACACCCTATATTAGGGACCTGTGGAAGTGGCATAAGCTGCGAAATGATGTTGTCCCATCTTTTCTCCCCCTCCCGAAGACTGTATTTGCCTCCACCGGGATTAAAGGCTTTTCATTTCATCTACACCGAGTGCCGTGAGTTCTTTCTACGTCAATATGTTTTGGGACTTAGTGTCATTTTCGGTTATCACTGAGCACCAGACGAATTGATGCAATCACAGCTGTGGTTGTGCATCGGTGAGTGTGTCCACACGAGGGATTGTGTACATCGGGAACAGTAGCAGTGCCGACTGTGTCTCTCACTCCATTAATTACACCCTATATTAAGGTGTGCATAATTATTATGCAGCTTCTTTCCATCAGGCAAAATAGGCAAAAAAAAGAAATTTCGCTGACTCAGAAAAGTAAAAAATTGTAAAAAGTATTTCAGAGGGATACAGCACTCTTGCTAATATAAATTGCTAATATATTGGTGCATGATCAAAGAACCATTAAAAGTTTTGTTGTAAATAGTCAGCAGGGTCTCAAGAAATGCATTAAGAAAAAAAAAGACACAAATTAACAGCCAAAGATTTGAGAATAATTAATTGTGAAGCTACCAGGAATCTATTATCCTCCAGGGCTGTCACATACCAGAACTGCAACCTACCTGGAGTGGCCAGAAGTACAAGGTGTTCTTTACTCTGAGACATGACCAAGGTTGAACCCCGACCACCACTGAACAAGACACATAAGTTGAAATGTCAAGACTAGGCAAAGAAATATCTAAAGACAGCTTTTAAAGACTGATGAGATGAGAGTAACTCTCGATGCTCCACCTGGAGGGGCCCAAGGCTAGATCAGTAATGGGCACAGAGCTCCACTTTGACTTAGATATCAGCAAAGTGGAGGTGGAGTACTGGTCTGGGTTGATATGATCAAAGATGAGCAAGTTGGACCTTTTTTAGTTGAAGATGGACTCAAAATCAACTCCCAAACCTATTGCCAATTTATAAAAGACAGTTTCTTCAAGTAGTGGTACAGGATAAAGTCTGCATCTTTCAAGAGCATGATTTCTATGCAGGGCAATACTCCATAGCATGTATCAGAGTACTCCACAGAGTGACTAGCCAGTAAAGGCCTTGATGATAAGCAAATAAAAAACATGGTCCTCTTCCTCTCCTGAGCTAAACCCTATTTAGAACTTGTGAGCCCTTCTTAAATGGGAGGTTTAAGAAGAAGGCTCCATGAATGGCAGGCTTATTACTGTTATTGTAAAGAACGGTGGCTATGTTGGCCATATGTTGACATCTGCCATTTTCCCTATAGCTGGTGTGATCAATGAAGATCATGGAATCTTTAGGAAAAATGAGGGTCCCATGAGTGCTAATGGCTGCCAGAGGTCCTTTACCCTTCTCCCTGTCAGGCTGTACAAGAAGATCACCGATAGTACTGATCAGTACTATGATATTACATAGTACTGAACAGTACATTGCAATCTAATAAATGTTATTAATAGTACACTATGGGGTCTTAAAAATTTTAAAATTAAAGGGTTATCCACCATAAGGTAATTTTAGTACGTACTTGCCAGACAGTAATGGACATGCTTAGGATGGGTCTGCACTTGTGTTGGGGCTAAATGGCTATGTTGTGAGATTACCATAATACTATGGCTATCGATTTGTGAACTGGTATTTCATGGTTAATTTTTCTTTTTTTGACTACAAATCCCATAATTCCATTTTCCTCCTTCCCACACATCAGCCACCCCACCCATTGAAACATAAATGAGCTGCATCCATTCAAAAGATCTGTGGTTTTCAATCAGGGTGCCTACAGCTGTTGCATTAGTTGCAGATTGATCTATCTCCCACCAAGCGATCCCTCCACCCATTGAAGCAGACAGGCTCCCTGTCATCAACTGACTAATGAGTTAGGTCTTGGCCGCATTGCAAGCTGGGAAATATCTGAGACAACATTTTGTATGCTATTAAAAATAAATATTGGGGTGAAAATCACATAAGAATTGTGAGAAAACTGTCACACACAGGTACAGACACTATATTAGGAACTACATTAACATTACAGCCCCTGTAGCACAGTTAAATAAAAAACGATCCTGGAATACCCCTTTAATATTAATTTTTTTTTTCTAAACATAAAAGCCCCACTCCTAATAAAATTCAAAATTGCCCTCATCTTCCCATTAATTAAAAAAAATAACAACAACATATTGGATATCCCCGTGTGGAAATGTCAGAACTATTAAAATATATAATGTTTATGATCCCGCACTGTTAATGGTGTAAACATAAAAAATACTTCATGCCAGAATGCTACGTCAGAAAAGATAAATGAAAAGCAATCAAATAAAAAATGGTACAGATAAAACTACAAAATCATGCTGCAAAAAATGAGTCCTATGAGTTATAGGGATCAGAATAGCAGAATTTTAAACATAGTTATTTTGTCAAAAAAGGACAAGAATAGAAAAACTAATCAATATTGTTATATTTTCAATCATATTGACCCACATAATAAAGATTACATGTTAATGTTTCTGTAAAAACTAAACCCCCATTAGTTGCAAAATTTTTGTTTGTATATTTGTATTCCCATTATCCCTGGAAAAAATATTCACCGTACATTCTATGTTAACCCCTTCCCGCCACAGGATGTATGCATACGTCCCAGCTGTTAACGCAACTGGACTTATGCATACGTCCTGGCGATCTCCTGCACAGCGCTATGTGCTGCAGAAGATTGCAGGCGGGACCTGGCTGTCAATCACAGCCGGAGTCCCACTGCAGCTGCTAAGACCCGGATTGCTCTGGTCTCTGCAGAATTAACCCCATAGATGATCAGTCCTCATCACTGCATCTATGGGATTGATGGGGGAGGGGGCTTCCCCTGTTCCCCAAGAGTGACTCTGCAAAGCAAATGTGGGGTCTTGTTGGTTGCCATGGCAGCAGGAGGCCAGCTGATGGCCTCCTGTCTGCCTAGCATGGCAGCCTGTGAGGTCCAGCCTAAGGCTGGATCGCACAGGCTGAATGTCAGTGCGATACTGACAGTTATAACCTGGTAAAGGTTAAAAGTATATATAACAAAGGTTTTTAATAAATAATAAAAAATGCTGCATGTATCAACTAAAATAAAATGTGCAATATGTCACAAAAAAACTATCTCAGAATTGCTTTGATCAGTAAAAGCTTTATAAAGATATTACAACTTAAAGAGACACATGCCAGATTTGAACTATTGGGCTTGGTCATTTAGGTAAAAACAGGTGGCATCCTTAAGGGGTTAAAATGAAAGATGTAATTGTGTAGTACAACTGGTCCCGCAAAAGACAAGCCCTCATATGGCTCTTGTTACGCCGAGCGCTCCGGGTCCCCGCTCCTCCCCGGAGCGCTCGCTTCACTCTCCCCGCGGCAGCGCTCCGGTCACGTCCTCTGACCCGGGGCGCTGCGATTCCGCTGCCAGCCGGGATGCGATTCGCGATGCGGGTAGCACCCGCTCGCGATGCGCACCCCGGCTCCCCTACCTGACTCGCTCTCCGTCTGTTCTGTCCCGGCGCGCGCGGCCCCGCTCCCTAGGGCGCGCGCGCGCCGGGTCTCTGCGATTTAAAGGGCCACTGCGCCGCTGATTGGCGCAGTGGTTCCAATTAGTGTGTTCACCTGTGCACTTCCCTATATCACCTCACTTCCCCTGCACTCCCTTGCCGGATCTTGTTGCCTTAGTGCCAGTGAAAGCGTTCCTTGTGTGTTCCTTGCCTGTGCTTCCAGACCTTCTGCCGTTGCCCCTGACTACGATCCTTGCTGCCTGCCCCGACCTTCTGCTACGTCCGACCTTGCTTCTGTCTACTCCCTTGTACCGCGCCTATCTTCAGCAGCCAGAGAGGTGAGCCGTTGCTAGTGGATACGACCTGGTCACTACCGCCGCAGCAAGACCATCCCGCTTTGCGGCGGGCTCTGGTGAAAACCAGTAGTGGCTTAGAACCGGTCCACTAGCACGGTCCACGCCAATCCCTCTCTGGCACAGAGGATCCACTACCTGCCAGCCGGCATCGTGACAGTAGATCCGGCCATGGATCCCGCTGAAGTTCCTCTGCCAGTTGTCGCTGACCTCACCACGGTGGTCGCCCAGCAGTCACAACAGATAGCGCAACAAGGCCAACAGCTGTCTCAACTGACCGTTATGCTACAACAGTTACTACCACAGCTTCAGCAGTCATCTCCTCCGCCAGCTCCTGCACCTCCTCCGCAGCGAGTGGCCGCTCCTGGGATACGCTTATCCTTGCCGGATAAATTTGATGGGGACTCTAAGTTTTGCCGTGGCTTTCTTTCCCAATGTTCCCTGCATCTGGAGATGATGTCGGACCTGTTTCCCACTGAAAGGTCTAAGGTGGCTTTCGTAGTCAGCCTTCTGTCCGGAAAAGCCCTGTCATGGGCCACACCGCTCTGGGACCGCAATGACCCCGTCACTGCCTCTGTACACTCCTTCTTCTCGGAAATCCGAAGTGTCTTTGAGGAACCTGCCCGAGCCTCTTCTGCTGAGACTGCCCTGTTGAACCTGGTCCAGGGTAATTCTTCCGTTGGCGAGTATGCCGTACAATTCCGTACTCTTGCTTCAGAATTGTCCTGGAATAATGAGGCCCTCTGCGCGACCTTCAAAAAAGGCCTATCCAGCAACATTAAAGATGTTCTGGCCGCACGAGAAATTCCTGCTAATCTACATGAACTTATTCACCTAGCCACTCGCATTGACATGCGTTTTTCCGAAAGGCGTCAGGAACTCCGCCAAGATATGGACTCTGTTCGCACGAGGCGTTTCTTCTCCTCGGCTCCTCTCTCCTCTGGTCCCCTGCAATCTGTTCCTGTGCCTCCCGCCGTGGAGGCTATGCAGGTCGACCGGTCTCGCCTGACACCTCAAGAGAGGACACGACGCCGTATGGAGAACCTCTGCCTGTACTGTGCTAGTACCGAACACTTCCTGAGAGATTGTCCTATCCGTCCTCCCCGCCTGGAAAGACGTACGCTGACTCCGCACAAAGGTGAGACAGTCCTTGATGTCTACTCTGCTTCTCCACGTCTTACTGTGCCTGTGCGGATGTCTGCCTCTGCCTTCTCCTTCTCTACAGTGGCCTTCTTGGACTCTGGATCTGCAGGAAATTTTATTTTGGCCTCTCTCGTCAACAAGTTCAACATCCCGGTGACCAGTCTCGCCAGACCCCTCTACATCAATTGTGTAAATAATGAAAGATTGGACTGTACCATACGTTTCCGCACGGAGCCCCTTCTTATGAGCATCGGATCTCATCATGAGAGGATTGAACTTTTGGTCCTCCCCAATTGCACCTCGGAAATTCTCCTTGGACTTCCCTGGCTTCAACTTCATTCCCCTACCCTGGATTGGTCCACTGGGGAGATCAAGTGTTGGGGGTCCTCTTGTTCCAAGAACTGTCTAAAACCGGTTCCCAGTAACCCTTGCCGTAACTCTGTGGTTCCTCCAGTAACCGGTCTCCCTAAGGCCTATATGGACTTCGCGGATGTTTTCTGCAAAAAACAAGCTGAGACTCTACCTCCTCACAGGCCTTATGATTGCCCTATCGACCTCCTCCCGGGCACTACTCCACCCCGGGGCAGAATTTATCCTCTCTCTGCCCCAGAGACTCTTGCCATGTCCGAATACGTCCAGGAGAATCTAAAAAAGGGCTTTATCCGTAAATCCTCCTCTCCTGCCGGAGCCGGATTTTTCTTTGTGTCCAAAAAAGATGGCTCCCTACGTCCGTGCATTGACTACCGCGGTCTTAATAAAATCACGGTTAAGAACCGCTACCCCTTACCCCTCATCTCTGAACTCTTTGATCGCCTCCAAGGTGCCCACATCTTCACTAAATTGGACTTAAGAGGCGCCTATAACCTCATCCGCATCAGAGAGGGGGACGAGTGGAAAACGGCATTTAACACCAGAGATGGACACTTTGAGTATCTGGTCATGCCCTTTGGACTGTGCAACGCCCCTGCCGTCTTCCAAGACTTTGTCAATGAAATTTTTCGTGATCTGTTATACTCCTGTGTTGTTGTATATCTGGACGATATCCTAATTTTTTCTGCCAATCTAGAAGAACACCGCCAGCATGTCCGTATGGTTCTTCAGAGACTTCGTGACAACCAACTCTATGCCAAAATTGAGAAATGTCTGTTTGAATGCCAATCTCTTCCTTTTCTAGGATATTTGGTCTCTGGCCAGGGACTACAGATGGATCCAGACAAACTCTCTGCCGTCTTAGATTGGCCACGCCCCTCCGGACTCCGTGCTATCCAACGCTTTTTGGGGTTCGCCAATTATTACAGGCAATTTATTCCACATTTTTCTACCATTGTGGCTCCTATCGTGGCTTTAACCAAAAAAAATGCTGATCCCAAGTCCTGGCCTCCTCAAGCAGAAGACGCCTTTAAACGACTCAAGTCTGCCTTTTCTTCGGCTCCCGTCCTCTCCAGACCTGACCCTTCCAAACCCTTCCTATTGGAGGTTGATGCCTCCTCTGTGGGAGCTGGAGCTGTTCTTCTACAAAAAAATTCTTCCGGGCATGCTGTCACTTATGGTTTTTTCTCTAGGACCTTCTCTCCAGCGGAGAGGAACTACTCCATCGGGGATCGAGAGCTTCTAGCCATTAAATTAGCACTTGAGGAATGGAGGCATCTGCTGGAGGGATCAAGTTCTCCTGTTATTATCTACACCGACCACAAGAACCTCTCCTACCTCCAGTCTGCCCAACGGCTGAATCCTCGCCAGGCCCGGTGGTCTCTGTTCTTTGCCCGATTTAATTTTGAGATTCACTTTCGTCCTGCCGATAAGAACATTAGGGCCGATGCTCTCTCTCGTTCCTCGGATGCCTCAGAAGTTGAACTCTCTCCGCAACACATCATTCCACCTGACTGCCTGATCTCCACTTCTCCTGCCTCCATCAGGCAGACTCCTCCAGGAAAGACCTTTGTTTCTCCTCGCCAACGCCTCGGAATCCTCAAATGGGGTCACTCCTCCCATCTCGCAGGTCATGCGGGTATCAAGAAATCTGTGCAACTCATCTCCCGCTTCTATTGGTGGCCGACTCTGGAGACGGATGTTGTGGACTTTGTGCGAGCCTGCACTATCTGTGCCCGGGATAAGACTCCTCGCCAGAAGCCCGCTGGTTTTCTTCATCCTCTGCCTGTCCCCGAACAGCCTTGGTCTCTGATTGGTATGGATTTTATTACTGATTTACCCCCTTCCCGTGGCAACACTGTTATTTGGGTGGTCGTTGATCGATTCTCCAAAATGGCACATTTCATCCCTCTTCCTGGTCTTCCTTCTGCGCCTCAGTTGGCTAAACAATTTTTTGTACACATTTTTCGTCTTCACGGGTTGCCTACGCAGATTGTCTCGGATAGAGGCGTCCAATTCGTGTCTAAATTCTGGAGGGCTCTCTGTAAACAACTCAAGATTAAATTAAATTTTTCTTCTGCATATCATCCCCAGTCCAATGGACAAGTAGAAAGGATTAACCAGATCTTGGGTGATTATTTGCGACATTTTGTTTCCTCCCGCCAGGATGACTGGGCAGATCTCCTCCCATGGGCCGAATTCTCGTATAACTTCAGGGTCTCTGAGTCTTCCTCCAAATCCCCATTTTTTGTGGTGTACGGCCGTCACCCTCTTCCCCCCCTCCCTACTCCCTTGCCCTCTTGTTACGCCGAGCGCTCCGGGTCCCCGCTCCTCCCCGGAGCGCTCGCTTCACTCTCCCCGCGGCAGCGCTCCGGTCACGTCCTCTGACCCGGGGCGCTGCGATTCCGCTGCCAGCCGGGATGCGATTCGCGATGCGGGTTGCGCCCGCTCTCGATGCGCACCCCGGCTCCCCTACCTGACTCGCTCTCCGTCTGTTCTGTCCCGGCGCGCGCGGCCCCGCTCCCTAGGGCGCGCGCGCGCCGGGTCTCTGCGTTTTAAAGGGCCACTGCGCCGCTGATTGGCGCAGTGGTTCCAATCAGTGTGTTCACCTGTGCACTTCCCTATATCACCTCACTTCCCCTGCACTCCCTTGCCGGATCTTGTTGCCTTAGTGCCAGTGAAAGCGTTCCTTGTGTGTTCCTTGCCTGTGTTTCCAGACCTTCTGCCGTTGCCCCTGACTACGATCCTTGCTGCCTGCCCCGACCTTCTGCTACGTCCGACCTTGCTTTTGCCTACTCCCTTGTACCGCGCCTATCTTCAGCAGCCAGAGAGGTGAGCCGTTGCTAGTGGATACGACCTGGTCACTACCGCCGCAGCAAGACCATCCCGCTTTGCGGCGGGCTCTGGTGAAAACCAGTAGTGGCTTAGAACCGGTCCACTAGCACGGTCCACGCCAATCCCTCTCTGGCACAGAGGATCCACTACCTGCCAGCCGGCATCGTGACAGTAGATCCGGCCATGGATCCCGCTGAAGTTCCTCTGCCAGTTGTCGCTGACCTCACCACGGTGGTCGCCCAGCAGTCACAACAGATAGCGCAACAAGGCCAACAGCTGTCTCAACTGACCGTTATGCTACAACAGTTACTACCACAGCTTCAGCAGTCATCTCCTCCGCCAGCTCCTGCACCTCCTCCGCAGCGAGTGGCCGCTCCTGGGATACGCTTATCCTTGCCGGATAAATTTGATGGGGACTCTAAGTTTTGCCGTGGCTTTCTTTCCCAATGTTCCCTGCATCTGGAGATGATGTCGGACCTATTTCCCACTGAAAGGTCTAAGGTGGCTTTCGTAGTCAGCCTTCTGTCCGGAAAAGCCCTGTCATGGGCCACACCGCTCTGGGACCGCAATGACCCCGTCACTGCCTCTGTACACTCCTTCTTCTCGGAAATCCGAAGTGTCTTTGAGGAACCTGCCCGAGCCTCTTCTGCTGAGACTGCCCTGTTGAACCTGGTCCAGGGTAATTCTTCCGTTGGCGAGTATGCCGTACAATTCCGTACTCTTGCTTCAGAATTGTCCTGGAATAATGAGGCCCTCTGCGCGACCTTCAAAAAAGGCCTATCCAGCAACATTAAAGATGTTCTGGCCGCACGAGAAATTCCTGCTAATCTACATGAACTTATTCACCTAGCCACTCGCATTGACATGCGTTTTTCCGAAAGGCGTCAGGAACTCCGCCAAGATATGGACTCTGTTCGCACGAGGCGTTTCTTCTCCTCGGCTCCTCTCTCCTCTGGTCCCCTGCAATCTGTTCCTGTGCCTCCCGCCGTGGAGGCTATGCAGGTCGACCGGTCTCGCCTGACACCTCAAGAGAGGACACGACGCCGTATGGAGAACCTCTGCCTGTACTGTGCTAGTACCGAACACTTCCTGAGAGATTGTCCTATCCGTCCTCCCCGCCTGGAAAGACGTACGCTGACTCCGCACAAAGGTGAGACAGTCCTTGATGTCTACTCTGCTTCTCCACGTCTTACTGTGCCTGTGCGGATGTCTGCCTCTGCCTTCTCCTTCTCTACAGTGGCCTTCTTGGACTCTGGATCTGCAGGAAATTTTATTTTGGCCTCTCTCGTCAACAGGTTCAACATCCCGGTGACCAGTCTCGCCAGACCCCTCTACATCAATTGTATAAATAATGAAAGATTGGACTGTACCATACGTTTCCGCACGGAGCCCCTTCTTATGAGCATCGGAGCTCATCATGAGAGGATTGAACTTTTGGTCCTCCCCAATTGCACCTCGGAAATTCTCCTTGGACTTCCCTGGCTTCAACTTCATTCCCCTACCCTGGATTGGTCCACTGGGGAGATCAAGAGTTGGGGGTCCTCTTGTTCCAAGAACTGTCTAAAACCGGTTCCCAGTAACCCTTGCCGTAACTCTGTGGTTCCTCCAGTAACCGGTCTCCCTAAGGCCTATATGGACTTCGCGGATGTTTTCTGCAAAAAACAAGCTGAGACTCTACCTCCTCACAGGCCTTATGATTGCCCTATCGACCTCCTCCCGGGCACTACTCCACCCCGGGGCAGAATTTATCCTCTCTCTGCCCCAGAGACTCTTGCCATGTCCGAATACGTCCAGGAGAATCTAAAGAAGGGCTTTATCCGTAAATCCTCCTCTCCTGCCGGAGCCGGATTTTTCTTTGTGTCCAAAAAAGATGGCTCCCTACGTCCTTGCATTGACTACCGCGGTCTTAATAAAATCACGGTTAAGAACCGCTACCCCTTACCCCTCATCTCTGAACTCTTTGATCGCCTCCAAGGTGCCCACATCTTCACTAAATTGGACTTAAGAGGCGCCTATAACCTCATCCGCATCAGAGAGGGGGACGAGTGGAAAACGGCATTTAACACCAGAGATGGACACTTTGAGTATCTGGTCATGCCCTTTGGACTGTGCAACGCCCCTGCCGTCTTCCAAGACTTTGTCAATGAAATTTTTCGTGATCTGTTATACTCCTGTGTTGTTGTATATTTGGACGATATCCTAATTTTTTCTGCCAATCTAGAAGAACACCGCCAGCATGTCCGTATGGTTCTTCAGAGACTTCGTGACAACCAACTCTATGCCAAAATTGAGAAATGTCTGTTTGAATGCCAATCTCTTCCTTTTCTAGGATATTTGGTCTCTGGCCAGGGACTACAGATGGATCCAGACAAACTCTCTGCCGTCTTAGATTGGCCACGCCCCTCCGGACTCCGTGCTATCCAACGCTTTTTGGGGTTCGCCAATTATTACAGGCAATTTATTCCACATTTTTCTACCATTGTGGCTCCTATCGTGGCTTTAACCAAAAAAAATGCTGATCCCAAGTCCTGGCCTCCTCAAGCAGAAGACGCCTTTAAACGACTCAAGTCTGCCTTTTCTTCGGCTCCCGTCTTCTCCAGACCTGACCCTTCCAAACCCTTCCTATTGGAGGTTGATGCCTCCTCAGTGGGAGCTGGAGCTGTTCTTCTACAAAAAAATTCTTCCGGGCATGCTGTCACTTGTGGTTTTTTCTCTAGGACCTTCTCTCCAGCGGAGAGGAACTACTCCATCGGGGATCGAGAGCTTCTAGCCATTAAATTAGCACTTGAGGAATGGAGGCATCTGCTGGAGGGATCAAGTTCTCCTGTTATTATCTACACCGACCACAAGAACCTCTCCTACCTCCAGTCTGCCCAACGGCTGAATCCTCGCCAGGCCCGGTGGTCTCTGTTCTTTGCCCGATTTAATTTTGAGATTCACTTTCGTCCTGCCGATAAGAACATTAGGGCCGATGCTCTCTCTCGTTCCTCGGATGCCTCAGAAGTTGAACTCTCTCCGCAACACATCATTCCACCTGACTGCCTGATCTCCACTTCTCCTGCCTCCATCAGGCAGACTCCTCCAGGAAAGACCTTTGTTTCTCCTCGCCAACGCCTCGGAATCCTCAAATGGGGTCACTCCTCCCATCTCGCAGGTCATGCGGGTATCAAGAAATCTGTGCAACTCATCTCCCGCTTCTATTGGTGGCCGACTCTGGAGACGGATGTTGTGGACTTTGTGCGAGCCTGCACTATCTGTGCCCGGGATAAGACTCCTCGCCAGAAGCCCGCTGGTTTTCTTCATCCTCTGCCTGTCCCCGAACAGCCTTGGTCTCTGATTGGTATGGATTTTATTACTGATTTACCCCCTTCCCGTGGCAACACTGTTATTTGGGTGGTCGTTGATCGATTCTCCAAAATGGCACATTTCATCCCTCTTCCTGGTCTTCCTTCTGCGCCTCAGTTGGCTAAACAATTTTTTGTACACATTTTTCGTCTTCACGGGTTGCCTACGCAGATTGTCTCGGATAGAGGCGTCCAATTCGTGTCTAAATTCTGGAGGGCTCTCTGTAAACAACTCAAGATTAAATTAAATTTTTCTTCTGCATATCATCCCCAGTCCAATGGACAAGTAGAAAGGATTAACCAGATCTTGGGTGATTATTTGCGACATTTTGTTTCCTCCCGCCAGGATGACTGGGCAGATCTCCTCCCATGGGCCGAATTCTCGTATAACTTCAGGGTCTCTGAGTCTTCCTCCAAATCCCCATTTTTCGTGGTGTACGGCCGTCACCCTCTTCCCCCCCTCCCTACTCCCTTGCCCTCTGGTCTACCCGCTGTGGATGAAATTTCTCGTGACCTTTCCATCATATGGAGAGAGACCCAAAATTCTCTCTTACAGGCTTCATCACGCATGAAGAAGTTCGCGGATAAGAAAAGAAGAGCTCCCCCCGTTTTTTCCCCTGGAGACAAGGTATGGCTCTCCGCTAAATATGTCCACTTCCGTGTCCCTAGCTACAAGTTGGGACCACGCTATCTTGGTCCTTTCAAAATTTTGTGTCAAATTAATCCTGTCTCTTATAAACTTCTTCTTCCTCCCTCTCTTCGTATCCCTAATGCCTTTCACGTCTCTCTTCTCAAACCACTCATCCTCAACCGTTTTTCTCCCAAATCTGTTCTTCCCACTCCTGTTTCCGGCTCCTCGGACATCTTCTCGGTCAAAGAAATTTTAGCTGCCAAAAAGGTCAGAGGGAAAAATTTTTTTTTAGTGGACTGGGAGGGTTGTGGTCCTGAAGAGAGATCCTGGGAACCTGAGGACAACATCCTAGACAAAAGTCTGCTCCTCAGGTTCTCAGGCTCTAAGAAGAGGGGGAGACCCAAGGGGGGGGGTACTGTTACGCCGAGCGCTCCGGGTCCCCGCTCCTCCCCGGAGCGCTCGCTTCACTCTCCCCGCGGCAGCGCTCCGGTCACGTCCTCTGACCCGGGGCGCTGCGATTCCGCTGCCAGCCGGGATGCGATTCGCGATGCGGGTAGCACCCGCTCGCGATGCGCACCCCGGCTCCCCTACCTGACTCGCTCTCCGTCTGTTCTGTCCCGGCGCGCGCGGCCCCGCTCCCTAGGGCGCGCGCGCGCCGGGTCTCTGCGATTTAAAGGGCCACTGCGCCGCTGATTGGCGCAGTGGTTCCAATTAGTGTGTTCACCTGTGCACTTCCCTATATCACCTCACTTCCCCTGCACTCCCTTGCCGGATCTTGTTGCCTTAGTGCCAGTGAAAGCGTTCCTTGTGTGTTCCTTGCCTGTGCTTCCAGACCTTCTGCCGTTGCCCCTGACTACGATCCTTGCTGCCTGCCCCGACCTTCTGCTACGTCCGACCTTGCTTCTGTCTACTCCCTTGTACCGCGCCTATCTTCAGCAGCCAGAGAGGTGAGCCGTTGCTAGTGGATACGACCTGGTCACTACCGCCGCAGCAAGACCATCCCGCTTTGCGGCGGGCTCTGGTGAAAACCAGTAGTGGCTTAGAACCGGTCCACTAGCACGGTCCACGCCAATCCCTCTCTGGCACAGAGGATCCACTACCTGCCAGCCGGCATCGTGACAGCTCTGTGCATATATAAAAAAAAAAAAGGAAAACGTAAAAAACAAAATGGGCTGTGTCCTTAAAAAGTACCTGTCACCAAATAAACTTTTCTAAACTACCTCAGGATATGGTACCTAGCTACTCCTAACAGCCCTCCCACACTCAAAAAAAAATTCAGAGCTTTAAAAAGCTGTGTATCATACCTTTATTCTTGCTCACATAGTGCAATCTCCCTGCAGGAGAAAGTGGGTGTTTCCAAGCAGGTATGACATCACTGAAGCCTGCTGGGGGACCACTTCCGCCCTCACATGGTTGCAGTGCTGTGATGAATAGAAGAAGACCTCAGGCTCTGTGCATCTTTCATTGTGGTTCTGTGCATCTTTCAATGAGACTCTTTGCAGCTTTCAGTGAGGCTTTGTGCAGCTGTCAATCAAGCTCAGTGTAGTGAAGCACTTTCTGAGTTTGGCCTCCTGCCAGGCCGGGAGGAGACCAAACTCACTGTATTAATTGTGGCAGGGGACAGAACAGAGACACATAGTGGCCATTTTTTCTATTACATTTTAAACATATTTATGTTGACAATTTTAAAAGCAAGTGAATGGGAAAGTGTTTGCTTATTACACAATGAACACAATATTAAAAGTTTTATTTGGTGACAGGTACTCTTTAAGGTATTAACAGATGTAAATAAACAAGTGAGATGGGAACATTTGTTTTTATTTAATTCATAATAATTCTGCAGATTAAGGCAACGATTACACAATGTAAAATCAATATCAACATACGTCTGTAAAATAGGAATAAAATATCTCCATATTTTAAATCTAATGTGCACAATGAAAATCAAAGGAAAATTGGCTGTCAGTATACACACTACACTTCATTTTCAATGGAATTTTTATGTGGTAAAAAGTGGCACCAAAATCACACTACATTTTCAATGGAGTTTACATCAAAAAAAGGAAACGTTACATGATACTCTTCAGTTTTGCAAAAGTGGGCATAGTGTTGGATTTAGTCTAGATTATAGGACACTAGCTGATTACCCGGCGTTGTCCGGTTTTTCCTTCCTAATCCTTTTTGGGGTGGAAAATAAACAAAGGAGGAAACTTTTGACTTCATATGCAGTCCTCATATATCGTTGTCATATCCCGACCCCACATCCCGACCTCCTATCCCGACCTCCTATCTCGACCTCCTGTCCCGACCTCCTATACCGTCCTCCTATCCCGACCTCCTATCCCGTCCTCCTATCCCATCCTCCTATCCCGTCCTGCTATCCCATCCTCAACCTCCTATCCCGTCCTCCTATCTCGGCCTCCTATCCCGACCTCCTATCCCGTCCTCCAATCTCGAGCTCCTATCCCGACATCCTATCCTGACCTCCTATCCTGACCTCCTATCCCGACCTCCTATCCCATCCTCCTATCTCGACCTCCTATCTCAACCTCCTATCCCGTCCTCCTATCCCGACCTCCTTTCCCGTCCTCATATCTCGACCTCCTATCTTGACCTCCTATCCCATCCTCCTATCTCGACCTCCTATCTCAATCTCCTATCCCGTCCTCCTATCCCGACCTCCTTTCCCGTCCTCATATCTCGACCTCCTATCTTGACCTCCTATCCCGTCCTCCTATCTCAACCTCCTATCCCAACTTCCTATCAGGACCTCCTATCCCGTCCTCATATCCCATCCTCCTATCTTGTCCTCCTATCCCGACCTCCTATCCCGATCTCCTATCTCGACCTCCTATCCCGTCCTCCTATCCCGACCTCCAATCCCGACCACCTTTCCCGTCCTCAAATCTTGATCGTCTATCCCGTCCTCCTATCCCGACCTCCTTTCCCGTCCTCAAATCTTGACCTATCTTGACCTCCTATCCCATCCTCCTATCCTGACCTCCTATCCAGACCTCCTATCCCGTCCTCCTATCCCGACCTCCTTTCCTGTCCTCATATCTTGACTTCCTATCTTGACCTCCTATCCCGTCCTCCTATCCCGACCTCCTATCCCAACC
This sequence comes from Hyla sarda, assembly GCF_029499605.1. Taxonomy (NCBI): domain Eukaryota; kingdom Metazoa; phylum Chordata; class Amphibia; order Anura; family Hylidae; genus Hyla; species Hyla sarda. The sequence continues at coordinate 309,911,918 of NC_079191.1, read as the reverse complement.
TCCTATCCCAACCTCCTATCCAGACCTCCTACCCCGTCCTCATATCCCGTCCTTCTATCTTGTCCTCCTATCCCGACCTCCTATCCCAACATCCTATCCCGACCTCCTATCCCGACCTCATATCTCGTCCTCATATCCCGTCCTCCTATCCCAACCTCCCATCCCATCCTCATATCCTGACTCGTAATATGTGTACCAGGTAATGAAATAGCTCCAGCCTAACGGAAATTAGATGGGAACATACATTTCCCATTGATTTGCATGGGACTTAAAAAAAACAAACAAACCTGACCCTCACAAATGGGGGTAGTTAAGGGTTAAATTAACTATCCTATATTTTAAGTGGACATATAAGTAACATGTGACCAAGTATTATCGAAATATCTCCAGCCTTTGGAAGTTATGCAGTAACATATATTTCCCATTGACTTGCATGGGACTTTAAACATAAGCCCCGCCCCTGGCAAATGGGGGTGAGTAAGGGTTAAATTACCTATCCTATATTTGTTGTTGACATATAAGTAACATGTGTGCCAAGTTTCATGTTAATATCTTTAGCTGTTTGGACGTTTTTGTGGAACATACATACATACACACATACATACACACACACACACATTGGCCCTCATTTACCGTATAAGTATAAGCCGTATAAGTATAAGTATTATCAGTATAAGCCGAGTTTTTCAGCACGATTTTTCGTGCTGAAAACACCCCCCTCGGCTTATACTCAAGTGAACTCTCCACCCGCAGTGGTCTTCAACCTGCAGACCTCCAGAGGTTTCAAAACTACAACTCCCAGCAAGCCCGGGCAGCCATCGGCTGTCCGGGCTTGCTGGGAGTTGTAGTTTTGAAACCTCCGGAGGTCCGCAGGTTGAAGACCACTGCGGCCTTCGACATCATCCAGCCCCCTCTCACCCCCTTTAGTTCTGTACAGTACTCGCCTCCGCTCGGCGCTGGTCCGGTGCTGCAGGACTGTCCGGAGAGGAGGTGGTCCGGTGGGATAGTGGTTCCGGGCTGCTATCTTCACCGGGGAGGCCTCTTCTAAGCGCTTCGGGCCCGGCCCCAGAATAGTCACGTTGCCTTGACAACGACGCAGAGGTACGTTCATTGCCAACGTACTTCTGCGTCATTGTCAAGGCAACGCCTCTATTCTGGGCCCGAAGCGCGGAGAAGAGGCGCCCCCGGTGAAGATAGCAGCCCGGAACCACTATCCCACCGGACCACCTCCTCTCCGGACAGTCCTGCAGCACCGGACCAGCGCCGAGCGGAGGTGAGTACTGTACAGAACTAAAGGGGGGTCAGAGGGGGCTGGATGATGTCGAAGGCCGCAGTGGTCTTCAACCTGCGGACCTCCGGAGGTTTCAAAACTACAACTCCCAGCAAGCCCGGACAGCCGATGGCTGCCCGGGCTTGCTGGAAGTTGTAGTTTTGAAACCTCTGGAGGTCCGCAGGTTGAAGACCACTGAGGGTGGATGATGACAAGAGGATGATGAAGGGGGTGTGGGATGATGACAAGAGGATGATGAAGGGGGGGGGGGTGGGATGATGAAGGGGGGTGGGGATGATGACAAGGGGATGATGAAGGGGGGGTGTGGGATGATTACAAGGGGATGATGAAGGGGGTGGGGATGATGACAAGGGGATGATGAAGGGGGGTGGGGATGACGACAAGGGGATGATGAAGGGGGGATGTGTGGGATGATGACAAGGGGATGAGGACAGGTGATGATGATGAGGGTCTGGATGATGACAGGCGGTGATGATGATGAGGATGTTAATGACGGGTCTGGATGATGACAGGGGGGGATGATGTATTTCCCACCCTAGGCTTATACTCGAGTCAATAACTTTTTCCTGGGATTTTGGGTTGAAATTAGGGGTCTCGGCTTATACTCGGGTCGGCTTATACTCGAGTATATACGGTACTTAGAAAATCGGGTTGTAAGTCTATCTTGCTTTCTTACCCGACTGCTTTTTTCCTCTGGTAATTATTATTATGTTGCATCCTGTTTGTCGCACGTGGGTTTTGTTGGTTTTGGTTTCCAACTCCTCTGAGTTGTCGGGAAAAATCCACAACATATTCGGGTTGGAAACCTTTATAAATACGTGGGAAAGCTCAGAAATGTCGGGTTATGCCCCTTTTTCGGGTTTGGGAGAATCCACATCAGGTCTGTCGGGAAAAAATGTTGCATCATGTCGCAGACTGGCGCACAATGTCTGCGACATGTCGCAAAGATGCGCCAAAAAAACCCGACAAAAGAAGTCGGTTTAGAATAGTAAATGAGGGCCAATGAGTTTTATATATATAGATAGATTACAGGACATTTTTAAAGGCTCATAGTTGACATGAAAAGTCTCATGCAATGTTTACACTACCATTGCAATGGTGTGAAAATTTACTAAACTGTTTAAAAAAAAAAAAAAAAAATTCCCCAATGTTATGTATTGCATTTTTAAACCTGACATTGCAAAGTAAGCAATTATGCAAATTGAGATAAAAGTGCAATTTTTACAACAATTTCAATCATTTTCTGTAAATATGTGGCACAAATGCATGTGGTACCGCTAAAAAAAATGCCATGAACACAGTCTGAAATGTTTTCACCATAAACCGGCATGTATGCAAAAATTTTGGGGCGAAATGGAAACATTTTTGCAAAATATTAAACCCCACATATTTTCAAAGCAACACAAGAAAGCTAGGTAAATGTGGTGAGAAAATCAGCATTCATATTCCTGTAACTTAAATTACAAAAGTTTTTGTATATGTCCCCCGATGTATATAACATTATAACTTTATTCTACAGGATATTTCATTTGCTCCAATACTAAATACTTATATCTAAAATGGCAAGAGGAGCGTCTGCTGACATGAAACATGCCGATGCTCTTTCTTGTACGCTCCTGTACACCTATTGTATGTCCTCTGTCTCAGAGACCTGATGAAGCAAGGGGTTCCTTGCACAACGCATTGTCCTTTTATGCTCTTAATATACCAATAAAATCCATTTGGATATACCTCTGCTGCCCTCCGTGCATTTGTGACAGGCAGCTACCTTGAGGCGCAGAACTGCGATCCGAACCAGCGAGGGGAAGATTCCGAATTCCTCTCCATACTACAGACTGCCTGATCGACATCACAGATGATCGGGAATAGGACGCAAGGCTTCCACAAGGATTCTACCTGAGTGTATACACTCATCCATGCGCATCAAAGTGTTGTGCCTGCAGCGCAACACTAACAGGTGAGTTTGCAATCTCACCATCCTTTGCTCCATTTTCTAAAATCCAGCCATTTCTATTCTATTTGAATTGGAAATTGCTGCACTTAGAGAGCGCCTGCTTTTTTTTCTGCTCTTTATCCATACATATTTCTGCACTGGATATGTTCCACCTACTCTTTTACAATTAAATAAAAGCTGGAATATTCCCTGTCTGCCTATTGGTGAGTGCTCCATTTTTTTTCTTCTGTTATTCCCTTGAAGATTGAAGTTTGTTCTGTCTCCATTTTCTACATGTATGAAGACATATAGGCTCACATTTATCATTGTATGTAAGTGAAGCAATTTTTTTAAACCTTTTTTTGTGGGGGATGGTAATGTGTAGGAGCCCTATCTATCACTGAAGAGATAGAATGTCGGCTGCATAAACACATAGAGAGGGCTGCCCGGGCAGGTACAGTGGTAATAATGGGAGATTTTAACTATCCAGATATAGATTGGGGTCCGGAGTTGGCTAAAACTACAAAGGGGCGACAATTCCTAAATTTATTGCAGGATAATTTTATGGGCCAGTTTGTGGAGGACCCAACAAGAAGTGATGCCTTGTTGGATCTGATCATTTCCAACAACGCAGAGCTGGTTGGTAATGTAACTGTGCCGGAAAACCTTGGTAATAGCGACCACAATATAGTTACTTTTGACTTAAAATGTAGAAGACAGGCGGGGAAGGCAAAAACATATAACTTTAAAAAGGCAAACTTCCCTGGGCTGAGAGCTGCACTACAGGACATAGACTGGGGGAGGTGTTCTCAAATACTGATACAGAAGGTAAATGGGACATCTTTAACCCCTTAAGGACCAAGCCCATTTTGGCCTTAAGGACCAGACCAATTTTATTTTTGCATGTTAATTTTTTCCTCCTCGCCTTCTAAAAATCCTAACTCTCTTATATTTCCATTCCCAGACCCATATGAGGGCTTGTTTTTTGCGTCACCAATTGTACTTTGTAATTACATCACTTATTTTACCATAAAATGTACGGTGCAACCAAACAAATATTATTTATGAAGGAAAATTGAAAAGAAAACCGCAATTTAGCAAATTTTGGAAGGTTTTGTTTTCACGCTGTACACTTTCCGGTAAAAATGCCATGTTTTCTTTATTCTGTGGGTCAATACGATTAAAAGAATACCCATGATTATATTCTTTTCTATAATTGTACAGCTTAAAAAAAATCTCAAACCATTTTAACAAAATTAGTATGTTTGAAATTGCCCTATTTTGACTACCTATAACTTTCTCATTTTTCCGTATATGGGGCGATATGAGGGCAAAATTTTTGCGCCATGATCTGTAGTTTTTATCAGTATCACTTTTGCTTAGGTTTTACTTTTTATAAATTTTTTATAAATTTTTTTGGAACAAAATGTTGGACTTTTCACCGTACGTGATGATTAACAATATATTTTAATAGTTCGAACTTTTACGCACGCGGCGATACCAAATATGTGTATTAATTATTTTATTTACGCTTTTTTGTGGGTAAAATGGGAAAAACTGACGTTTTACTTTTTCATTGGGGGAGGGGCTTTTCACATTTTTTTACTTTATTATTTGACATTTTTTTACTTTTTAAAAAAATACTTTTTATGTCCCCATAGGGGACTATTCATAGCAATCAGTTGATTGCTAATACTGTGCAGTGCTATGGATAGGACATAGCACTACACCAGTATTATCGGTGATCTTCTGCTCTGGTCTGCTCGATCTCAGACCAGAGCAGAAGACCCCAGGAGACGGCCGGAGCCAGGTGAGGGGACCTCCGGCCGCCATGCTGGGGGATCGGATTCCCACGGCAGCGCTGCGGGCGATCTGATCATCCGTGCAAAGTACCGTGATGCTGCAGATGCCGTGATCTGTATTGATCATGGCATCGGAGGGGTTAATGGCGGACATCCGCGCGATCGCGGATGTCCGCCATTACTGGCGGGTCCCTGGCTGCTGATAGCAGCCGAGACCTGCCGGGCATGACGTGAGCACCGCTCCGGTGCTCGCGATCATGTCGGCGCGTAAATGTATGTCATGGTGCGTTAAGTACCACGTCACCATGACGTACATTTACGTCCATTGTCGTTAAGGGGTTAAATCAACACTAAATAACTATACAGCTAAATATATACCAAAGGGGAACAAATATAAACAATTAAAACTAAATCCCACATGGCTGACAAATGATGTTAAAAGAGCAATAAACAACAAAAAAATAGCTTTCAAAAAATACAAATCTGACCTCCTGCGGAAGAATACGAAACACATGTTGAGGCGGCGGCGGGGGTATAGTGATCTTGTAGGACCCAGCATGACTACCTTAGGTAATAACATATGACCACATTATTTTCCATGATTTTGTTATTCTTGTGACTTTTTCATGTATGCTAGGGTTTAGAGATGAGCTATACCCTGTCCTTTTGTGGGGTTAATTTTTAAGGGTGGGTTGTTTTAATTGGGTGGGTCCCATATTGTGTTTTTGATATTGCTTCTTAATATAGTTTTGTCATTTTTTGAATTTATACTTTTGGATTCTTATTGAGTGCTGGTTGTAGGTTTATAGACTCCAAGTGAACCTAAAAACAGTAAGTAAGGACACTGCCGCCACCCCACCATCTCCTAGAAAAAGGCCAGTAACTAGGAGTAACACCCCGGGAAGCCTAGGGCCACCCTATCAACCCTACATCCCTAACAACTATCTAGAGGACAGTACAGGAGAGCAGCCAGGAGCAGGACAGTCCAGGACAGTTCAATCCGGTGGTCGGAAAGGAGGAGCTGCATCAACCCAATGAAGGGCTTCAGTCGGGGAAGTGAAGAACTTAGTGGAATTCCCATCCACCACCCGGAGACAAGCAGGAAACAGCATTGCATGCCGGTAGCCCTTTGCCCGCAGCTTAGACTGGACCTCAGTGAACTGCACCCGCTGCTTACGAAGCTCCAGAGAAAAGTCAGGAGAGAAGGGGACACTGCTTTCGCCAGAAAGGAATTCATCCTTGAGGCGCACTGCACGGATAATTGCATCCCTGTCCCTGAAGTGCAGAAGCTTGGCCAGGAAGGGACGAGGAGGACCCCCAGGAGGGGGGGGGGGGTCCTAGCAGGGACCCTATGAGCCGCTCAATGGAGAAATAAGGAGAGTAGGTGTCCACCGGAAGAATCTCCTTCAGCCACGTCTCAGAAACAGCACAGGATCAGACCCCTCCACCTTCTGAGGAAGGCCAACGAGACGGATATTGTTACGTCTCAGGCGGTTCTCCATGTCGTCCATATGATTCATCACTCCCATGACCTGACGCTGGAGAGAGTCAACCCGCTCTGGCAAGGGATGGACTGTATCCTCCAGTCCAGAGACCCTGTACTCCACTTTCCCTGTGCACTCACGAAGCTTTTGGGTCTCATGGCGCAGGATGACAAATTCCTGCCACAGTTCATCCACTTTAGTCACCATGATGGATTGACAGGAGGTAAAAGCAGCACGTAACTCCGAGAACCGATGATCCACGGCTGTAGCGTCAGCTACAGCGTCATATACAGGCCGGCCTGGGGACTGTGGCTGTAGGGGGGTCGGAGAACCCTCAAATAAGGAGAGAGGCGGATCCGGAGAATCACCTCGGGGTCGGTCCTGAGATCTGGAGAACTGGCCCAGGACCTTCGCTGCCTGTGTGGAAACCATGGTGGCAAGGGGGGTCGGAGCGCCGGGATCTCGCTGAGAGGGGCCACAGGAGCATGAGGACCCCTCATCAGAAGAGGCATCCTCATCAGAGGTCGGCCGCAGGGCCTCAGCATCTTGTTTGGGCTTCTTATTTCAGCAGGAGCCACCCATGCTGAAGCAGGCCACACACAAAGCAGGTAGATAGGCACCAGAACACAGTCCAGAGAGTAGAGGGATCTCCCAGAGCCGGCCCACAAAAAACACAGTGGAGGTACCACAAGTCCCAGCCAGGCAAGGCCAAGTAGTGAGCAGGTAGAGAGTCACTAAGAAGGGACAGCAGAGGAGGTCAGGCAGCCTCAGACATCCAAGGTAGCACCACAAATCCCAGTGAGCCTCACAGCCAGGAGCAGGCAAAAAGTCACTAATAGAATACAGTTGAAGGCAGGTGGCAGATAGGGAGGGCCCCCCAGATAGGGTTGTTGAAAGTTCCACAGGGGCCCAGAGAGCAAAGCACGCTGAGGCAGTACTCACTCAGGAGGGAGAGGACTTATGCGGTGGGCTTCTGCCCTGCTCCCCCGGTGATGTCAGAGTTTCCCCTCCTGCCGGCAGGAGAAGCCTCCGCAACCAAACAGCAAATGGCTGTCTGGGCATGCTGGGAGTTGCAGTTTTGCAAGATCTAGAGGGCCACAGTTTAGAGATCACTGCACAGTGATGTCAAACTGTACCCCTTTAAATCTTGCAAAACTACAAACCCAGCATGCCAAAACAGCAAACGGCTGTCTGGGCATGCTGGGAGTTGAGGTTTTGCAACATCTTGAGGGCTACAGGTTAGAGACCACTGTATATGTGGGCCCTCCAGATGTTGCTAGGCAACAACTCACAGTAGCAGGATCGCTGCCCCCGCACAGAGGAGGATCGTGGCCTGCCGCCGATAAGGGACCTCCTCCGCCACTCCCAGCACAGTTTCCCTGCTCTGCCCAGACTACCGTGGGTGGTTAGAGCGGGGGAAAAGAACTTTAACCTCCCACATCCGATCTGCTATTGCCCGGTCGCTTCAGATCGACCAATAGCAGGGATAGGAGGGGTGGCACCCCTGCCACTTCACTCCTATTCCTTCAGGGGGTTTGGGGCTGTCTTGGACATCCCCGATCCCCTTATTTTCCAGGTCACCAGAGACACGTATTACCCGGAATCCCCCCAGGCGTTGGCACGGGATGCAGGCCCGGCGAGCGGCAGGGAACGGAATTCCCACTGGCTTACAGGTATGCCCTGGGTCCTTAAGGATCGGGGATGCAGGGTGTACCTGTACGCCCTGCATACCAAGGGGGTTAAATAAATACTATAGTGCAGCACAACATACCTTTCCAGCAGTGCTCTCAAGCAGAGCCAAACAAATACCACAGCACAGCATAAAACAAGTTTTTTTTTACTTTTTATTGGAGCAACAAGATATTTTTCCATTTTTCAATACAAAGAGAACAAAGATCATGAATGATGGGTTTCACGGCACCCTTCAACCATCAGATATAAAATGGACAATGGCTTGGAAATAAATCACAAGCTAAAGAGTTATAAAATAACATATGTAGAAGAAAGCAAAAGGTTTACTCCCTAAACTAGACTTTTTTATTATAGGGAGCTCCTATAAAGGAGTGCAAAAACAGACCCCCCCCCCCCCCCCCCGCTACCTGCTCTTCTGGTTATTTAGTCTCTCTTGCAGTTTCTTCTTGGCACTGTATCATCTTCTTTTCCATGTTGCATTAGTGTCCTTCTGTATACTACCCCATATCCTAATACGGACATGGAGAAATTGACCTTGTTGGTACTTGCCCCTTCTGCTCCTTTCAGAAGCCACATTTCCTGGCGGGATAAAGAGTGTAATGCTTGGGGGAAAGTCTTAGGCAGTGATTGTGCTTTTATGAAAAAGGAGACCCATGCCTTGGTTCAGGGGCCCACTGAGGGAATCACCAGCTCCACAGAAGGCCAGTCCAAGTCTGCTTAAAGGGGTACTCCGGTGAAAACCTTTTTTCTTTTAAATCAACTGGTGGCAGAAAGTTAAACATATTTGTAAATTACTTCTATTAAAAAATCTTTATCCTTCCAATACTTATTAGCTGCTGAATGCTACAGAGGAAATTCCTTTCTTTTTGGAACACTGATGACATCATGAACACAGTGCTCTCTGCTGACATCTCTGTCCATTTTAGCAACCATGCATAGCAGATGTATGCTAAGGGCAGCATGGTGGCTCAGTGGTTAGCACTGCTGCCTTGCAGTACTGGGGACTTGGGTTCAAATCCCACTAAGGACAACAATAAATAAAGCATTATTATTATTATAATAACATCAGCAGAGAGAACTGTGGTCGTGATGTAATTAGAGAGCATTCCAAAAAGAAAAGAATTTCCTCTGTAGTATTCAGCAGCTAATAAGTACAGAAAGGATTAAGATTTTTTAATAGAAGTAATTTACAAATATGTTTAACTTTCTGCCACCAGTTGATTCAAAATAAAAAAGGTTTTCACCGGAGTACCCCTTTAATATGATTGCCAAAAATAATCAGACCCAATGATCGATTTAAAGGGTTCTATGGATTTAACAACCATTGTACAGAACACTGCCCTCATGGACTTCATGTGCAGAATGCAGTACCCCTAATTTTTCATATACATAATTTTTTAGCACATCACAGTTCTAAATTAAGTTTTGTTGCAAAAATGCAGGAATGGCAATAAAGAGATTAAATAAGGAATGTTATAGCTCAAACTAGAAGTCATTCAAAAATATAAATCTCATGTGTCTAATGTATTAAGATGTCTAATATGTCTAATATATTAAGATCACAATGGGGGAGATTTATCAATGTCAAAATAGTTTTATTAAAATTTTCAATAACATACAAGCAGGTAAGATATGGAATTAACCAGAATATAGACTTCTTCGTTTCATTCAACATACATACAAACAAGGGAACAGTTTGCTACCATGTAATGATAAAACAAAGAATAATGTCTCTGTTATTCATCAAAGAAAACCTAAATACATAACATAAAGGAAGTAACTGAAGGTCATAGTCTACGAGTTAGGAATAAATGATATTAAAATTGGACAAACTAGAAATATCGTATTATTAGGCATAAATATGAGTTGAGTTTGTATATTAAAGGAAAACTGTCATATGTTTTCTCCCGCACTATCCACAGGTACCGGTGGATAGTACAGGAGACACTGAACATTTTCAGTCCTACCTTGCCCGGAAGCGCTGCGCCGTTTGCCAGTTATAGCAGTTTTTCTGCCTTCATCTGGCACTGTGATGTAACCGCCGCCCGGCCCACAGCACTGCCCGGCTAATGAATATTCATATAATGTCTTACACTCTCCTTCTCATCCCGGCCGATACTGCGCATATGCGGGATTTACTCCAGCGCTGCTCCGGACTAATGAAGCAGCGCTGAATACCGCTTCCAGGTGTAGTAGGAAATCCCGCACATGCGCAGTATCGGCCGGGAAGAGAAGGAGAGTGTAAGACATTATATGAATACTCATTAGCCGGGCAGTGCTGTGGGCCAGGCGGCGATTACCTCACAGTGCCAGATGAAGGCAGTAACTCCGCCCGTGCCAGTTAGCAGCTAATTTAAATATACAGAAAAACCGCTATAACGGGCGAACGGCACGGCGCATCCGGGCAGACTCAAAATGTTCAGCATCTCCCGCACTATCCATCGGTACCTGTGCATAGTGCGGGAGAAAACATATGACAGTTTTCCTTTAAGGTGTAAGTTAGGCAGTAGCAAGGGTAAATATACAATTCTTAATCTAAAGCATTATATTTAGCTAAATTTTAATCTATGACAAATAGATCTTCCATGTTAACTTCACAGGGAATGATCATATGAGCAGAAAAAAACATAACATTAACAATTACTTGAATAAAATGTACCTAAAGGTATTCGCCTGAACCACCGTGTCACTGCGGCCATGATGAAGAGATAAGAAAAAAAGAAAAACTGTGCCATGGGTATCAAGGACGAAGTGTAAAATATTTATAAGCGGGCAGTATATTCATTCCATTTTTTCCATTTCTGAGAACATGAATCTACTCTGCCAGCTTGCATAGCAAAGATATTTTCATAGGCATAGTTCAAAGACACCATATCTTTTATGTTTGTGAAAGTAGGGATTTTTCCAGACTTGTAATTTCTCGCAGTTAACAATTTCACTGTGAGGAGTAATTGACAAATAGGAATTCTGACTGCCAAGGGGACTTTATGTATGCCTATACCCAAAAGTGCAAAGGCTGGAGAGACAATTACGGATGAATTAGACAATATATTTATGTGTTGGGTCATCTCGTTCCAGAGAGAGGTCGTAATTCCGGGCAATTCCAAAAGATGTGAGATAAAGAGCCAGATTCACTGTCACGATGCCGGCTGGCAGGAGGTGGATCCTCTGTGCCAGAGAGGGATGGCGAGGACCGTGCTAGTGGACCGGTTCTAAGACACTACTGGTTTTCACCAGAGCCCGCCGCAAAGCGGGATGATCTTGCTGCGGCGGTAGTGACCAGGTCGTATCCACTAGCAACGGCACCTCTCTGGCTGCTGAAGATAGGCGAGGTACAAGGGAGTAGGCAGAAGCAAAGTCGGACGTAGCAGAAGGTCGGGGGCAGGCGGCAAGGTTCGTAGTCAGGGGAGATAGCAATAGTTCTGGTACACAGGGTATAAACACACAAAGAACGCTTTCACTGGCACTAAGGCAACAAGATCCGGCAAGGGAGTGCAAGGGAGGAGACTAGATATAAGCAGGGAACAGGTGGGAACCAATTAAGCTAATTGGGCCAGGCACCAATCATTGGTGCACTGGCCCTTTAAGTCTCAGGGAGCTGGCGCGCGCGCGCCCTAGAGAGCGGAGCCGCGCGCGCCAGCACATGACCGCAGGAGACGGGAACGGGTAAGTGACCTGGGATGCGACTCGCAAGCGGGCGCGTCCCGCTGTGCGAATCGCATCCCCAACGGCCATGGCAGAGCAGCGCTCCCGGTCAGCGCTGACCGGGGAGCTGCAGGGAGAAGGACGCCGTGAGCGCTCCGGGGAGGAGCGGGGACCCGGAGCGCTAGGCGTAACAGTACCCCCCCCCTTAGGTCTCCCCTTCTCTTTATCGGGTAACTGCCTCCCCTGGGATGAGGACACCGGGAAAGGATGGAGGGATTCCTCAACGGCAGGCAGAACCGCAGGAGTAGGAATGGGGAGAGAGGGCAGAGGGCGGGACCTGGCACGGGGCAGTGTGACACCAGGACGAGGGCCATGAGGGGACACAGAAGCTTGCCTGATGGAACTGGGAAGGGGGGAGGGGCATTTCCTGTGGCAGGCAGAGTCCTTAATGACCTTAGGGGGACCAGATACAGGAGGAACCACAGAGTTACGGCAAGGGTTACTGGGAACCGGTTTTAGACAGTTCTTGGAACAAGAGGACCCCCAACTCTTGATCTCCCCAGTGGACCAATCCAGGGTTGGGGAATGAAGTTGAAGCCAGGGAAGTCCAAGGAGAATTTCCGAGGTGCAATTGGGGAGGACCAAAAGTTCAATCCTCTCGTGGTGAGATCCGATGCTCATAAGAAGGGGCTCCGTGCGGAAACGTATGGTACAGTCCACCCTGGCTCCGTTGACCGCGGAAATGTGGAGTGGCTTGACAAGACGGGTCACCGGAATCCGGAATTTATTCACAAAGGAGTCCCGAATAAAATTCCCAGAAGCTCCAGAGTCCAGACAGGCCACGGCTGAGAGGGGAGAGCTGGCTGAAGTGGAAATCCGAACAGGTACCGTGAGACGTGGAGAAGCCGACTTGGCATCAAGAGACGCCACACCCACGAGAGCTGAGTGCGAGCGTGCGTTTCCCAGACGTGGAGGACGGATTGGGCAATCCACCAGAAAATGTTCAGTACTGGCACAGTACAAACAAAGATTCTCTTCCTTACGGCGATTCCTCTCTTCCAGGGTCAGGCGAGACCGATCCACTTGCATGGCCTCCTCGGCGGGAGGCCTAGGCGCAGATTGCAGTGGAGACTGTGGGAGAGGTGTCCAGAGATCTAAGTCCTTTTCCTGGCGGAGCTCTTGATGCCTCTCAGAAAAACGCATGTCAATGCGAGTGGCTAGATGAATGAGTTCATGCAGGTTAGCAGGAGTCTCTCGTGCGGCCAGAACATCCTTAATGTTGCTGGATAGGCCTTTTTTAAAGGTCGCGCAGAGAGCCTCATTATTCCAGGATAGTTCAGAAGCAAGAGTACGGAATTGTACGGCGTACTCGCCAACGGAAGAATTACCCTGGACCAGGTTCAGCAGGGCAGTCTCAGCAGAAGAGGCTCGGGCAGGTTCCTCAAAGACACTTCGAATTTCCGAGAAGAAGGAGTGTACAGAGGCAGTGACAGGGTCATCGCGGTCCCAGAGCGGTGTGGCCCATGACAGGGCTTTTCCAGACAGAAGGCTGACTACGAAAGCCACCTTAGACCTTTCAGTAGGAAACTGATCCGACATCATCTCCAGATGCAGGGAACATTGGGAAAGGAAGCCACGGCAAAACTTAGAGTCCCCATTAAATTTGTCCGGCAAAGACAGGCGGAGGCTAGGAGTGGCCACTCGCTGCGGAAGAGGTGCAGGAGCTGGCGGAGGAGATGGTTGCTGCTGCTGTAGCTGAGACTGAATCTGCTGTAGCTGCGACTGGAGTTGCTGAGTCATGGTGGTCAAGTACGACAGCTGGTGATCTTGTTGGGCAATCTGTCGGGCTTGCTGGGCGACCAGTGTGGGGAGGTCGGCGACAACAGGCAGAGGAACTTCAGCGGGATCCATGGCCGGATCTACTGTCACGATGCCGGCTGGCAGGAGGTGGATCCTCTGTGCCAGAGAGGGATGGCGAGGACCGTGCTAGTGGACCGGTTCTAAGACACTACTGGTTTTCACCAGAGCCCGCCGCAAAGCGGGATGATCTTGCTGCGGCGGTAGTGACCAGGTCGTATCCACTAGCAACGGCACCTCTCTGGCTGCTGAAGATAGGCGAGGTACAAGGGAGTAGGCAGAAGCAAAGTCGGACGTAGCAGAAGGTCGGGGGCAGGCGGCAAGGTTCGTAGTCAGGGGAGATAGCAATAGTTCTGGTACACAGGGTATAAACACACAAAGAACGCTTTCACTGGCACTAAGGCAACAAGATCCGGCAAGGGAGTGCAAGGGAGGAGACTAGATATAAGCAGGGAACAGGTGGGAACCAATTAAGCTAATTGGGCCAGGCACCAATCATTGGTGCACTGGCCCTTTAAGTCTCAGGGAGCTGGCGCGCGCGCGCCCTAGAGAGCGGAGCCGCGCGCGCCAGCACATGACCGCAGGAGACGGGAACGGGTAAGTGACCTGGGATGCGACTCGCAAGCGGGCGCGTCCCGCTGTGCGAATCGCATCCCCAACGGCCATGGCAGAGCAGCGCTCCCGGTCAGCGCTGACCGGGGAGCTGCAGGGAGAAGGACGCCGTGAGCGCTCCGGGGAGGAGCGGGGACCCGGAGCGCTAGGCGTAACATTCACCACAACTGCGCCAACAAAGTGGAGAGGCTGATGTGTAGAATTTGGAGAGTCTCAGGGGAGTATAGTACCATCTAATGCATATTTTATAATACAATTCCCAGAGTGAGGTTTTTTTTGTTGCCTTTCTTGCCCACATAACAGCTGAAGCTCACATGAAGCTCCTCCTCCCATTTTTTTGATGAAAGGAAGTGATAGACAGGTCATATCCTCACTGAAAAATCAGTATGTCATCGTGAGACTGTATTTACACCAAACTCCAGGGTTAGAGATGCAGTCACTGAGGAATTGTGGTAAACTAATAGAGGTATATGGGAACTTCTTAAAATGCTTAACAATTTGCGAGTAAGTGGATTCTTCAGAGGAGTGAATATTGTATTTAATTTGGATTTCATTGAACGATAGTATTGAGTTACCCTGGCACATGTCCTGTATCCACTGAACCCCTACATCAGACCATGCCTTCAAGATTGTGTTGGGTATGAACAAGCTAACTGAGGATAAGGGAAGTTGGTGGGGAGTACTGAGATTTATTGAATCACTCCTAAGTTTTATGTCATAACCAAATTTTAAGGACAGCTTTAACTGATGGAATCAAAGATCTCTTTGATTTGTTGAGTTTTCTATGTTAAGAAAGAAATACTTCCAATCCGTCAGGTGAAGGTATTCATTCTCAATCCTGGACCAGCTACAACTCTCCATGGGTGCCATAAGCCACATAAGGGATTGTTTGTGGATCCCTGCCTTATAGTAGGCTTCAATATTAGGGACACCAAGTCCCTCATGCGCTACGGATTTACACATGAGGTGGCATGCAATTCCTGGTTGGCCTTTCCCCCACACAAATTTGGTCAGCTGATATTGGAATGAGTTTAAGGTGTATTTAGGGATGGGGATGGGTAGTGTACGCAACACATAAAGAAGTTTTGGAAGGATTATCATTTGATCCAGCTCTTCTTTAAGGCTTAGTAGGAGGTCAGGAAAGTTTGCCTTCACCAGGGAGTCAGGAGAATTGGTCATTTTTACTCCTAGGTAAGTAACCGATTCTGATACTCATTTGTAAGGAACACAGTCAGAATCTGTATGCTTCATCACTATAGTTACATGGATGCCTAGCATTTGGCATTTGTCTGTATTTATTTTGTAAAAGGAAACTTTGCCAAACTCCTCCCGCACCTCTTGGACATGAATAAGCGACAGGTAATAGGGTTGGAGAGCATAAGAATTATGTTGTCAGGATAAAGACTTAATTTATGTGAACCATTTAGACACTCTATACCATGAATTGATGAGAAGTCCCGAATTTTGATAGCTAGAGGCTCTATAACTAGAGAGAAAAGAAGGGGAGAGAGTGGGCAGCCTTGTCTCGTGCCATTTGTAATTTTAAAAGGCTAAGACATGAGACCATTGATAGTTACTATTGCTGAAGGAGCTGTGTACAAAGCCTTAATCATATTTATAATTAATGGTGGCAATACAAAACTATGGAGGATTTCTCTTAAATAAAGCCAATTGACTCTGTTGAACGTCTTTTCTGCCTCCAAGGAGAGGAGCAGACAAGGCGTTTGGCTAAAGTTCGCAAGGGCAAAGAGGTCAATCATTCGCCTGGTACTGTCCGAGGCCTGACGGCCTTTAGTAAAGCCCACTTGGTCTATGCCAATAATCTCAGGCAAAATAGGTAAAAGGCGATTCGCCAGAATTTTGGCATAAAGTTTGAGGTCTGCGTTGATTAGGGAAATATAGTCATGGCTGTAAATGTTTGCACCCCTGAATTTTTTCAAGAAAATTACGTATTTATCACAGAAAAGGATTGCAGTAACACATGTTTTGCTATACACATGTTTATTCCCTTTATGTGTATTGGAACTAAACCAAAAAAGGGGAGGAAAAAAAGCTAATTGGACATAATGTCACACCAAAATCCAAAAAATGGTCTGGACAAAATTATTGGCACCCTTAATTTAATATTTGGTTGCACACCCTTTGGAAAAAATAACTGAAATCAGTCGCTTCCTATAACCATCAATAAGCTTCTTACACCTCACAGCCGGAATGTTGGACCACTCTTCCTTTGCAAACTGCTCCAGGTCTCTCTTATTGGAAGGGTGCCTTTTCCCAACAGCAATTTTAAGATCTCTCCACAGGTGTTCGATGGGATTTAGATCTGGACTCATTGCTGGCCACTTCAGAACTCTCCAGCACTTTTTGTTGCCATCCATTTCTGGGTGCTTTTTGACGTATGTTTTGGGTCATTGTCCTGTTGTAAGACCCAAGATCTCGGACACAAACCCAGCTTTCTGACACTGGGCTGTACAGTGCCACCCAAAATCTGTTGGTAATCCTCAGATTTCATGATGCTTTGCACACATTCAAGGCACCCAGTGCCAGAGGCAGCAAAACAACCCCGAAACATCATTGAACCTCCACCATATTTCACTGTAGGTACTGTGTTCTTTTCTTTGTAGGCCTCTTTCTGTTTTCGGTAAACAGTAGAATGATGTGCTTTACCAAAATGCGCTATCTTGGTCTCATCTGTCCACAAGACGTATTCCCAGAAGGATTTTGGCTTACTCAAGTTCATTTTGGAAAAGTGCTTTTTATGTCTCTTTGTCAGCAGTGGGGTCCTCCTGGGTCTCCTGCCATAGCGTTTTATTTCATTTACATGTCAATGGATAGTTCGTGCTGAAATTGATGCTCCCTGAGCCTGCAGGACAGCTTTAATATCTTTGGAACTTGTTTGGGGCTGCTATAAGCACCATCCGGACTATCCTGCGCTGACATCTTTCAACAATTTTTCTCTTCTGTCCATGCCCAGGGAGATTAGCTACAGTGCCATGGGTTGTAAACTTCTTGATAATGTTGCGCACTCTGGAAATGGACTTGTAACCTTGAGATTGTTGATATTTTTCCACAATTCTGGTTCTCAAGTCCTCAGACAGTTCTCTTCTCCTCTTTCTGTTGTCCATGCTTAGTGTGGCACACACAACGCAAAGACTAAGTGAACTTCTCTCTCTTTTTATATTGCCCACACCTGTTACTTGCCTAAGGTGAGTTTAAAGGAGCATCACATGCTTGAAACAATCTTATTTTCCACAATTTTGAAAGGGTGCCAATAATTTTGTCCAGCCCATTTTGGGAGTTTGGTGTGACTTTGTGTCCAATTAGCTTTTTTTCCTCCCTTTTTTGGTTTAGTTTCAATACACACAAAGGGAATAAACATGTGTATAGCATAACATGTGTTACTGCAATCCTTTTCTGTGAGAAATACTTCATTTTCTAGAAAAATTTCAGGGGTGCCGACTTTTACGGCCATGACTGTAGGTCTAAAGGCTGAGGGCCAATCTGGAGTCTTCCCGGATTTAGGAATAGCTATTATATTTGCTTGTAACATTTCCCTTGGGAACGATCCTGTTGTCATGGCCTTGTTAAACATCTCAAGCAAGTAGGGGTTTAGGATATCTTGGAACATTTTAAAATAGTCCCAGGTGAACCCATCTGGCCCTGCTGATTTATTAAGTTTAGAGCTTTTAATGGCGTCTTTTAACTCCTGAAGTGAGATAGGAGTGCTATTGGCATCCTGTGCATCAGCTGGCCAAGAATGACTGGTTGGAATCTATGGTAGGTTGCTCTATAGATGTGTTTTCTGACAAATTGTACAACTTGCTACAGAAGTCACTAAAGCTAGCTGCAATCTTTTGTGGGTGGACTATTTCTCGCTTTGTCCTGGCTTTTTTAAGTATGTGATCTGTGTTTTAAGTTTGGTTTCCTTAACCTTTCTGGCCAAATGTTTGAATGGCTTTTGCTGTTAGTTATAGCAGGTAGCTTTGAATCGCTGTGTAATTTTCTCAAATTTGTGAAGGTGAAGTCTTGTCTTACGTAAGGAGTCGTAAACCTGTTGGTCAGAAGGATTGGATTTGTGTGTGGCCTATAAGGAGCTGATTTTGTGAAGGGCAAGGTCAATGTCTTTGTTTCTTTTTTTTATTAAGTCTGGCTGAGGTCTGAATTAGAGTTCTTCTAATGATGGCCTTGTGTGCCAGCCATAAGAGGAAGGGCTCAGAGGTAGAAGGGGGGAGGGGGGGCGTTTAAGTCAAAGTATTCCGTGAGTTAAGTTGTTATATGTGACTTTGATTCCTCATGCAAATAGAGAATTTGGTAATTTTTCAAAGCGGAATTATTAGCAGGGAATCTGGGATAACTTAATGTGAGCGAAATTGAGGCATGGTCTGACCTTGTGATACTATTGATTCTACAATCTAAGGTTTCATTTAGGACATCTTTTGCCACCATGTACAAGTCTATTGTCGTATAGATCTTGTTGGAGGGGTGATGCGTTGAGAAGTAGTATCCAATTCTTTATCACCAATCACATTGAAATCTCCACAAATCAACAATTTGCCTTTCTTGATTAGTTGAATTTTTTTCATCATCATATTTAGAAATCTAACCTGTTTGTAGCTTGGGGCAAACAAATTTACGATGGTGTATGTCGTGTTGTCTTTGATACAGATAAGGATAATATATCTGCCGTTAGGGTCTGTTACTGAGTCTAATAGCTGAAAATTGATAGAATGCTTATGGGAAGGGGGCGCGATGGACATCACAAGGGGCAGCCCTGAACACAGAAGCCTGCACACAGCGTCCAGAACAATAAACTTCCGGAAGCTGGGGAGCGGAGCTTCCGACACAGGGCAGCGGAGTACCCCTTTAATAGCTATCGCAACTCCTGCACTTTTTTTTCTGAACAAGCATAAAATACATGGGGGAATAGTTTCTTTTTTTAGATCAGGATGATCATGCTGTTTAAAAAAAAGTTTCCTGAATACAAAGTATGTCTGCCTTAAGTTTTCTGCAATCTCTCCAAAGAAGTGAGCGCTTAAATGGACTATGGATCTCATGGCAGAGTGATGTATAATAAAGATGCGATGATAATGACGAAGTACTTACGCAGTGTTGGAAACAAAAGTGAGTGACACGGTGGACTAGCGAGCTCCAAGCAATAATTGTGCTTGCTACCACCTAAAAAAGAAGAAAACACAACAAGACTTATAGATTGATCTCATAAGTATAAGTAACAATTTAGGGGAAAGGGAGGTGTATGAAACTGCACAAGTCTAGAGCATATCTTCTCCCTGTACTGCCGATGTAACAATGAAAGCTTTTCCATTTCTGGTGATGACTAATTTGGTGGGGAACCCCCAACACATGGTTAGCCCGCAAAGTATGGGTGATGTGGGTAAGGCGTCTCCCTGCTTCTAGGGTTACTGAAGGGAGGTCAGTAAATAAACTGATTTCTTCAAAGGGTTTTGGCAATGACTTAAGTCTTCTTCTGTGGTACATCAGTTGATCCTTCACGTGAAAAATATGTATCCGGGCAATCACATTTCTAGGCACCTCCTCTGGCAGATTCCTTGATTTTGGGAGTCTGTGTGCCCGGTCAACAATTAAGTATTCTGTGTTTGTATTAGGAACAACTACAGCAATGGGCTTTTGCACGTAACCCACCAGTTCAGAGTTCTGTACAGATTCTGGAATGCCACGAAATTTCACGTTGTTCCATCTAATACGGTCCTCCAGATTAGCTAGTTTAAGTTTCATATTGTCAAGCTCATCTGACAATGAGAGAACTTTAGACTCAAAATTTTCTTGGGCAACATTATTTTCTACTAGTTTGTGGTCAATATGAGCCACTTTTTCTTCCAGGTGCAAGATTCTCTCCTAAATTGGAGCCAACGCTTTTTGTATATCTTGTTGAAGAGATTTTCGTAGTTAGAGTACAAGTTCTAAAATAAAACCTTGTGTTGCAGATTTTGAACAGTAATGTTAGATAGAGAGTCTTCATATTTGTCTGGCATCTCAGACACTGTAGTTTGATTCACCGAGACAGATGATGACTCACAACGTTGGCGTTGTCTCAGAAGGCTTTTCGTGAGAGACTGTTCAGACATATGTTTAGAACAGGCATCAGCTCTCACATGTTTATGGCCTGCTTTGACAGGAATTCATGAGGTTCCCCTTGTAGGAGTATGAAGTCTTGACTCAGCAGTTAAAGGGGTACTCCGGTGCTTACACATCTTATCCCCTATCCAAAGGATAGGGGACAAGATGCCTGATCGCGGGAGTCCCACAGCTGGTGACCCCCGTGATCATGCACGCGGCACCCCGTTTGTAATCAGTCCCCGGAGCGTGTTCGCTCTGGGTCTGATTACGGTCGACCGCAGGGCTGTCACGCCCCCTCCCATAGGCTTGCATTGTGGTCGCCGGTAATCAGACCCGGAGCGAACACGCTCCGGGGACTGATTACAAACGGGGTGCCGTGTGCATGATCCCGGGCGTCCCCAGCTGCGGGACTCCCGCGATCAGGCATCAAGCGCCCTGTAGTTGTTTCCCCATTTTTATATATGTTGGATATTAAAAGATGTGTTATACCTTTAATAAAATGTACCATGTTATTGTTACCCAGGAGGTTCCAGTGACCAGCTGACCCCCAGAGTGACCTTTGGGCTCTCTGCTAGTCTCCCCCATATAAGCACTGGGTGGAGCTAGCTTCTCTCTTTCTTCTTGCTGAGGTCCAGTCAATTCATGCCTAGAGTGTGTGTTTAGAGTAGTGGAGGCCTCAAGACAAGTCCTGCAGCCACAAACCAAGTGCAAGTAAGATAAAGTCACCGTCCTGTCAGTCACAAGTCAGTCAAGTCAAGTCATCTGTCTACCCAGCGTGGCCTGCACTAAATTTTCCCGTCCAACTACAAGTCCCAGCAAATCTGCGAGATCTCTGTGTCACTGGTCACCTCCTTGGGCCCTGGCTGTACTGCATACACTGTAACAACTGTCTACCCTCAGTAAAGCTACCGTTGTCCATAACTTGGCATCGGTGTCTTCATTGCCCCCGTGCCTAGCCCAGGATCCAGCGGTATACCTTCGGGTGGTTAAGGATAAACCACGCCCTGGCATCAAGAACACAAGGGGTTAATGCCATCTGCCCCTAGGGTAATTACATTTGCCCTGCACCTCACACCCCGCCATACAACTTTTGGCGTTACGAACAGGATACGAGTGTGTGCCTTATGCCACAAGTCCTCCCCCTTAGTCTGAACTGTGTCCAGTATTTACTGCAAGAATCGCATGCCGATGAGAATAAAATGTCCACCAAAAACTGTACGGGACATTGTCTATGAAGAGTGTCTTACTCGTGACGCTTGTGAAATAGAGGGGGAGGTGAAGGAAAGACTGTTGTTTGCCACTGTGGAGTATAATGAGTCGGTACCTGAAAGGGTTAATTTGGTCCAGTGTTTCCCGAGCACGTGAGCGGTCGCACCTCCGCCCCGTCAGTCCCCAGCGGTGATGCCTCTTCAGTACAGCGAGGAGGAACCAAAGAGCCACCCTGCATTGCACAGGGAAAGACTTTGCCTACTGGACCAAAACAGGAAGTTCCCTGGGTGCAGCCATATTAGAGGTTCCAGCGGGTGCGCCCGGCTCCGCTGTCTTCTTTCAAGAACACGCTGCAGCCCAGACTCTGAAAACACCAACGATCACCAATATCATTAACCCACTAATGTTCACAAGTCTGGTCGCAAGATAAATTACTACCAGGTACTTGCAAAATAGAGGGAGGCAGGGCATCCATTATAGTACCACCACTAGCCAAGTCCAAGCCGCTGCAGCACTTCAACTATTTTCTTAAAGGGGAAAGCACCTTATTCTTCTTAAAGCGACAGCGCACTCAAAATCCAACCAGATGTCAGAACCCAGCTCTCCAGATCCACCGGGCGACAATGCCCCTCCATATCCAGCAGCGAGATCATCAACTGCCCCAGCGGCCTGAATGCTGCCAGTTTTTCCTGCAGTCCACATCAACAACCCTGGTGTTCCAGCGTCTGTCCCCGGTATTCATGGGGAACCCTGTCCTCCCTACCTACAATGGAGACCCCTTAATCCTGAGGGATTTCAAAGAAAGGTTCCAGAGTTTGTTTGTCGTTTACTCTTTCCCTCCTAATCAACAGGTGCAATTGCTCACAGGACAACTATAAGGACCAGCGTTAGAGAAGTCCACACCTGGCCAGCCTCCGAGAATGCAACTGTAGACCAGCTCTTTAAAGCACTGTACCAGGTATTTGAGTCACATTCTCGATCAGTGGTACATCTCCGGTTGTATGAAAGGCGACAGAAGCCAGGTGAGACCTTGAGAGCATATGCCGTAGCCCTACAGAATGCCCAAAAGAATGAGACTGTCCAAAAACTAGATGGCAATAAGGTGTTACTTGACAGATTTGTTGATGAGGCTCATAATAAGTGGGACAAAGCCCAGCTGAGAATGTTATCAGTCCAAAACCCCAATATGTCTTTCCCCGCTTTCAAGAGACTGGCTATCCAATTGATTGAGTCCGGGACTGAGTTAGAGAGAGCTTGTCCACCTGCCCAAGAACCACTATGGGCAGTAGCCAGACCTATACCACCACCATCACCAGCCCCCGCCCCGGTGCCTCCTGCTTTGCCAGTAGCCGTAGGACATTGAACAACTGACTAAGGCTGTAAAGGAGCTTGCCACCCAGTCCACTCCACCTGACCGTGACACAGAAAAACTTCCATTGCTCCTGCTCCCCGCAATGTCAACCCCCGCAACCCTCTACCTAGTAGACCACCAGGGACTCAAATACCCTTTTGTACCCATTGTAATAAACCAGGACATTGGAAAACACCGTGCTGGGATTTAAAAGGATTTCCCCTGAGGTTGCTGACCATCCCTCAGGAAAACTGTTATCAGGTCCAATCCCAGAACAACCTCAGTCAGGACTCTCACTATATGTCACCTCCTGCCCCTATGTAAAAATTATTGTAGAAGGTGTACCATTGGAGGCGTTGATAGATACAGGGTCAAAAGTGTCTACTATACCTAAGAACGTTTTCTATCAGCATTGGGATGCTAGTTTATTGTGTGAACCGGAGAATGCTAACTTCAGAGTAGTTGCGGGTAATGGGCAACCAGTCCCCAGAAATGGATACTGGGAGCCAACCATTCAGTTGGGGGAGCATGTACTTAGTGGGCAGGGAGTGATTGTAACTAATGTGACAGATAAGGGGTCTTCTGAGTTTATATTGGGGATGAACATTATGAAAAACTGTTTTGTTGAAATAGTAGATGCCTTGCATGCCTGTCTTCTCCATATGTCCCCTTCAGGCCAGGAGGCTGCGCAGAACCACTTGAAAGTTCTACAAGCAAAGAGGAAGTTTGCCAACAAGCAAGGTGAAATCTGTAGAGTTCGAGTACAAGACATCATGTCGGTGACCTTGCACCCCAACACAGAGACTATCATCTGGTGTTGTGCACGTCCCGAGAATCTGCGAGAAGCCTTGTCACCATTGCCAAAGGGAGAGTTCCAGTCCGGTTAGTCAACCTGTTCGATGCTGCTAATGTGTTACCCAAATACACCCCAGTAGCCCAGTTATATCTCATAGAGTCAAAGGACATCTTAACAGAACATATGGTGGCCCGAGAGTGTGCAGCCCAAGTGGCTGAAGGGTCCAGTCCGTGTGCTCCCAAGCCCTGGACTCTACCCCAAGGGACCAAGTCAAGGGAGTCATCAATGTCGCCAAATGGTACAATGAAAATTTTTGCAAACACCCCACAGATTTCGAGCATACATCAATTATCCAACACCGAATCCTCACAGGCGACAGCCCACCTATCAAGGAAAGACACCGCCCCGGTCGCCCCAGGCATGTAACAGACTGTCAAGAAGATGCTGGCCGACATGAAAGAGGCAGATGGACGGCGCCACTTGTCCTGTTGAAAAAAAAAAAGACGGAACCATCCGATTCTGTGTCGACTACAGGAAGCTGAGCATTGTCAGACATAAAGACGCTTATCCTCTGCCAAGGATCGAGGAGTCACTCACAGCCCTTGGGTCTGCTGCTTACTTCTCCACCCTGGACTTAACCAGCGGATATTGGCAAGTGCCTATGGCCGTGGAAGACTGGGAGAAGACTGCCTTTGTGACACCCATGGGACTGTTCGAGTTTAAAAGTATGCTGTTTGGGCTATGTAATGCCCCTGCCACGTTCCAGCGTTTGATGGAAAGATGCCTGGGCCATCTGAATTTTCAAAGTTTCCTATTGTACCTGGACGTTGTCATTGTGTATTCCAAGTCCTACCAGGAGCACCTCTGCCATCTGTCAGACGTCCTCCAAGTCCTGATCAAGCATGGGCTGAAAATCAAGCCGTCAAAGTGTCATTTGCTTAAAGGGGTACTTCAGTGGAAATCTTATTTTTTTTCAACTGGTGCCAGAAAGTTAAACAGATATTCAAATTATTAGAGTGTGTCCAGAGTAGTGGAGGCCTCAAGTCAAGTCCTGCAACAAGTAAGATAAAGTCACCATCCTGTCAGTCACATGTCAATCAAGTCAAGTCATCTGTCTACTCTGTGTGGCCTGCACTAAATTCTCCAGTCCAACTACAAGTCCCAGAAAACCTGTGAGGGCTCTGTGTCACTGGTCACCTCCTTGGGCCCTGGCTGTACTGCTTAGACTGTAACAACTGTTTACCCTCAGTAAAGCTACCGTTGTCTGTAACTTGGCATCGGTGTCTTCATTGCCCCCGTGCCTAGCCCAGGATCCAGCGGTATACCTTCGGGTGGTTAAGGATAAACCATGCCCTGGCGTCACGAACACAAGGGGTTAATGCCATCTGCCCCTAGGGTAATTACATCTGCCCTGCACCTCACACCCCGCCATAACACATATGATTACAGAAGACCGCAATGCCTTTTAGTTTCCTTGCATTTATCTTTAGTTTTACGTTTCACAACAGGTCAGGTTATCACATGTATAGCCATTGTTTATATATTACATGCATCCTATAAGCAGTGCTCTAGGAGCCATTCACAATTACAAGCATAGACCTCTATCATCAGTTTCTTGCAGGATTATTTTTCCACCTCGGTGCTAATCTGGAAGTGTGGGAAAACAGTTCTAAGGTATAGAGTTAAAAGCCAAAGACAAGGTTCCCCCTCAAATGGTAATCTACTTTAGTGTAAACAGCAAGCTTCATTTGCTACAGAGGAAATGCTTTGGACATTTGGACTTCTCACCTGCTTGCAAGAGCAACTACAGAGCAACTTTTAGGAATCTGAGACTCCTCATCCCACCTGCTCTCTAAACTCCTCTAAACTCTGGTAATTCATCTTCACAACTGCCTTTCAGCAAACTCAGGCCTAGAGCTCAGCTTGCCATGGCAGTGTTAATTCCCAGTGAGATTCATGGTGAAGAGTTCTGTATCCTTTGATCTCCAAACATCTTCACATTAAATACAAGTGAGGATGCTAGTAGGTGAGGATTCCCAGTTCATCAAGGAGGTGTCAATTCTTCCAAGCTAATTAATTTCCCCAAATCCAGGAGGACACGGTGGGAAATAGATGCTATGAACACGCCAGCTTCACACTAAGCTAACCCAGCATTTTTATTGATAATGAGTCGCCTAGTTCCTTTCTGTAAGCTTGAATTACAAAAGTGCTAATTCCATTTCACACCTCTGTGCTGATGCTAAGTCATTGTACTCCAGACAGCTTCTCCCTGAACGAGTAAACACCTCCAGAGCTCGCCGGACGGATATATGGAGCAATCATTTTATTTAGTTATTTATTTTATTTATTTATAACAATTCTCTGTTGAGGAACATAGTAGTAGTAGTAGGAAATGCCTTTGAAACCAACATTTTGTAAGTTATGCAATATATCCATAACTTACGGTTCAGCATCATTTGCATCATGCATTTGTCTTATTAGATAAGTTTTCAATCTAAAATAGGCAAGTTGCCTAAAAACATGTACACATGTGAATGTACAATATATATTTATGGAAATTCTCTTATATCCAGGTATACAAATTTATTTAGTGGAAATTGATTCCAAAGCCCTTTACAATACAGAGGGTACATGTACAAACAAAAACAGACATGGTAACAAAGATAAGATAGAGTATCAAAATTCCATAGAAAAAAACTACAGTAAGCCTCTCCTCAGACTGTAAGAGAAATACACTACAGTAAGCCTCTCCTCAGACTGTAATAGAAATACACTACAGTAGGCCTCTCCTCAGATTGTAATAGAAATACACTACAGTAAGCCTCTCCTCAGACTGTAATAGAAATATACTACAGTAGGCCTCTCCTCAGATTGTAATAGAAATACACTACAGTAAGCCTCTCCTCAGACTGTAATAGAAATATACTACAGTAAGCCTCTCCTCAGACTGTAAGAGAAATATACTACAGTAGGCCTCTCCTCAGATTGTAATAGAAATACACTACAGTAAGCCTCTCCTCAGACTGTAATAGAAATATACTACAGTAAGCCTCTCCTCAGACTGTAAGAGAAATACACTACAGTAAGCCTCTCCTCAGACTGTAATAGAAATACACTACAGTAGGCCTCTCCTCAGATTGTAATAGAAATACACTACAGTAAGCCTCTCCTCAGACTGTAATAGAAATACACTACAGTAAGCCTCTCCTCAGACTGTAATAGAAATACACTACAGTAGGCCTCTCCTCAGACTGTAATAGAAATACACTACTGTAAGCCTCTCCTCAGACTGTAATAGAAATACACTACAGTAGGCCTCTCCTCAGACTGTAATAGAAATACACTACAGTAAGCCTCTCCTCAGACTGTAATAGAAATACACTACAGTAAGCCTCTCCTCAGACTGTAATAGAAATACACTACAGTAAGCCTCTCCTCAGACTGTAATAGAAATACACTACAGTAGGCCTCTCCTCAGACTGTAATAGAAATACTCTACAGTAGGCCTCTCCTCAGACTGTAATAGAAATACACTACAGTAGGCCTCTCCTCTGACTGTAATAGAAATACACTACAGTAGGCCTCTCCTCAGACTGTAATAGAAATACACTACAGTAAGCCTCTCCTCAGACTGTAATAGAAATACACTACAGTAGGCCTCTCCTCAGACTGTAATAGAAATACACTACAGTAAGCCTCTCCTCAGACTGTAATCAAAATACACTACAGTAAGCCTCTCCTCAGACTGTAATAGAAATACACTACAGTAAGCCTCTCCTCAGACTGTAATAGAAATACTCTACAGTAGGCCTCTCCTCAGACTGTAATAGAAATACACTACAGTAAGCCTCTCCTCAGACTGTAATAGAAATACACTACAATAAGCCTCTCCTCAGACTGTAATAGAAATACACTACAGTACGCCTCTCCTCAGACTGTAATAGAAATACACTACAGTAAGCCTCTCCTCAAACTGTAATAGAAATACACTACAGTAGGCCTCTCCTCAGACTGTAATAGAAATACACTACAGTAAGCCTCTCCTCAGACTGTAATAGAAATACACTACATTAGGCCTCTCCTCAGACTGTAATAGAAATACACTACAGTAAGCCTCTCCTCAGACTGTAATCAAAATACACTACAGTAAGCCTCTCCTCAGACTGTAATAGAAATACACTACAGTAAGCCTCTCCTCAGACTGTAATAGAAATACACTACAGTAGGTCTCTCCTCAGACTGTAATAGAAATACTCTACAGTAGGCCTCTCCTCAGACTGTAATAGAAATACACTACAGTAAGCCTCTCCTCAGACTGTAATAGAAATACACTACTGTAAGCCTCTCTTAAGACTGTAATAGAAATACACTACTGTAAGCCTCTCCTCAGACTGTAATAGAAATACACTACAGTAAGCCTCTCCTCAGACTGTAATAGAAATACACTATAGTAGGCCTCTCCTCAGACTGTAATAGAAATACACTACAGTAAGCCTCTCCTCAGACTGTAATAGAAATACACTACAGTAAGCCTCTCCTCAGACTGTAATAGAAATACACTACAGTAAGCCTCTCCTCAGACTGTAATAGAAATACACTACAGTAAGCCTCTCCTCAGACTGTAATAGAAATACACTACAGTAAGCCTCTCCTCAGACTGTAATAGAAATACACTACAGTAGGCCTCTCCTCAGACTGTAATAGAAATACACTACAGTAAGCCTCTCCTCAGACTGTAATAGAAATACACTACAGTAAGCCTCTCCTCAGACTGTAATAGAAATAGACTACAGTAGGCCTCTCCTCAGACTGTAATAGAAATACACTACAGTAGGCCTCTCCTCAGACTGTAATAGAAATACACTACAATAAGCCTCTCCTCAGACTGTAATAGAAATACACTACAGTAGGCCTCTCCTCAGACTGTAATAGAAATACACTACAGTAAGCCTCTCCTCAGACTGTAATAGAAATACACTACAGTAAGCCTCTCCTCAGACTGTAATAGAAATACACTACAGTAAGCCTCTCCTCAGACTGTAATAGAAATACACTACAGTAAGCCTCTCCTCAGACTGTAATAGAAATACACTACAGTAAGCCTCTCCTCACACTGTAATAGAAATACACTACAGTAAGCCTCCCCTCAGACTGTAATAGAAATACACTACAGTAAGCCTCTCCTCAGACTGTAATAGAAATACACTACAGTAAACCTCTCCTCAGACTGTAATAGAAATACACTACAGTAAGCCTCTCCTCAGACTGTAATAGAAATACACTACAGTAAGCCTCTCCTCAGACTGTAATAGAAATACACTACAGTAGGCCTCTCCTCAGACTGTAATAGAAATACACTACAGTAGGCCTCTCCTCAGACTGTAATAGAAATACACTACAGTAAGCCTCTCCTCAGACTGTAATAGAAATACACTACAGTAAGCCTCTCCTCAGACTGTAATAGAAATACACTACAGTAAGCCTCTCCTCAGACTGTAATAGAAATACACTACAGAAAGCCTCTCCTCAGACTGTAATAGAAATACACTACTGTAAGCCTCTCCTTAGACTGTAATAGAAATACACTATAGTAAGCCTCTCCTCAGACTGTAATCGAAATACACTACAGTAAGCCTCTCCTCAGACTGTAATCGAAATACACTACAGTAGGCCTCTCCTCAGACTGTAATAGAAATACACTACTGTAAGCCTCTCCTCAGACTGTAATAGAAATACACTACTGTAAGCCTCTCCTCAGACTGTAATGGCTGTTTAAATAGATTTTAAGCCACTAGGTGGCAGTGTTTTACTGCTTTCTATTAACAGCATAGACTTCTCTTTCTATTCAACCATCATCAGGGCAGCAATCATTTCTATTAAATCAAGCCAGTACAAAAAAACTGCTTACATATTTTACCCTTCATTAAATAGGAGGACATGAAGGAAGTAACCAAGATGGCCTCAGTACACTGAACAATAGGGACAATCCAAATGCAGACTTAAGAAATTAAACTTTGTTAGTCATCATGCTTAGTAATGTATTGGAAACCCTTAGTCTAGGTTCAGACTACGGAATTTCCGCCTGCAATTTCAAAGTGGAATTGCAGGCGGAAATTCCGCTTGCTAAAATGTATAGTGTAGTGAATTGGTTTCCGTTCACAAATTCATACTTCGGAATTTGTGAAGCGGAATTTGTAAACGGAAAATCCGCTTGGAAATTTCCGCCTGAAGAATGGCGTTGTTCTTTCTTCAGGCAGAAATGCTTGCGGAACACATTGCAGTCTGGAGACTGCAGTGTCCGCGCGGTCGTAGCGCCGACTGATTCAGTAGGTGCTGGCCGCACTCGGAATCTCCGGATGGAAATTTTCTGCCCTGAGATTCCGTAGTCTGAACCTAGCCTTACTGCCAAAATAACAATTTTTCTTACAATGTTCCTGTATAAGCTATACATATATATATATATATATATATATATATATATATATATATATGTGTGTATATTGAATACATTTCTGCTTCAGTGGATGGCAATTTCATCATTTTAAGCAAATAGATCCTATAGATGGGCTATAGGTTTAGGCTCCTTTCACACTGCTGTTGCTCCCCATCAAAAATGTCCGTTAAAGTCTCTTTTTTTACTTTAACGGCCGTTCTTGTGATGGGGAGCAACAGGCAGCAATGGGTCCCGGCGGCTCCCATTTACTATAATGGGGGCCGCCGGGCGCTGTTGTTTTTTGACGGGAATGGCGAGAGAAAAAGACGGCACTTGCAGTAATTTTTCTCCCGCTGTTCTCCCCGGCTCCCCTGATGCCGTCACACTGCCGTGTCATAACGACACAGCAGTGTGAAAGTAGCCTTAGTGAGATAAATTATTGTTATCTTCTTTATATGTTCTCTTTATAGTCTAAACAATGGTACATCTATATTACATTACAGCAGTGAGATAGGAAAAAAAAGGAGAGCACACAAGAGGCAAACCTCACCTGTACTGGATTTCAGCGTGGTCTCAGCAAACCAACTCTATATCTCCTGCGGGGTGCACATACACAAAGTATGAAGTATCAATATAAACGAATAAGGAAGCACTCACTGCTCAGCGGAGATAGTTGCGTAACGGGGTCCAGTTATGGGAAACTGGATCTCAGCATCAGCGCAGGTAGAATAGCGCTCGGAGGCTACGCCGGCAGTTTTGTAGGTGAGTGCGTGCTTCTTCAGGCTGGAAGAAGCACGCACTCACGTGCGAAACTGCCGGTGTAGCCTCCGAGCGCCATTCTACCTGCGCTGATGCTGAGATCCAGCTTTCCGGAACCGGACCCCGATACGCAACTATCTCAACTGAGCGGTGAGTGCACGTACGTGCTTCTTTATTCGTTTACATCTATAATACAATTCTACTATTCAAAATGATATTCTGTACTGCACCAATGGAACCTCTGGATCATAAAACAGATAGCGTGCCACTCTAATCCTTGCACTGTGAATAGTATTGCAGATCAGCTCCATTCACTTGAATGAGGCCTAGCTGCAACTTCAGATGGTGCAAAAGATCTGAAGGAGCTGTGGTGCTGCGCTGAGCCCTTTAATTCTTATGCCTTACAACCATTGGTCTTATCTGCACCGCTCACACATTTTAAGAAATATAGAGGGAGATTAAAAGTAGTGCAAGATAGAAGTAGCTGGCATAGCAGTCAGTTGGAGTCCACCTCTCATCTTTGGAAATTGAGAGCAAAAGACTCTGCTCTACCCATAGTTTTGACAAATCTCCTTCTAATTTTTCCTATACTATACATATATGCTATAGACAAGTGCATGTGTATAATAGAAGGTCTGTATTTCATACAGATGAATGCTATAATTGTTTTGATTGCTTCTATAATGAATTATGCTTTAGATTCTGGTCATCATTTGTCACATTATATCCCTGTTTTTGTTTTTAAACCCGTTTCGTAGATTGATCTGAACTGTCACGATGCAACTGGAGGTAAAACAAGAAAGGATTGAGAAAGCTGCCAGACCCAGTTGCTTACTTGCCATATGGTGTCCGAGTTAGATCCATTAAAACAACAATATATATAAAGCCGTTCAGTCTGTCACCTCCTCCAAACCAATCTGGTTGTACAATTCTAACCTCTTTCTCATGTAGCCAATTTTAGTAATTTTGTGATTATGTATTAACAATAAATCTGTCAGTCCTGCTGTTTGGCTTTACTGGCAATCCCAGAGGTACAATAAGGGATGAAGGAATTTAACCCATTAAGCCTCTTAAATAAGAGGCCTACAACTGTAAATATGTCAATATATTATATGCCACATGGCATGCCCACACGACAACCTGTTCCAATTTGTTTAATTCATGGGCCACCAGTTAGTAATATCTGTAGTGAGGAAAGTTTTAGTTACAAAGAAGAATCATATTTAAGATACAGTATACTGTATTTTGAGAACACTACAACCTACGTGTTTCCCAACCAGTGTGCCTCCAGCTGTTACAAAACTACAATTACCGGTATGCCCAGACAGCCTTTGGCTGTCCGTGAATGCTGGGAGTTGTAGTCAATTTTTTTGATAATTTCTGGGTGTATTTAGGCAGTCTGTTTTTAACGATTATACGGCTATGTTCACACGAACTGGGGGCACCAGCATAATATGCCATTGCTAGGACTGCATAGGAATGCACCGTCTCATAGATGGCTATGCATTCCGTGCGGACTCCGCACAAAGAATGAACGTGTATGTATTACACACAGAAATTCCGACATGGGAACATAGCTTAACAATGTTGTCTATTTGCAGCAATGTATTTTTTTTTTAGGTTTTTACCTTTGCTGAACATGACTTATGAAGTACGGAATTGGACCAGCATATTGGGTTTTTAAAGTATTTTATAAATGTTACGCACTGTTGCCAGTTTTGGAGATCACGGGGTTCCCAGCAGTCAGATCATTTCCTATCCTGAAGAAAGCAATCCTCATAGATTACTGGATCATGTAGCCCTTCGCTGCCATCGTTCTTCGGCTGCACATCCCCTATTACACAGGGAGATGCCAATGAATGAGGAATTTTGAACAGGGCAAAACCCTGTGATCAGCTGGCATACAAGCATTTGTTCATTCATTGGCTAATTGCTGACCCTATTACACAGGAAGATTTGGGCCTGTTCGGCCAATAATCTCTTTGTGTGAAAAAAGCCATAAGAGAAGATGACAAAACATGTCACATACACTTTTTTACATTTGCATTTAGATGATCAAGAAAAGTGTTTCCCACATGCTTTTTAAGCACCCCCAACAGGTCATGTTTTCAGGATTTTTGACAGAGATGATATAGTTGTGGTGATGATATCACCTGTAAAAGACTAAGGAAATCCTGAAAACATGACCTGTTGGGGTTACTTGAGGACCGTGCTTGGGAAACACTGATCTAGAAGGTTTATCTGCAGCTCTTTAGACTGGCAAATGACAAACACAGATCCCCTACTGTATTCCAGAGGTAATGCTATTGGGACTAAAATTAAAAAAAACTTTTTGGACCCTTTAAGACCATAAAAACGATTAATATCTAAAAACCCAAATTGTAAATTTAAAGAGTACTATAACAATACAGGATTCTCCATATAAGCATTGATATTTCTAGACAGTTAAATCATAAAACAGTTAAGATGAATAGAAAATTAGAAGGAGAAAGTGGCAATGATCCCTTAGCTTATCAGGAAAAGCCCCTTCATCACTAGCAATAACCTCCTATGAACTGTGTATTTGGGATAAAGATTAGCAGGGAACAGCTGACCGGCAGCATAGTTTAGTGATATGTTTTGTGATGGAGAGCTCTCCCTCTCTCTCTAGTATTTGGAGTTAGTTCAGAGATTAGTGTTCAGGGATAAATGTATTAAGCAGATCAGAGGTCCTATCAAGTTACCTTAAGAAGGCTAAAGATTGGCCATTGGTATTACATACCAGGAACACATAAGTAAATGGTGCAGCTATTCTGACAGCTCTAGACAACAATTGTTATTAAAGCAGCGCTCCAGGCCCACTGGTCTTTCCAAGTAGCTTCTTTTCCCTAATATGATGCCATTCTGGTCCCATTGTTTACCAATGACAGAAACTGCTGTGTGGCCCACAAGTCATTTTATTTATGCATCTCTAGGAAACCCTCCATATAACTGACTTCCAGTCAACACAACATTCGCCGTGGAAATCGGACAGCAACATGGGTAAGAAGCGGGAACGGAAAGGGCACTGTATTGTGAAAATGCATGGAGTGATGTTTTAAATCTATCACTGCTTGTATACCATTTAATAAGATGATACATTATTAAATCATGTACTATGTTTCCCCCCCTTTTTTTCACCTTTTCATAGTGAATATTCATTTTTCTTCATTTGCTTGAATGTGTTTATACATGTCGTGAAACTGTGGTGAGTTTCATTTATTTAACCTCTCTGTTAAAAGTAAAAAATCATTTGGATTGTAAAAAATTTTAGAATCTTGTCCACTTTCGGGAAAATGAGCTGAAAAATGGTGAACATTAACAAAAACATTAACAGATAAACATCAATAAATTGTGCCAATGTCCTTGGATCTTGCTGTAAAGCATATCTCTAATTCCTATTTAAAGCAGATCAGGCAGTATGGCTGCCCCTATAATAAATGTACAAAACATGAAATAAAAAAATTACAATCATAAAATAGAAACATAAGAGAAAATAATATTTTTATATATTAAGTATTCAGAAAATAGAGGAAACAGTACATTTACAGGGATATAGCGTGTGGCAGTACTATACCAGGGATAAAGTGTGTGGCAGTACTATATTCAGGGGTGCAGCGTGTGGCAGTATTATATCAACTCAGTAGGGACTCAACTCAATAGGGACTCATTAGGGAAATAGGTTAAACTTGATGGACTCTGGTCTTTTTTCAACCTTCTGAACTATGTTACTATATTCAGGGGTACAGCATGTGTCAGTATTATATTCAGGGGAACAGCGTGTGGCAGTATTATATTCAGAGGGACAGCGAGTGGCAGTATTATATTCAGAGGGACAGCGTGTGGCAGTATTTTATTCAGGGGTATAGTCTCTGGCAGTATTATATTCAGGGGAACAGCGTGTGGCAGTATTATATTCAGAGGGACAGCGAGTGGCAGTATTTTATTCAGAGGGACAGCGTGTGGCAGTATTTTATTCAGGGGTATAGTCTCTGGCAGTATTATATTCAGGGGAACAGCGTGTGGCAGTATTATATTCAGAGGGACAGCGAGTGGCAGTATTTTATTCAGAGGGACAGCGTGTGGCAGTATTTTATTCAGGGGTATAGTCTCTGGCAGTATTCAGAAAATACAGGAAACAGTACATTTACATCCTCCAGACTTCAGTCGTTTTTACCTATTTCCTTCATGGCACTGCAGCCACTAGGTGTGAATCAGGCCTCAGTGCTTTGCTCGGACCTTTACCAGTGGCAGACCTGGATAAGCGGACCCTCACTAAGAATAGTTGAGTACCCCTGGTCTAGGGCATCAAAAAAATGTGTCCCACCCTGATCAGACATCAATCAAATACACATTTTATGGTCCTTGATAGAAGGACAGGTAAAGATTTGAGCACTCACTGTCACGATGCCGGCTGGCAGGTAGTGGACCCTCTGTGCCAGAGAGGGATTGGCGTGGACCGTGCTAGTGGACCGGTTCTAAGCCACTACTGGTTTTCACCAGAGCCCGCCGCAAAGCGGGATGGTCTTGCTGCGGCGGTAGTGACCAGGTCGTATCCACTAGCAACGGCTCACCTCTCTGGCTGCTGAAGATAGGCGCGGTACAAGGGAGTAGGCAGAAGCAAGGTCGGACGTAGCAGAAGGTCGGGGCAGGCAGCAAGGATCGTAGTCAGGGGCAACGGCAGAAGGTCTGGAAACACTGGCAAGGGACACACAAGGAACGCTTTCACTGGCACTAAGGCAACAAGATCCGGCAAGGGAGTGCAAGGGAAGTGAGGTAATATAGGGAAGTGCACAGGTGATAACCCTAATTGGAACCACTGCGCCAATCAGCGGCGCAGTGGCCCTTTAAATCGCAGAGACCCGGCGCGCGCGCGCCCTAGGGAGCGGGGCCGCGCGCGCCGGGACAGAACAGACGGGGAGCGAGTCAGGTAGGGGAGCCGGGGTGCGCATCGCGAGCGGGCGCTACCCGCATCGCGAATCGCATCCCGGCTGGCAGCAGGATCGCAGCGCCCCGGGTCAGAGGACGTGACCGGAGCGCTGCAGCGAAGGGGGAGAAGCGAGCGCTCCGGGGAGGAGCGGGAACCCGGAGCGCTCGGCGTAACAGTACCCCCCCCCTTGGGTCTCCCCCTCTTCTTGGAGCCTGAGAACCTGAGGAGCAGACTTTTGTCAAGGATGTTGTCCTCAGGTTCCCAGGATCTCTCTTCAGGACCACAACCCTCCCAGTCTACTAAAAAAAAATTTTTTCCTCTGACCTTTTTGGCAGCCAAAATCTCCTTGACCGAGAAGACGTCCGAGGAGCCGGAAACAGGAGTGGGAGGAACAGATTTGGGAGAAAAACGGTTGAGGATGAGTGGTTTGAGAAGAGAGACGTGAAAGGCATTAGGGATACGAAGAGAAGGAGGAAGAAGAAGTTTATAAGAGACAGGATTAATTTGACACAAAATTTTGAAAGGACCAAGATAGCGTGGTCCCAACTTGTAGCTAGGGACACGGAAGCGGACATATTTAGCGGAGAGCCATACCTTGTCTCCAGGGGAAAAAACGGGGGGAGCTCTTCTTTTCTTATCCGCGAATCTCTTCATGCGTGAAGAAGCCTGTAAGAGAGAATTTTGGGTCTCTCTCCATATAATGGAAAGGTCACGAGAAATTTCATCCACAGCGGGCAGACCAGAGGGCAAGGGGGTAGGGAGGGGGGGAAGAGGGTGACGGCCGTACACCACGAAAAATGGGGATTTGGAGGAAGATTCAGAGACCCTGAAGTTATACGAGAATTCGGCCCATGGAAGGAGATCTGCCCAGTCATCCTGGCGGGAGGAAACAAAATGTCGCAAATAATCACCCAGGATCTGGTTAATTCTTTCTACTTGTCCATTGGACTGGGGATGATATGCAGAGGAAAAATTTAATTTAATCTTGAGTTGTTTACAGAGAGCTCTCCAGAATTTAGACACGAATTGGACCCCTCTATCCGAGACAATCTGCGTAGGCAACCCGTGAAGACGAAAAATGTGTACAAAAAATTGTTTAGCCAACTGAGGCGCAGAAGGAAGACCAGGAAGAGGGATGAAATGTGCCATTTTGGAGAATCGATCAACGACCACCCAAATAACGGTGTTGCCACGGGAAGGGGGTAAATCAGTAATAAAATCCATACCAATCAGAGACCAAGGCTGTTCGGGGACAGGCAGAGGATGAAGAAAACCAGCGGGCTTCTGGCGAGGAGTCTTATCCCGGGCACAGATAGTGCAGGCTCGCACAAAGTCCCCAACATCCGTCTCCAGAGTCGGCCACCAATAGAAGCGGGAGATGAGTTGCACAGATTTCTTGATGCCCGCATGACCTGCGAGATGGGAGGAGTGACCCCATTTGAGGATTCCGAGGCGTTGGCGTGGAGAAACAAAGGTCTTTCCTGGAGGAGTCTGCCTGATGGAGGCAGGAGAAGTGGAGATCAGGCAGTCAGGTGGAATGATGTGTTGCGGAGGGAGATCAACTTCTGAGGCATCCGAGGAACGAGAGAGAGCATCGGCCCTAATGTTCTTATCGGCAGGACGAAAGTGAATCTCAAAATTAAATCGGGCAAAGAACAGAGACCACCGGGCCTGGCGAGGATTCAGCCGTTGGGCCGACTGGAGGTAGGAGAGGTTCTTGTGGTCGGTGTAGATAATAACAGGAAATCTTGATCCCTCCAGCAGATGCCTCCATTCCTCAAGTGCTAATTTAATGGCTAGAAGCTCTCGATCCCCGATGGAGTAGTTCCTCTCCGCTGGAGAGAAGGTCCTAGAGAAAAAACCACAAGTGACAGCATGCCCGGAAGAATTTTTTTGTAGAAGAACAGCTCCAGCTCCTACTGAGGAGGCATCAACCTCCAATAGGAAGGGTTTGGAAGGGTCAGGTCTGGAGAGCACGGGAGCCGAAGAAAAGGCAGACTTGAGTCGTTTAAAGGAGTCCTCTGCTTGAGGAGGCCAAGACTTGGGATCAGCATTTTTCTTGGTTAAAGCCACGATAGGAGCCACAATGGTAGAAAAATGTGGAATAAATTGCCTGTAATAATTGGCGAACCCCAAAAAGCGTTGGATAGCACGGAGTCCGGAGGGGCGTGGCCAATTTAAGACGGCAGAGAGTTTGTCTGGATCCATCTGTAGTCCCTGGCCAGAGACCAAATATCCTAGAAAAGGAAGAGATTGGCATTCAAACAGACATTTCTCAATTTTGGCATAGAGTTGGTTGTCACGAAGTCTCTGAAGAACCATACGGACATGCTGGCGGTGTTCTTCTAGATTGGCAGAAAAAATTAGGATATCGTCCAGATATACCACAACACAGGAGTATAACAGATCACGAAAAATTTCATTGACAAAGTCTTGGAAGACGGCAGGGGCATTGCACAGTCCAAAGGGCATGACCAGATACTCAAAGTGTCCATCTCTGGTGTTAAATGCCGTTTTCCACTCGTCCCCCTCTCTGATGCGGATGAGGTTATAGGCGCCTCTTAAGTCCAATTTAGTGAAGATGTGGGCACCTTGGAGGCGATCAAAGAGTTCAGAGATGAGGGGTAAGGGGTAGCGGTTCTTAACCGTGATTTTATTAAGACCGCGGTAGTCAATGCAAGGACGTAGGGAGCCATCTTTTTTGGACACAAAGAAAAATCCGGCTCCGGCAGGAGAGGAGGATTTACGGATAAAGCCCTTTTTTAGATTCTCCTGGACGTATTCGGACATGGCAAGAGTCTCTGGGGCAGAGAGAGGATAAATTCTGCCCCGGGGTGGAGTAGTACCCGGGAGGAGGTCGATAGGGCAATCATAAGGCCTGTGAGGAGGTAGAGTCTCAGCTTGTTTTTTGCAGAAAACATCCGCGAAGTCCATATAGGCCTTAGGGAGACCGGTTACTGGAGGAACCACAGAGTTACGGCAAGGGTTATTGGGAACCGGTTTTAGACAGTTCTTGGAACAAGAGGACCCCCAACTCTTGATCTCCCCAGTGGACCAATCCAGGGTTGGGGAATGAAGTTGAAGCCAGGGAAGTCCAAGGAGAATCTCCGAGGTGCAATTGGGGAGGACCAAAAGTTCAATCCTCTCATGATGAGATCCGATGCTCATAAGAAGGGGCTCCGTGCGGAAACGTATGGCACAGTCCAATCTTTCATTATTTACACAATTGATGTAGAGGGGTCTGGCGAGACTGGTCACTGGGATGTTGAACCTGTTGACGAGAGAGGCCAAAATAAAATTTCCTGCAGATCCAGAGTCCAAGAAGGCCACTGTAGAGAAGGAGAAGGCAGAGGCAGACATCCGCACAGGCACAGTAAGACGTGGAGAAGCAGAGTAGACATCAAGGACTGTCTCACCTTTGTGCGGAGTCAGCGTACGTCTTTCCAGGCGGGGAGGACGGATAGGACAATCCCTCAGGAAGTGTTCGGTACTAGCACAGTACAGGCAGAGGTTCTCCATACGGCGTCGTGTCCTCTCTTGAGGTGTCAGGCGAGACCGGTCGACCTGCATAGCCTCCACGGCGGGAGGCACAGGAACAGATTGCAGGGTACCAGAGGAGAGAGGAGCCGAGGAGACGAAACGCCTCGTGCGAACAGAGTCCATATCTTGACGGAGTTCCTGACGCCTTTCAGAAAAACGCATGTCAATGCGAGTGGCTAGGTGAATAAGTTCATGTAGATTAGCAGGAATTTCTCGTGCGGCCAGAACATCTTTAATGTTGCTGGATAGGCCTTTTTTGAAGGTCGCGCAGAGGGCCTCATTATTCCAGGACAATTCTGAAGCAAGTGTACGGAATTGTACGGCATACTCGCCAACGGAAGAATTACCCTGGACCAGGTTCAACAGGGCAGTCTCAGCAGAAGAGGCTCGGGCAGGTTCCTCAAAGACACTTCGGATTTCCGAGAAGAAGGAGTGTACAGAGGCAGTGACGGGGTCATTGCGGTCCCAGAGCGGTGTGGCCCATGACAGGGCTTTTCCGGACAGAAGACTGACTACGAAAGCCACCTTAGACCTTTCAGTGGGAAACAGGTCCGACATCATCTCCAGATGCAGGGAACATTGGGAAAGGAAGCCACGGCAAAACTTAGAGTCCCCATCAAATTTATCCGGCAAGGATAAGCGTATCCCAGGAGCGGCCACTCGCTGCGGAGGAGGTGCAGGAGCTGGCGGAGGAGATGACTGCTGAAGCTGTGGTAGCAACTGTTGTAGCATAACGGTCAGTTGAGACAGCTGTTGGCCTTGTTGCGCAATCTGTTGTGACTGCTGGGCGACCACCGTGGTGAGGTCAGCGACAACTGGCAGAGGAACTTCAGCGGGATCCATGGCCGGATCTACTGTCACGATGCCGGCTGGCAGGTAGTGGACCCTCTGTGCCAGAGAGGGATTGGCGTGGACCGTGCTAGTGGACCGGTTCTAAGCCACTACTGGTTTTCACCAGAGCCCGCCGCAAAGCGGGATGGTCTTGCTGCGGCGGTAGTGACCAGGTCGTATCCACTAGCAACGGCTCACCTCTCTGGCTGCTGAAGATAGGCGCGGTACAAGGGAGTAGGCAGAAGCAAGGTCGGACGTAGCAGAAGGTCGGGGCAGGCAGCAAGGATCGTAGTCAGGGGCAACGGCAGAAGGTCTGGAAACACTGGCAAGGGACACACAAGGAACGCTTTCACTGGCACTAAGGCAACAAGATCCGGCAAGGGAGTGCAAGGGAAGTGAGGTAATATAGGGAAGTGCACAGGTGATAACCCTAATTGGAACCACTGCGCCAATCAGCGGCGCAGTGGCCCTTTAAATCGCAGAGACCCGGCGCGCGCGCGCC
The DNA here is from genome assembly GCF_029499605.1 of Hyla sarda. Classification (NCBI taxonomy): domain Eukaryota; kingdom Metazoa; phylum Chordata; class Amphibia; order Anura; family Hylidae; genus Hyla; species Hyla sarda. Next base: position 309,871,137 of record NC_079191.1, on the reverse strand, counting down.
CTAGGGAGCGGGGCCGCGCGCGCCGGGACAGAACAGACGGGGAGCGAGTCAGGTAGGGGAGCCGGGGTGCGCATCGCGAGCGGGCGCTACCCGCATCGCGAATCGCATCCCGGCTGGCAGCAGGATCGCAGCGCCCCGGGTCAGAGGACGTGACCGGAGCGCTGCAGCGAAGGGGGAGAAGCGAGCGCTCCGGGGAGGAGCGGGAACCCGGAGCGCTCGGCGTAACACTCACCACATTCATCTTGCTGTCATCTTTATTTTTAAAAGGCAAAACAGAGCCATGACCTTTTTGTAAATATCAGGGCAGATGCAGCAGGGAGGTGTCTCTGGCTCAAAGTTTTCTTTGTCTAATAAAAAATTGTGTAAAGATGAGAAACTTTAGACACAAAGGGGAAGATTTAGACTGGAAATTCCACACAGGTCTGAAGCATCATGGTGGGAAAATGTGATATACCTGTCTTTGTACTAGTAACCAGTAAGTATGGCCTTTTTTCTGTGATTACAGCTCTTCAGCCAATCTGCGCTGGAGTAATATGTTACAGATTTAGTAAGAGGCGCACACTGTTATCACATCTGTGGCTGTTTGTATGACACAGATTAAAATTACACTAAGCCCCATTCACTTATAAAGTGCTGTGCATGGAGTAATACAATAAAAAATTTGCATATTTTTGTGCAAATGTATTTTGCGCAAACATTTGTGACTTTTTTGTTTACTTTGATTAAGTCACAGCGCTATAGTTAAAAGGACTGTACATACCCAAATGAAAGTAACTAGTTTTTCATTAAAAAAGTACAAAATACACTGACCATGTAATTTTACTAATATGTTACAATGTGCATTAGCATCTAGTCAATATTCCCATCTACTTCATAATCTTTGGAGGAAAACGTACTGTTCTCAAGGACTCTTTTGGTGGTGTGGGTGAAGTAGATAATATGAGTGTGTATATGTGAGTAGTAGACTACAAGGATATACCCTGAAAAATGCCCAAATGCTGTCCAGCGTCCCTTGAGAAAGTCCGGATGACGAAACGTACGTTGGGACGCTGTGGACAGGTGTTTATCATGGGTAAGTTAGGTGGCTTCATATGCTATGTTTTTTTATACCAACGATGTAGTGGATCATGTATTAGTGAGCAGTCAGCTAGATACTAGGTAGAGGGCTGGTTGTTTGAAACACCCCCCCCCCCCTTATTTTCCACTATATATACTATTGAGCCTTCAACTACTGTCTCCACCTCACAGGTTTTGTGTTATACAGTTTGACACTTGGCTGGAGACCTTTTTCACGTGTCCCACCAAAGTATTTGGGTTTGATACTCTGTACACATTCATTGCATTGCTTCGTATTTTATATCTGTTTTTTCCTGACTTATACTTCATCATAGTCACATCTGGTGACCTTTTTTAAGGTTAGCACTGCTGCCTTGCACTGCTGGGGCCTTGGGTTCAAATCCCACTAAGGACAACAATAAATATAGAGTTATTATAGAGTAATATTATTATTATAATGATGTCAGCAAAGAGCACTGTGCTCGTGATGTCATCAGAGAGAATTCCAAAAAGAAAAGAATTTCCTCTGTAGTATTCAGCAGCTATTAAGTACAGGAAGGATTAAGATTTTTTAATAGAAGTAATTTACAAATCTGTTTAACTTTCTGGCACCAGTTGATTTAAAAGAAAAAAGGTTTTCACCGGAGTACCCCATTATGGCTTCTCTTGGTCCTACCGATGTACTGTTTCTGACATGGGCACGTAATCATACAAAGTATCGAAGTGCTTGTACATGTTAAAAACTCTCTGATGTCATACTGGTAATTGTTGCTATTGGATTTGATCATCACTGTCTTTTTAGGGGTCTTTGTTGTTTTACAATTGCTGCATTTCCCACACTTATAATATCCTTTCAGTTCTAGCCATGTACTCTGTAACTCTTTTGTTTCCAAAATTGTTTGTTTGGTGGTGGGTGCCAATTTTAGACCCAAGTTGGGTGCCCTAGTATATACTATTTTTGCATTGTTAGTTAACATTGGAGCTAAGATTTTGTCCTGATGGAGTAGGGGCCAATATTTGTTGATTATGTTCTGTACTTTTTTATATTGAATTTTAAAAGGTAGAATCAATTTCAACTGTTGTTCTCTTTTGTCTACCTTAGTTTTCTCTATGAAGTAGTCTTCTCTCTTTTGTTCTCTGATTTTCGCCAATGATTCTACTAATAGTGTTTCTGGGTAGTTCTACTCTTTAAAATCTTCCGTCAATTTTTGAGCTTCTTTTTCAAACACTTCTTCATTGGTACAATTTCTTTTCAACCTTCTGTACTGGCCACGCGGTACATATAAAAGCCCGCGTGGTATGTGACAACTAGAGTATAGGTTTTCTAAAGGTTTCACATTCCAGCTTTGCCTTATTTACCTTGATGGTCAGATCTAGAAATTCCCCTTGGGTTCTATTTGTGGAACGAAGGTGAGATTAAAAACATTGTTGTTCAGCGTGGCTAAAAACTTATCTAAAGATATGTCAGGACCTCTCCATACCATAAAAATGTCATCTATGTACCTACGCCAGAGGACCAAGCTCTTGCCAAGTTGTGGGCTGATGGTTAGCTCCTTCCAAAAACTCATGAGGAGATTTGCATAACTTGGCGTGAATAGTTTATTTTTTTTATCGTATTACTCTAACTATTTTATGTTTCATGTATCGAAGTGGATTGCCGTCATCCACTGTGATGTTTTATGAACTATTTACTCATTAAACTAGCTATTTTAAAACTGTAAATTTCTGCTATTTATTTACTTTTGGGCATTTTTCAGGCTATATCCTTGTAGTCTACTACTCACATATACACACTTATATTATCTACTTCACCCAAACCACCAAATGAGTCCTTGAGAACCAGTACGTTTTCCTTCAAATTTTTCTTTTTGTGCATGCAGTTTTCTGCTTGTATAAACCCGTTGTAGCTTTTAGGGGTCTGCACTCACTGGATTCTCGGAAGATCCATCAGATTGAGCACACCTATTACCTTTTTCTCTTTTACTTCATAATCTTAATGGTAGTTAGTGCCTTTCCTCTGTCAACATTGACACTATGCCATCAATCCTGTCCCCAGCCTGTGGATGTTTATGGCTTATGTGTTAATTTTTACACCTTTTCATGTTCAAATGCAATTGCCAAGCTCATGTCATTTCCTCTAATTTATCTTAAATCATCCTCCATTATTTGTACTTCCTATAATGAACTGTATCTGATAATAAAGTCAGACAGATTTTTGCACAACCCTTTTTATATAATAATAATATTATATTGTAGTATATGGTATATAAGATTCTTACGTAAACTAGCACATACAGGCACAGGCTAGTGACTAAGAAGGAGATTTATCATTCTTTTCAAACATATGGCTTTTATATGACAATTTGTTTTACTTACTTTTGCTTACATGCGACCTATTTATCAAATAGTCGCATGACCTTGATAAATAAATTGCACGTTAGCAAAACTTGGGAAGCCCGCTTGCAAAAGCATTTTTTAAAGCAGGAAAGTTTTACCTTATGTTAATAGCCAACATTTTTTTATCTACCCTTTATTACCAGTAGCGTTGCTAGAGAGTGATATGGTGAGGGGGGTGTAACGCATCGGGTGACACCCTGACTGGCCTGCCTGGCACTAAATAGCTGCACTCCAACTATCCCGCAGCAACCCATCCACTATCCCCAGAAATAAAAAATATTGAAAACATACTATGCCGCACCATGAATATCCGTACTCGTTTTTGTTTAATTTTGAGCCCGCATTTTGTGATGTTGGTGGGCGGAGCCTTGTGCCTTGTATTACTATGGATGTTTTTTGTTTTTTTTAAGGACAAATTATAGTGCCACATATGGGTTATTTATGTAGTCTGTACAAATTCTTACACAATTATTTTGTGCCTAATTCTATTTTAACACAACATAAATTTCAAAATTTAGTGGGTACGCCAGCATGTATGTGTCCTAAATTTAACAAGGTGTGCAGTGTGTATTTTCAATCTTAAAGTTAATAGTTATTAATTATATAATACATTTTTTATATAATTAATTTTAACATTAATGTAGTATCTTTGTTTCATGATGCAGAACAAGAACAGTTGTTAAAGTGGGTGTTAATGTCCTTTTCTACAGACGTATGCACTTTCTATAAGCCAGGTTGGACCTGGAATACATATGTGACTTTTAAATGGAGATGCAACTTTTTTTCTTCATAAATAGCGACCATCGCATTTGATAAATACATGATCACTGCAAAGTAAAAAAAAAATATTACTACTTGAGCAGATTTCAGAAATTTGCTTTGGAATAAGCAAAAATCTAAAAATCGCTGCATAGGAGAATCTCACATGGGCAAGTACGAGCGACTTTTTTACGCAAAAAAATCCACTACAGAGCTTAATAAATCTCCTTCTAAATGATCACCAAAATGTAAATGTATAGGTGTATTGACTCTGACCCTAAAGCATGGATTGGGTCCAAGCCCAAATACCTATGAGTTCAGAAATAACTAAAACGTAGTCATTAGGTAACTGTTTGGGCCATTGATGTCAAGTGGGCCTGTGCCTATAAGTGCACATATATGATGGCATCCTATATTGGCAGGATGCCAATGAATACGTGCCATGTGCATCACATTGTGATGTTAACGCTGCTTAGTATTTCCACCACACTGAAAAATATAATGTTACTGGGTACAATTCCCACAGTGCTTCAATTATGGCTGAAAGTACCTGGGCAAAAAAGCAAGATCTGTAAAAGTGTCCCACTTATACTTTCACCCATGTGCCATTTATACTACTGATGTCTTCTTATATGTACTGTGGCCCAGGTGTAAGTGATGCCCCTGAAGGCAAGCTGTTATTTTTGTGGACATAATGTAATGCTTTTTATTTTTCATGGCATTCACCATGTAGGATAAAAACCATTATATTTTACCAGTTTAGCACATGGTAATCCCCATTATGTTTATTTTTCTGTAGTAGAAAAATGGGGAAAGGGGGTGTTTAAAAAAAAACATTTAATATACATGTGAAGTCTTTCTAGGCCCCTAGTTACCATAAAAAACAATCAATACCCCACAGTTACATCATGAAGAATGATCAGATGCACGCAAATTCTAACCACCTATGATTCAGCTGTCACTTCTCAGGTTAAACTCACTGGGTTAAATAAAAAATAATCAAGTTATATCCAATCCCAGTTGCTGACAGCGGGTGTCAGCAGCTGACAGCACCTGGAACCCACTGTGTGTGGAGCAGGCTAAGCTCCTAATACCATGCATCACTACTTCTTGAAACAATTGATAGGCTTGGATGCCAGGAATCAGACCCCCTCTTATCTAATATTGATGGCCAACCCTGAAGATCAGTCATCATTTTTTTTAAAGTTGGATAACTCCACTTAAACATAATGGGGGGGATTTATCAAAACCTGTCCAGAGGAAAAGTTGCTTCTTTTATTTTGCAGAGGCCCTGTGCATCTTTTCCTCTGGACAGGTTTTGATAAATCTCCCACCAATAAGTGACATTTTTTTAATCTGGTGTGAGTTTTGGCCGTTATTAGCCCATAAATGTCGCAGAGAAAGTGATGGACGTGCAACAAATTTGTCAAATGGGGCATAGATTTTGATGAATCAACACAGAACTGTTCTACTTTAGTCTGGTTAAATGTCACAGAAAAGTGGTGGCTATGCAACAACTGGATCAAACCTCTCACGGACCTTAATACAATTGTTGCATAGAGCCATTAATGCCCTGTGATAACTTCCAAATCTGTCCTGTGCAACATTTCTGCAAGATTTCACAAAACGTTGCACGTGACAAAGTGCTCTAAATAAGAACACTTCAAGGTAATGAAATTCAAATGTTGTAAATAAAATGTTGCACGAAGCCAGCCTGCGACTTTTCATGTGACAAGTTTAGATGAAAAAAGCAGTCTAAATGGCTTGATAAATTCCCCTCAATGTACACACATTCAAAGCCACCATGTCACGATGCCGGCTGGCAGGTAGTGGATCCTCTGTGCCAGAGAGGGATGGAGAGGACCGCGCTAGTGGACCGGTTCTAAGCCACTACAGGTTTTCACCAGAGCCCGCCGCAAAGCGGGATGGTCTTGCTGCGGCGGTAGTGACCAGGTCGTATCCACTAGCAACGGCTTACCTCTCTGGCTGCTGAAGATGCTGAAGATAGGCGAGGTACAAGGGAGTAGGCAGAAGCAAAGTCGGACGTAGCAGAAGGTCGAGGGCAGGCGGCAAGGATCGTAGTCAGGGGCAACGGCAGGAGGTCAGGAACACGGACTAGGAACAGACAAGGGAACGCTTTCACTAGGCACAAGTGCAACAAGATCCGGCAAGGGAGTACAAGGGAGGAGACTATATATAGCCAGGGAACAGGTGGGAGCCAATTAAGCTAATTGGGAAGATTGGGCCAGGCACCATCATTGGTGCACTGGCCCTTTAAATCGCAGAGACCCGGCGCGCGCGCGCCCTAGGGAGCGGGGCCGCGCGCGCCGGGACAGGACCGAGGGAGAGCGAGTCAGGTACGGGGGCCGGGGTGCGCATCGCGAGCGGGCGCTATCCGCATCGCGAATCGCATCCCGGCTGAAGGCGGGACCGCAGCGCACCCGGTCAGTGGATCTGACCGGGGCGCTGCAACAACGAAGATGAGGCGAGCGCTCCGGGGAGGAACGGGGACCCGGAGCGCTCGGCGTAACAGTACCCCCCCCCCTTGGGTCTCCCCCTCTTCTTGGGGCCAAAGAACCTGAGGAAAAAAAACTCAATTTTTCCGTGATGAGGTCCGATGCAAATTAGGAGGGGTTCTGTGTGGAAACGTACGAGACAGTCCAATCTTTTATTGTAAAAACAATAGATGTAGAGGGGTCTGGCGAGACTGGTCACAGGAACGTAGAACCTGTTGATGAGAGAGGCCAAAAAAAATTTTCCTGCAGATCCGGAATCCAAGAAGAGCATAGTAGAGAAGGAGAAGGTAGAGGCAGATATCCGCACAGGCACAGTAAGGCGTGGAGAAGCAGAGTTGACATCAAGAACTGTGTCACCTTTGTGCGGAGTCAGCGTACGTCTTTCCAGGCGGGGAGGACGGATAGGACAATCCTTCAGGAAGTGTTCGGTACCGGCATAGTACAGGCAAAGATTCTCCATGCGGCGTCGTGTCCTCTCTTGAGGTGTCAAGCGAGACCGGTCAACTTGCATAGCCTCCGCGGCGGGAAGCACAGGAACAGATTGCAGAGGACCAGAGGAGAGAGGAGCCGGGGAGAAAAAACGCTTCGTGCGAACAAAGTCCATATCCAGGCAGAGCTCCAGACGCCATCCGGAAGAACGCATGTCAATGCGAGTGGCAAGGTGAATGAGTTCATGTAGGTCAGCAGGAGTCTCTCGTGCGGCCAGAACATCTTTAATGTTGCTGGATAGGCCTTTTTTAAAGGTCGCGCAGAGAACCTCACTATTCCAGGACAACTCGTAAGCAAGAGCACGGAACTGAATGGCGTACTCGCCAACGGAAGAAACACCCTGGGCCAGGTTCAGCAGGGCAATCTCGGCTGAAGAAGCTCGGGCAGGTTCCTCAAAGACACTTCGAATTTCCGAGAAGAAGGAGTGTACAGAGGCAGTGACGGGGTCATTGCGGTCCCAGAGCGGTGCGGCCCATGACAGGGCTTTTCCAGACAGAAGGCAGACTACGAAAGCCACCTTAGACCTTTCAGTAGGAAACTGGTCCGACATCATCTCCAAGTGCTGGGAACATTGCGAAAGAAAGCCACGGCAATACTTAGAGTCCCCATTAAATTTGTCCGGCAAGGACAGGCAGAGGCTAGGAGTGGCCACTCGCTGCGGAGGAGGTGCAGGAGCTGGCGGAGGAGAAGATTGCTGGAGAAGTTGCGACTGAAGTTGGTGCGAAATGGTGGACATTTCCGACAGCTGACGGGTTAGAAGGGCGATCTGTCGGGCTTGCTGGGCGGCCACCGTGGTGAGGTCAGCGAGAACTGACAGAGGAACTTCAGCGGGATCCATGGCCGGATCTACTGTCACGATGCCGGCTGGCAGGTAGTGGATCCTCTGTGCCAGAGAGGGATGGAGAGGACCGCGCTAGTGGACCGGTTCTAAGCCACTACAGGTTTTCACCAGAGCCCGCCGCAAAGCGGGATGGTCTTGCTGCGGCGGTAGTGACCAGGTCGTATCCACTAGCAACGGCTTACCTCTCTGGCTGCTGAAGATGCTGAAGATAGGCGAGGTACAAGGGAGTAGGCAGAAGCAAAGTCGGACGTAGCAGAAGGTCGAGGGCAGGCGGCAAGGATCGTAGTCAGGGGCAACGGCAGGAGGTCAGGAACACGGACTAGGAACAGACAAGGGAACGCTTTCACTAGGCACAAGTGCAACAAGATCCGGCAAGGGAGTACAAGGGAGGAGACTATATATAGCCAGGGAACAGGTGGGAGCCAATTAAGCTAATTGGGAAGATTGGGCCAGGCACCATCATTGGTGCACTGGCCCTTTAAATCGCAGAGACCCGGCGCGCGCGCGCCCTAGGGAGCGGGGCCGCGCGCGCCGGGACAGGACCGAGGGAGAGCGAGTCAGGTACGGGGGCCGGGGTGCGCATCGCGAGCGGGCGCTATCCGCATCGCGAATCGCATCCCGGCTGAAGGCGGGACCGCAGCGCACCCGGTCAGTGGATCTGACCGGGGCGCTGCAACAACGAAGATGAGGCGAGCGCTCCGGGGAGGAACGGGGACCCGGAGCGCTCGGCGTAACACACCAACTGGTATCAAGAATAAACTCTAGTGGGAAACCTTCGAATGATACAATAGACCAAGGGAAGGAAGAGGATATATCAATCTCTTAGTTATTAAAAGCCAAAGCATGCTGATCAGAAAACACCTTATCCTTATAACCTTATAAAGACACCTTATAACCTTATAAAGACACCTTATCCCCTATCCAAAGGATAGGGGATAAGATGCCTGATCGCGGGGGTCCCGCCGCTGGAGACCACCGTGATCTTGCACGCAGCACCCCGTTATAATCATCCCTAGAGCATGTTCGCTCCGGGTCTGATTACTGGCGATCACGGGGGCCGGAGCATTGTGACGTCACGGCCCCGCCCCCGTTTGATGTCACGCTCCGCCCCCTCAATGCAAGCCTATGGGAGGGGGCGTGACAGCTGAGAGAGAGAATATGCTCTGGGGACTGATTATAACGGGGTGCTGCGTGCAAGATCACGGGGGTCCCCAGAGACGGGACCCCCGTGATCAGGCATCTTATCCCCTATCCTTTGGATAGGGGATAAGATGTCTTAGCGCCGGAGTACCCCTTTAAGTCATTGTCATTTCTCATTAGCCTTTAAGTTACATTTAGTAAAGACTTTCTAGACCTTAATGTCTTTAGAAAGTTTTCACTGTCCACAAATCTCTTTTTCATACTGATTTTAAAGATACCAAACAAACCTAGTCATATTGTGTGCAGTTAAGGTACGTTCACTCATTGATAAACTCACAACTGGTTTCCTGCTGTGGGAAATCCACTGCAAGTTTAGCTACCATTCACTTCAGTAGGTCATTGGAAAATCCACAATAGATTTGCAGATTTCTGGCAGACCAATTGAAGTGAATGGTATTGAAACTCTACTCAGGGGGAGTTAAGAACATGAGAACACACCCTTAAACGAGATAATAGTGAAGATGTTCTTGATATGTAAGGGTTATACATTCAAAGGGCATTCTTTTACTGCTGCGTAGTACCTCCAGGAAGCACTATACAATCCCTTGTATACCTCATTGAGGCTGGGGATACCATACAATTAAAAGTAGTGGAGTACACCTTTAATATTGGTGTTTTTCCCTACCCCCAATTCTTGAAGCTACCATGGCTAATAAAAAGTTCTAGTAGGGTGCTGTACGACAGTTTTTATAAGGAAATTATGGTTAGATTTTAGCACCATAATATTGGTGATTTTTTGAGATTAACTAGTAAGGAGATTAATATGAGTAGATAAAGTAGATGAAGGAAATAAAATAGTGTGAGAAAGCAACTGGTGCCATTTCCTGTTCATTCACAGTCTTCCTACTCACGCTTTCAAAGTCTTACGAATGGGACAATCGGGTTGTATTTCCCAGGTGAGTATCCTAACATACTTGCTAGTGAAATTTTCCTCAGCAGGGATCCCACCAATTTATAGGGGGAAGGAACATGAACTGAAGATTTAACACATAAATGACACTTATTTAATGTGCTTAAAGGAAGACTTCATTGTGACAGTAAAACCATTTGACAAATTTGTTAACATACTTGAAGAGAATATCTGCTTCTGTGCTAAATCTTAATTGCAATATTACATTTAAAGTGTACCTATAATTTAGGAAAAACTTTGGACTTGTCAAAGAGACAGCACTGAGACCATCAGGGGTGGACTGACACTACTCGGGGCCCCCAGACCAAAAAAAGGCAAGGGCCCCTTCTAGGCTCCGCAGCTCGTCAAACTTCTGCCATGCCCCTATTCAACCCAAATCCCACACACAATAAACTAAAATTTATATATGTAAGAAAAACTTTAACGTAGATACATTTCCATGACCAATAATACTGGTATACAAGGAATAAATATATACCACCACACAATAACTGGATAATACCGCCATACTGTACTGAATAAAACCCCTATACACAGACCAGTATACTATACAGGATCTGTATACTATATAAGATATTATATACAGGACCATATGAAGGTAGATATCATCTGTACACAGCATGTGTATACCATATAAGTGTATACACATTACAGTTACATTTTGGGACTCACAATTAAGTCTTTTCTGATCAGCGGCATCCTCTTTCCTTTTCTTCTCTGTCCCGATAAGACCATGTGGATCTCTTAGCATCTGCAGGACAAACATGTCAGACTCTGCGTTTTTCCATTGCCCTCCCCTACTCTACACAATCTTTCCATCTATAGGCCCACAAACTGTAATAATGCCATCCTTAGTGTCCTGCACAGTAAAAGGGCAAGAAGGTAGATAGCCAGGTAAATAGGTAACTAGGTAGGTAGATGAGGAGGCCAGATGTGTAGGTAGGTGACAAGCCAGGTAGGTAGAGAGCTAGCTAGGCAGCCATGTATAAAGGCTAGGTATGTACATAGTTAAGTAGCTGGGTATGTAGCTAGTTAGATAGCCTGGTATGTAGGTAAGTAGTTAGGCATCCAGGTATAAAGTTAGGTAGCCCCCCCTTCGCCGTAGGTATAGACAGCAGAGTTAACCCCCCCCCTTCCCTGCAGGTATAGGCAACAGAGTTAACTCCCCCTTCCCTGTAGGTATAGGCAGCATAAAAAAAAACCTTCCCTGTAGGTATAGAGAGCAGAGTTAACCCCTCCCCTTCCCTGTAGGTATAGGTAGCAGAGTTAACCCCCCTTCCCTGTAGGTATAGACAGCAGAGTTAACCCCTACCCTTCCCAGTAGGTATAGGCAGCAGACTTAACCCCCGTTCCCCATAGGTATAGGCAGCAGAGTTAACCTCCCTACCCAATAGGTAAAGGAACAGAGTTAACTCCCCTTTCTCCTTAGGTATAGGCAGCAGAGTCTCCCCCCCTTTCCCCATAGGTATAGGCAGAGTTAAACCCCCCATTCCCCATAGGTATAGGCAGAGATAAACCCCCTTTTCCCCATAGGTACAGGCAGAGCTACCCCCCCTTTCCCTATAGGCATAGGCAGAGTTACCCCCCCCCCTCTTCCCCATTGGTATAGGCAGAGTTACCCCCCCCCCCAGGTTTCCTCATAGGTATAGGCAGAGTTACCCCACCCCCTTTCCCCATAGGTATAGGCAGAGTTAGCCCCCCCACCCTCTTCCCCATAGGTATAGGCAGAGTTACCCCCCCCTTCCCCATAGGTATAGGCAGAGTTACCCACCCCCCTCTTCCCTATAGGAATAGGTAGAGTAACCCCCCTCTTCCCCATAGTAATAGGCAAAGTTACCCCCCTCCTCTTCCCCATAGGTATAGGCAGAGTTAAACCCCCCATTCCCCATAGGTATAGGCAGAGTTAAACCCCCTTTTACCCATAGGTACAGGCAGAGCTACCCCCCTTTCCCTATAGGCATAGGCAGAGTTACCCCCCCCCCCCTCTACCCCATTGGTATAGGCAGAGTTACCCCCCTCTTCCCCATTGGTATAGGCAGAGTTACCCCCCCAGTTTCCTCATAGGTATAGGCAGAGTTACCCCACCCCCTTTCCCCATAGGTATAGGCAGAGTTGCCCCCCTTTCCCTATGGGTATAGGCAGAGTTAGCCCCCACCCTCTTCCCCATTGGTATAGGCAGAGTTAAACCCCCCATTCCCCTTAGGTATAGGCAGAGTTAAACCCCCTTTTCCCCATAGGTACAGGCAGAGCTACCCCCCACCCTCTTCCTCATAGGTATACGCTGAGTTACCCCCCCCCCTTCCCTATAGGTATAGGTAGAGTAACTCCCCTCTTCCCCATAGTAATAGGCAGAGTTACCCCCCGTCCTCTTCCCCATAGGTATAGGCAGAGTTAAAACATAAATAAAATTATGCTCACCTGATGTCCCACTCAGCGATCTCCTCAGCAGCAGGGGCCGGCGTCTTCTCCCCTCCACAGTACAGGCGTCGATGAGTGACATTATTGCCAATTTTTTACCCCTGTAGCTTTTTTTTTTCATAAAATTTTTTTTGCATACCAGGCTGCATGAGGGCTAATTTTTTGCACCATAATCAGTTTTTTGTATCGGTACCATTTTGATATTGATCTGTCTTTTTAATCACTTTTTAACTTTATATTCTGGAAAATTATAAAAATTGCAATTCTGTTGGTTTTCTATATTTTTTTATATTTACGTCATTTACCGTATGGGATACATAATGTTATATTTTAATAGCTCGTAGAATTACGCACGCAGCGATACTAAAAATGTTTATTATTATTATGTTTACATGTTTTTATATAGGAAAAGGGGTTGATTTGAACTTTTAACATGGAAGGGGTTAATATGCGTCTTTTAAACTTTTATTAAAACTTTATTTATTTTTCTAACACTTTACTAGACTTTCAGTAGGAATCATTAGATTCCTCATACAGATCAACACAGAGTTCTATTGAACTCCATTGATCTGTGTGCTCTGTGATCCATTGATAGAGCCTAGTCCAGCCAGGCTCTATCAATGACAGAGCCACAGGATGCAGAGTATGGAGCGGGCAGGAGTCAGGAGCCCGCTCCATACAGTCTGTTGAGCACCTCCGCGCTTGTCAGGTCTGGCCCTGCTTGCCCTAAGCCGGGCTAAGGGACGGAAAAATTCACCTGCCTGGCGCCCAGAACTGCATGTCCCGGGCGTCAGGCGATAGGAATTCCACATCCCTGTAATTAACATTATATTTTTATAGTTTGGACATTGATGCATGCGGCAATACCACATGTTTATTTTTATTATGTTTACATATTTTTTATATGGAATTTGGGAAAAGGGGGGTGATTCAAACTCTTAATATGGAAGGGTTAATGGGTGTTTTTTTTACTTTTTATTCAACTTTTTTTTTACACTTCAGTAGATTCCTCATACAGATCAATGTGTTTCCATAGAACCACATTGATCTGTGTGCTCTGCGCTTGATCGATAAAGCCTGGTTCAGCCAGGCTTTATCAATCTCAGAGCATAGCAGCCACAGAGAGGAGAGGTAAGCCCTCTGGCTACCTCCACAGTGGATCGCCTACCCCTGGGGGGGGGGGGGGGGTTCGCGATATACCCCACTGGACCACCAGGAATGGTTGAAATGTCTCTTTAGACACCGCTGTCAGCTTTGACAGCAGTGATCTAAAGGGTTCCTAGCCAGCCGCATGTCAGCTATTAAATCAATACAGGAGCCCACGGCATAAACCCCCTGCTGTTGTAGGACGAGCCTGCTCGTCCTTTGATGGCATCCGGTAAAGGTTTTTTTTTTTTTTCATTTTTTCACTTTCGTTTTTTCCTCCTCGCCTTCTTAAAATCATAACTCTTTCAGTCTTCCAACTACAGGCCTATATGAGGGCTTGTTTTTTTGCACCACCAATTTTACTTTGTAATGAAATCAATCATATCACCACAAAATCTACAGCGAAACAACAAAATGCCATTTGTAACTTTTGGAGGCATCTGATGATACCCAAATTATATAGGTTTCTACTGTATGATATTTTGATTTACGTCTTTTTATAAAAGATAACATTTTGTATGAGAAGTAGCATGTTTAAAATTGTCCTATTCAGACCCCTATAACTTTTTTATTTTTCCGTATACGGTGAGGGCTCATTGTTACCATTTTTATTTTGATGGGACTTTTTGATCGCTTTATATAATTTTTTTTTTAGTTTATACAGGGTGACCAAAAACGCACAATTCTGGACTTTTTGGGAATTTGGAATTCTCTGGAATTTTTTTTATGTATACACCATTTTCCATACGGTTTAATTACCATTATATTTTTATAGTTCAGACAATTACGCACACGACGATATAACATATATTTATGTTTATTTTTGTTTACATATTTTTTCTGTTTAATTTTTTTAAAGGAAGGGGTTAAATTAAGTTTATTAAGATTTATTTTACTTTTTTTAACACAATTTTATAGTCCCCATAGGGGACTATTACATGCAATCATTTGATTGCATACACTGTTCAATGCCATGCCATATCATAGCATTGATCAGTGTTATTGGTACTTGATTGCTCCAGGCTGCTGAGGCTTCCTGAAGCATAGAGCCACCAATTGAATGATGAAGAGGCAGGTAGGGGCCCTCCCGTCATTCTGATTGTTTTTTTTTGGATGCCACAATCAACGTTGATCACTGGGTCTATTAGACACAGGTCATAGCAGCTGAATCTCTCTTGTAATTCTACATGGAATATGTGTCTGTTAGGCAGAGGCAATAGAGTATACTCTACAGTACAGTCAATGTAGTAGGATATTTACTACCATGGACCCTGGTATACACAGTGGGCCATAGCAGTGATCAGGAAAAAGATGCTTAACTTTCTAAAAAAAATAATAATAATTTTTTTGTCAATTGCATGTTTTTGATTTGTGACATATAAGTACACTTAAAGAAGAATGTATCAGTTAAACAAAGAGCGGGGCCAATCATTGGTGGGTGCATGGGGTGCACCCAGAGGCTAGGAGAAAGAAAAAACTAAGGGGATGCCCAGCGCCCAGTTATTTTCCCATTCCCACACAAGTCAGTGGCACAGCAGAGTGATTCCGACATGGGTCAGTGCTGTTTGTGCTTAATTGGGACTCTGGGAGAAAGAAACACGGAGCCTTACCCTACTACAGAAAGCCCAGAAAGAGCAAGTTACATTACATAGCACTGACCACTGTCACTGCCCACTTGCCTGATTCCTCAGCAGTGGCCCAGCTGACCACTCCCCACAATGATGTCATGAGTAACGTGGATCAGCATAGGCAGGCCCACATTATAGCGCACATTACAGGCCCAGTGGGCACTATTTTTGTGTGGAGCAATATACATGGGAAGCTTGTATAGAGGTGGTCATTGTGCTAAACCAAGGAGCCTTAAATATTTGCCAGATTCAGCGGCTACAAGTTGTTAACTTTTTGATGACCCAGGCTTGATGGGAAAGAAAAGGAAAAGTGAGCAGCCTTGAAAAAAAAGAACATGTCACCTGTGATTCACTGGATAAAACATTGAAATCAGTGAAATGGCCTGCAACGCCTGTGTAGAGCTGATATCACTATGATCCCTGTATTGGCAGCATATTGGTCTGCATATAGTGGCTTTTATTCAGTAGCAGTGTGGTGGTAATAATTAGTCATTATGCAGTGGTAATTTGTGGTTGTGGTGTGGCGGTATATTGACCAATATCAGTATACAGGATTGGGTCAGTAACCGTATGATCACAATATGTAAGGTGATAATATTTCCTCCTTGTAGACTGGTGTTATTTGGTAATAGTATGATTTATGTAGAGGTATTCAGTATTATAATGAAAAACTATAAAGGGAACGGTCTAAAAAAAATATAACCACACCCCCTATGGCCACCAAAAAATAATCCTGAACCTAGGCATCTATGAATTTAGGATCAGCCCTGCACAAGAGAGGTGAGTTTACTGTAACACAAATTTACAAAACAAACTAATTTAACTTTCATTTACAAGTATACGCTTGTCTAAAAAACATAAATGTAATAACCTAGCTGTTTCCCTATGATTTACGTGTATGTTGATAAATGTTCCCAATGTATATGCTGAATTTATGGCTTCAGTATACACAACTGTAGTATGCTTATGCTTTTGTATACAGTATAAAAATGTAAGAAGGTGCATACTGGTATCATTGGAGACTTATTAGTAAACTACAACTAAAGTAGCATGGCCAGGATGCAGAAATCACATGTGACCACTGAAACATATCACTTTATAAAATATAACCTTAAATGGGTATTCCAGAGAATTAAAGGAGTAATCCAAGATTAGAAAAACAAAGCTGAGGTGTGTGTGATATTGCAGCTCAGTTTCATTGAAGTAAATGGAGCCAAGTTGTAATACTGCACACAACCAGCGGACAGGGGTGGTGCTGTTTTTGGAAAAAACAAACAAACAAATAAACAAACAGTTTTTGTAGTCCTGGATAACCCCTTTAATACATCTAAAAGTGCCCTCATCGGTGACTAACACTAAAAAAGCTGTACTCACCTTTTATTAATCACCCTCTGTCTTTGTCCTCAGACATAGGAGAAGCCAATTACTGACCTCAGCGGTGACCCACCTCAGTCAGTAATTGGCTGTGTGAGCATTTTTTGTTTTAGGACAGCGAGGACAGGCACCAGCCGGGAATAGGAAGCAGCAGAGTACAGCTTTTTTATACTCCCACCCAGGGAACTTTTATATCTCACTTTTATCCCCCAGAATACCCCTTTAACCCCTTAAGGACTCAGCCCATTTTGGCCTTAAGGACTCAGACAATTTAATTTTTACGTTTTCATTTTTTCCTCCTCGCCTTCTAAAAAATCATAACTCTTTTATATTTTCATCCACAGACTAGTATGAGGGCTTGTTTTTTGCACGACCAGTTGTCCTTTGTAATGACATCACTCATTATATCATAAAATGTATGTCGCAACCAAAAAACGCTATTTTTGTGGGGAAATTAAAACGAAAAACGCAATTTTGCTAATTTTGGAAGGTTTCGTTTTCACGCCGTACAATTTATGGTAAAAATGACGTGTGTTCTTTATTCTGAGGGTCAATACGATTAAAATGATACCATTATTACATACTTTTATATTATTGTTGCGCTTAAAAAAAATCACAAACTTTTTAACCAAATTAGTACGTTTATAATCCCTTTATTTTGATGACCTCTAACTTTTTTATTTTTCCGTATAAGCGGCGGTATGGGGCCTCATTTTTTGCGCCATGATCTGTACTTTTTTTTTACACCACATTTGCATATAAAAAACTTTTAATACATTTTTTAAAATTTTTTTTTAATAAAATGTATTAAAAAAGTAGGAATTTTGGACTTTTTTTTTTCGTTCATGCCGTTCACCGTACGGGATCATTAACATTTTCTTTTAATAGTTCGGACATTTACGCACGCGGCAATACCAAATATGTCTACAAAAAAAAATTTTACGCTTTTTGGGGGTAAAATAGGAAAAAACGGACGTTTTACTTTTTTATTGGGGAGGGGATTTTTCACTTTTTTTTTACTTTTACATTTTTTTACATTTTTTTTTACACTTGAATAGTCCCCATAGGGGACTATTCATAGCAATACCATGATTGCTAATACTGATCTGTTCTATGTATAGGACATAGAACAGATCAGTGTTTTCGGCTATCTTCTGCTCTGGTCTGCTCGATCACAGACCAGAGCAGGAGACGCCGGGAGCCGGACGGAGGAAGGAGAGGGGACCTCCGTGCGGCGTTATGAATGATCGGATCCCCGCAGCAGCGCTGCGGGCGATCCGATCATTCATTCAAATCGCGCACTGCCGCAGATGCCGGGATCTGGCTGCGATCAGCAGCCGGGATCAGCCGCGCATGACACAGGCATCACTCCAATGCCCGCGGTTATGCACAGGACGTAAATGTACATCCTGGTGCGTTAAGTACCACCTCACCAGGACGTACATTTACGTCCTGCGTCCTTAAGGGGTTAATCATAACCAGATTAATATCCACCGATACTTAAAGGGGTATTCCACTGGGAAAAAAAAATGTTTTAATCAACTGGTGCCAGAAAGTTAAACAGATTTGTAAATTACTTCTGTTAAAAAATCTTAATCCTTCCAGAGGAAATTTTTTTCTTTTTGGAACACAGAGCTCTCTGCAGACATCATGACCACGGTGCTCTCTGCTGACATCTCTGTCCATTTTAGGAACTGTCCAGGGCAGCATATGTTTGCTATGGGGATTTTCTCCTACTCTGGAGACAGTTCTTAAAATGGACAGAGATGTCAGCAGAGAGCACTGTGGTCATGATTTCAGCAGAGAGCTCTGTGTTCCAAAAAGAAAATAATTTCCTCTGTAGTATTCAACAGCTAATAAATACTGGAAGGATTAAGAATTTTTAATAGAAGTAATTTACAAATCTGTTTAACTTTCTGGCACCAGTTGATAAAAAAAAAAAAAAAATCCACCGGAGTACCCCTTTAAAGAAAAAAAGAAGATGTCCAGACATCAAACATCCAAACAGTACCAATAGTCCATTAGAGAGTACCAACAAAAACCTGTTGTGCAAAAAGTATCCAAAAACCAAACATACGTATATTTATTGTCTCAAAATATTATCAAATAGATTAAATTATATTTTAAAAACCAGTGGAAATACATATATTACTTTTTATTTTAAAATGCTAAAACCTTATGGATTCCTTCATTTGGAATTCTTTGCAAAACTTAAACTCATGAAAGTGATCGAGGCGCCGGGGGTTTCCCTGTCACCTTAAATATCATTGATCTGTTCACAAATGCAGATTATCAATGCTATGAATGTTTTGCTAATGCAGTCATGAGAACATTTACATTTCCACAGGTAAAACTCACTTTGGATTTGCAGTCTATATTGTCAAAGATGACATATTTCTTTCCAACACAGAAGAAACAACCTGTTATGTTACATTAATATAGTGACAAGCTCTACATCATAAACATTTAAACATGCCCATAATCTTTCCATCTTGACAAGTACCCAGTATTGTAGGTGGGTGTAATGACTGTGAAAAGGTTTACAGAAATGCAGTCACATCCCGCAAAGGGACTGCCAGGAGAACACTCTTCTTCCTCACACTGAGCCCATTGCACTCTATGGATACATTGGACATGCTGAAAAAATCAAGTGTTATCTTGTAACCTCTCTGAACAGCAGAACTGAGGAATGAGTATTTATGGCCAACTGTAGGCTTAGCATTAGCAGCACCATAACCAACGCTTTCGTAGACTTAAAGGGGTACTCTTTTTTTTTTAAATGAACTGGTGCCAGAAAGTTAAACAGATTTGTAAATTACTTCTATTAAAAAAATCTTAATCTTTTCAGTACTTTTTAGCAGCTGTATGCTACAGAGGAAAATCTTTACTTTAGAATTTTTTTTTGTGTTGTCCACAGTGCTCTCTGCTGACACCTGATGCCTGTATCAGGAACTGTCCACAGCAGGAGAAAATCCCCAAAGCAAACCTATGCTATTCTGGACAGTTCCTGACACGGACAGAGGTGTCAGCAGAGAGCACTGTGGACAACACAAAAAAGAAATTCAAAAAGTAAAGAATTTCATCTGTAGCATACAGCTGCTAAAAAGTACTAAAAGGATTAAGATTTTTTAATAGAAGTAATTTGCAAATCTGTTTAACTTCCTGCCCCAGTTCATAAAAAAAAAAAAAAAAAAAAGTTTTCCACCGGAGTACCCCTTCAAGGGCTCCCTGCTGTCAGACCCAATCTGGTTTGTTGACAATAGTGTTGAGTGGCATAGGCCATATTAGAATTCATGATATTTCACGAATATATGGACGAATATTCGTCATATATTCGCTAAATTTGCATATTCATAATATTCGCATTTTATTTTCGCATATGCGAAAATTGGCATATAAAAATTAGCATATGGGAAAATTATCATATGCTAATTTTCGCATTTGCGAAAATGCGCACGCCAGTCTCACACAGTAGTATTAGAGCCTTCTTTACACCACACAAGCTGGAAGCAGAGAGGGATGATCACTGTGATGTGTACTGTATAAAAAAAAAAAGAATTCGCGAATATGCGATATTCGCAAATAAAATTCGCATTGCGAATATTCGCGAGCAACATTAGTTGACAAGTCACACAAAAAAATCTATTTTTTTTTTACTACTTTTACATCATTCTATAGAGCCTGCAGATCTAGTGGATCTAGGAGCAATACATGCAGATCCAGTGGACTCTAGGAGCAATTGATGGTTTGGGAAGCAAAAGGAATCCCAAGCTCATTAGACTCACAGCAACTACATGGCCTTCCACCACGGAAAGTACACTACTGTCTCCCTCTATCCAAATTTTCAAAAGTAGCCTGGAAAACCCATAATAAGCATTGTACAACTACGATATTATAAGCTTTTACCCCCACCTACTAAATCCTTCCCTGTAAACTGTAAACCCTCATGGGCAGTGATGTTTCTCCATTTTTTTGCCAGTCTGTTGTAAAAGCAAATAGGTGCAAAGTAGTGATAAAGGTTATTCTGTGGTTGCATAAACTTTTCCCTCTATGCAGTTTCATCAAACTAACTGCACAATCTATAAACTGCAACAGCCAACAATGCCTTCAGTTCAGGAAAGGACTTTGTTCACACATATGCACCACTTATAAGGTTAGAAACCGCTGCTTTTATTTTTAAGTTTTCTCTTCGGGTATAGATCAAGAATAAACGTATAATTTAAACCATAAACCTCCTAGGTGGCCGCTAATACCCTATTTTCCCAAACACTAACTTATTGAAAAAGGTAAAACTTTATTGTTCTAATTTCTATAAGCATGTGTTGTGCACTATAGATGTAGATATTTTTCAATTTTTCTTTTTCTTTCTCTATGCATAACAATGCATTTTTTGATTATATGTATCCAGATTGTAAAGAAAGTGTGGATCCATTTCAGGTTTTCTATATGGTTGTATAGACAACGGTAATTAGCTGGTTTGAGATTTTTTATATAAAGCACACATCCGCCGATGTTAACATCCCAATATTTTATGTATCTACTTTACTGAAGAAGGAGCCTATGGAGGCTCCGAAACACGTTCAAATACGAGTTAACACCACCACATTTATTATCCATATTATCTAAGACCTGATCCTGGAATTCCTGTACGCACCTTTACTAAATCCCAGGAGGCAGACGCCAGCTCGCAGAGGAAAAACTACATTACAACTGTCAGATTTTTTTTACCATTGTCTTAGTGGTTTTATAATTTACCTTTATATTATGTATACATTTATATATATATATATATATATATATATATATATATATATATGCAGTATCTATCTATCTATATATATATATATATATATATATATATATATATATATATATATATATATATATGAGAAGAACAATAAGGTCCGGTACTAGAATGGTTGCAGGTAAAAACTGTTTGTTGCTTTATTGAAGATATTGCAGTACAAAGCTGGAAGTCTGACGCGTTTCGCAATAATGCTTAATCGTAGACTGCCAAACAATCACAAAATACAACTTAAAATACAAAAGGTACAAGTCACATGAGTGACCTCGTCATCATTAGAATCATGAACATGTAAAACCCGGAATTGGAATCCATTATATGATCGCCATATAATGTCCGTTCACATTGGAAAAATAAAATGCACTGCATTTAAATTTCTGTATCTATAACATAGTGAGGTCAATATCAGAACCGGAAAAGGGATATTCCTTATAACACATATAAATATTTTTTATTATTATTCTGCCTTTTCTTGTCATTATTATGTAAAACGGCAGTGCAAATAATTTCAATGTGAACTGGACACAAGACTTGTCACATATTTTTATACATGTTGTTGAGCCATCAAGAGGAGAAGATTGCGTTAGTTGTTCATAATGCTGCGTGCGGGAAAGGTATATACATATTATTATCAAATGTGTTCTGTAACGCTGAGCGCTCCGGTCCCTGTTCCTGGACCGGAGCGTTCGCAGCGTCTGTCCCAGCGGGGTGTCCCGGTCGGACTCTCTGACCAGGGACACTCCGTCTCTGCTCCTGTCGGGAACGCGGTCCGCGCTGCGGGATGTCCCCGCACGCGTCCTGAGTCCCAGCTCCACTTACCCGTGCCCGCTTCGGCCCTCTTCTCTGCTCCCCGCTCACGTGACTCCCGGCGCGCGCGTCCCTGCACTATAGGGCGCGCGCGCGCCGGCAGTGTAAGATTTAAGGGGCCAGTGCACCATTGATTGGTGTCTGGTCCAATCCGTAATTGGTCACTCCTATAAATGTATCCTGCCCCTTCCTGCCCTTGCCGGATCTTTGTTGCCTCAGTGCCCTAGAGAAAGCGTTATTTGTGTATATCCTTGCCTGTTGCCGATCCTGTTGCTTACGACTACCACCTGAGAACCCGTGCTGCCTGCCCTGACCTTTGCTACGTCTGACTTCGCCTCTGCCTGCCCCTTCTGTACTTCGCCTGTCTCAGCTGCCAGTGAGGTTGAGCCTCTATCGGAGGATACGACCTGGTAGTTACCGCCGCAGCAAGTCCATCCCGCTTTGCGGCGGGCTCTGGTGAAAACCAGAAACTGCTTAGAACCGATCCTCCGGTATGGTCCACGCCAATCCCTCTCTGGCACAGAGGATCCTGACATGTTCTCAGAAATTGTAAAAAAGGAAACATCTCTATCTAAAACTAGAAGTGGGATATGGTTTGTATTATTTATATTAAACCTCGGAAGAATTTTTTCTTGTAATATATTATCATTGTAATTCTTCATTATTACAATTAGAAATAATAATGAAGAATTACAATGATAATAATGATAATATATTACAAGAAAAAATTATTCCGAGGTTTAATATAAATTATACAAACCATATCCCACTTCTAGTTTTAGATAGACATGTTTCCTTTTTTACAATTTCTGAGAACACATTTGATAATAATATGTATATACCTTTCCCGCACGCAGCATGAACAACTAAGCAACTGAGCAGTTATGAACAACTAACGCAATCTTCTCCTCTTGATGGCTCAACATGTATAAAAATATGTGACAAGTCTTGTGTCCAGTTCACATTGAAATTATTTGCACTGCGGTTTTACATAATAATGACGAGAAAAGGCAGAATAATAATAAAAAAAATATATATATATGTATTATAAGGAATATCCCTTTTCCAGTTCTGATATTGACCTTACAATGTTATAGATGCAGAAATTTAAATGCAGTGCATTTCATTTGTCCAATGTGAACGGACATTATATGGCGATCATATAATGGATTCCAATTCCGGGTTTTACATGTGCATGATTCTAATGATGACGAGGTCAGTCATGTGACTTGTACCTTTTGTATTTTAAGTTGTATTTTGTGATTGTTTGGCAGTCTACGATTAAGCATTATTGCGAAACGCGTCAGACTTCCAGCTTTGTACTGCGATATCTTCAATAAAGCAACAAACAGTTTTTACCTGCAACCATTCTAGTGCTGGACCTTATTGTTCTTCTCGTACAAATACCTAGCCGGAGGCGGTACCGGTCGGCCCGTGGCACAGGTGGAGAGGTGGGCGTGCTAACGGTGAGCGGCTCACAGTTCAGCTTTTGATATATATAAGTGTGGGAACTCACCCAAGATTTACACTCAAGGGCTGGTCCTGCAGGACCCTTGCTAATAGGAATGCTGTTCCTGCTGTAAAAAACAAGTGGAGGAACTCAGTTGCTGGCTCTGTGAACCTCCAGAGGAGACTTGAGCAGGTCACCTCCGCATACTAATTGTCATGTCACAGCTTGCTGGAGAAGAAATTATATCAATGGAGTTACCTGGCAAAAACACAGTCAAAAGTCTAAAATTTATACTAGATAACAACTATTTCATGTACAACAGACAAGTGTATCACCAATGTCACGGGACGGCTATGGGGTCCAAGGTGGCGCCCTCATATGCCAATCCCTTTATGGGGGCATTTGAGAACAAATATATTATGGGATCCTCAGAACACCACTCCCATATCCAACTGTTCCGCCGTTATATTGATGACTTGTTTTTCCTATGGAAAGGTCCACCAACGTCCATAGACTCTTTTTTTACCTATCTCAACTCAAATGACTGGGGAATCAAATTCACCATTGAATTCAGTGAGGACAATATCAACTTTTTGGATTTAAACATCACACACAATCACTCCAGTTACATTACGTCCACATATTTCAAAACAGTGGACGTGAATAGTTACCTGGAGTACGACAGTGCCCACAAAAAGCAATGGCTAAACAATGTACCGTATGGGCAGTACAAAAGGATTAAGAAAAATTGCTCAGACAATGAGACATTTGAAGCACAGGCAAGGATCATATGCAATAGATTTAAAGAAAAAAAGTACCCCAGATCAATTATCCAGGATGCTTACAATAGAGTAAAGGATCAAACACAATCGGATTGCCTGAAACCCAAGCAAAATAAAAAGACTGGGGAAGGGCAAAAACTCAACTTTATCACCACCTTTTGTGATTCTGCTAGTAACATCAGAAAAACTCTGGAAAGCGCTGGCATATTTTGCAGAATGATTCTATTCTGAATAATATCCTTCCAAATAAACCATCTGTTACATGCCGCAGGGCTCCCACCCTAAAAAATATTCTTGCACCCAGCGTGATAAAACAACATAAACCAACATTGAAGAAATCTCTTTTACCCGCAGGATCGTATAGGTGTAACAGCAAGAGGTGTTTGTGCTGCAGGGAGATCCAGAACAAACGGACTACATTTTCCTCAAATGTCACTGGGGAAGAATTCATAATAAAACACAGATTAACATGAAGTTCCTCTTATGTCATATATTTGCTTGAATGCAGATGTAAACTGCAGTATGTAGGTCAGACTATCCAACCCCTTTGCAACCGGTTTAATAAACATAGGCAAAATGTCAAGAACAAATTCCTTCTCCATGGGGTCTCCAGACATTGTGCCATGGTTCACCCAGGAGAACAGGATATTTATACAGTAATTCCCATTGATCATATTTCAGCTGAAACTGCCAATCGCTTTGACACGCTAAAGAAGAAAGAGATCTATTGGATGTATAAGTTGTCAACAGTTGCACCAAAGGGGCTTAATGAAACGGTTGAAATGGTACTATGAGCCCACAAGTACACTGCTGTTTTATATCTATCACTGATCCCTTTTATAATTCTCCACCAGATTTTATATGTACTTTACATACCTTTATAACAGGTCTTTTTTGGTTTTCTTCTGAGAGGTCCAATTATGGTGCTGGCCCTGTATTACGGAGTCGCGACACTAAAGCTCCTCATGTGCTGTGGTCACACAAAATCATTTTATGTAAGAAGAGATTTCTGTTTTACATGCATTAATTTTATAATTCTTTTCTCATAATGAAAAAAAAGGGAAACAACCCATTTCTGTTTTATTTGCCTGTGCTGATTTTTAAGCATTTTCTATCATTCCTATTATACATGTGTAATTATGCTGTTTCGCCCCATGTTGTAAAAAGATCGCACTTAGAGGCTAAATTTTCCACTAACATTCTACCATAGAAAGAACATTGTTGCGAACGGCAACTCTGTTCTTTTATCACAATGTACTGTACCAGCGCTTACCTTGTAGCTGTGTGACAGCTCGGTCTGACATTCTCCTTTGTTTACCAATCATAGCGCATGCGCCCTATTGACTTAGAGCCATGTGTTTGAAGTCTCTCCATTTGTTTACAAGTTGCTACATAGTAGCGCACGCGTAGTAGCAACCTGCAGCTCCGTGATGAGCGGCGGGTTTACGAGCCTCCAGCGCTGCCACAGCAAATGTATCGCGCCTCATTATATGTTTTCTAAAGCCCATAATCATATGTTTTAATGAGAATGCTTATGTGTTTTATTATCTTCACTGTTTTTTTTCTTTATGATCTTCTTTTTATGATATTTTAAATTGGGTTATGTATGACCTTTCACCCGGATGCAGATTGAACCCGGGCTTTTTAACCTTGAATATTTGCAGTGAATTTTATATGCCTGAAGAAGAGCCTGGCATAAGGCTCGAAACTAAGTGTTGCAATAAATTCCTTATATACCTAAGAATCTTTCTGCCTGGACTTACCACTTACTAACCAGAGGAGAAGCGCTTTGGAGACAAGTCCCCATTTTCTGTGTCCCGGATTATGGGTCACACATTTTGAATCTTACCTTGATACTGAGCGTCTAGGACACTCAGAGGGGATCCTGAAGCTGCTGACCTCACGTCCATTGAGTGATTCTACGTGCCTGCATAGGTGTTGTGCCTTCAGCACAACGCCCTCCGGTAAGCCTTATACTTAGTTTCCTAAGGGGCTCACCTATCCTGACATATTACACTAGGAGCGCATCTCTTTCCTTTTTTCATAAAAAACACAGTCATGACCTGACAGCTGCATACATGACCGAAAGTAACGTTTGATGTCACAGTAGCATACCTGATGCAACCCATGTCTGATGTCATAGCCTTTACCTGACTAAACCCATCAATGGTATCACACAGATACCTGGCTCAAACCCACACTCACTTCATACAAACACACTTTATGATGTCACAATAAGAATGCATAGATAAATATACTGTATAATCTCTATAAAAGGAAATATATGCGTAGTATGTTAGCCTGTAGAAAGAAAGAATAAAACTGAGATTCTCTATTTTTATTATTTCTACTGTTTATGGTCAGCTGTACTCATGGCAATCCTTTATTTAACTTCTGAGGATGAGCAAGTAGTTGTGGCATCTGGTTTCCAAGTATTGTACCTTCCCTGTAGACCATTAAAGCTTCTCAGTAGGGTGGCGACTCCATAGGTAACTACAAAGTAAGCTTGTCTAGAAAGCGTCTTGCAGGTCAAGGACTCTAAATCAGAAATGCAAATGCAATACAGACTTCCCAGAGGTCAGATTAAGATTGTAGGATTAGGGTAACCAACGTGCAAAGAAATCCCTAAACACAAACATTACATTACATATGTAAATGAAGACCTGGTGACACACAACAGTAGCACAGGTAGCATTTTTTTTTAGAAAGGTGATGAAATCTCAGATTCTTATGACTGAATGATCATACAGAACATCCTACACTTGTACTCAGACACTCATTTAGTTGCATATATTCATACAGTCATGAAGAAGACCATGGTCATAAAACTAACAGGTCATTAGTGTACACTATGTTCATCAGGTGCAAGCCCGCTAGCCAAGCCACTGTTACCTCTGTATAGCAAGTCCCTAACATCCCTAAGGTAAATTAGTGAGGCTGTGACCACCACAGCCACAACACCAGTGTCCATAGGGGGAATGGCCCAGTGGCAGAGCAATCCAATGCTGCCCAACCTAGTCCCAGGCTCTTAGTCGGACCACCCCAAAGACACGGCAGCAACTGCCACCACACAGCACTGCACTAGTGTGAACAGATAGCAGAGGTCATTTACTATATGCTCCAAGTCAGAGAACTGAATGACTTCCAGCAACAAACTACTTTGCAATCTCCTGCTAATTAAATAGGCCTGGGCGGGATAGTGGGTGGGATAGACTGGGAGTATATGGAGAGTGCAATTTTCCATCTGTTCACACTGGTGTGGTGCTTCGTGGCGGCTGTTGCTGCCGTGGTGCCGTGTCTGTGGGGTGGCACGGCTCAAAGTAGGGGGCTAGGTCGGAAGCATGGGGGACGCTCTGCCACTGGTCTGTTCTCTCAATAGTGTGGTGTAGATGGTGGTCACCGCTCAGCGCCACACCATTTTATCATAGGGACCCGCTACACACAGGTGGCCATGATGTGGCTAGCAGGCTTGCACATTATAATCATAAAGTATACTAACAACCTCTACATGTTATGTATATATATGCTGAGAAGCACAGGATCTTTGTGCAAGATGTAGATGTGCGACCATGTCTGTTTTTCTCCATTGATGCCTTCAGTTATATATCCTTTACTGGACACAATGGCCCAGATTAATCAATCTGCCTCAAACCAAAACTGTCTGATTTTGCCCATAATAACCATAGGGCCTTATGCAACTGCTACCTCTACCGACTTTTTCCTGGGGTTTATGGTGTTGAGGCAATCCAGGAGGCCTGGTGCCCTATGAACTGTTTTAAGGACACTATTTGGCTAGCCAGGAATCGCCTCATGTTGAAGAGGTAGAACATGTCCATCCAGGACTGCCACAGGGCTGATCCCCAGCCTGTTTAGAGACTATACCATCATGGCGGTCTGGACATAGATGAAGAAGAGGATTAAACCCCTCTCCTTCACCGTTCTCCCTTTGTGTGTCTTTGTCTTGCAATAAAGCTTCAGGCCTGTGAATTTCCCTCCCTATCCCCTGTTTTCCCAACCCCCTTCCCCTATCGCAGTCCCCTATTTGTTGCTTGACATTGTTGTTTTTCATAATGTTTTATAATGTATGCAGGAGTGTAAGCATAGCATGTAGTATGATGTATACTGTAGGGAACCCTTGCTGTATTTTGTGCTGTCGTGCCTGGAATGGTAAATGTACTTTTTATTGTATAAGTGATTGACATTTGATTGCTAATAAAATTATTTACAGCATGAAATCATCAAACAGTATACTGTCCATGAATAAATGCCAAAATAAATAATTGTATTATAGTTGTAAAAACATGAGTAATATGGTGGTAACATGGGCACAACGATCACATTTGCAGAGGAAAGCAGGGCCACAATTTGCTCTGGGGCCCACAGGACTCATAGTGTTGTGTCACATTTACACATTTACAGCTAATAAGTCAACCAAGCATCACAAGCAGCAGAAATGTTGGTCTGCCGAGTAATAACTTTTGCTCTAAGAATACATGTAAGAAATATAATAATATGCACTGCAGTATTATTACAACTACGATTAGATATGTCAATGTATCATGTACCACAACCTTTTATTTCAAGGAATTTCATCCGAAATTTATGATCATGCTAAAGTCCTGCCAAACTCGTGTATCAACAATGTAGTAACGATTTGACCGTTTACATAAAAACAAAAAGAAGTCATAAAAAAAAAGCCAATGGATTAAAGTTTCATCTATTCAATGTCGGAAGTGCGAGGTGCAGACGATTCACTATTTCAGTCATAATCTTTTACTGTGTATCTATGTATGGGTATGGTCAGCTTTACAAATGGTATTTGTTAAACATGTGAATGGGGCCACTACACAGTGAATGGGGCCACGGGTTCTAGCTCCGTTCAATTTTCATATTCAGGCGCTGTGGCTCTGCAGAACAGAGCATAGGCCATTAATTACTTTTGTCCAGAAAACCCTTTTAATGTTTTAGAAAACTAATTTAAGCACTAGTAATATTTCAATTTTGTAATATACACTCAAAAAAAATACAATAAGAAGTTGTTGGAATGGAATGAAACGCGTGTGTAAATTTAATGATGACATATGTAAGTAATTACAATATTAGAACAAAACATATGTTTATTGGGGAAAACTATATGATTGAAAGAATACTTTTGTGCCCCCTCTAGAGGCATACAAGATGAGATACAGTTGGGCATGGAGGCATACAGGTTCTGTATGGCATCCTGCAGCACATTTACCACAGATGTTTCAGCTGGGACTGTATATTATACACACTCCTAGGTTGAGAGGGCAGACCAAGGAAGTGTTGCAATCTGGTGAACAACTATTGCCGTACATGGGTGAGCATTATCCTGCTGAAAAATGCCAGTTGGAAACCCTGCTATGAGAGGCAACACACTTGACCACAGAATATCCTACACATATCATTGAGCTGTTAGTATCCCCTTTTATCACACCCAAAAAAAAAAAAAAAAAAAAAAGCACAACTACCTAAAACTGCTGCTGCTGCTGTGGCTAATACAAAGTATAAAAAAAGAAGGTTGCAGGAGCACTCTTGGTCAAAAATTGAGGCTCTTAGAACACTTTTTGATCAAAAACGTGTCCCCCATCCACCACGCAGAGGTGGCCTCACTTTGGATGGGACCCTAACACGCTCATTCCACTCACCTCTGCTGGGCATATGGCCTCTGACTGGGTGAAATGCAGAGGTTTTTTAAATTGATAGTGCATCCTGCATGTCACCCAGTCAGAGGCCATATGCCCAGCAGAGGTGAGTGGAATGAGCGTGTTAGGGTCCCATCCGAAGTGAGGCCACCTCCACATGGTGGATGGGGGACACAGTTTGATCAAAAAGTGCCTCTATTTTTTTGACCAAGAGTGCTGCTGCAATCCTATTTTTTGTATTTCTTTTATCACTACTAAGGGTGACCGACTGTCATATGCTATAGCTCTTCAGATCATCACCCCAGCATATATTCATATCTCTATATTCCTTTTCATCCCAGAAGATCAGGATATCAATCAGATATCAACCCCCAATAATGATGTGGTAAGTGTTCAAAGAAAACTTATCTTTACCAAAAACTATCTTGTGTTCCAACCACCTCAAAAATAAATTTGCATATGTCTGTCAACTGGGAAAAAGGTCTTCAAGTGCTTTGTAGAGTTATATCTAGCAGTCAACAACCTCTCCCCAAGAGGTACACTACCCAACAGTAGCTTCTGAGAGAATTTTTATAGGACAGTGGGGGAAGCCTTTTTATGCTATCTTGGGGCAAGACCCAGTGTGTAAACAGACCAAACCTGTAATCATTTACATATCTGCATATATGTATATGCATGCTGAGAATTGCAGCCATCAAATATTTCTGTCTGGGTGTGTTATTTATGTATTCATTTATTTATTTATATCAATGATCACATATACTGTACCTTGGCATAGAACAGCTGCATGAATATGCTGTCTTTCTTTACTATAAACTCATGCCCTTATAGCAGCCTCTACTTACTATAAACTCATGCCCATATAGCAGCCTCTACTTACTATAAACTCATGCCCATATAGCAGCCTCTACTTACTATAAACGCATGCTCATATAGCAGCCTCTACTTACTATAAACCCATGCCCATATAGCAGCCTCTTCTTACTATAAACTCATGCCCTTATAGCAGCCTCTACTTACTATAAACTCATGCCCATATAGCAGCCTCTACTTACTATAAACTCATGCCCATATAGCAGCCTCTTCTTACTATAAACGCATTTCCATATAGCAGCCTCTACTTACTATAAACTCATGCCCATATAGCAGCCTCTACTTACTATAAACTCATGCCCATATAGCAGCCTCTACTTACTATAAACTCATGCCCATATAGCAGCCTCTACTTACTATAAACGCATGCTCATATAGTAGCCTCTACTTACTATAAACCCATGCCCATATAGCAGCCTCTACTTACTATAAACTCATGCCCATATAGCAGCCTCTACTTACTATAAACTCATGCCCATATAGCAGCCTCTTCTTACTATAAACTCATGCCCATATAGCAGCCTCTACTTACTATAAACTCATGCCCATATAGCAGCCTCTTCTTACTATAAACTCATGCCCATATAGCAGCCTCTACTTACTATAAACTCATGCCCATATAGCAGCCTCTTCTTACTATACACTCATGCCCATATAGCAGCCTCTACTTACTATAAACTCATGCCCATATAGCAGCCTCTTCTTACTATAAACTCATGCCCATATAGCAGCCTCTACTTACTATAAACTCATGCCCATATAGCAGCCTCTACTTACTATAAACTCATGCCCATATAGCAGCCTCTACTTACTATAAACTCATGCCCATATAGCAGCCTCTACTTACTATAAACTCATGCCCATATAGCAGCCTCTTCTTCCTATAAACTCATGCCCATATAGCAGCCTCTTCTTACTATAAACTCATGCCCATTAAGCAGCCTCTACTTACTATAAACTCATGCCTATATAGCAGCCTCTACTTACTATAAACTCATGCCCATATAGCAGCCTCTTCTTACTATAAACTCATGCCCATATAGCAGCCTCTTCTTACTATAAACTCATGCCCATATAGCAGCCTCTACTTACTATAAACTCATGCCCATATAGCAGCCTCTTCTTACTATAAACTCATGCCCATATAGCAGCCTCTTCTTACTATAAACTCATGCCCATATAGCAGCCTCTTCTTACTATAAACTCATGCCCATATAGCAGCCTCTACTTACTGTAAACTCATGCCCATATAGCAGCCTCTTCTTACTATAAACTCATGCCCATATAGCAGCCTCTACTTACTATAAACTCATGCCCATATAGCAGCCTCTTCTTACTATAAACGCATTTCCATATAGCAGCCTCTACTTACTATAAATTCATGCCCATATAGCAGCCTCTACTTACTATAAACTCATGCCCATATAGCAGCCTCTACTTACTATAAACTCATGCCCATATAGCAGCCTCTACTTACTATAAACTCATGCCCATATAGCAGCCTCTTCTTATTATAAACTCATGCCCATATAGCAGCCTCTACTTACTATAAACTCATGCCCATATAGCAGCCTCTTCTTACTATAAACTCATGCCCATATAGCAGCCTCTACTTACTATAAACTCATGTCCATATAGCAGCCTCTACTTACTATAAACTCATGCCCATATAGCAGCCTCTACTTACTATAAACTCATGCCCATATAGCAGCCTCTACTTACTATAAACTCATGCCCATATAGCAGCCTCTACTTACTATAAACTCATGCCCATATAGCAGCCTCTACGTACTATAAACTCATGCCCATATAGCAGCCTCTTCTTACTATAAACTCATGCCCATATAGCAGCCTCTTCTTACTATAAACTCATGCCCATATAGCAGCCTCTTCTTACTATAAACGCATTTCCATATAGCAGCCTCTACTTACTATAAACTCATGCCCATATAGCAGCCTCTACTACCTATAAACTCATGCCCATATAGCAGCCTCTACTTACTATAAACTCATGCCCATATAGCAGCCTCTTCTTACTATAAACTCATGCCCATATAGCAGCCTCTACTTACTATAAACTCATGCCCATATAGCAGCCTCTTCTTACTATAAACTCATGCCCATATAGCAGCCTCTACTTACTATAAACTCATGCCCATATAGCAGCCTCTACTTACTATAAACTCATGCCCATATAGCAGCCTCTACTTACTATAAACTCATGCCCATATAGCAGCCTCTTCTTACTATAAACGCATTTCCATATAGCAGCCTCTACTTACTATAAACACATGCCCATATAGCAGCCTCTACGTACTATAAACTCATGCCCATATAGCAGCCTCTTCTTACTATAAACTCATGCCCATATAGCAGCCTCTTCTTACTATAAACTCATGCCCATATAGCAGCCTCTACTTACTATAAACTCATGCCCATATAGCAGCCTCTACTTACTATAAACTCATGCCCATATAGTAGCCTCTACTTACTATAAACTCATGCCCATATAGCAGCCTCTTCTTACTATAAACTCATGCCCATATAGCAGCCTCTTCTTACTATAAACTCATGCCCATATAGCAGCCTCTACTTACTATAAACTCATGTCCATATAGCAGCCTCTACTTACTATAAACTCATGCCCATATAGCAGCCTCTACTTACTATAAACTCATGCCCATATAGCAGCCTCTTCTTACTATAAACGCATTTCCATATAGCAGCCTCTACTTACTATAAACACATGCCCATATAGCAGCCTCTACGTACTATAAACTCATGCCCATATAGCAGCCTCTTCTTACTATAAACTCATGCCCATATAGCAGCCTCTTCTTACTATAAACTCATGCCCATATAGCAGCCTCTACTTACTATAAACTCATGCCCATATAGCAGCCTCTACTTACTATAAACTCATGCCCATATAGTAGCCTCTACTTACTATAAACTCATGCCCATATAGCAGCCTCTTCTTACTATAAACTCATGCCCATATAGCAGCCTCTACTTACTATAAACTCATGCCCATATAGCAGCCTATACTTACTATAAACTCATGCCCATATAGCAGCCTCTTCTTACTATAAACTCATGCCCATATAGCAGCCTCTTCGTACTATAAACTCATGCCCATAAAGCAGCCTCTTCTTACTATAAACTCATGCCCATATAGCAGCCTCTTCATACTATAAACTCATTCCCATATAGCAGCCTCTACTTACTATAAACTCATGCCCATATAGCAGCCTCTACTTACTATAAACTCATGCCCATATAGCAGCCTCTACTTACTATAAACTCATGCCCATATAGCAGCCTCTTCTTACTATAAACTCATGCCCATATAGCAGCCTCTACTTACTATAAACTCATGCCCATATAGCAGCCTCTTCTTACTATAAACTCATGCCCATATAGCAGCCTCTACTTACTATAAACTCATGCCCATATAGCAGCCTATACTTACTATAAACTCATGCCCATATAGCAGCCTCTTCTTACTATAAACTCATGCCCATATAGCAGCCTCTACTTACTATAAACTCATGCCCATATAGCAGCCTCTTCTTACTATAAACACATTTCCATATAGCAGCCTCTACTTACTATAAACACATGCCCATATAGCAGCCTCTACGTACTATAAACTCATGCCCATATAGCAGCCTCTTCTTACTATAAACTCATGCCCATATAGCAGCCTCTACTTACTATAAACTCATGCCCATATAGCAGCCTCTACTTACTATAAACTCATGCCCATATAGCAGCCTCTACGTACTATAAACTCATGCCCATATAGCAGCCTCTTCTTACTATAAACTCATGCCCATATAGCAGCCTCTACTTACTATAAACTCATGCCCATATAGCAGCCTCTTCTTACTATAAACGCATTTCCATATAGCAGCCTCTACTTACTATAAACTCATGCCCATATAGCAGCCTCTACTTACTATAAACTCATGCCCATATAGCAGCCTCTACTTACTATAAACTCATGCCCATATAGTAGCCTCTACTTACCATAAACTCATGCCCATATAGCAGCCTCTTCTTACTATAAACTCATGCCCATATAGCAGCCTCTTCTTATTATAAACTCATGCCCATATAGCAGCCTCTACTTACTATAAACTCATGCCCATATAGCAGCCTCTACTTACTATAAACTCATGCCCATATAGTAGCCTCTACGTACTATAAACTCATGCCCATATAGCAGCCTCTACTTACTATAAACTCATGCCCATATAGCAGCCTCTACTTACTATAAACTCATGCCCATATAGCAGCCTCTTCTTACTATAAACTCATGCCCATATAGCAGCCTCTACTTACTATAAACTCATGCCCATATAGCAGCATCTTGTTACTATAAACTCATGCCCATATAACAGCCTCTTCTTACTATAAACTCATGCCCATATAGCAGCCTCTTCTTACTATAAACTCATTCCCATATAGCATCCTCTACTTACTATAAACTCATGCCCATATAGCAGCCTCTACTTACTATAAACTCATGCCCATATAGTAGCCTCTACGTACTATAAACTCATGCCCATATAGCAGCCTCTACTTACTATAAACTCATGCCCATATAGCAGCCTCTACTTACTATAAACTCATGCCCATATAGCAGCCTCTTCTTACTATAAACTCATGCCCATATAGCAGCCTCTACTTACTATAAACTCATGCCCATATAGCAGCCTCTTCTTACTATAAACTCATGCCCATATAGCAGCCTCTACTTACTATAAACTCATGCCCATATAGCAGCCTCTACTTACTATAAACTCATGCCCATATAGCAGCCTCTACTTACTATAAACTCATGCCCATATAGCAGCCTCTACTTACTATAAACTCATGCCCATATAGCAGCCTCTACTTACTATAAACTCATGCTCATATAGCAGCCTCTACTTACTATAAACTCATGCCCATATAGCAGCCTCTACTTACTATAAACTCATGCCCATATAGCAGCCTCTACTTACTATAAACTCATGCCCATATAGTAGCCTCTACGTACTATAAACTCATGCCCATATAGCAGCCTCTACTTACTATAAACTCATGCCCATATAGCAGCCTCTTCTTACTATAAACTCATGCCCTTATAGCAGCCTCTACTTACTATAAACTCATGCCCCTATAGCAGCCTCTACGTACTATAAACTCATGCCCATATAGCAGCCTCTTCTTACTATAAACTCATGCCCATATAGCAGCCTCTACTTACTATAAACTCATGCCCATATAGCAGCCTCTACTAACTATAAACTCATGCCCATATAGCAGCCTCTACTTACTATAAACTCATGCCCATATAGCAGCCTCTACTTACTATAAACTCATGCCCATATAGCAGCCTCTACGTACTATAAACTCATGCCCATATAGCAGCTGTTACGCCTAGCGCTCCGGGTCCCCGCTCCTCCCCGGAGCGCTCACGGCGTCTTTCTTCCTGCAGCGCCCCGGTCAGTCCCGCTGACCGGGAGCGCTGCACTGTCTTGGCCGTTGGGGATGCGATTCGCACAGCGGGACGCGCCCGCTCGCGAGTCGCATCCCAGGTCACTTACCCGTCCCGGTCCCCTGCTGTCATGTGCTGGCGCGCGCGGCTCCGCTCTCTAGGACGCGCGCGCGCCAGCTCTCTGAGACTTAAAGGGCCAGTGCACCAATGATTGGTGCCTGGCCCAATTAGCTTAATTGGCTCCCACCTGCTCCCTGGCTATATCTAGTCTCCTCCCTTGCACTCCCTTGCCGGATCTTGTTGCCTTGTGCCAGTGAAAGCGTTTAGTGTTGTCCAAAGCCTGTGTACCTGAACTTCTGCTACCCTTCCTGACTACGAACCTTGCCGCCTGCCCCCGACCTTCTGCTACGTCTGACCTTGCCTCTGCCTAGTCCTTCTGTCCCACGCCTTCTCAGCAGTCAGCGAGGTAGAGCCGTTGCTAGTGGATACGACCTGGTTGCTACTGCCGCAGCAAGACCATCCCGCTTTGCGGCGGGCTCTGGTGAAAACCAGTAGCCTCTTAGAACCGGTCCACTAGCACGGTCCACGCCAATCCCTCGCTGACACAGAGGATCCACTACCTGGAAGTCGAATCGTGACAGTAGATCCGGCCATGGATCCCGCTGAGGTGCCGCTGCCAAGTCTCGCTGACCTTACCACGGTGGTCGCTCAGCAATCGCAGCAGATTGCCCAACAAGGACAGCAGCTGTCGCAGTTGACCGCCACGTTACAGCAACTTCTGCCTCTGCTACAACAGCAACCATCTCCTCCGCCAGCTCCTGCACCTCCTCCGCAGCGAGTGGCCGCTCCTAGCCTCCGCTTGTCCCTGCCGGACAAATTTGATGGGGACTCCAGACTCTGCCGTGGATTTTTGTCTCAGTGTTCCCTGCATATGGAGATGATGTCGGACTTGTTTCCTTCAGAACGGTCTAAGGTGGCGTTCGTAGTAAGCCTTCTCTCAGGAAAGGCCTTGTCTTGGGCCACACCGCTCTGGGACCGCAATGATCCTGCCACAGCCACAGTCCAGGCCTTCTTCACTGAACTCCGGAGTGTCTTCGAGGAGCCAGCCCGAGCTTCTTCTGCCGAGACTGCCCTGTTGAACCTGGTCCAGGGTAATTCTTCCGTTGGCGAGTATGCCGTACAATTTCGTACTCTTGCTTCAGAATTATCCTGGAATAACGAGGCTCTCTGCGCGACCTTTAAAAAAGGCCTATCCAGTCGCATCAAGGATGTGCTGGCCGCACGAGAGATTCCTGCCAATCTGCAAGAACTCATCCATCTAGCTACCCGCATTGACATGCGTTTTTCTGAGCGACACCAAGAGCTCCGCCAGGAAAAAGACTTAGATCTCTGGGCACCTCTCCCACAGTATCCGTTGCAATCTACGCCTGGGCCTCCCGCCGAGGAGGCCATGCAAGTGGATAAGTCTCGCCTGACCCAGGAAGAGAGGAATCGCCGTAGGGAGGAAAATCTCTGTCTTTACTGTGCCAGTACCGAGCATTTCTTGGTGGATTGCCCTATCCGTCCTCCACGCCTGGGAAACGCACGCAAGCACCCAGCTCACGTGGGTGTGGCGTCTCTTGGTTCCAAGTCTGCTCATCCACGTCTCACGGTACCCGTGCGGATTTCTTCTTCAGCCAACTCCTCCCTCTCAGCCGTGGCCTGCCTGGACTCTGGAGCTTCTGGGAATTTTATTCGGGAATCCTTAGTGAATAAATTCCGGATTCCGGTGACCCGTCTTGTCAAGCCACTCCACGTTTCCGCGGTCAACGGAGCCAGGTTGGATTGTACCATACGCTTCCGCACGGAGCCCCTTCTAATGAGCATCGGATCTCATCACGAGAGGATTGAACTTTTGGTCCTCCCCGATTGCACCTCGGAAATTCTCCTTGGACTTCCCTGGCTTCAACTTCATTCCCCAACCCTGGATTGGTCCACTGGGGAGATCAAGAGTTGGGGGCCCTCTTGTTCCAAGGACTGTCTAAGACCGGTTCCCAGTAACCCTTGCCGTGACTCTGTGGTTCCCTCAGTATCCGGTCCCCCTAAGGTCATTAAGGACTCTGCCTGCCACAGGAAATGCCCCTCCCCCCCTCCCAGTTCCATCAGGCAAGCTTCTGTGTCCCCTCATGGCCCTCGTCCTGGTGTCACACTGCCCCGTGCCAGGTCTCGCCCTCTGCCCTCTCTCCCCATTCCCACTCCTGCGGTTCTGCCTTCCGTTGAGGAATCCCTCCATCCTTTCCCGGTGTCCTCATCCCAGGGGAGGCAGTTACCCGATAAAGAGAAGGGGAGACCTAAGGGGGGGGGTACTGTTACGCCTAGCGCTCCGGGTCCCCGCTCCTCCCCGGAGCGCTCACGGCGTCTTTCTTCCTGCAGCGCCCCGGTCAGTCCCGCTGACCGGGAGCGCTGCACTGTCTTGGCCGTTGGGGATGCGATTCGCACAGCGGGACGCGCCCGCTCGCGAGTCGCATCCCAGGTCACTTACCCGTCCCGGTCCCCTGCTGTCATGTGCTGGCGCGCGCGGCTCCGCTCTCTAGGACGCGCGCGCGCCAGCTCTCTGAGACTTAAAGGGCCAGTGCACCAATGATTGGTGCCTGGCCCAATTAGCTTAATTGGCTCCCACCTGCTCCCTGGCTATATCTAGTCTCCTCCCTTGCACTCCCTTGCCGGATCTTGTTGCCTTGTGCCAGTGAAAGCGTTTAGTGTTGTCCAAAGCCTGTGTACCTGAACTTCTGCTACCCTTCCTGACTACGAACCTTGCCGCCTGCCCCCGACCTTCTGCTACGTCTGACCTTGCCTCTGCCTAGTCCTTCTGTCCCACGCCTTCTCAGCAGTCAGCGAGGTAGAGCCGTTGCTAGTGGATACGACCTGGTTGCTACTGCCGCAGCAAGACCATCCCGCTTTGCGGCGGGCTCTGGTGAAAACCAGTAGCCTCTTAGAACCGGTCCACTAGCACGGTCCACGCCAATCCCTCGCTGACACAGAGGATCCACTACCTGGAAGTCGAATCGTGACAGCAGCCTCTACTTACTATAAATTCATGCCCATATAGCAGCCTCTTCTTACTATAAACCCATGCCCATATAGCAGCCTCTTCTTACTATAAACTCATGCCCATATAGCAGCCTCTACTTACTATAAACTCATGCCCATATAGCAGCCTCTTCTTACTATAAACTCATGCCCATATAGCAGCCTCTACTTACTATAAACTAGGGGTGTGAATCGCCAAGAATTTGGCGATTCGATTCGAATCGCGATACCAGTGTGGCGATTCGATATATCCCGATATATCGCGATACCGTCTAGGTGACGATACATCGCCATATATCGCCCACCTGGGAGCATTCATAGATCCCAATAGACGCCGCTGTCAGCTTTGACAGCGGCGATCTAGTACTCCGGTGCTCACTTTTCTCATGTTATCCCGTCCGGGCTGCAAAATAAAATAAAACGCACTTTATCTTACCTGCCAACGAGCCCGCGGAGCTCCGGTACAGTCCGGTACAGGTGTTCGGTCCCCGGGCTGTATTCTTCTTACTTCCTGTTAGTCCGGCACGTCACATGGAGCTTCAGCCTATCACTGGTCGCAGCGATGTCCCGCCTCCGCTGGTGATAGGCTGAAGCTCCATGTGACGTGCCGGACTAACAGGAAGTAAGAAGAATACAGCCCGGGGACCCAACACCTGTACCGGAGCTCCGGGGGCTCGTTGGCAGGTAAGATAAAGTGCGTTTTATTAAAAATTCCACATCCCTAAAAGAATCGATTCAAAAATATTTTGAATCGATTCTGTATCGGCAAATGAAAAATCGCGATTATCGCGAGAATCGATTTTTTCTTACATCCCTACTATAAACTCATGCCCATATAGCAGCATCTCAGGATAAACCACACCAAGATCTTTCTCCAGGACTGAATCGGAATTGTAAATTGTAATAAAGAGTGAATTACATAAAGACAGACACTTCTTCATTTTGTCATAGTGATCTATTTCTATAATGTACTTGTAATGTGTGGTGAATAGTAAAAGTCAGCATAGTGCTGTGTACATACACACATTAACACCTGCGTGTTATCTCAGTAAACACACATGGTGGAATAATATTCTGACCCAGTTATAGCAAATAACAATGATTAAGAATTGTGTGTTTGACCTTTTCTGGCAACAGTTACAGGTTATAAATCAAATAAATAAATAAATAGTGAATACTTTGTAAGAGGCTTGCTTAGGTAGCTTCTTCACAATCACCCAATGAAATATCCATGATATGATGTACAATAACTTAAACTCCCCAGTGATGTAGCTACAGGGGTCCCAACTCCTTAGCACCATAATAATGCTGAATCTATCATTAACCCCTTTACTCAATAGCCTGTTTTGACCTTAACCCCTTAAGGACCCAGGGTTTTTCCTTTTTTACATTTTCGTTTTTTTTTTCCTTTAAAAAAATATTAAATCTTTCAATTTTGCATCTTAAAATCCATATGATTACTTATTTTGCGCCACCAATTCTACATTGTAATAACGTCAGTCATTTTACCCAAAAATCTATGGCGAAACGGAAAAAAAATCATTGTGAGACAAAATTGAAAAAAAACGCCATTTTGTACTTTTTGGGGGCTTCAGTTTCTACACAGTAAATTTTTCGGTAAAAATGATACCTTATTCTGTAGGTCCATACAGTTAAAATTATACCCTACTTATGTAGGTTTGATTTTGTCGTACTTCTGGAAAAATCATAACTACATGCAGGAAAATTGATCAGTTTAAAATTGTCATCTTCTGACCCCTACAACATTTTTATTTTTCCATGTATGGGGCGGTATGAGGGCTCATTTTTTGCGCCGTGATCTTAAGTTTTTAGCGGTACCATTTTTGCATTGATAGGACTTTTTCATTATATAAAAAGTGACCAAAAATACACTATTTTGGACTTTGGAATTTTTTTCCGCGTACGCCATTGGCCGTGCAGTTTAATTAACGATATATTTTTATAATTCAGACATTTACACACACGGCGATACCACATATGTTTATTTTTATTTACACAGTTTTTTTTAAATGGGAAAAAGTGGGTGATTCAAACTTTTACTAGGGAAGGGGTTAAATCTTTATTCACTTTTTTTCCCACTTTTTTTTTTTGCAATGTTATAGCTCCCATAGGGGGCTATAACACTGCACACACTGATCTTTTACATTGATCAATGGTTTCTCATAGGAATCCATTGATCAATGATTTTGCCGCTTGACTGCTCATGCCTGGATCTCAGGCACTGAGCAGTCATTCGGCGATCGGACACCAGGAGGCAGGTAAGGGACCCTCCTGCTGTCTCACAGCTGTTCGGGATGCTGAGATTTCGCCAAGGACACCCCAAACAGCCCCCTGAGCTAACCGGCAATGATTTGCTTCCACTTTAGACGCAGCGTTCAACTTTGAACATCGCGTCTAAAGGGTTAATAGCGCGCAGCACCATCATCAGTGCCACGCGCTATTAGCCATGGGTCCCAGCCTTTGTTAGAGGCCGGGCCTGACCCGCTATGATGCGGGGCCATGCCGTGGCCCTGCGTTATAGAACGGGAGCGGACTCATGACGTACCGGTACATCATGGGTCCTGAAAGGGTTACAGCGGTACTCCGGTGGAAAACATTTTTTTTAAAATCAACTGGTGCCAGAAAGTTAAACAGATTTGTAAATTACTTCTATTAAAAAATCTTAATGCTTCTAGTACTTATTAGCTGCTGAATACTACAGAGGAAATTCTTTTCTTTTTGGAACACAGTGCTCTCTGCGGACATCACAAGCACATTGCTCTCTGCTGACATCTCTCTCCATTTTAGCAACTGTCTAGAGCAGCATATGTTTGCTATGGAGATTTTCTCCTACTCTGCACAGTTCTTTAATGACCAAGGCAAATTTTCTAAATCTGACATGCGTCCACTTATTTGGTAATAACTTTGGAATGCTTTCACTTATGAAAGCGATTCTGAGATAGTTTTTTCATGACATATTACACTTTACATTAGTGGTAAATTTTGATTGATATATTTAGCATTTTTTGTAAAAAAAACAAAAACAAACAACATTTTGCAAAAAAA
This sequence comes from Hyla sarda, assembly GCF_029499605.1. Classification (NCBI taxonomy): domain Eukaryota; kingdom Metazoa; phylum Chordata; class Amphibia; order Anura; family Hylidae; genus Hyla; species Hyla sarda. The sequence goes on along the minus strand of NC_079191.1, from coordinate 309,828,398 downwards.
TATTTTAAAAATTAGCATTTTTCTAGATGTGATATTTTCTGCTCGTACGACAAATAGCCATGCCGCTACAAATTAATAATTCATTCACATCTACAATATGTGTACTTTATGTTCCCATTATTTGATAAGCATTCTTTAACTTTTTAAGAATGTTAGAAGGTTTATAAGTTTAGAAGCAATTTTCCTGATTTTCAAAAAAATTGCAAAATCAGATTTTTCAGGGACCAGTTCCGTTCTGAAGTGGAATTGAGGGGCCTGTATGTTAGATACCCCCAAAAATCACCCCATTTTATAAGCTGCACCCCTTAAAGGGGTACTCCACTGGAAAAAAAAATTTTAATCAACTGGTGCCAGAAAGTTAAATAGATTTGTAAATTACTTCTATTAAAAAATCTTAATCCTTCCAGTACATATCAGCTTCTGTCATGATCCACAGGAAGTTCTTTTCTTTTTTTATTTCCTTTCTGTCTGACCACAGTGCTCTCTGCTGACACCTTTGTCCATTTTAGGAACTGTTCAGAGCAGGAGAGGTTTTCAGTGGGGATTTGCTCGTGCTCTGGACAGTTCCTAAAATGGACAGAGGTGTCAGCAGAGAGCACTGTGGTCAGGCAGAAAGGAAATTCAAAAATAAAATAACTTCCTGTGGATCATAACAGCAGCTGATAAGTACTAGAAGGATTAAGATTTTTAAAAGTAATTTACTAATTTGTTTAACTTTCTGGCACCAGTTTATTTAAAAAAAATGTTTTCCAGTGGAGTACCCCTTTAACGTAGTCAGAATTACATTAAAGAAGTTTATTAACCCTTTAGGCGTTTCACAGAATTTTTTTTTGTAGATTTTTCATTTTAATCCATTTTTTTTTCTGTAACACAGTAGGTGTTGGCAAATAAATAAAACTCAAGATTAATTCCCTGAATTCTGACATACTTAGAAATATCCCATATGTGGCCTTTGTGCGCTACGTGTCTTTCTCAGACATGAAGGCATGCTGTGTGGATTTTCAGGCATCCTTTCAGGATACTTTGTTGGTATCATATAAAATTACAGGGGCCTTGGGGTGCAAAAATATTTTTGGGAGACAAGTTGATGCTTTCATTGGTACCATTCTGGGGTACATGTGACACTCTGATTGTTCTTTATTTTATTTCTTTATGAGGTGGTATACATGACAAAAAAATCTATTCTGCGGTTGTTTTTAATTTTTTAGGTCATTCGTCATGCGGTATAAATGACATGTCAATGTTACACTGCAGGTTGATACGATTAAGGCGATACCAAATTTATATACTTTTTTTTAAAAAAAAATGTTAATTTATGGCATAAAAACTATTTTTTTTTAATCATGTTTGTAAGTTGTCGCATTCTGTGAGCTGTAACTTTTTTATTTTTTCATTGACGCAATTGTGTGACAACTCTTTTTTTGTGGGACATGTTGATGTATTTGGGGGGGACTATTTTTGGGGCTGTATTATACACATATATAATTTATTTTATAATTTTTTTTTTTTTTTTACTATTATACATATAATTCAATGGAGTACACATCTGTACTCCATTAAATTATGCCTATGTCTGTCAGTACTGATCTTAGGTGTAGATGTACCTTAGGTAGGGACTGATCGCTCATGAGCGCTGATCAGTGACAGAAGGACCGATAGGCATAGACAGTTCATTGTGAGCACCACAACAAACTGTCTATGCCTAAGGGTCCTTCTGAACATAATGATATTGAATCTGCTTCATTCAATACAATTTAGTAGTCCTATAATCCCATTGTCCAACTGTCCATACATAGATAAGTGTCATCAAATAATGGTTTCACTGTAATAGTAAAGTGGCACATAAAAATAAAGAAAATATTTTCCCGGGATGTGAACCCACTACTCTATGTATACATGTACATCAAAAACACTAACCCCTAACCAATGCTCAACAGGAGCTTCTTTGTATTAGGCATCTCTTTTACTGAGACTTGAGGTCATATCCCTATAATGGAAATGGCATCACAACACTTGGTTGGACTTGATGGACGTATGTCTTTTTTCAATCATACTAACTATGTAACTATGTAACACTTGTCTATCAGATCTTTAATCACTACAGGATAGCGATCCTGTTAATTAACTATCTTATGGTCTTTTCATCCAAAAAAATCTTGTATATGATGTATTGTTCTTTCGTTTTAATGTTGCACAATTCCCTAGTGCTTTTTATGTGTTTTGACTTTTATTAACATGCTCATTATAGTACTGCAAACGGGTAATGTGAACAGGATGTAAATACTTTGACCCACCTGACGTCATTGTAAGCCCGATCTCCCGTTTTTATTTTGTTTTTTTTTACTGAACATGCTATAAATAAGGTGTTTTAGATGTATGGTACCATTACTTGAAAAAGGGAGCTGGGGCTCCCGAAACACGTTGTCGTATTAATAAATATCTGTTTGTTATTTTAACCCACGGTGTCCGTGATATTCTTCTGGACTCACGCCACAAGCGCCCCTATAGAACTTTTTTCACAGCCCTCTGGAATACAGACGGTGGATTCTTACTCTGCATTGGAACTTTACTTGATGGTTCCTGGTCGGTGGCAGTTGCGTCACATCTTTAACAACTGCATTCATAGATGTTGAGCTCTGAGCCCAACATCACCAGGCAAGTGATTTTCCTTTTAACCCTTTATCTATCATTAGGGTAACAGCACTAGGCAGCGCCTTCTTTGTTCGTTTTTTGTCTCCTTCTCCTATAGATCTCCCAACAAAGCACAATAAAATAACCCAAATAACAAAACTATACAATATCCACTTTCCAAATCTAAAAGACTTCTCAGTACATAAACTTCTCATAATCTAAAAACATATTTGTCTTAGCCCTTGTTAAAATGGGGAATATTATCCCTGACCTTTTGTTAGGTAAAGGTGTAGGTGTTAAACTTTACAGAATCTGATTTTTAGATCATCTCTTAGAGTGGCCATACATCTGAGACTTCGCAAAATGTGACTGATCAAAGTCTCAGGGGATCATTCTTACAAATAAGTATGAAAAATCAGGACAAAACATGCCAGACTAAACTGGCAGATCACTATTGTTTTCTTTTCTAAAGAAAAACCCACAGCGAGCTTGCACAAAGTTTATATGTAGCTTATCATGCAAATTTGCCACCATTTACAGGTGATAGTTGGCCAAAATCAGCCGTTTTGACATACCATTATGTTAGGTGCTAGAGAATAAAAAGCCTGAAGGTGCTAGAAAAAGCCTACAGCTCTAGCACTAGAGGTCTAAAGTAGCATGTTTATGTGGGAAGTGCCTTGTACTAATGCTTGCAATAAAGGGCTTACATATATGAATCCTCTTCAAACTCCATGAGGGAAGTGTGAACATATATGTCCATCCTGTGCAGGCAAGGCTTACCGATGCCACCTTAAAAAGGCTCCCTGTATGTAAGGTAATTTAGATACATAATTTGGGGTTTTGTTAAGGGCCATCTGCTGTCCACCATAGCCCAAGGAGGAAAGGGTCTCAGCTCAAGTTTATATCATTCCTTATGACCACATAATCCTTCTCTTTAAGCTATTACTATCTTCACAAATAAATGCATGATTGTTGGACTGCCCTTCCATTATGTGACGAGCTAAAACTTGGGGGTTGACCATCTATTGTGCTCTCTTTCCTTAACCTCTACAAATTTATACCTTTGTTGTTATTCTTTTAATTTATGTTTTGATATCAGGGATCCCCCATGTGCTTCTGGATGTATGCAGATATTCTTTCCCAGCAACAGTGGTGTAGCGATAGAGGTCGCAAGGGTTGCAATCGCAATCGGGGCTCATAGCCGCTGCAGCAACAGGTCCCGGGCTTGCCACTGCCAGCACTTATTTACCTTTAAACCGATGCAGGCCCTTAAATCTCTGCAGGGTCAGACTGACAGGCCAGGGTTCTGCTGGGAACAGACGTGCCCCACGTAGGCATGCATGTCTGCTCCACGCCCCTGACGTGTCATGTGTCACAACCTCTGACCCCGGAAGCCGGCAGTTACAGGAGCAGCAGACTCTCCTGCCTTACACAGCCGCACCGCTGAGCTTCAGGCAGGAGAGAAAAGTGATGATCGGGTGAGGGGAGGATGAGAGGGTTGTAATGATGCGGTGCTTGAAATGATGAGGAGGATGACGAGGGTGGTCGGGGGAGTGTAATGATGATGAAGGGGTGGGTGTAATTATAGGGAGGATTGGAGGGGAGTGTAATGATGATGAGGAGGACCGGGGGGATGCGATGGTTGTAATTATCATCAGGAGGACCGGTGGGGGGTCACGGTGATGATGAGGACTGGGGGTTTAATGATGATGAGGAGATTGAGGACTGTTTTTTTTTTTTGAGGGGGTGGGGGGGGAGAGAGACTGAGGATGAGCTGTGTGGGGTGTATTGAGTGATGAGGAGACCGATGATGGGGTACTTTTGGTGTATGGGGTGATGAGGAGACCAAGGGTGGGGTGTATGGGATGATGAGGAGACCAAGGATAGAGTGTGTGTGGTGTATGGGGTGTTGAGGAGACCATGGGTGGGCTGTGTCGGGTTTATGGGGTGATGAGGAGACCTAGGATAGAGTGCGTCAGATGTATGGGGTGATGAGGAGACCAAATATGGAGTGCATGGGGTGTGTGGGGTGATGGGGATACCAAGGATGGTGTGCGTGGGGTGTATTGGGTTGTGTTTGGGGTGATAAGGAGACTGAGGATGTGGTTTGAGGGGGGAAGGGTGCATTGGGGTGATGAGAAGACCAATGATGGGGTGGGGGAGGAGACCGAGGATGGGATGAAGGGTATGTGGGGATGAGGAAACCGAGAAAGAGGGGGGAATGTGTGTATATGTATGATGTGTATATGTATGATAGATGTGTCTGTGTGTGTATGTAAGATAGATGTGTGTATGTATGATGTGTGTATATGTAAAAGATGTGTATATGTATGATGGATGTGTGTATGTATGATAGATGTATGATGGATGTGTGTATGTATGATAGAGGTGTGTATGTATGTATGATAGATGTGTGTATGTATGATAGATCACTCATCTATTATACATACACACATCTATCATACATACACATATTCATCATATATTTAGAGGGTGCAGTGGTTGGCAGTATTCCATTCAGGGGGTACAGTGGTTGGAAGTATTATATTCAGGACAATTTTTTGCATTGGGCCCTGTGGTTTCTAGCTACGCCCCTGCCTAGCAACAATGTCTCCTTATAGCTTTAAACGTACATAAATCATTTGAGCATGCCATTGGTTGGACTTATATGGAATCTTCCAGAATAAACCTCAGTATCGCTCTCTTTATATTTGAAAGGCATATGTATGCACATTAGGGACCCTGCACACATCTATGGGAGCATAGATGCAACTGTACAAACAGAGCTATAATACAGCATTATACCGGAATTTTACTAGTATGAAGTATTAGTACTTTGGGATATTACTTAGTGCATAGGTTTTATGTCTTCTTGGTTGGTAAAAACATTATTGTAATGATTATTGCCCACTACATTGTATAAGCATGTAAAGGATTTGTTTTAATAGCCTGGATTATTGGTAACCATAGTTGTTCATGTTTCTTTTATAAAAATCATGCATTTTGCCAACAAATAATTTAGGTTAAAAAGATTACATGTAGTTGTCTGGCAAATTTGGCAATAAAGATCTATTGGGTTAATACTATCATGTTTTACTAGTTAAAACACAGTTTCCTACAGGAAGTTGGTTACTCCAGCTTCAAAGCCAATGTGGTGTCTCTGAAGTGGCTGCGGTGTGTTTTTTAGCATGGTTTTGAAGTTTTCTTGTTTAACTTTGATTTATTTTAAATGTTTTGTCTTGTTTATTTGTTGTTCACTAATTTACAAATAAATCTTCAACAGAATACACACATAATACAGTATACATGAATATAGATGTACAACTTTATATACAATGCAATGATGGCTCAGTATAGTAACTCCTTTATGTTTTAGTGTGTGCAAACAAATGTCTTGGAATTTTGTACATTTTAACTCTAATTCCTTATACAGTACTAGTAGAAATTGTATGCATTAAAGATTTCCTCTTTCCTTGTTAAATGTATGTGATAGAACATTTCCTGTATGTCAAATTGCATTTATAATATGCAGCTGCAGACTATAGGACTTTACAAAATAAATATTAATTTAGAAAGAATCTATTAGCTTCCCTCGTAGAAAAGATAACTTCATCATACTCCCTAATACTCCATATTGTATGGGGGTGGTCACATCCCCTGCCATTTTATTGCTGCAGGACCCGGTCCCTTACGAGCAAGCAATCAGCTGCTAATGAGCTCTTAGAAGTCATTTCCCCCTTGGATTTTGGTGAACTCCTCTCATGAGAAGCACAGCCACCTCTTTATTTTGATGTGATCGACATGTGGAGCTGCTAAAGGTGTTAGTATTCACACGTTAGTAGAGTCACACATAGACCATTCCTACCGAGATGGCATGGTACAATACAGAAAAACAAAACACTCTAATCCATTTTGTTTTAGGGAAGCCTTTACCCAGTGCTATTTGATATTATTTGGTATATTGTTTACAATCCTTTTTTATGCCTCATGCATATGGCTTTAAGGCAATGCAGTACCTCCCTATACCTCTGATATGTAGGTATACAGAGTTTTTGCTGTTGGATCCTATTGTGCAGCAGGAGCAAGGGACCCCTATTTTTCAATGGGTTAGAATTCCAAAAGTGGGACCCCTGTCTATTAGATATTATACATTCATATGCAATACATGACATTCAATACAAAAGAGTTGAGCACTTTTTGTAAGAAGGGTCACTGCTACTAGAGGCAGCATATGCTAAAATTGTTTTCTGGGACTTTGGTGGTGATTGATTGGTGGCCTATCCTAAGGGTGCTGACACCTGAATAACTGTTCTGCAGAGCCACTGTACCAGGATGGAAACAATGAAAATTGTGTAGTGGCCATGCTGGATTACTGAACTCCTCACTGAAGTTAATAGGACCTGAGCCGCAGTAACCTAGCACGCCACTACACAATGAACATGCTTCTGGCTGCATGTACATCAGGGTACAGCAGTTCTGCAGAACAGCTGTTCGTAGGGGGACTGGGTATAAGCACCCCACTGATCAGGTATTGATGGCCTATCCTGGGGATAGATCATCAATCATATAGTCCCAGAACACTTTAAATTCTTCTGCAGCACCAACACTGGGGAAATAAAACATTATATGGTGCTCATTGAAATAAATGTAATGTACAGATGTGTCAAGTCCTCCAAAACAAAAGAAGCTCCTTGTAGCCACTCTCACTGGCTAATAGATGAGTGAATAGGGAACTCCACTCTATTAACTGAGAATTTCCCAGTAGGACATTTAAAAATGTTTTTTTTTTATTTATTTTTTTAAACCAGACAATGGCATTCCAAGGACAGAAGAAGGGTTTGCATTCCTTTTTATTTTTTTTTAAGAAACAGCACCACACCTGTCCATGGGCTTTGTCTAGTATTGTAGCTCATCCTCATTAAATGAGCAAGGCTGAAGTGCAATACTAGAAGCAGCTCATAAACACTCTCTAATATGGGGGCTACAGGGGTAGGTTTAGGTTTATTCTGCTCCTTCTGCCTAAGGTTAGCTTAACCAACTCGCCTTATGAAATATACTGAATAAAACAATGTACTTCAGAAAGCCTATGATAAGGCGAATAGACAGGATAGAATGTCATTGCTAGGAAAGTCCTCCTTTAGGTGTGGAAAGAGAAACAAAAGGAAAGACCAGGGTAGGGAAGATCAACATTTTTGTTTCATGTTTAAACATAGCTCCTTATCCAATGTTATTAAAAAATATCTACAATAACTGGTATCTTATACGGAGAGATCATATACGGGCTAACATTATGCAAATAAAAAAAATCCCCTCATAGTTTATAAACATTTTGCGAACATTGGTGATACCATTAGCCATAGTAGGTTCTATACTAAAAAACAGGATTGGTTACAGAATACTGCACTGAATGTAACTGGGGTCCAAGATTTAACCTTGGGAAAAACGACATAATAGCCATGTACCCATGTACCCATGCCTTAGTACCGGGTAATTAGATACAGGTCAGCAAGCCAATGGTCCTTTACTCTGGCAAATAACACCCTAAAAATACTGACAGCATCTGCAACAATAGTCTCAAAAACTTAAATTTTTATTCAGTTTTTGGTAGAAAAAGACATCACGAAAGTGCATCGGCACACACACTTTTGGGTTGTCTTTTTCTTCTATGAACTGAAAAAAAAATGCAAGTTTTTGAGTCTATTTTTGCTGATTCTGTCAGTCTATTTGTTTGGATTTCTCTCCCCCCCCCCGATGGATCAAAAGTTTTTACATGTCGGCATGTTTTTTATGACAGTTACACTTTAAATATCCTGCAACTGCAGATTCATGTCCCAGGATTTTCCCATCACTAATCTTTCTCAACCATTTTAACTATGAGAGAATTATTTACATATTGGAGAATCTCTGGTTGCCCTGCTTGGCATGGATAACCAGATTACTTCTGCACGTGACTGACAGCTGTTTATTAGTCTTCTTCTTGCTGCCTGTATGCATAGTATACATTAATGTAATGGGCTGGGCCCAGATGGGACAACTTTTTTCAGTTCTGCAGTAGAAAATGTTATTTTTAGCATTTGTAAATGTATATTTTCCAGTTTAGCTGATATTTTGCATTTTAATTGGCAATGGAGCTCAGTTTCTCTTACAGCAAATTGCAATATATTGGTCTGTTTCCTCTTCAGCAACTGAGGATCTTTGGGTCCTCCAGTGGGTCAGTCCAGTCCTGCCATTACTACAAAAAGCATGGCAATGCACATACAACATACAAGCAATGCTTTTTATTCAAGACAAAACATCTAGCTCTACACTGTATGCACATTATCAACCTTTTTTTTTATCCCATCTCCTAGCTCAGACATATACTCTACTAATTTTATGCAGACTGACAGTTGTCTGACTTTATGGTTGGAGCCCCCTGCCCAGTTTTCTCCTATGCTCTTTAGGGATATTTGTGACCACAAGTCAGTTAGGAGATTAGACCCTGTGGTCACTAAGAATTGGATTGGCAGATGATGGCAAAATAAAATTTGGAGCAGAGGTTACATGTTTTGATGTGTTATTGAAGTGAGACATTAATCTACCTAAAAAGGTGAGTTATTCTGCATAACTATAATCCTCACAATAGACACACTCGGCACTGCTATACTAGATTTGGCTTCGGTGCGGAGGACGGACACATATGCTCCAGATCCTGACCTTCTACACTCGTACAGCCTGGGGTGCTCACTGACCAAAAGATGCAAAGAACTTCACAATACTGTCCATAAGAACAAAAGATCCGGGCACTCACCATTGTGGCTACAGTGAACTTTATTGAAGATCCAGGTGTCACATCACAGGTGCGAGACAGACATACACTTTAGCAGGGGTGTTTCTCTGGGCCATGGTGCCATTTCGCGCGTTGATTGCGCTTCGCCCACACGTCATAATGTTTTCGGATACGTCTAAATAACACTTACCTTAGTTGTCATGGTTACAAGTAAACAATCATTAAACAACTAATGTGAAACACAAAAACATATCTAAAACAATACAGAGAGAACTTCCCTATCGGACCCATTGCATCAAGTCTCAGTATCCATCTGACATGTTTTTTATTTAGTAACTCGTGTCAATCTCTTCCATTCTGAGCATGCTCCACTCTCTTGAGGGCACAGAAATGAAAGGCATTCTGTTCATTAGGATAAACTTCATTAATACGTTGAACAAACCTTGCCGATCCTATCCCGGTCCTCAGGGAGTGAACACGTTCTCGTATCCGATGGAATGAAGGACGTTTTTTAGTTTTACCTACATACAATCTATTACAACTACATGTCAAAGCATATACCACGTGAATAGAACGGCATGTAACAAGTCGTTTAGCCCTTACTTCATATCCATTCAGAGCAACCTCTTTTTGTTTAGAATTAAGATGGCAAAATGAACACGAGCCACAACACAAATTTCTCTGTTCAGATACCCAATCCTTTTTCTTTTCATTTTTCATTTTACTTTTTTTTTTTTTTTTTTTATGAAATCTCTAATTGTCCTGTTCTTTTTATATGCAATTACTGGTTTTAACTGAGTTACTTTTTCCAAATCCTTGTCACCTTGTAACATGTTCCAATTTTTATGTTTACATTTTTACATTTCTTATTACATTATTTAATGGGGTATTCTCAAAGGAGAACACAATTCTAGCATCTTTCAAGGACTCATTTTTTTGTTTAGTTTTTAATAGAGCCTCTCTTGGAACTTTTTTCTTGCTTTGTTGACAATTTCCAAAGGATACTCGCTGTAGTTACCTCGCCTGTAGATTATTTGCCTGCATCTCATATCTTGTGTTATTATTATTAATTATCTTAACTCTTAATAATTGACTATATGGAATGCTCTGTTTTACATTATTAGGATGTGATGAATTATAGTGCAGGAGGGCATTTATTTTTTTATTTTTTTATTTCTTTATTATTTTCCAAAATTTGCAAATCCATAATTACAGTATTTACAGCTCAACCCACAGTACATAATATAAACAACTTAACTCTCTTCCTCTCTATCAGGGGCGGATCCAGAGTCGAGTCTCGGGAGGGGCACTATTAGAGTATTTTGTGTTGGCGGACAGAAAATAAGATTACGGAACTTACAATATTATTAAATGTATCATACAGTCCTAACCCTGTTTAAGACTCTTAGGCCGTGCTCATATGTCAGAATAATAATCAAATATACCAATTGCCACAGAATGGGAAAGTGCTAAAGAAATTTTTACCATTTAAAACTACAGCTCCCAGTATGACCTAAGCAGTGGTAAGGGGATGCTGGGAGTTGTTGTTTCACTCATCATAACTGCGGAACTTACAAGTAACTCCAGCTCTGATGGGACATAGTGAGGAGAATACAGAATGATATCAGTGATTACAGATGACCTCTTCTCTATAGTGAGGAGAATACACAATGATATCAGTGATTACAGGTGACGTCTCCTCTATAGTGAGGAGAATACACAGTGATATCAGTGACTACAGGTGACGTCTTATCATTGTGTATTCTCCTCACTATAGAGAAGACGTCACCTGTAATCACTGATATCATTGTGTATTCTCCTCACTATAGAGAAGACGTCACCTGTAGTCACTGATATTGTGTATTCTCCTCACTATAGAGATCAGTGATTACAGATGACATCTTCTCTATAGTGAGGAGAATACACAATGATATCAGTGATTACAGGTGACGTCTCCTCTATAGTGAGGAGAATGCACAGTGATATCAGTGACTACAGGTGACGTCTTATCATTGTGTATTCTCCTCACTATAGAGAAGAAGTCACCTGTAATCACTGATATCATTGTGTATTCTCCTCACTATAGAGATCAGTGATTACAGGTGACGTCTTCTCTATAGTGAGGAGAATACACAATGATATCAGTGACTATGGGTGACGTCTTCTCTATAGTGAGGAGAATACACAATGATATCAGTGATTACTGGTGACGTCTTCTCTATAGTGAGGAGAATACACAATGATATCAGTGATTACAGGTGACATCTTCTCTATAGTGAGGAGAATATACAATGATACAAGTGACTACAGGTGACATCTTCTCTATGGTGAGGAGAATACACAATGATATCAGTGACTACAGGTGACGTCTTCTCTATAGTGAGGAGAATACATAATGATATCAGTGATTACAGGTGACGTCTTCTCTATAGTGAGGAGAATATACAATGATATCAGTGACTACAGGTGACGTCTTCTCTATAGTGAGGAGAATATACAATGATATCAATGACTACAGGTGACGTCTTCTCTATAGTGAGGAGAATGCACAATGATATCAGTGACTACAGGTGACATCTTCTCTATAGTGAGGAGAATACATAATGATATCAGTGACTACAGGTGACGTCTTCTCTATAGTCTTTCCTTATCTAATTCAGCTGGTACATACCGCCAGGATTTGTTCCAGCTAAATCTTCTCTCTGCAGAACTTGATGCCCAGACGTCTCCTCACTATGTCAGCGCATTCTGATCCTCTATATGAAAACAATAATTATTATAATACTGCCAAACACTGTATTCTTTGAATATAATACTGGCACACACCCTCTGAATATAATTTTGACACACTGTACCCCCTGAATATACAACACACTGTACCCTCTAAATATAATACTACCACACACTGTACCCTCTGAATATAATACTATCACACACTCCACCCTCTGAATATAATACTATCACACACTGTGCCCTCTAAATATAATACTACCACACACTGCACTCTCTGAATATAATACTACCACACACTGCACCCTCTGAATATAATACTACCACACACTGCACCCTCTGAATATAATACTACCACACACTGTACCCACTGAATATAATACTATCACACACTGCTCCCTCTGAATATAATACTATCACACACTGTGCCCTCTAAATATAATACTATCACACACTGCACTCTCTGAATATAATACTACCACACACTGCACCCTCTGAATATAATACTACCACACACTATGCCCTCTAAATTTAATACTACCAAACACTGCACCCTCTGAATATAATACTATCACACACTGCTCCGTCTAAATATAATACTATCATACACTGCACCCTCTAAATATAATACTATCACACACTGTACCCACTGAATATAATACTACCACACACTGTGCCCTCTAAATCTAAAACTACCACACAGTGCATTCTCTGAATATAACTTGCTGTGCACTGCACCCTCTGAATATAATACTACCACACACTGTGCCCTCTAAATTTAATACTACCAAACACTGCTCCCTCTGAATATAATACTATCACACACTGCACCCGTTAAATATAATACTATCACACACTGTACCCACTGAATATAATACTACCACACACTGTGCCCTCTAAATCTAATACTACCACACAGTGCATTCTCTGAATATAACTTGCTGTGCACTGCACCCTCTGAATATAATACTACCACACTGTCACGATGCCGGCTGGCAGGAGGTGGATCCTCTGTGCCAGAGAGGGATTGGCGAGGACCGTGCTAGTGGACCGGTTCTAAGTCACTACTGGTTTTCACCAGAGCCCGCCGCAAAGCGGGATGGTCTTGCTGCGGCGGTAGTGACCAGGTCGTATCCACTAGCAACGGCTCAACCTCTCTGACTGCTGAAGATAGGCGCGGTACAAGGGAGTAGACAGAAGCAAGGTCGGACGTAGCAGAAGGTCGGGGGCAGGCGGCAAGGTTCGTAGTCAGGGTGGATAGCAGAAGTTCTGGTACACAGGCTTTGGACACACAAAACGCTTTCACTAGGCACAAGGGCAACAAGATCCGGCAGGGGAGTGCAGGGGCAGAGATCAGATATAGTCAGGGAGCAGGTGGAAGCCAATTAAGCTAATTGGACCAGGCACCAATCATTGGTGCACTGGCCCTTTAAGTCTCAGGGAGCTGGCGCGCGCGCGCCCTAGAGAGCGGAGCCGCGCGCACCAGCACATGACAGCAGGGGACGGGAACGGGTAAGTGACCTGGGATGCGATTCGCGAGCGGGCGCGTCCCGCTGTGCGAATCGCATCCCCGACGGCCATGACAGTGCAGCGCTCCCGGTCAGCGGGACCGACCGGGGCGCTGCGGAGAGAGAGACGCCGTACGCGCTCCGGGGAGGAGCGGGGACCCGGAGCGCTAGGCGTAACAGTACCCCCCCCCCTTAGGTCTCCCCTTCTCTTTGTCCGGTAACTGCCTCCCCTGGGATGAGGACACCGGGAAAGGATGGAGGGATTCCTCAACGGCAGGCAGAACAGCAGGAGTGGGAATGGGGAGGGAGGGCAGAGGGCGAGGCCTGGCACGGGGCAGTGTGACACCAGGACGAGGGCCATGAGGAGGCACCGAGGCTTGCCTGACTGGACTGGGAGGGGGGGAGAGGCACTTCTTAAGGCAGGCAGAGTCCATAACGACCTTAGGGAGACCGGATACAGGAGGAACCACAGGGTCACGGCAGGGAGTACTGGGAACCGGTTTAAGGCAGTCCTTGAAGCAAGAGGTACCCCAGCTCTTGATCTCCCCTGTGGACCAATCCAGGGTTGGGGAATGGTGTTGAAGCCAGGGTAGTCCAAGGAGAATTTCGGAAGTGCAATTGGAGAGGACCAAAAACTCAATTTTTTCGTGATGAGTTCCGATGCACATTAGGAGGGGCTTCGTGCGGTAACGCACGGTGCAATCCAACCTGGCTCCGTTGACCGCGGAAATGTGGAGTGGCTTGACAAGACGGGTCACTGGGATGCGGAATTTATTCACCAAGGACTCCCGAATAAAATTCCCAGAGGCACCAGAGTCCAGGCAGGCCACGGCTGAGAGGGAAGAGCTGGCTGAAGTAGAAATCCGTACAGGCACCGTGAGACGTGGAGAAGCCGACTTAGCATCAAGAGACGCCACACCCACAAGAGCTGGGTGCGAGCGTGCGTTTCCCAGACGTGGAGGACGGATAGGACAATCCACCAAAAAATGTTCGGTACTGGCACAGTACAGACAAAGATTCTCTTCCTTACGGCGATTCCTCTCTTCCAGGGTCAGGCGAGACCGATCCACTTGCATGGCCTCCTCGGCGGGAGGCCTAGGCGCAGATTGCAATGGAGACTGTGGGAGAGGTGTCCAGAGATCTAAGTCTTTTTCCTGGCGGAGCTCTTGATGCCTCTCAGAAAAACGCATGTCAATGCGAGTGGCTAGATGAATGAGTTCATGCAGGTTAGCAGGAGTTTCTCGTGCGGCCAGAACATCTTTAATGTTGCTGGATAGGCCTTTTTTAAAGGTCGCGCAGAGGGCCTCATTATTCCAGGATAGTTCAGAAGCAAGAGTACGGAATTGTATGGCGTACTCGCCAACGGAAGAATTACCCTGGACCAGGTTCAGCAGGGCAGTCTCAGCAGAAGAGGCTCGGGCAGGTTCCTCAAAGACACTTCGAATTTCCGAGAAGAAGGAGTGTACAGAGGCAGTGACGGGGTCATTGCGGTCCCAGAGCGGTGTGGCCCATGACAGGGCTTTTCCAGACTGAAGTTGCTGAGTCATGGTGGTCAAGTACGACAGCTGGTGCTCTTGTTGGGCGATCTGTCGAGCTTGCTGGGCGACCAGCGTAGTGAGGTCAGAGGCAACTGGCAGGGGAACCTCAGCGGGATCCATGGCCGGATCTACTGTCACGATGCCGGCTGGCAGGAGGTGGATCCTCTGTGCCAGAGAGGGATTGGCGAGGACCGTGCTAGTGGACCGGTTCTAAGTCACTACTGGTTTTCACCAGAGCCCGCCGCAAAGCGGGATGGTCTTGCTGCGGCGGTAGTGACCAGGTCGTATCCACTAGCAACGGCTCAACCTCTCTGACTGCTGAAGATAGGCGCGGTACAAGGGAGTAGACAGAAGCAAGGTCGGACGTAGCAGAAGGTCGGGGGCAGGCGGCAAGGTTCGTAGTCAGGGTGGATAGCAGAAGTTCTGGTACACAGGCTTTGGACACACAAAACGCTTTCACTAGGCACAAGGGCAACAAGATCCGGCAGGGGAGTGCAGGGGCAGAGATCAGATATAGTCAGGGAGCAGGTGGAAGCCAATTAAGCTAATTGGACCAGGCACCAATCATTGGTGCACTGGCCCTTTAAGTCTCAGGGAGCTGGCGCGCGCGCGCCCTAGAGAGCGGAGCCGCGCGCGCCAGCACATGACAGCAGGGGACGGGAACGGGTAAGTGACCTGGGATGCGATTCGCGAGCGGGCGCGTCCCGCTGTGCGAATCGCATCCCCGACGGCCATGACAGTGCAGCGCTCCCGGTCAGCGGGACCGACCGGGGCGCTGCGGAGAGAGAGACGCCGTACGCGCTCCGGGGAGGAGCGGGGACCCGGAGCGCTAGGCGTAACACACACACTGTGCCCTCTAAATTTAATACTACCAAACACTGCACCCTCTGAATATAATACTATCACACACTGCACCCTCTAAATATAATACTATCACACACTGCACCCTCTAAATATAATACTATCACACACTGTACCCACTGAATATAATACTACCACACACTGTACCCTCTGTATATAATACTACCACACACTGTGCCCTCTAAATCTAATACTACCACACAGTGCATTCTCTGAATATAACTTGCTGTGCAGTGCACCATCTGAGTAAAATACCGTAATGTATTGTGGCCCCTAAAAAACGTACCACCCCAGAAATTCCTCATAATATACACTATACTTCTGAAAGGCAAAACACTATGTGCCTTCACATATAGTAATAATGCCCCATCTTGTGCCCCTACATATAATGTGACCCGTCCTGTTCCCCCCACATAATAATGCCCTCTGTGCTGTGCCCCTCATATATAATGCTCCTGTCATGTGCCCCACACATTTAATGCCCCCTGTGCTGTGCCCTTCACATATAATGCCCCCTGTGCTGTGCCCCTCACATATAATGCCCCCATCATGCGCCCCTCACATATAATGCCCCCTGTGCTGTGCCCTTCACATATAAAGCCCCATGTCCTGTCCCCTCAGGGGGCATTATATGTGAGGGGCACAGCACAGGGGGCATTATATGTTTGGAGCACATGACAGGAACATTATATGTGAGGGGCACAGCCCAGGGGGCATTATATGTGAGGGGCGCATTATGGGGGCATTATATGTGAGGGGCACAGCACAGGGGGCATTATATGTGAGGGGCGCATGATGGGGGCATTATATGTGAAGGGCACAGCACAGGGGGAATTATATATGAGGGGTGCATGATGGGGGCATTATATGTGAGGGGCAAAGAATGGGGGCATTATATGTGAGGGGCACATGACAGGAGCATTATATGTGAGGGGCACAGCACAGAGGGAATTATATGTGAGGGGCACAGCACAGGGGGCATTATATGTGTGGGACACAGCACAGGGGGCAATATATGTGAGGGGAACAGCACACAGGGGGCAATATATGGGAGGGGCACAGCACAGGGGGCATTATAAGTGTGGGGCACAGAACAGGGGGCATTATATCATATAATGCCCCCCTGTGCTGTGCCCCACACATATAATGCCCCCTGTGCTGTGCCCCACACATATAATTTATATGTGTGGCACATCACAGGGGGCATTATATGTGAGGGTCACAGCACAGGGGGCATTATATGGGAGGGGCACAGGACAGGGGGGCATTTTATCATATAATGCCCCCCTGTGCTGTGCCCCACACATATAATGCCCCCTGTGCTGTGCCCCTCACATATAATTTATATGTGTGGCACAGCACAGGGGGCATTATATGTGAGGGGCACAGCACATGGGGCATTATATGTGTGGGGCACAGGACAGGGCGGCATTATATGATATAATGCCCCCTGTTCTGTGCCCCACGCATATGATGCCCCCTGTGCTGTGCCCCACACATATAATTTATATGTGTGGCACAGCACAGTGGGCATTATCTGAGGGGCACAGAACAGGGGACATTATATGTGAAGGGCACAGGACAGGGGGCATTATATGTGAGGGGCACAGCACAGGGAGCATTATATGTGAGGGGCACAGGACAGGAGGGCATTATATGATATAATGCCCCCTGTTCTGTGCCCCACACATATAATGCCCCCTGTGCTGTGCCCCACACATATAATTTATATGTGTGGCACAGCACAGGGGGGCATTATATGATATAATTATATAATGCCCCCTGTTCTATGCCACACACATATAATGCCCCCTGTGCCCCACACATATAATTTATATATGTGGCACAGCACAGGGGGCATTATGTGAGGAACACAGCACAGGGGACATTATATGTGAAGGGCACAGGACAGGGGGCCCCCCTGTCATGTACTCTTCACATATAATGCCCCCTGTGCTTTGCCCTGCAGACCCTCAATAAATATTCCCTTTTCTCTGAGCCTCCCCCCCCCCCCCCGCCCTCCTCCTAACAGTGGCGCATATCCTCTTTCCCTAATCCCCTGGACCCTGAGCATACCCTTACTCAAAGTATGCAGGCCGCGGGGACGGGTCCTCCAGGCGCCGGCGCGATGGTGTGACGTCATCGCGCCGGCCTTTAGTGGATCTCGTCCCCGCAGCTCACACATTGTGCACAGCGTGTGTGTAAGGTTAGTGAATGGTGGAGCCGGAGCTTACAGCTTCGGCTCCACCATGCTAGGGAGCGGGGAGACAGCAATCTCGGGGGGGGGGGCAATTGCCCTATTGCCCCCCCCTGGATCCGCCACTGCTCTCTATACTCCCATCCAACCCACCCCACCCCTACCCCGAGCCACCTAGGTTTCCTGCTCCCAAATACTCCATTCACTTTGAACTCTAGGGACTACTTTCTTTCCTTTATAATATATAAGTTCAAATCTCTGTATTTGTTCTACTTCATGAACCCATTCCTTCTTAGATGGACCATTCGGCGCAAACCACTTCCTAAGTATCAAAATCTTTGCTAATCCAAAAATCTTTAAAATAACATTATTCCTGACCCCACTCCATAGGCCTATACCCAAAATTGCTGTCTTCATTTCAAAAGGTATTTTAACTTAAAATTTTTGTTCCACTATTTCATAAATTGCAACCCAAAAATTGTTAATCTTAGGGCATCCCGATAGCATATGTCATAAGTCCGCTTCAGTTTCTTGGCATTTAGGGCAGTTAGGTTCATCTCTTTTCCTGATTTTATATAGGAATTTAGGTGTATATGGCAACCTGTGCGCAATTTTTATCAGTGATATTTAATGGTTCATGTTTAATAAGGATCTATTGATATTTTTGAAAACTTCCCCCACTCCACTTCATCTAGACTTCCCACCTCCTCAAACCATTTCTTTCTGCTTTTAGGTCCTCTCCTTACCAAGGAGGCTTTGACCAATAGACATGTGCAATTCGTTTCGGCACAAAAAAATAAATAATAATAAAAAAGATACAGTAGTGATGGAAAAAATTGTATCTAACGAAATGTATCTTTTTATTATGAAATGTTTATTAATTTTTAAACAGGGATCAATTTATGTGAGTGGGTAAAGCACAAAAAATTTAGCCGACAATAATAAAAATTTATTGTGTGCGTGTTTTTCACTTTTTTTTTTTTTTTTACATTGTTTAGGTAGTACTACTACTCCCAGCATGGAACACACTGTTCCATGATGGGAGTAGTAGTTACCTGTACTAATTGACAGATCGCCAGGGTCCCTTGTGATCCTCTTGTATAATGTATAGATGAGGAGGCTGCTCTTCTATGGTCCCCTGCACTGACATATATATATATATATATATATATATATATATATATATATATATTTATATATACACACCTATTCATATTTCCCGCAGAGCTGTGATTGGCCAGATGGTTCCAACCAATCACAGCTCTCTGTGAGAAATAGGAATATGTGTATATATACGGCCGTGCAGGGGACCATAGGAGAGCGTCCGCCGCATCCATACATTATACAGGAGCATCACAGCGGGTGTCTGGAGTGATACCCGCAGTGATCTTTCCTTAACTACAAGTACTACTACTCCCAACATGGAGTACACTCTGCTCCATGCTGGGAGCTGTAGTACCTGCATTAATAGACAGATCGCAGTGGGTGTCAGAAGTTACACTCGCTGCGATATGTCTATTAATGCAGGTACTACAGCTCCCGGCATGGAGCAGAGTGTGCTCCATGTTGGGAGTAGTAGTACCTGCAGTAAGGGACAGATCACAGCGGATGCCACTCCTCCTGACACCCGCTGCATTCCTCCTGATGTGAATGTCGGGATCAGCTGTTCTCAAGGCTACAGAGCCGGGAGAACAGCTGACGCTGAGCCGTAGGTATACATCGCATATCTACTGCCCAGCAACAACTTACAGTGAGCCTGCAATGTGTATACAGTATACACATTGCTGGCTCACTTAACCCCTTGCTGAGCTGTGCGCTATACGCAAGCCCAGCAAGGAAAGAGTTAACTTACACTGCTGGACAGTGTAGGTTAACCCTTTGGGCGGTATACACTATATACAGCTATCTATAGATAGCTGTATATAGTGTATAAAGAAGAAGAAGTCCGCTTACTTCCCTCGAGTCCCGGGCAGGTCCGTGTAGCGCCATCCCTAGTGATGACGTCATTAGGGGGGGGAGCTACAGACGGGATTCAGGCTAGTCTGAAGCTTTGTTCACAGGCTGTCTGGGCATGCTGGGAGTTGTAGTTTTGCACCAATTGGTGGCTCCCTGTTAGGGTAGACATTGCATCATGGGTGCTCTCCCCAGCGGACAGCGCCAAAAATGTCATAACCAATTTTTCTCTTTTCTCGTTTCAGATCCGTGTATGCAGAGGATTACGGCAGATTCGATGGATTACGGCGGATTCATTTTTTTTCTTTTAATAAAATGGTTAACGAGGGCTGTGGGGAAGTGTTTTTTAAAATAAAACAATTTTTCCAATATGTTGTGTTTTTTTTATTGAATTTTCAGGCTTAGTAGTGGAAGCCGGTCTTATTGATGGAATCCATTACTAAGCCAGGGCTTAGCGCTAGCCCCAAAAACAGCTAGTGTTAACCCCCAATTATTACCCCAGTACCCACCGCCACAGGGGTGCCGGGAAGAGCCGGTACCAACAGGCTCCGGGCGTCAAAAATGGCGCTCCTGGGCCTAGGCGGTAACAGGCTGGCGTTATTTAGGCTGGGGAGGGCCAGTAACAATGGTCCTCGCCCACCCTGGTAACATCAGGCTGTTGCTGTTTAGTTTATATTGTGCTGAGAATGAAAATACAGGGAACCCTATGCGTCTTTTTATTTTTTTAAAATTAAATATTATTTAAATAATAAATAAAAAAAACTTATAGGGTTCCCCGTATTTTCATTCTCAGCACAATACCAACCAAACAGCAACAGAATGACATTACCAGAGTGGGCGAGGACCATTGTTACTGGCCCTCCCCAGCCTAAATAACGCCAGCTTGTTACCGCCTAGGCCCAGGAGCACCATTTTTGATGCTCTGGGCCTGTTGGTACCGGCTCTTCCCGGCACCCCTGTGGCGGTGGGTACTGGGGTAATAATTGGGGGTTAGCGCTAGCTGTTTTTGGGGCAAGCGCTAAGCCCTGGCTTAGTAATGGATTCCGTCAATAAGACCGGCTTCCACTTCTAAGCCTGAAAATTCAATTAAAAAAAACACAACACATTGGAAAAATTATTTTATTTTAAAAAACACTTCTCCACAGCCCTCGTTAACCATTTTATTAAAAGAAAAAAATTAATTCGCCATAATCCATTGAATCCGCTGTAATCCTCTGCATACACGGATCTGAAACGAGAAGAAAAAAGAACACAAAAAATTGGTTATGACATTTTTGGCGCTGTCCGCTGGGGAGAGCACCCATGATGCAATGTCTACCCAAACAGGGAGCAAACAGGCATGCTGGGAGTTGTAGTTTAGCAACAGCTGGAGTCTACCTGTCTGGGTAGACACTGGCAGAAGGGTCTGTTCCCATTATTCAAAACGGACAATGTGAACAGAGCTTCAGACTAGCCTGAATCCCGTCTGTAGCTCCGCCCCTGATGACGTCATCACTAGGGGGCAGAGCTACACGAACCTGCCCAGGACTCGAGGGAAGTAAGCGGACTTCATCTTCTGTATACACTATATACAGCTATCTATAGATAGCTGTATATAGTCCATACTCATATGAAAGAAATGATACGCTGCACTCACCAGGATTCCAACCAAAGTGTCTTCTTTATTTGTAAAGGATAAAACACGGCAGCAGGTACAGCGGGAGAGCGGTTTCACAGACGAGCGGGGGGAGTGGCTTATACGCTTGCACCATGAGCACCATAGCCGCAGGAGCACACCTGATTATTCCCCACTGATAGCACTTCCATACAAGAGACATTCAAACAGGTTACTGGTGCCGGTACTAATTCCTTCTACGTAAGAAGCTGTATATAGTGTATAGCGCATAGCTCAGCAAAGGGTTAAGTGAGCAAGCAATGTGTATACTGTATACACATTGCAGGCTCACTGTAAGTTCTTGCTGGGCGGTAGATATATGATGTATACCTACGACTCAGCGTCAGCTGTTCTCCGGGCTCTGTAGCCTTGAGAACAGCTGATCCCGACATTCACATCAGGAGGATCGCAGCGGGTGTCAGGAGGAGTGACATCCGCTGTGATCTATCCCGCATGGAACAGGGTGTACTCCATGTTGGGAGTAGTAGTACTTGTAGTTAAGGAAAGATCACTGCAGGTATCACTCCTGACACCCGCTGTGATGCTCCTGCATAATGTATAGATGCGGCGGCCGCTCTCCTATGGTCCCCTGCACGGCCGTATATATACACATATTCCTATTTCTCACAGAGAGCTGTGATTGGCTGGAACCATCTGGCCAATCACAGCTCTGCGGGAAATATGAATATGTGTATATATACGTGAGTGCAGGGGACCATAGAAGAGCGGCCGCCCGCATCTATACATTATATAAGAGGATCGCAAGGGACCCCTGCGATCTGTCAATTAGTACAGGTAACTACTACTCCCATCATGGAACAGTGTGTTCCATGCTGGGAGTAATAGTACTACCTTAAAAATGGGGAAAAAAAAAAGGGAGAAACACGCACACACTACATTTTTATTATTGACGGCTACATTTTTAGTGCTTTACCCGCTCACATAAATTGATCCCTGTTTAAAAATTAATAAACATTTCATAATAAAAATATACATTTCGTTAGATACAATTTTTTCCATCACTACTGTATCTTTTTTATTATTTTTTTTTATGGTACCCTAAAAATTTTTAATAAAAAAGGTATCTCCATAATTTTTTAGGATCGCTAAAGTCCAAAAAAGAATACAAATATTTACCCGAATACCAAATGTATCTGAAAGAAAAGGAAAAACCCGAATACCGAATGTATCCGAAAAATCAAACCGAACACCCGAATACCGAATGTATCCGAAAAATCTAAACCAAGAATATTACCGAACCGAAAATTTTATACAAAACGAAACGAAAATTTTTCTTATGCACACGTCTATTGCCAATTCCCTATTAAGCTTGCCCAGTAGCTTTTTTGTTGTTGGGGGGATATTAAATACATAATCCATAAACTCGTGTTCACTAATTCCCCATCTGGGGTTCATTTTATCTTTCTCATAGGCACTCCTTACTGAGTTATACAGAAAGAGCTGGTTCTGTCTAAGATTAAATTCCCTAATCAGTGTATTCCATTCTACTATATTATTATCTACTACTAGCTGAGTACCCGGTGTTGCCCGGTTTTTCCTTCCTAATCCTTGTTGGGGAGGAAATTCAACAAAGGAGGAAGCTTTTGACTTTATATCCTGTCCTCATATATTGTTGTCATATCCCAACCCCATATCCCGTCCTCATATATCAACCTCATATCCGGTCCTCATAACCCGTCGTCATATCTCGACCTCATATCCTGACCTCCTATTTAGTCCTCATATCTCAACCTCCTATCCCGTACTCATATCCCGACCTCCTATCCCATCCTCCTATCTCAACCTCATATCCTGTCCTCATATCCTGACCGCATATTTCGACCTCCTATCCCGACCTCATATCCAGTCCCCATATCCTGACTTCCTATCCCGTCCTCCTATTTTGAACTCATATCCCGTCCTCATATCCCGACCTCATATCCCATCCTCCTATCCCGACCTCCTATCCCAACCTCATATCCCATCCTCATATTCCGACCTCCTATCTCGACCTCCTTTCTCGACCTCGTATCCCATCCTCATATCCCGACCTCATATGCTGCCCTCATATCCCGACCTCATATCTCTACCTCCTATCCCAACCCGTAATATGTGTACCAGGTATTATTGAAATATCTCCAGCCGTACGGAAGTTATGTGGGAACATACATTTCCCCTTGATTTGCATGGGACTTTAAACAAAAACCCTGACCCTCACAAATGGGGGTAGTTAAGGGTTAAATTAACTATCCTATATTTTAAGTGGACATATAAGTAACATGTGACCAAGTATTACCGAAATATCTCCAGCCGTTTGGAAGTTATGCAATAACATATATTTCCCATAGACTTGTATGGGACTTTAAACAAAAACCCTGAGTAAGGGTTAAATTACCTATCCTATGTTTGGTGTTGACATATAAGTAACATGTGTGCCAAGTTTCATGTTAATTTCTTTAGCCGTTTGGAAGTTTTTGTGGAACATACACACATACATACATACATACACACACAACACACACACACGTTGAGTTATTTATATATATATATATATATATATATATATATATATATATATATATATACAAAGAAATGGTGCAGCACTCCATAAGTAAATCCAAGGTGCAAAAAAGATTTATTCACTTCACATCATAGCATAGCAACGTTTCAGATCACACAGGATCCTTTTTCAAGCTTTTCGAGCTTGAAAAAGGATCCTGTGTGATCTGAAACGTTGCTATGCTATGATGTGAAGTGAATAAATCTTTTTTGCACCTTGGATTTACTTATGGAGTGCTGCACCATTTCTTTGGATGGATTAATTTTGGGACTTTGATCAAGTTCATTTGGAGCTGGCACCCGACTATTTTTTTCATCAAGCTAAGTAGTGCTGCAAAACCACCTTGTTTTTTATATATATATATATATATATATATATATATATATATATATATTAAATTATTCACTCTCCTAATTCCCAATTGACATACTCTTTTAATTTAGCCAATTCTGGCAAATACCCATTCTCCCATAACATTGTGTACTGTAAACTCCCTTTTATCCCAATTAAACGTCTTGTGAATTTCCATACTTTATTTAACACTAGCTGAGTACCCGGCGTTGCCTGGTTTTTCCTTCCTAATCCTTGTTGGGGAGGAAAATCAACAAAGGAGGAAGCTTTTGTCTTCATATCCAGTCCTCATATATTGTTGTCATATCCCAACCCCTTATCCCGTCCTCGCATCTCAACCTCATATCCCATCCTCATATCCCGTCCTCATAACCCCGTCATCATATCTCGACCTCATATCCTGACCTCCTATTCCGTCATCATATCTCGACCTCATATCCCGTACTCCTATCCCGTACTCATATCCTGACCTACTATCTCGATCTCATATCCCGTCCTCCTATCCCATCCTCCTATCTCAACCTCATATCCTGTCCTCATATCCCATCCTCCTATCCAGACCTCCTATTCCGACCTCCTATACAGTCCCCATATCCTGATCTCCTATCCTGTCCTCCTATCTCAACCTCATATCCTGTCCTCATATCCTGACCTCATATGCCATCCTCCTATCCCGACCTCCTATCCTGACCTCATATCCCATCCTCATATTCCGACCTCCTATCTCGACCTCCTATCTCAAGGTCATATCCCATCCTCATATCCCAACCTCATATCCCGACCCGTAATATGTGTACCAGGTATTATTGAAATATCTCCAGATGTACAGAGGTTAAGTGGGAACATACATTTGCCATTGATTTGAATGGGACTTTAACCAAAAATCCCGACCCTCACAAATGGGGGTAGTTAAGGGTTAAATTAACTATCCAATATTTTAAGTTGACATATAAGTAATATGTGACCAAGTATTATCGAAATATCTCCAGCCGTTTGGAAGTTATGCAGTAACATATATTTCCCATAGACTTGTATGGGACTTTAAACAAAAACCATGACCCTGGCAAATGGGGGTGAGTAAGGGTTAAATCACCTATCCTATGTTTGTTGTTGACATATAAGTAACATGTGTGCCAAGTTTCATGTTAATATCTTTAGCCTTTGGATGTGATGCTGGAACATACATAGACACACACACACACACACACACATTGGCCTTCATTTACTAAAGTCCAAACGACTCTTTTTCTCGGTTATCGGAGTGGGTTTTTTTCACTCTGAAATATACGTGTTTTATGCAAAAATGGGCGTTTTACCGACAAAAAACAAAAATACTGGGGGTACTTCAAAAATCACTCGAGAAAAAGTGTGAGTTTGCCTCACACAATAACCGACAGCTAAGAGGCCAAATGAAATTCGAAAAATGGAGGGATTTCTAACAAGGGACTGTTTACCATTGGGTTTTTTGTGAAAGTAACTTGTTTTATAACCTGAAAACATTTTGTACAGTTCAACACTTTTATGAATAAAATATTGAATGCTTTAGTGATAGTTAATGTTTATATATGTTTTTCTTTTTAACACATTTGCTATAATAGGTTTAAATCAATTTAACACCCAAGCTGATAAACAAGGATAATTGTTGTAATGTTTGAAAAATTATAACACTTGAATACTTTGATTCATGAAAATTTTTTTAAACAAACAAGTCTAAACCATTTTGACTCACACAACTAATTTCTTTGGCTCAGAGTTTGTGCGACACAATTGACTAGTGCGACACAAAAAAACGAAATGTGCGACAGAATAGTAAATAAGCCTGAAAAAAAAGACAAGTGATATTAAAATCACTCCAGAATAAACACTTCACTCTTAGTAAATCAGGGCCATTGAGTTTTATATATATATATATAGAGATTTTGCAAACAGGTATCCTGCTCACCTCTTTATATAGACATCTACCACTTTCAATTAATTCCAACGTAGTGCCACCCCTACTTCCCCATTTATTCAAAAACATTTTAAGTGATTTATCCTCAGTTACCATAAATTCGAGTTGTGCCGCTATATAATACAAATGCATATTTGGAATTCCCAGTCCCCCATTTTCCAATGAGGGGGCCAGGAACTCTTGTTTCATGCGAACCCCTTTCCTACCCCATATTGAATTGTTTGCCTCTACCTCTACTTTTAAAGTGTTGTGTCCCCAACCATATCAGTGCTGCCCTTATTACGTATAATACCATCGGGAATATAATCATCTTTACCAGCATAATTCTTTCTGCCATATTTATAGGTAATTTCTTCCAGATTTGAATTTTACTCTTTACCTTTTCTATTTGTGGCCTAACATTTAATTGCGCAAACTCCTTTATTTTTCTTGTGACCTTCACTCCCAGATAGTCCAGCGACTCATGTTCCTGCAGCACATGTAACTCTTCTGGAAGTCCTCGTCTCTCCCTCTGCAACATTAATAAACCAGATTCCAATGAAGGGGTACTCCGGCGCCAAGACATCTTATCCCCTATCCAAAGGACTGCTGGGGACCCCCGTGATCTTTCACGCAGCACCCCGTTACCATCAGCCCCCGGAGCATATTCGCTGCGGGTCTGATGACTGACGATCACAGGGCCGGAGTATTGTCACATCACGGCTCTGCCCCCGTGTGACGTCACGCCCCCTCCATGCAAGCCTATGGGAGGGGGCGTGCTGCGTGAAAGATCACAGGGGTCCCCAGCGGCGATTTTGAATTACTATAATGTATAGCTGGTTTCCCAATAAGGCAGGCTTTGTAGATGAAATTTAATAGCAGTTATAATATCTGCACAGAGCTAACTATGGTAATTTGTGTATTTAACTAAATGAAATGCATACTTTAACCCCTTGGTACCGTTAACGTCTGTTACGAACTTATGGACCATATAAGTATATTAAAAGTATACTCATATATTACTTGTATATTACAGCACTGTCATGGTGCAGGCTCAGGAGCTATAAATTTGTATATATTTACTGTAAAATACTATTCAAAGCAGAATCACAACAAAGAAGATAAGCATACAATTAAACTAAATAAAACGCATACTTTAACCCCCTGGTACCATCACTGTCTCAAATTTTCCACCTACAGACCCATATGAGGGCTTGTTTTTTGCGCCACCAATTTTACTTTGTAATACTGTCAATCAATTCACCACCAAATCTACAGCAAAACCAGAAAAATATTTGTGAGGCAAAATTTTTAAAAAAACACACGTCATTTTGTAAATATGGGGGGATTCCCATTCTACGCAGTGCCCTTTTTGGTAAAAATTAGACCTTATATTTATTCTGTAGGTCCATACAATTAAAGTGAACTTATATAGGTTTGATTTTTTTTTACTTGTTTTAAAAAAGTATAACTTTTTGTTCGAAAATTGTGTTTAAACTTGTCCTCTTCTGACCCCTAAAAACTTTTATATTTTTCCCGTATACGGGGCTATATGAGGGCTCATTTATTTGCTCTGCGCGCTAGCTGAGTTCAGTCAGCGGGCAGAGCTGCCACGAGAGGACCGGGACCCCCCTCTGCACCATCAGAGCCCCCTAAGGAGCCCCTAGATCAGGGAGAGCAGTATTCAGGGCAAGGTAGGCATTCTGTGCCCAAAAAAAGTAAAAAATAAAGTAAACCCCCCCTGACCCCCTAATAGATCCCCAAGGGTCCACTATCACCTGATCCCGGGCCCTATTAGGGGTTCAGGGTGCTGCGAGTGCCACCCATTTTTTTTTTTTTTTTTAGCCGCAGCTTTTTTTTTTTCCCTGTAAGTTTACACTAAGCACCACACACTACATACTTCCCTTCCCTTTTTTTTCAGTGACAGCCTGGTCAATCACATGGTGGAGCAAACAAACTTGTATGCCCAGCAGTTCATTGCCCACCACCCAGATTCGCTTTTGGCCAGGTCCAATGAATGGCGCACCATTGATGCAGCGGAAATGAGGACATTTTGGGGCCTCACGCTGCATATGGGCCTGGACAAAAAACCAAGTGCTCGTCATTACTGGAGCGGGGACGTCCCATACCATACCCCGCTTTACAGTATGGCGATGACACGGAGGCAGTACGAGGCCATTCGGAAATGCCTGCATTATGTAGATAATGCGGCATGTCCGCCCCAAGGTGATCCCGCCCTTGACCGGCTTTACAAAGTGAGGCCAGTCAACGATCACTTTGGGGCCAAATTTTTGGAGACCTACGTACTCCTCAGGGACCTCTCGGTAGATGAGTCTCATCCTCGGTAGATGAGACTCATCCTCCGCCAGTATATTCCCTCGAAGCGGGCGCGGTATGGCGTGAAACTCTACAAACTCTGCGAGAGAACCTCCGGGTACACTTGCAAGTTTAGAGTATATGAGGGACGAGATTCCCGTATTGAACCCCCAGAATGTCCCCCCACTCTGGGTGTTAGCGGGAAAATCGTTTGGGACCTTTTGCACCCATTGCTGGATAAGGGTTTCCACGTATACGTGGATAACTTTTATACCAGCATCCCTCTGTTCAAATCCCTTTCCGCCAGATCCACGTCCGCTTGTGGGACCGTGTGTAAGAACCAGAGAGGCCTCCCTCTAAATTTGGTCCAGTCGCCTATTTCCAAGGGTGAGTCCCGTGCCCTGACCCATGATAACCTGTTGTTGGTGAAGTATGAGGATAAGAGGGGTGTCCTTATACTCACCACTATTCATGGGAACGGCAGCACGAGGTACCGTGGGACCGATCCTCAAGCCAGATTGTATTCTGGACTACAATCGGTATATGGGGGGAGTTGATCTCTCAGATCAAGTCCTCCAGCCATATAACGCCATGCGGAAAACACGGGCATGGTACAAAAAAGTTGCGGTCTACATGGTACAGGTTGCCATGTACAACGCTTTTGTACAATCCCAGTACGCTGGCAACACAGGGACATTCCTCCAGTACCAAGAAGAAGTCCTAAGGTTCCTGATCTTTGGCGACCGGGAAAGATCAGGCCGGACTTCCCAAGGGTCTGGAGTTATAGGCGCCGGCCAACACTTTCCAGGTGAGGTCCCCCACACTGGAAAGAAGGGACGATCCCAGAAAAAATGCAGAGTGTGTCGCAGGAAGGGGATACGGAAGGACACCATCCATCAGTGCGACACTTGCCTAGATAATCCGGGCCTCTGCATAGGCTACTTCAGGGAGTATCACACTTCCATGGAGCCCTAAATTTTCCCTTTACATTTTGAATTGTCCATAATTTGACCAATGTACCAAGTCCAGAGTACATTCCAAATTTTAACCCCATAAATCACTAAATTGCCCAAAAAACTGAAAAAAAAAATCAAAGTAACCTGAAGACCTCTGGGTTTTTCTTTCAAAAAAATGGGTCATAGGTCACTGAGTCACTCTCATCGGGGACTTTTTATGTTGCCTCAAATGCGCAGCGCTCTCTCTCTCTCCACCTGAGCGGGTGCACATTTGAGGCAACAGGTTAGGGACGGCCACACACATCACATTCCCAGAATGATGACTCATAGCATAGGGTTTGGGGCGGGCATATTTTTTTTTTAGTTTTGGCTATCCTCTGGGTCATCATTCTGGGAACATATTGTTACGCCTAGCGCTCCGGGTCCCCGCTCCTCCCCGGAGCGCTCACGGCATCTTTCTCCCTGCAGCTCCCCGGTCAGCGCTGACCGGGAGCGCTGCTCTGCCATGGCCGTTGGGGATGCGATTCGCACAGCGGGACGAGCCCGCTCGCGAATCGCATCCCAGGTCACTTACCCGTTCCCGTCTCCTGCGGTCATGTGCTGGCGCGCGCGGCTCCGCTCTCTAGGGCGCGCGCGCGCCAGCTCCCTGAGACTTAAAGGGCCAGTGCACCAATGATTGGTGCCTGGCCCAATTAGCTTAATTGGTTCCCACCTGTTCCCTGGTTATATCTAGTCTCCTCCCTTGCACTCCCTTGCCGGATCTTGTTGCCTTAGTGCCAGTGAAAGCGTTCTTTGTGTGTTTATACCCTGTGTACCAGAACTTCTGCTATCTCCCCTGACTACGAACCTTGCCGCCTGCCCCCGACCTTCTGCTACGTCCGACTTTGCTTCTGCCTACTCCCTTGTACCTCGCCTATCTTCAGCAGCCAGAGAGGTGTGCCGTTGCTAGTGGATACGACCTGGTCACTACCGCCGCAGCAAGACCATCCCGCTTTGCGGCGGGCTCTGGTGAAAACCTGTAGTGTCTTAGAACCGGTCCACTAGCACGGTCCTCGCTATCCCTCTCTGGCACAGAGGATCCACCTCCTGCCAGCCGGCATCGTGACAGTAGATCCGGCCATGGATCCCGCTGAGGTTCCCCTGCCAGTTGCCTCTGATATCACCACGGTGGTCGCCCAGCAAGCCCGACAGATCGCCCATCTAACCCACCAGATGTCGGAAATGTCCACCATTGTGCACCAACTTCAGTCGCAACTTCATCAGCAATCATCTCCTCCGCCAGCTCCTGCACCTCCTCCGCAGCGAGTGGCCACTCCTAGCCTCCGCCTGTCCTTGCCGGACAAATTTAATGGGGACTCTAAGTTTTGCCGTGGCTTTCTTTCGCAATGTTCCCTGCACTTGGAGATGATGTCGGACCAGTTTCCTACTGAAAGGTCTAAGGTGGCTTTCGTAGTCAGCCTTCTGTCTGGAAAAGCCCTGTCATGGGCCACACCGCTCTGGGACCGCAATGACTCCGTCACTGCCTCTGTACACTCCTTCTTCTCGGAAATTCGAAGTGTCTTTGAGGAACCTGCCCGAGCCTCTTCTGCTGAGACTGCCCTGCTGAACCTGGTCCAGGGTAATTCCTCCGTTGGCGAGTACGCCATACAATTCCGTACTCTTGCTTCTGAACTATCCTGGAATAATGAGGCTCTCTGCGCGACCTTTAAAAAAGGCCTATCCAGCAACATTAAAGATGTTCTGGCCGCACGAGAGACTCCTGCTAACCTGCATGAACTCATTCATCTAGCCACTCGCATTGACATGCGTTTTTCTGAGAGGCATCAAGAGCTCCGCCAGGAAAAAGACTTAGATCTCTGGACACCTCTCCCACAGTCTCCACTGCAATCTGCGCCTAGGCCTCCCGCCGAGGAGGCCATGCAAGTGGATCGGTCTCGCCTGACCCTGGAAGAGAGGAATCGCCGTAAGGAAGAGAATCTTTGTCTGTACTGTGCCAGTACTGAACATTTTTTGGTGGATTGCCCAATCCGTCCTCCACGTCTGGGAAACGCACGCTCGCACTCAGCTCTCGTGGGTGTGGCGTCTCTTGATGCCAAGTCTTCTTCTCCACGTCTCACGGTACCTGTTCGGATTTCCACTTCAGCCAGCTCTCCCCTCTCAGCCGTGGCCTGTCTGGACTCTGGAGCTTCTGGGAATTTTATTCGGGAGTCCTTTGTGAATAAATTCCATATTCCGGTGACCCGTCTTGTCAAGCCACTCCACATTTCCGCGGTCAACGGAGCCAGGTTGGACTGTACCATACGTTTCCGCACGGAGCCCCTTCTTATGAGCATCGGATCTCATCACGAGAGGATTGAACTTTTGGTCCTCCCCAATTGCACCTCGGAAATTCTCCTTGGACTTCCCTGGCTTCAACTTCATTCCCCAACCCTGGATTGGTCCACTGGGGAGATCAAGAGTTGGGGGTCCTCTTGTGCCAAGAACTGTCTAAAACCGGTTCCCAGTAACCCTTGCCGTAACTCTGTGGTTCCTCCTGTATCCGTTCCCCCTAAGGTCATTAAGGACTCTGCCTGCCACAGGAAATGCCCCTCCCCCCCTCCCAGTTCCATCAGGCAAGCTTCTGTGTCCCCTCATGGCCCTCGTCCTGGTGTCACACTGCCCCGTGCCAGGTCTCGCCCTCTGCCCTCTCTCCCCATTCCTACTCCTGCGGTTCTGCCTGCCGTTGAGGAATCCCTCCATCCTTTCCCGGTGTCCTCATCCCAGGGGAGGCAGTTACCCGATAAAGAGAAGGGGAGACCTAAGGGGGGGGGTACTGTTACGCCTAGCGCTCCGGGTCCCCGCTCCTCCCCGGAGCGCTCACGGCGTCTTTCTCCCTGCAGCTCCCCGGTCAGCGCTGACCGGGAGCGCTGCTCTGCCATGGCCGTTGGGGATGCGATTCGCACAGCGGGACGAGCCCGCTCGCGAATCGCATCCCAGGTCACTTACCCGTTCCCGTCTCCTGCGGTCATGTGCTGGCGCGCGCGGCTCCGCTCTCTAGGGCGCGCGCGCGCCAGCTCCCTGAGACTTAAAGGGCCAGTGCACCAATGATTGGTGCCTGGCCCAATTAGCTTAATTGGTTCCCACCTGTTCCCTGGTTATATCTAGTCTCCTCCCTTGCACTCCCTTGCCGGATCTTGTTGCCTTAGTGCCAGTGAAAGCGTTCTTTGTGTGTTTATACCCTGTGTACCAGAACTTCTGCTATCTCCCCTGACTACGAACCTTGCCGCCTGCCCCCGACCTTCTGCTACGTCCGACTTTGCTTCTGCCTACTCCCTTGTACCTCGCCTATCTTCAGCAGCCAGAGAGGTGTGCCGTTGCTAGTGGATACGACCTGGTCACTACCGCCGCAGCAAGACCATCCCGCTTTGCGGCGGGCTCTGGTGAAAACCTGTAGTGTCTTAGAACCGGTCCACTAGCACGGTCCTCGCTATCCCTCTCTGGCACAGAGGATCCACCTCCTGCCAGCCGGCATCGTGACACATATCCTGTTTTATTATGAGTTATAATTTTCTGACCCACATATTACGGGCCTCTGTACCCCACTTGTGTACCCCAGTTACGGCCCGTTGTCCCCCATAGTGTTCCCCTATTTTAGGGCTCAATGCTCCCCCCCATTAATTCTCCTTGAGGGGGGGTCCCACATCCTGGCTCTATTAAGCTCAAGGCCCCTGACTGACTTCACGCTATACCAAAGACCCGCTGTGCCTCCGCCAAGCCATAATCATTCAAAAATAAGGTATGTTGGTGAAAATATACATTTTTAGTGAAATTTTTTTTTTTTTACATATGCAAAAATTGTGAAACCCCTGTGGGGTATTAAGGCTCACTTAATTCCTTGTTTTGTTCCCCAAGGGGTCTAGTTTCTAAAATGGTATGCCATGTGGGGGGCTTTCTGCTGTCCTGGCACCATAGGGGCTTCCTAAATGCAACATGTCCCCCCCATTTCAGCAAAGTTTGCAAATGTGACTTCTTCTCTTCTGAGAATTGTAGTTCGCCAGCAGTGCACTTCAGCTCCACCTATGGGGTACTGCCATGCTCATAAGAGATGGGGTTACAAATTGTGGGGGTCTTTTCTGCTATTAACCCTTGCAAAAATGTGAAATTTGGGGGGGGAACCCACATTTTAGTGAAAAAAATATTTTTTTTTTACATATGCAAAAGTCGTGAAACCCCTGTGGGGTATTAAGGCTCACTTAATTCCTTATTACGTTCCCCAAGGGGTCTAGTTTCCAAAATGGTATGGCATGTGTTTTTTTTTTTTGCTGTCCTGGCACCATAGGGGCTTCCTAAATGCGACATGCCCCCCAAGCAACATTTGCTCTCAAAAAGCCAAATGTTACTCCTTCTCTTCTGAGCATTGTAGTTCGCCTCCAGTACACTTCAGCTCCACTTATGGGGTACCCCCATACTCAGAAGAGATGGGGTTACAAATTTTTGGGGGGTCTTTTCTGCTATTAACCCTTGCAAAAATGTGAAATTTGGGGGGAGACACGCATTTTAGTGAAAGCATTTTTTTTTTACGTATGCAAAAGTCGTGAAACCTCTGTGGGGTATTAAGGCTCCCTTAATTCCTTGTTACGTTCCCCAAGGGGTCTAGTTTCCAAAATGGTATGCCATGTGTTTTTTTTTTTTGCTGTTCTGGCACCATAGGAGCTTCCTAAATGCAACATGCCCCCCAAAAACCATTTCAGAAAAACGTACTCTCCAAAATCCCCTTGTCGCTCCTTCGCTTCTGAGCCCTCTACTGCACC
This sequence comes from Hyla sarda, assembly GCF_029499605.1. Classification (NCBI taxonomy): domain Eukaryota; kingdom Metazoa; phylum Chordata; class Amphibia; order Anura; family Hylidae; genus Hyla; species Hyla sarda. The sequence goes on along the minus strand of NC_079191.1, from coordinate 309,793,654 downwards.
CGCCGAACAATTTACATAGACATATGAGGTATGTGCTTACTCGAGAGAAATTGGGCTACAAATATAAGTATACATTTTCTCCTTTTACCCCTTGTAAAAATAAAAAAATTGGGTCTACAAGAACATGCGAGTGTAAAAAATGAAGATTGTGAATTTTCTCCTTCACTTTGCTGCTATTCCTGTGAAACACCTAAAGGGTTAAAACACTGACTGAATGTCATTTTGAATACTTTGGGGGTTGCAGTTTTTATAATGGGGTCATTTGTGTGGTATTTCTAATATGAAGACCCTTCAAATCCACTTCAAACCTGAACTGGTCCCTGAAAAATAGTGAGTTTGAAAACTTTGTGAAAAATTGGAAAATTGCTGCTGAACTTTGAAGCCCTCTGGTGTCTTCCAAAAGTAAAAACATGTCAACTTTATGATGCAAACATAAAGTAGACATATTGAATATGTAAATCAAAAAAAAATTATTTGGAATATCAATTTTCCTTACAAGCAGAGAGCTTCAAAGTTAGAAAAATGCTAAATTTTCAATTTTTTCATCAAATTTGGGGATTTTTCACCAAGAAAGGATGCAAGTTACCACAGAAATTTACCACCATGTTAGAGTAGAATATGTCACGAAAAAACAATCTCGGAATCAGAATGATAAGTA